>NC_049189.1:4407518-5037164 GCF_009769625.2 Cygnus olor
CATGAGGATGTGGGGTTTTTGTTTAATCTTATTTATCATTCTAGGCTCATTATATTCTCTATTTTGTTTGTTTTTTAGAGTCAGGGGTTCAAAACCGATGAATGCATTGCAGTGTGCTAGATACGTTTACCAGACAGAAGGTATCCGTGGCTTTTATAGAGGCCTGACTGCGTCCTATGCTGGGATTTCTGAGACCATAATCTGCTTTGCTATTTATGAAAGTTTAAAAAAGCACTTAAAGGAAGTCCAGCTGCCCCCTTCTTCTACTAATGGGACCGAAAGGAACTCCACAGACTTCTTTGGACTGATGTTTGCTGCTGCTGTTTCCAAGGGCTGTGCCTCTTGTATTGCTTATCCACATGGTATGTTAACTTTTCCATTTATGACTGCAGAAGAACAGCTGTCGCCTCTAATCCAAGGCAAATGTTGGGTTTTAGGGTTGTAAAAATTCTTGGCTGTTTGAATGGCCAAATGCATGTTACTGCAGCATGTGTATATGCATTGGCATTTCCAGTTCTGGCCCCATTATTCCTAGTTAGCTACGTGGTTTTCTGGTCGTCTGGTTATTTTAATTCACACATGAGGCAATAAGAACTCAGGAAAAGGATGCATGCATGCAAACCAAGTGTGGGAAATGCTTGTGGGGTGAACAGAGGTATTTTTGGACAAATGTGAATGTTGTCATGGTTATATACAAAGAGCAATATTGGCTATGTGGGTGGGCATCAATAAAACCTTTAGATCTGTAGCAGCTTGAATAAGCACCTAACCCATATATTCCACATGGAGGGGAAGTCATCTTTAACTTTCCTTCTTACCTGAAGGGCAATGCATACAGGATTCCATGTCTGGAAGTACTGGCTAGGAGGCGATGGATGCAGGAAGGTTTTAATGCCCATGGGCCTTGCATATTCTTTCTTGGTCTTGGCATGTTTCTTAATGGAAAGGTTTAAGTCTCATTAACTTTGGGCTCTCTTCCTCTTTTCTACAGAGGTCATACGGACACGGCTGCGAGAAGAAGGCACTAAATACAAGACTTTCATTCAGACAGCACGTCTGGTAGCACGTGAGGAAGGCTATCTTGCCTTCTATAGAGGACTCTTTGCCCAGCTCATCCGACAGATACCAAACACAGCCATTGTGTTGTCGACCTATGAGTTAATTGTGTATCTGTTAGAAGACCGTGCAAAGTAGCAGAGCCAAGACTACTGTTACAGACTGTAGACCAATTTCTTCATTGAACAAATAGTCTTTTATGACTGCTGCAGGTGGCAGTGCTGGTGGAAGAGCTACGAGTCTGTGATCACCTGCTGGATATTTTCCTTTTGGATTCATGTTTTCTGAAAGGTCTTGAGTCATTAACGTTAATAGTTAATTATAACTTTTTTTTTAACTTAATGATAATTAAACAGCTACTAAATTAAAGTACACTATTTAATTTATGTTTGTCCTTTTCCTTAAGCACAGCCATTGTGGTCAAGGAATGTACCTCGTACCATCAAGTGATCTCTTGGACTGATGTTCATTAAAACTGTATTAAAACTGAAGAACTGGTTTGAAAGTTGGTCTTCCTACCACTAATGTCATGTCACATTTTAGTACTAAAATAACCTAGTGCCCAAATAACTTTGAGAGGTCTTCTGTTTTATTCATGGTGCATCATTTGTTGCTGTGTGAACATTCTGGGGTGTTCAAGTGTCACACCAGCATCTCAGAAAAGCCACTTACACTGGCAGTGTTGCTGGAATAAGATTGTGGGAGGCTCTTTAGTAAAATGTAATTATTTACAGTACTGGGTGCACCTGAGTGCTAGTGTGTGTCAACTGATCTGTCCTGACTGACTGCTTTTAGACCTTGCTTTTGTGAAGGACTGAGAGCTTAAGGACAGCCAGTGTTTGCGGGCTGGCTGACCTGCAGGGATTCCATGAGATGCACTAACTTAGTCGTGTATCCTGATGTAAGCCTTTTGCTACTGTGAGGCTTTTTTGTGTTGAATTTTCCTTATACTTCAATGCTAGGGGTCTGGAGAGTGGAAGAGAAGATAGGTCCCAAACACTATAGACTATGATTGCAGCTCTGGATTCTGCTTTATAACATGATGTTCAGGAACAAGTCCCTCTTTGTTTGACGTCTTTGTAGAGCAGTGCTTCTGGTGGTTATCTCACAGACATGTCAGTGGAGTTAACACCAAAAAAATATAGAGCCTGTGTAAATATTTTCTTTATAATTACTTGATTTCTTATTGAAGGAAATAAGAAGGATCTGCCAGTCTAGTGCAGCTGCTGGAACAGTGCTCAAGTTTCATATAAATATCTGCCTTCCCCATCAAAGACACGTTATCAAAGGGGTATTCTTCAGCAGTAGTCATGACAGAGTTCTTACTTTTCAGTTATAAATCAAGTATCCTGCATAATTTATATAATTAGTCCTTTCATAAACATTAAAATGTACTTTTAATTTCAGTAATTTCTTTACCACTTGCACTGCAGCAATACCGTTTACATATATGTAAACATGTATTACATAAAATACTGTTTCCTTATAATTCCCGATAGAGCAGGGTAACATATTTTAGAACTTAAATGGGTAGATCTGTGTTTTGCTTTGGCCATTCTATGCTCTTCTATTCACTAATGTCATTTGCTTTGACAGCTGAGGCAAACACTCCAGCATTTGAGCCCAACTTCAGTCTTCCCTGCTGGTGAACCAAACAATGAGCTTCTCATGATTTGAGCAGGTGTTGAGTTCTTGAGCATAACCCAAGTGTTTATGGACAACTTTGACTTCAAGGAGCACATACAGTGGAGGTGGTGTTTGGACTTGGAAAGATCATGCAAAGCAATAAGAAACAGCCTGTTAGTGAGTAGGGCTGGCTTTTGGAAGAGAAAGTTTTGAGGCTATTATTTTGTTGTAGAAATATAATGGGTTGATAACTGGACTCAAACCTTCATGTTTATTCTCATTAGAACCTCACTGGTGACTGGTACTTGATGTCATATTTGACATCAGTGTGATGGAGGAGCACCGAGCAAAGAGGGGTAGAATGTATGCATACCTCATTATGAGGCAAAACAGTGCAAAAATAACTGATTTCTATTGTGTTTCACTGAAAAGAACATATCATGTTACCCTTAAGCTAAAATAAGAAACAGCTGAGTAACTAAAAACTGGCATTTTTTTTTAATGGAGATGATGAGCAGCAAAGCTTTAGTCTCTATGGGAGTCATGCGGTGCTGTTTCTATTTTTGAGAACCAGGACACTTGTGCTGCTGCTTTGAAACTTTTTTTCTGAGACTTGCTTTCTTAAATTAGCGTTCTTCTGTAGTCACAGTACACTGGCTCACTTACAAGGTGTTAGTCAAATGTGTAGCCTGCTGGTACCTTTTGAGAATGAGGGGAGGGAGCTAAATGACCCTTTTGAAGAGTTTGGGGCTTAGAGAAGGTGGACAAATTTTCGCTCCAGCTAAATCTGGTGGAAAAACAGGAATTCTGGATTTTTGTTTTTGTTCTTTAAGCTTTGCTGACAACCCTGACAAAATTATTCTTAATTGGCATGTGTGGGGAGCTATAAAGCTATATTGGGAGCTAATAGAATTTCTGAGTTAGTGTAACTTTATTCCTTTTTCCTTCCTCTCTGCCAGAATTCTAAAAATTCTTTAACCCTGTAAAGAGTTAACATTTTCATGTGATGCTCTATGAACAATCCCATTGATGCCACTGAGTATGGGATAAGCCTATTAGCAGAGGGAAGAATTGGGAGTAGTTTTTCCAACGGGATATCTGAATTTAAAAACAATCAACCTTACTCTGGTTGTGAAAGAAAAACTTTAAGCATTTTTTTACTGTGTGCGCCGCTTCTTCAGCTCCCACAGAAGGTTAATTTCATGGAAAGTAGATAAATATGTCACTGGTTAGATTTTCCTGGGTGGTTTCCCTCCAAGTTTGGTCTTCATAACTGCACCCTTTGTAGCTTAATTATCAGATAGGTGATGAAACTGTGGTCTGAAATGATCACAAGGTTTCCATCAACTTTACCAGGACCGAGTCTGTTCCTGTTCATAAATGAACCGTTAAGTTGAAACTACAAACACGTCGTTACAACTGTAACAGCACCTCAGGATGGTTATTTTAGCTTTGGAAGCGTTTCTTTGGCAGTTGAAGATGTAGGCATTCTTCCCAAATCCTAAAAGACTTAGTGCCTCCCTTTGGGTAATCACGATTGCCTTGATATCCTTCAGAATTATCTGCATTCACTGATTGTTGTTGTGATGCTTACTTGTACTGTGAATGTGCCCCTTGCCAGGATTTATAGTTGTTTTGAACAAGTTCTTCAATAGCTCATCTAAAGGAGGAAACTTCTGGTAAACAATTCATCTATGGTAGTAGGACTGATATTACAGATATAGTTGATAGGAAGGGAGGGCCTTCTGTAGAAAGAATAGACAAGCTTTTGAGTATAGAGATCTTGGAGGGCTTGCAGAAAGTCTTGATGTACCAAATGACCAGGTTGTACTTCCTCATTCTCCTGTCATTTGGTCTTAAAACAATCCCTAAGTGATTAAGCTAAACAATAGAAGAAAGATGGAAAAAATACATCCCCCTCCCATGTATCAAGAGGAAATGATCACTGTTAATTCCATACAATTCATTCCCATGCTTAAATCTGTGGAGATGGAAATGGGACAGTTAAGATCCTAACCACAATTAAGCTTAAAAGTATAGCTTACTTCCAGTGTGAGTACTTGTCTATGGTGGTACCTTTTCCTTTTTCCATTAGTTTAAGCAGAGCTGCTAGTTAGTTTTAGGTTTTTAAAAAACATGTTAACTCATCTTGGTTCTCCTGCATTTTAAGCCATTCTGTCTATTGCGATTAAGGGTTTTTTGTTTTCTTTAACCAGAAAAACAGCTGTGCAATTTGAGGCAGGATCAGTCTCATATTTTGAAGAGGGCTTGCCTCTTACCTTCATGTAAAAACAGGGCATGACTGTCAAACCACCAGCTGCTTCTAGGGCTGTAAGGACAGTGAATCCAACGTGGATGTGCTGAGAGTGGCAGAGGTTGACCAGGTAAGTGTTACTTTGCTTTCTAAGGGAGAGCTCAAGTCAGGAGCAGGCCTGACTTGAGAACTGCTTGCATGAAAGAGTTGAGATCTTTCTGCAAAACTGCATCTAACCAGACAGAGGGAAAGTGAATACAGCATCAGTTTTCAACCTCTCTGGCTCACAGGTAACAAACTGCCTGCAAAGCCCTCTAATTCCTGCTCTGCTTGGCCGGCCATGCCTTGGCTAAAGGGAGATATTATTGCAGCACATGCTTGACAGGACAGCATTGATCGGGGACCACAGAAGGGTGCTAACAATAAGGTCAGCAGGAGGAGTAGAGTAATTGGGAGGGCATTGCGTTTTCTCTGGAGAAGGTGGTTTGGTGGTAGGAAAGTATATCTTGATAAGGGACAGTTACAGAAGACTAAGATCTTTATTTTTCGCTAGATTTCAGTATCACAGGTGTCTATTTTATTTTCCTGGCCTGCCTCAAAACTGTACCACGTTTCACTGCCTCCTTCCTGTGGGCTTCTTCCTGCAGCCCCCTTCGCTTCCTCCGCGAGCACCGGGAGCACGCTCGGGCCTGCAGCTTTGCATCTGAGCCTCCTTCCCGCAGCCTCCACCACCCCTCTGCCTGCAAGCCTGCCACCTTCGCTTCAATTTGGGCAGCTTTTTAGGCTCCGGGCCAAGCACGACGAGCGCCCCCGCCCCCGGGCCGGGCAGGGCAGGGAGCCCGGCGCTGAGTCATGGCGGCGCCGCCTCACGACTCCGGCCTTTCACGCCGCGCTCCCGCGCCGTGACTCACGGCGCCCGCCCCCGCTCGGCCGTGAGGGGAGGAGCGGCGGCGGGGGGCGGTCGAGCCGCGTACAAAGCCCCGCCGCCGAGGTGGAAGCGGTGCCGGTGGGCTTGGGAAAGGGGGGGGGGGGGTCCTGAGCCCCATGGAGGGAGCCGGGGAGCTGCTGGCCCGCTGCCCCACCGCCGGGCTGGGCGTTACGGTGTGCGCCGCCGCCGCCGGGCTGCTGCTGTACCGCATCGCGAGGAGGTATGGGGTGAGAGTGGGTTTTACGGGGTGATACAGGATGCTGTGGGGTGGGATGGGGTGCGGTGGGGTGGGGTGGGTGGCTGGGTGCAGGCCTCGGAGGCAGGGAGACTCCGCCCGGGGCGCGGAGGCAGCGGGGCCGCCCCGCCGCTGGCTTCTGAGGGAGGCTCCGCGCATGGGGCGGTGTCTGTGAGGAAAAAGATTCCCCAAAACCATCCCCGGCCCCACAAAGTTGCCCGGAACGGCCCGCTGGTAGGTGAAGGGTTGGGGATATTCCCTCATTGCTTCCCCCGAGGCTTTGTGTCCCGGCGCTGAGCGGCGGGGACCTGGGCTGTGCTCAAAACCATCTTGCCTTCTTCCTCCGGCCTGGAGCCGCGGGGCTGGGCCAACGTGTGGCGGGCCCTGGAGCTCGAGGCGTGAGGGAAGAGAGGTTTGCTTCTCCTCGGCCTTTTTTTTGAGGCGGAGAGCAGAATTCCAGGAAAACGCGACCGCAGGGAGAGCAGTGTGGGGGTGCTGCAGGTAGGGGAGCGCTGGTGCAGTGCTAAAACTCGGGAATATAAAATGCAAGCCGAAATTATTGTTTCCTGACTAAAGTTCTGTAGCCGTTTGGTTCTTAATTGCACGAGCGTGTCTGATTTCACTACAAATTCAAGCAGATCCATTAAAAGCAAGGTCTCAAAACCACTTGGAGAGAATTCAGGACACAGATTTCATGAAAAACGTGAAGCTTAATTTGGCGGACTTTATTCCAGCATAGTTTGAATGTAGGGATATATGGAATAAGAGGCACTTCAGACGGTGTGACAGAACAGACTTGAGCAGTTTTCTGCTCATCAATTGGGTGCTTTTTAGAGTAAAAGGAGACCCCAAGGGCTGGTTGTGTTAAGGTTCGCTTCAAGTTTATGCTTTGAATTTCAAGCATATTTCCACAACCAAATATTTAAGGGTTGCTCTACTGCGTCTCCTGTTGTATCGTATAATGTATAGTGGTATATTAGCCTGTATACAAGTATTGGCATTTCTATGGTATATTGAGGGCAGTAGAGAAATACTAGTGCCCTAAAGCAATCCTTAGTGAAACAGGCAGCATCCCTGACCCTGCTGACACTAATGTGTCTTTTGAGCCAAGAAATTGGATTCGTTTTGGTTAAGTTCATCAAAAGGTCTCTGGAATGGAAAGCATTTCTCTCCAAGTCCTTGAAATCTGCTGGTGAGCTGTAAATAGTTTCAGCACGTGACCTTGATAATTCTTTGGGGCTAAGTATTTGTGTTTTTCGATGCAATTCCAATATAACCTAATTCATTTCTTTGCCTTAGTTAAATGAATCATCCAAAGTCAGCACAGAGGACAGCTTTATAAGGGACCGATCCAAACGCAGATGTGATGCTGCCCTTGCTGTTAACATTACCATACAGCTCTGCTCCGTTTTTCCATGATTTTCCATTTACCTATCTAGCAAGGTGCCTTTACCACAACAGCTCCCGCCCCTATAGAAAGGGAAATAGAATAGATCTGAACAACCTAGTGGAAAGTAGCACTGGAATCACTGTCAGCATACAGAGTTGCACTGCTGTAACTGTGCCAGCATCCAAGACCTTGTACCGGGATGAAAAAAGATTTGATGTACATCCGGATACGTAGAGGAACTACTTAATCTTTATGAGTTCGGGCCAGATAGGAAAACTCTGATATGTTTGTGGTCTTCCTCTGAGACCACTGTGTTGCTAAAGATTTGGTACATGTTGGAAGTCGGGTTGCGGAGTGCAGACCTGCAGCTGTAGCCATTTTTCCTTCATTTTTTGTGCTCCTCTTGATTGTTGGCTACTGACTTGTTGCCAGGACGAATGGAGAGTGCCCCGTGAGGTCTCTTTTGGGACTCTTCAGGTCAGTGGTGGCAGAGGCCACTCATAAGAGCCATCAGCTGGATGCCTGCTGGCGTCTGGATAGCTGGGATGCTTTTTTGTCACACTGGAAAATGGGTTTTAGCTCTGGGTCTATTCTGGCAGGTGACAGACATGGGCACAACATGGAATTACGGCAGCTCGCTGAGATGCCACCCAGGAGCTGAACTTCCCTGGCTACGAGCTGAACAGCATCAGGTTCATCGAGTGCCGTGGGTTTGGTCTATCCTTGGGAGCTTTTGTGCTTGGTTATGTCAAACTGCCGTCACATTTTTCTGATTATCATCATTGTTCTGATTAAAACTGATCTATGCTTCTCTTCCCAGCATTTTTTCTTCAGATTTGCTGGCACAGCCATCTGTGTCATTGCTTTGTAATCTGTTTGTGCCAGAATGAAGTGTTACTTTAAATACTTGTAATGGGGAATTGTTGTTTCTTTTAGTCTCTGTCAGAAGCTGAGGGTAACCCACCTAAGGATGCATGTTCCTCTGTGGCCTTTTTTTAACAACATGGAAAACGAAATATCCTCATCTCCTGACCCAGCAGGAGCAGGGGAGGAGGAGACAGGGTGGTGGAAATAGATAGGAATAGTAGGGAGGCTGTTGTTCTGGCAATCCGTTAAAGGTATGGATTTAGGTGTGACCTTCAGTGTATGTGTAAGTGGGGAATGTTGGAGCACGTTGGGAGTCCTGAAGGCAACTTTTTCCTTCTTACGTTGCGTGAGAGAGGCAAACTGCTAAGCTATGACTGTCACTGGGTATGCCTACCGTATGATTTTGCAGGTACTGTGCACAGGACAGAAGGATGGTTAGCACAAATAAAGGAGTCTATAGCCTCCCACAAAGCTACGTCTTGTCGTGCTGTCTGAGCGGGATCGGATATCTAGGTGCTGACCTCGTAGCTGACTTTACGTCACGGATGTCCCCCGCAGTGTTGTCTAAAGCGAAGACCTTCTGCCTGCAAAAACCATTAGTCCAAACCTGGCGGCTTTTCCAGCTTGTTTGGGTGTGCGAACATCCAGAGTTTGCGTTCAGGCTACATTTAGGGTTTGTACAGCGAGTCAGCTGGGAATGAAATCTCTGTGCAGTAATTCAATCGCTGCTTGCTGCTCAGGTTTTATTTTGCAGCGGGGCTCTTTGTCCAGCGAAGCTGATTCAAGTTAATGCAGTGTTAGATTAGGAACTCCTTACAGATGGTTTGCTCGGTGCTTTGTAAGGAGTGGAACACGTGGTAGGTGCTCATATGGGTTTTGCATTGTCTGTCTTCTCATAACAATATCTGGCTTCAGAAACAGTATATGGTCTAGCTTATTGTTCATCCACTGCCTGAATTTAGTCAAGGTATGGATAGTTCAAAGTCTTTCGGTCTGCGTTTGAGAGTCTCTTACCTTTTTGTTTTTTAAAGTCTTGCACAATTACTAGAAAATGAGTGCCCCACCTACATGTTCTTGCCTCTGATGACCTTTTTTCCTTCTTTCTGCATCCAGCAGGTTGGGAATTTCTGCATTTTTTATAATTTTTTTTATTGTTTTTGGTGATTATTTTTTTTAACCTATTTCTGTGTCAACAGATTATATGCTCACAAAGGGGAGGATTACTGCTTTTTATCCTAAATAATCTAGGACATAGTGATTTCTTCTGCATACATTGTTGGAGTGAAGGGCAGCTATTTAACCCTTGGTAGCACTTTGTTAACCTCAAGGGTGAGAAGCAGAACCTTGTTTGGTAAAGATGGGAGAGTACACTAACAATTTAACTGCTGATACTTTTTGAAATAAGGTTTGGTGTTATTTTTTATGTATTTTGTTTTAATTTTCCCTTTACAGTGTGCATGTTTTACTGCGTTTTTGGCCTGTGATGCTACCTCTGCATTACCCATGAAATCAGTGCTTCTGCCTGCTCTCGTATCGTGAAAGAACGAGGGAGATAGAGGCTGAAGTACAGCATCTCGTAGTGCCTCAGGGATGCCGAAGGATGGCTCAGCAGCAGTGTGGAGGTGGGCATGTGGCACTCGGCAGTGCCTGTGTTAGCTCAGGGAGCAGTACAGTGACCTACATCTGAGGGTGGAATTTGGGTTATGCTTGCTGTCAAAGCCTATGCCCAAGGAGCAGTAGGATTTGTATTAGGCAAGCATGGTAAAACCTATTTTCATAGCTTTTAAGCTTAAAAGAGTGAGATGAAGCTAGCACCAATAGGTGTTGCAGTCCAGCCTTTGTATGTCTTTTGACGTGTAGTTTGCTCGGCTCTTAGGCAGTGGTAGCTCAAGAGTAACTCAGACTGGCCGCTGAATTTTCTGTCTGGTTTAACCTTTTTTCGCCCGTCAGCCTCAATGAGGGTATTTTTATCTCGGATCACTTACTGTTTTGAACCCCTTTGGCGCTGAACCAAAGAATCAAGCGGAGAACATTCATCTTAGGAGGGTGTGGGTGTGTACATCTATTTTGAGAAGAGAATCTGTCACCCTAGTAGCTCCAGCCATTTCCTTCCAGCATCTGGCAGGGAACCCTCTGTGCACTCGGGCTTTTTGGGCTTCTTTTCGGTGCTGTCTTTCAAGCTTACCCTTGCCATTACAACAACAGGAGACCCAAGCATCCCTCGGGAGGTTTGATGTTTTATGAGCTGATTTTCAAGGTGTGCTCTATGGAAATAGGAGGGGGGAAGAATTTTAATTAATAGTAGGCTGCCGAGGTGACGGCTGAGAGGGAAGCCCACTTTACTACGGGGAGAGCCCCCTGCCTGTTTGGTCACAGGGTGCCAGAGGACTTTGTGTAGCATTCAGGTGCTTCTGCACAGAATATTGCAGCAGGAACATTTCCTAGGGCAAAGAGACGGGAAGCTGCTCCCAGTTTGTGAGCACTTCAGGTGCTGTTTGCTTTCCAGGCCCCCAGTGTGCTTGCTTAGTTGCTTTCACTGCTGCTGTAGATGTTTGACATTTGCCGGGGTCCTGTTTTTTCTGGTCGGGCCAACTCTTAGCAGCTATTCAGCTGCCACAGCCGTGTATTTATGCGCATGCCATGGCCGGACTCTTTCCTGGAGAAGCCTGGCAGGAGGCACGGGCAACACACAGGGCAGGTAGCAGCTGGAGCTGTCTGTCTGCATGGCCACCACCGCCAGACCCTGCCTGAGCAGCCGCGCTCCCTGGGCTGTGCTTGGGGCTGATTCTGATTAAACCCGGGCAGCTGGGCTGGGCCGCCGTGGAGCTTCCTCTTGGGTCTTGCTCTGGGTTTGAAGACAAGTGCACAGCTGCTTCAGCAGGCTGGCTGGAGGGCCGAGTTACTGAAGTTGTTCTAACAGCCCATGTCACAGCTGTTTCTCTTGCAGTGGTTATTATTATTATTTAAAAGGGACTTACGGATCCAGGTAATTGATCTTTCTCTCTTCAATTCAAGACTGTAAAAACTGGGGAAGCCCTGCTGATTCCTCAGTTCCTTCTTATTTAACCAGAGCTGTGAGAAGCAGCAGCTATTTATAGTGCCTGGACCTTGGGCTAATTTGATACACGCTTGTCCTTGGAGAAATTCTGTGACAAACAGGGCAAGTAGCACCGTAACCGGGAGCTTGTTTCCTAGGTTTCTGAATGCCATCATATGCAGTTCTTAAGGGTCATACTTATTTCTCAGGATCCTGTGTGTTAAACAGATGCTCTACTGCACCCTTCATGTCTCTTAATGCTGCTGATTATGGGCATGACTTGCACTCCCAAATATACCTCTGAAATAAAGAGTGAAGTGGGTTATTCACAAGGTTGTTATTAAAATTCTGGCACGTCCTTGGTACTAGCACAAAGACACATTAGCAGCAGGCAGGAATTTATTTCTACTCTAATTGTCCTTCTTTTCACTGCAAAAACAACTACCGTGAGTCAGACCGCTAAAACATACTGAATGAGAAAATTGACTTTTTTATTCCAAGCTCTCTTACGTTTCCCAGTTTGAAAGCCGTTGCTTTCCTTTCCATCAGCTGGATCTGGTGCTGATGCCTGCCACATTTCTGTTCCTACCAGGAAGAAGCCCACGCATGTGACAGTGAACTGCTGGTTCTGTAACCAGGACACGGTGGTGCCATATGGGAATCGCAACTGCTGGGACTGCCCCAACTGCGAGCAGTACAACGGCTTCCAAGAGGTACTGTGACGAGAGCTGGCTGAAGGGTGGCTGGCGAGGTGCGTGTCTGGATATTCTTCTGGATATATCATCCAGAGGTTTGACAGCTGGTAGCTCTGTGCTGGGCACCTGTGTACTCAGCAGCTGATGGCTTTTTCAAATTTGGGAAAGAAGCTGTGTGTACAGGGAGGTGCTGACATGGAATGATAAAGACAAATTGTCTTCCTTTGCTTCAAAAGGCAAAGAAGGCCTTGACATTTTTATCAATATCTCTTCAGAATCTTTTTAATACATGGAGCAATTCTTCTCTGCTTTTGTGTTTTGGAACAGATGAATTGTGTTACATAAGGGGTTGAATAATGACAAAAGCTGTCTTAAACCAAAACCCAACAAGAACTGCTTGCAATAGATATCTAAAACAGTGGATGGGGAGAAGATATGAAGTGTTTTATCTCTTTTTCGCTTACTCCTTTTGTTGCGTAGGTATGGCATGCAGAGCCTAGGGAATCTTGTTATCAACCAGGGAATACCCAGCTCTGATTGTGTGATCTCACATTTGGTTTCCTTCCTGCTCTATCTTTGGTTCTTAGAATGGAGACTACAACAAGCCCATCCCTGCCCAGTACATGGAACACCTCAACCATGTTGTGTCGGGTGCTACAACGTTCTGCGATCCTACCAAGCCACAGCAGTGGGTGAGCAGCCAAATTTTGCTGTGCAAGAAATGCAACAACCATCAAACCACCAAGATCAAACAGCTCGCTTCATTCTCACCGAGGGAGGAGGTGAGTGGCACTGGCACCACAGGAGAATGTTTGTCTAATGCATTTCCATGCATGTATGTTATGTTTCTGCTCTGTTTCACGAAGGGTGAATGGACTTGGAATCTAATACATTTTTAATCAAGGCTGGAGAGCTGCAAGCCATTGAAATACTAAAGCATCCTTCCTGCATCTCCAAAGGGAATTTGTGCAAGGAAGGAAGGGGGCTCAGACTCTGCAAATGTGATTCTCAAATGCAGCGCTCAGAAGAGCAACTGGAGTAGTTACTAAATTGCTTTCTTGCTCTCCTGAGTTAGGACTACATCATCCAGGTAGCAGGACACTCGTGGGTACCCTGTAGCTAACTTACTGCCTGGTCATTCTGCCCCAGCTGTCTCTGCCCAGCGTGTGCCTGTTCCTTGGGGTGCTCTGGCATCTGGGTAATGATGCAGACCAGCAATTTCACCATCTCCTATGCATGAAGATTTTTTGTTCAGGGCCCTGAGAAAACTCAGTGCTGAGGGATGTCTTGGAAAACCTATGAGGCTGATTTCCCTGGGAAAATCTGGACAAAGGCAGCAAAGTTGTCTTTGGCCACAGAAAAATTGACCACAAATGGAGCATCCTCATAAGAGCCCCAGCAGCATTCTCAAAGGGCTGCATTTGCCTCTTCTGGTGCATGGAGGCTGGGTCAGCTGTATGGGAAGCTGATTGTGTGGCTTGTCTCCAGCTTAGTCGCTGTTAAGGTCTGCTTTCAGGACTGTCTTTCTGGAGACTGGAAACATGCCTTGTTTGCATGTCAGCAGTAAGCAAGGTAACTGGCAAGGGACCTGCAGTTCTCATCTACTTTATTTTTTTTTTTTTCTCTTCTCACACCAGGGCAAATATGATGAGGAGATTGAGGTGTATAAGCACCACCTGGAGCAGACCTACAAGCTGTGCCGTCCATGCCAGGCTGCCGTGGAGTATTACATAAAGCACCAGAATCGGCAGCTGCGGGCGCTGCTGCTCAGCCATCACTTCAAACGCCGTGAGACAGACAAGACCTACGCTCAGGTACGTTGTGGGAGAGATGATGGAATTTAGGGGGGAGTGCAGAGAACTCAGTGCCTCTGTGTCTGGGTTTACAGCTGGAAAAGGAAGGTATCGATGCTGGCAGCTGTCATGGGGCTTTCTAATTCTGGGGTGATGGGGGTGTGGCAGAAGTTTAGAAAACAGTAGAATAGTTAGCACAGATGCTCCTGATGTTAGTTTGATGTTTTTGTCTTGCTGGTGTCATTTAGGAGATTGCCGGGTGGTAACTCTAATGTAATTGTGAAAGGGTGGAGGGAGAACGGTGGGACAGGCAGAAAGGGGAGGGTGGGGAAGCTGGTTCACAAGCACAATGCAGGAAACTACAAAGTACAGGAAAAAAAGGAGTAAGTGAGATGGGAGGTGGTTTGTGACCTCTTTGCCTCAGTGTCGTGCCTGACTCTGGATTCTGCTCATTGCAGACCCTGGACTCTCTCTGTTGGTCTTTGCCACCCTACCACATCTCTGTGGCAAAACTGTCCAGTAAAGCATGCAGCCTATGAGTGTTTCACAAAACACCCTTTCAAAACCTTACTACAGTTTCTTCAGCTTCTGACAAGAAGTTTCTCTCTTCCTCTGCAGAATTTGTGTTCGTCCTCCTCTACTTCCATAACTATACCAGCTCAGGTGATATTTCTGCGGTTCTTGGCCTTCCTCAGCTGTGCGTTCCTGGTCCTGATGGCCTTGTATGGGTCGGGCGACCCCTTCTCACTCGGTGCTGCAGTCCCTGCTCCTGTCTCCTATAGTCCAGCAGCCATTCAAAATAGGACTGGCACGAGCTCACGTGCAGACTTGGAAAATGACACCTCCGTGACGGTGGCAGGCTGGCGGGAGCTGCTCCAACTGCTCCCAGAACAGATGGTGGAGAACCTGAGCGCTGCGTGGGCTTACGGGAAGAATCATCAGATGGCAGTCGCTGTCCTTGGGTTGTTCACCTGCCTCTTGGCAATGTTCTTGGCTGGGCGGATCAGGTGAGTGTCCTCTTCTCCTCTGTTCCACTTAAAAACTGCTTTGTGTTGGCAGTCTCCTGTCCTGTCCTGACTCAGCGAGCCACGGGGCAGCCCCAGCGTGGCAAATGTAGTACTGGGTGGCACTGTTCTTGTTGGTTTTTGGGTTGCTAGCCAACTGGATGGAGATAGCAGAACTTGCTTTGGCTCTGTGCCTTGATTCATTCAATTTAAGCTGGAATTAGAGCGAATGAAAAGCTCCCTGTGCAGCTCTGTAATCTGGTGGAGAGTAGGACTAATCCACTTGGGTACTTAACGCAGCAGTGGGAAAGGCTGGGGATGGTATCACCGTAGTAAGAGGTAGTACTTAACCTGCTCAGTCTGTGAACTTCTGCCACCTTTCCCCCACCTCCTCCCTTCCCTCCCCTTCCTCAGAACCGAGGGATTCGTTAAGTTTAAACTCTCACCTTGCATCTTCGTGGGTTTCTTTTTGGCATTGCAGGCTCCGAAGAATTGATGCGTTTGCTTCAGTCTTGTGGTTCATAGTGATGGGTCTGCACTTAGCTGAGAGGTACCTGAAGACAGAAACGCCCAGCTGGCTAGACACAGCCAAATTTGGCACCACGTCCCTGTGCTGCTTGGTGGGCTTCACTGCAGCAGTGGCAACGCGGAAATCAACGGGCCATCGGAGATACCGGCCCCGAAGGTCAGAGCCAGAGCAGTGACGCTGGGGGAAGGAGGAAAAAAAGCCTTGTGAACTCTTTGTGACTGGTGCTTCTGTCTCCTCCTTTTATGTTCCTTCCTTTTTTTTTTTTAATTAGATAAAAGCAGTGAAGATCTCTTCTTCCTCTCTATATAATTTTTTACTCCCATCTTTGCTTCCCACTGTACTAGCTTCTTGGAGCATTCCCACTGCTGGTGCTAGCCAAGGAAGCTGCTCCTGCTGCATCCATTCTCCCTTCCTCCTGAATCCTCCGTCAGCAGTGCAAATATCCAACCTCCCCAAAGCCAGTTCTTCCAGCAACTGCTTCACAAACTGCACCATAAATGCAGCCTCCTCCCCCTTCTGCTCCTCCAGCCAAAGAGATTCTGGCTTCTCCTGTCCTTCAGTTCTCCTCACTGCCTGTCCATCCTTAGCCAGTCACAGAGGAATCCTCTTCCTTGATCCTTCATGGGGCCTGGGCCACATTCAGTTTTCTAATGGTGCTGGTCGTTTTAATTTCAACCTGATGGGAACTTACCTCTGGATGCTGAGTCCTCCTGGCGTGTGCTGTAGTAACACTGCATGGTGTGGGGGCATGCGAGGAGGGGACGCGCGCAGTCCGTAACCTGGCTCTTCTTGCCTTCCACTGTGCAGCATCACTTAACCGCATGCTCTGCCGTTCTCCTGTAACTCCTGTCTTAACCGGAGAGGAGTCCTTAAGTACTTCTGACTGGAACTTCAATAATTTGTTTAAAAGGGTGCTTTAAAAGGTTACGTAGCTCAGGGTGTCTTGTTTAGATATGTGAAAATATTCAGCTGTTTTAGGCTAACTTCTCAAATCCACCAGTGGCTGTTGCTTTCTGTGCTGTTCTGTTCTGTTTACAATTTAAGAGGAGCATCTGTGTAAACGCACAACTGGATAAAAGCGTGTGTGTTCCTCCACTGCTGTAGCCTTAGAAAGAGAAGATGTATGGGACTAGCAACCACGTGCTGTCCTGTACGGTCAGCTGTCAGTGTACATCACAACTCAGTCCATGTTTTCCTTGGCATTGAGAACACAGATCAGGAGGACGTGCCTGTAGGAAGGGGTGGGAGCTTCTGCTGTGGGACCGCAGGGCGATAGAGATGGATTATGTTTGCCGTGGGGGTACCTTAGTGGGAGTCAGCATTGGTGCCAATGCTGCTGAAGAAAGGGGCCTGGAAATCGTGACTCTGAGCCGGGCAGTCCTCTGCTGAAAGCTTGGCTGACTGGGTGTCGCTGTGTGCAGAGGAAGGAGTCTTCAGGTGCTTGGGTTTTTGCTGGACTGATGCGTTGGGTCCTCTTAAGATAAGCCGTCTGGTTATCCTGCACTGTTGTTTGTAAGGCACTCCACTGAGCTTATCTGGATTTGGGTCTTTCAGCTAGAGCTGGGCTTTCAAGAGGAAATAGCATCGTTGCAGAAAATCTGCTATTTTCCTCTCTTCAGAACAGCCCACGGAACATGCCACAGTAGTAGTATGATGTCTTGGTTGAGCGCCTTGATCTTCCTATGCATAAACTCTAAAATAATCAGAATGGAGCTCTCACTGTGACGAAGTATCCGCATTTCCCACTGAAAGATCCAGACACTACTGGAGACGGCAGGTGCTGGTGAAATGCTGGGAACATTGCTTAAGGAAACAAAAGGTATTTCAGAGCTTTCACGGTTATTGTTCTTCAAACTAGTATTCACTGTGAAAGCAAAAATGTAGCACTAACAAAAGCTCTGTAGAGATCCGTTAACAGTAAGCCACAAAGCTGAGTGTGTGGTGGGCAGGTACAGCTCCTGGCTGAAAGACTTCGTGCCTGTAACTTAGCAGCTGCCTTGGGAAGGGGACGCGCAAACCTATTTCCCACGTGTGCTCTCCTTTGGAAATATTTTTAACGGTGCCTTCAGATAATTGCAATATCGACCTCCGTGCAAAGAGAACACCTTTCTCCATTCTGGTGCTTACAAACGCTGCTGCTCTGATGGCTGTTTACTTGCCCACAAAAGGGATCCAACATCTGCAAAGTCTGGCTCTGCCCTTCTGTGTTCCTGGTGCTTACCAATCCTGACCCACAAGGTTTGTCTTCCAGCTTGATGTTCCAGTTTGTTTCTTGTTCTAATCTCAGACTTCTGAAATGCTCAATAACAACCACTGTGTCCCATTTTCCACTAGGACAATGGATATTTATGGAACCTAGAAAATTGTTTCAAAGTAAATACTTACAAGGAGCCACGTGAGTTCATCAGAGCAGAAAAAAGCCTGAAATATGCATGGCTCTGAAGACTAGGTTAGACTTTCACAGTCACTCTGGCTCTTCTCTCTTGTTCTCCATTAGGAGATTTAATAGGAAGTGTGCCTTAAAAATCCCTTGTTGGTTTTCTGTACCGGACAGCAGGCTCCTCTGTCCTGTCAGCTAGAGCGGGGAGGGAGGTTAGAAGCAGCATTTGAAGGGGAGCAGTGGGTTTCAAGCAGGCAGCAGTGTTAAGAAAGACGGTAGTAGGCTGGTGAAAGGATAGTAAGTGGCAAAAAAAAAAAATAAAATAAGATGGCTTACCACTGTCTGCTCTGCCTTCCCTCCAGTGCAGGGATCAATACAATGTTTTCAGGCCTGGGAAGCTCCCCGCTGCGGCTGTCCTTCCAATACCATTTTTCATGCAGTGTTCTCCTCTTAAAAGCGGCACGGACAAAATCACCTAATGAAATGGACAGTGGGAACAAATCCAGTGCTGGCTCTGCTGTTCTCTAAACAAGCTGCACTAAAGACCCAGGTGACCTTGAGCTGTTATGTCCATTAAGTGAAAAAAAAGACCTCTAGCCTTTTTTCCCCCTCCCTTCTTCATCTTTGATACTTTCCAGTTCTCTCCATAAAGTTAAATGTAGGAAAAGACTCGTGTTTTATGTTTAGCTGTAATTGTCTTCTGCACTTACATATAGAATTTGGATGGAAAGTTCCTTCTAGTTTGTGAACTTGCTGGTCTCGCAGAGGTAAGCAATTTCCTCTTGCTGCTCTGCTGTCAGGTACACCCAAATGCTGGGAGGAATCACATGTTTAGAAGGATATTGGGGCTGCTACAAAGAGGAGAAGTGTGAGCAGCTGACAAGTTATTAAAATGTGTAGGGATGGTCATGGTAACATCACGGCCAATTTCTAACAACAATATCCTTTTTTATATTTTTTGAACAAGAATAAAATTCATCTGTCTAAATCTTCTTGCACAGTAGCAAGGAAATTTGGTGGCAGCACGCAAAGATGCTTGTCAACCTCTTCAGAGGTTCTGCTTTCAGGAGCTGGAAGTCAAGGTTGTGTCGAGTGTCACTATAGCCCCATAAGTCTTCTGAAAAGGTGTTTTCTTCCCTTCTTTTTGGCAGCATTTTAACTTTTTCTTCCAATTTAAACATGCCCTGTATTTGTGCTCTGGGGTCTGGCACTTCTTACGCTGGTTTTCTGTTGTTACGTCATTCTTCTGTGCCTGGTTCTCTCTTACTCTCTTGCCTTTTTTCCTGTGCAGTGCTGTGGTGGGATGGGGGTGCACACTAGGTAGCAGGAGCAGGCAGGCAGTAGAACTGTGGGAAGGAGTGGGGTTTACGCTGTAAAACCTAAATAATACTACTTAAAAAATCCTTGAGGTTTGGTGGCACAGCAAGTGCAAAAGTTTAAAATCTTTTCACCTGGGAGGTACATTACCTGCTGTCTACATTGCAAGCAAATCCATTTGTCTTCATGTTACACAAATTAATACAAGTGAAATATATTTACAGGTTGCACTAACTTTACATATCAGAAACTGCTTCGTTTTATGGCCAACCTGTGCAACTGAAGCCTTGGTCTCTGCGGTGCTTTCTCCACACCTTATAATTGAAGAACTTTCAGACTCCTAAGTGGAAAAATTTTAAAGACAAAACCAAATAACAAAACAGATACTGGTGCGTGACTCACTTCTCATGCCAAAGAAGCTGTTGTCTTTGCTCAGGCATCAGCTTATTTTCCCACTTCTTGGTGCCTCAGCAAGCCTGTGCTGCTGCTTCTAAAAACAACAAAAAACCTCAGAGCTTTAGGAGCAAACCTGCAGCAAGTGAATTTTTGTCTCTCGGAGGCTCTGATGCTGACAGTCTCCTCCCTTTCTGCCTTTCTTAAGTGCTTTGTCAGGGCTGCTGGAATAACACAATTGATCTTCTGGAGGAGAGGAAGGCAAGGAGAAACTGGATGTCTTTTCCCATAGATGTTGGGATTTATAAAGTGGTAACATTAGATCTGTACCAGTTCTGTGTATGGAGCTCCTCCTTAGGTGATTAGGCCTGAAGAAGATGAGTTACCAGTATTTCACTGTTGACTCTTTCTGGAAAAAAAAAAAAAAAAGTTAAGCAAACCACTGCTGCCGTTACTGAGACTATTCCTCTAGTACCTGATTTCAGCACCAAAGAACTTCTAAACAATATGCTGTGCTTCTGTGAGGAAGCCATAGCTATGCTGTGCTTCTGTAAGGAAGGCGCATTGCCTGACTTGGGATTCAGTTAGGAAGCAGCTCAGCAGTTAGACACGCCATCTGACTCTGTGCCTGGTTCGTTTCCCCCCAGTGGCTCCAGCAGAAGGAAAGGCATACCTGCAGCTCAGTTCTTTTGGTGCAAGCCACGGCCGTGTCTGAGCACTGTGTTGCCATCCTCCAGCTGAGATGCTGTTTGCTATGCCACATTTCCTCCTGCTGGGGGGGATAATAGCTAACAAAGGGCTGGTAACTTACAAAAACCACTGACAACATCGTCCAGAACCACTTGGTTGGTGCTTTGAGCTTCTTGGTTTCTCTTAGCTGTGCTCTTACTTCAAGCCACAGAGAAACAGGTGATAAACTGCGGTCACCAGGTGCAGCTCTGTTGCCTAAGGATGCTTCCAGCCATGCAGAGCATGCAAACACCTTAACTCAGCAGTATTAGAGGTTTCTAGCCCCAAAGCCTCCCATTTTAGGTGCTGCTTTTTGACGCTGACCTTGTGCTGGTGTCTGGACCAGACTATGGGACTACAGAGCGGAGCTGGGGTGGTGAGGAACTCCAAGTGGGTTTGTGTGTCATTTGAAATGAAATCTGCTCCAGCCCAACGTGGCTGACTCAGATCTTTGTCCTCACGGTGGCCGTGGCTGGTCTGCCAGCTCAGCACCACCTTGTGCCCTGCCCTGCAGCATGGGGTGCATAAAGGGGGCAAGGTGGGTTCATTAAGTGCCTTTCCCTGGACAAACTTTTTGACAACACTACGTTGCTCTGCTTCAGTGGAGCTGTTGCAGCTGCAGCTTGGGACAACAGTACCTGTACGTGTGGCAGGCTAGTGCTTTTGGCCTGTATTTGCCACCAGTGAGTGTGGCTGGGAATAAGAGGGCACTTGGGCTGTACTCTGAGATTTCCAGCGACTCTGCAGACCCTATGGGGGTTGAGGGGAAAAGCCAGGGCTAGCAACTGAGTGAGTATCTCTGCTGCTGCTGCTTCTGGTGTTCCTGAAGCCTTCACTGACATCTCTGCATGCAGACTGACCCCTTTGTGGCCCTTTACAATTTTAAATACATGATATAAATATCCCATTCTTTCCTTTCTATTAAATCCTTCTTTCCTACATCTGTGTTTTGCATGCCCTAGTGAACTGAGCTTGGGTGTGTTAAAGGATGAGGACAAGAGGGGAATATAAAAAGGGTGTAGTGGTGTTTTATTTTAGCTTTATTAATATTTTTCAAGTAAGCTGAAATTATGTGAAGCTAATAATCATGCTTAGATACTGTAGAAGTTGTGTACGGTTGTATTGTGGACAAATTATTTATACTTTTATATAAATTAATCTAATTAATAGCCGGTTTCATTGCTCCATACTGACTCTGCTCATGAAAGTGGGGAGCTGCAGTAAATGGCTTTCAGCTTTTAAAGAGCTGCCGTTGAACTTGTGTGCTCTTGCATGTAACCTGCCTGTTCGTTCCAGGTGCGCCACCACCTGAGGCCTCTCTGAGCTGTAGCAGATGCTCTCCCAAGAAAGGGGCAGTACTCAGTCCTGAAGTGTACAGTGAGTCACCCCCTGTAAAGCCTCATTTGGGACCAAAGCTGTCAAATACACAGGCAGGGGAGAGGTCCTCTGAACCTTTTCATCATGCAAGTGAGTCTGGATTTTGTAGAGGTGGAAGGTGTGCACACATACCTTTGTGCCACCAGCCAGGGGAAGCCAAAGTTGATGCCAAACATCCGTCTGTATTCCAGAAGGTATCAGTGCAGGACCTGGCAGCTGGAGCCTTTTCAGCTATAATTCATTCCTCCTCTTTCACCCAAAGCAGGGTGACATGTAGGAGAAAACAATCCTTAGCCTGGGGAGCTAAAGTTCCTAGTTCTGTAAGTCATGTATCAAAATCTTAACGTTTGAGACCTGTGCTCTTTTTCAGCATTATTGTCCTGAGGTTTATTTGCCATATTGCTCTTTACTCCTGATTCTGTCACCTTGACCAGAGGCACACTCTGTGGAACTGACTGGTGGCCTGATATGCTGCAGCGGACCAGACGAGTGGCTGCATGTCAGCTGGCAGAAACTTGCATATTTTGCAGCCAGCAATAAGTAAGGCAGTAGCGAGCTGCTTCTGCAATCTGGGCAGAAGACGGTGCAGTTATACACAGACAACTCATACGTAAATTGTTAGGAAACATTTTATCCCACAACTGACAAGAGGTTCTGGCTGCTTCCAGGCAGACAAACCTGGGTACGTACAGTCAGCTGCCTGACTCTGCACCTTACCTTCTTCCTCCATGTCTGAAGTTAGCTGATGGCAGGAGGGGGTCCATCTACAGCCCTGTAGTCTGACCTCACCCATGCTCTCCCATGGCTCTCTCTATCCCAGGGGTGATGCAGCATCTCTGTGGTTAAAATCTCAATTAAAAAGGTGCTGGCTTTGGAAAGAGGGAGGTATTGGGAGAGGAGGCTCTATGGGCAGGAGGTGTTTCTTCAGGACAGTGTACTGTCCCATACCATGTACTACTCTTCTTTAATCTTCTCTTTATTTATTTTTAAAGTATCTGTGTAGCGGAGTTGTGCCCAACTGTCTAGTAACGCTGTGATCGTTGTATACACTAATTAAGATATCCGATTTTCGATGTTCTGAATGACAAGTTCTGAAATAAACGGCTTCCGGGCCCTATTTCCACAAACCATCTGACTCCAGAGCCTTTTTTTTTTCCCCCCTCTTCCTTTTTGGGTACTTTTTCCACTTCTGCCAGACCCACTTTTATCACGTGCACAAACGTCTTGGAGCAATGCACTAAGCTGAGAGCAAAGATGAAGCTGCACTGCTCCGTTCCAGGGCTGTGTTCTGGCTGCTTCCTGCCTTATGACCCTCTTGATTTTCTCACCTTTTTCCATCTGCTTCTGAAAGTTTTAGTTCAGCTGACCACTCTCAGCCATGAAATGTGTTCCCCTGACAGCACCCCTGCTTTTTAGCTGCTCGTAGAAAAGGAGAAGAATTTTGCACATTGTAGGGATTTATTCAGAGCAAATCGACATTTAAGCTGTTCTTTGGTCAGCCCTTAGTCCTCAGGCATTAACATGCTATCCTCAAAATTCTACAGCTCTTCTTTACTAACCAGAAAAAATGATTTTCTGGAGAGTGCAAGACAAACGTTTCATCAGCTGCCTGGGGGTTCAGACTGCGCTAATGTGTTGAGGTTCAGAAGAAGGGGGCTGTCGAGCAGCAGAGCCCATGGACCTCCAATCCAAAAAAGTTAAAATCCTAGGAAAGAGATTGTAGTTATGAGTGATAGTATAATTGTAATGTTTTCTGCCCTTCTAAGTGAAAAACTGCCAAAAGCCAATAAGGCAGATATGCTGTCTTCCTGTGCAGCAAGGAGGTGTGTAAAGCTGGATCCTTTTGCCCAAGCATAGAAAAGGTGCAAAGTTAGGAAACAAGAGCAATGTTGTTCATGGGTGATGCTCTAATTTGGTCCTTCACAGACACTGTGAGCGGTAGGTATTGCTGTTTCTGAGATGGTTCATATCATAGTCCTGAGCTGCACCTCTCATTTCCTTTCCAATTCATTCCCTCTTACGGAGCTGAGATGGACGTGTACCTCTGCTGTTGATGTCTGTATGTGTGGTGGGGCAAATATTTATGTGTATATGCACTAAAGGACTCTGCACGTTTGCGAAGCATGACACCCTTCCCAGGTCCTCTGGAACCTGAAGAGGTTGGGCACTTTCTGCTGCAAGATTGACGAGTTCCTTGCTGCTGTTAAAGGCATGTCCTGCTTGCAAGCACCACGAGGCTGGTTGGCTCAGATGTTGTTCAGCCTGATTAAGCTGGTCGGGATTGTTGATGTCTGCCTCATACTAGCAGATAAGTAGTTTTATAAGATATTTTAAATTATGATCTTAAACCTAGACTGCTTCTTCTGCGTGTGCTAGCACTGCATAATTTTGCTGCATCATATTTTATCATATCACACCAAGGGAGTGGCACATGCGTAAATCACCCCACAGCACGAGACTGAGATGCACGTATTCCTCCGCTCTTTCTCTTACTCTTGGCTTTCCTCTGACAGATGAAAAGCTGTGTTTCTGCTCTCATCTGCCTCAGTGTTTTCATCAGAAGTGTTATTAAACCTCTAAATGTCGCAGCCTGATGATACGATGCAAAGTCTGGTATCTCTGTTTGAAAATGTATGTGTCCACTTCATACTTTGTTTAGTACTTTGTCATTACTTATTTGACAAGAATATTTATTACCTGCTTTTAACTGAAGAATCTTACAGGAGATATTTGAGGTATCTTGTTCAAATTCTAGACTTTTTCATGCATTTCATTGAATTGTTAAAAATAATACAAAGTTCCCATACTTTCAACGCTGTGACCTTCTTGAAACACTCATTTTGAGGGCAGGAGAACGCAAGTGAGACTCCAAAGCAGATTCCTCTGATGTAATGTGATAACTAACCTGCACACACAGGTTAAGATCAGCACGTGATTTCAAGGAGGAATGCAAAGAAAGTAGAAATAGGAGTAGTTTTGTGACAGATTGTTCAGTTTAGGTTGATTCTTATATTGTAAACCACTGCAAAGGTAGACAGGGAAACGTGAGTATCACAAATTAATTGCGTAGTTTATTTGCATATAAACCATATGCTGTGACAGAGCTAGCTGCAACAACCGTGTAAAATGCAAAGTCCTTTCCTATAGTTATATTACCAGTAGAATAGAAGTCAGTTTGAGTCCATGTTACTTAAAAATCAAGCTAACTGGTGAAGATATCCTTAAGTGCATTTTGTCTGTTCTCTCTCATGTTATGTTCTCAAATTGGAAACACTCTTCTATGGCTCCCTGCTTTCACTTGCAAAGAACCCCTAGGAAACAACTTGGAGACCTACGTATACAGTTGCCATTATTACTGCCAATATTAAATTTTCCCGGGGGCCGTAATTGAAATTGTTTTTTCCACACTAGAAGCAAGACGATGCCCGGAGCGTATGCTATGGGAGCACAGTGCCCTCTGAATGACTACGCTAGTACATATTTGTGGCTAATTATGATATCTAGAGAGAAAAAAATATAATGGTTTAGGCCTCAATTTAGGATCGGGAAACCCAATTTCACAGTTTCAATGAGACCCTGGACTAGTCACTTAGCTTCTTTTTGCTTCTCTTTCCCATCTTTAATATGAGGGCAGTGAGTCTCACAGAAACATAATAAAGGCAAATGTATCAAAGGGGCTTGAATGTTAGCTTTAAAACAGAACATCTGTGTTTAAATCTTTATCTAGGTATTCATAAAAACACTTTTCTCTATACTGACATCAGAGATGCCGATTCTGGTTTGTAAAGACAAAAAAAATAAGCAGGTAACTACTTGCTACCCAGAGTCATGGCATTGTAAGCATGTTCTTTGCATGTGCACATGACAAACATCAGATGTACTCTGTTGTTGGCCCTCTGTATGTGGAATGGATAAAGCATTCTGATGTTTTACATCAGGGTAATTTTCTCAGGAGAAAACCAATGAACTGTAGCTGCTTGCACCTGAGGTTCTAAACTGTCCCACCACTTTTTCTACCCTGTGTTGCTGGACAGGTTGGTGCACAATAATTTAAGTAATGTTGAGCGCTTCTTCCTTGCCCAGTTTCAAAGGGGTAGAAGCCATCTCGTAAACCCTAAGCATTTTATATCTTGCATTCTTGCACTGAAAATTTAGTACAAACCTGGTAACAAAGCAAATGTTCGTATGCAAGAGCCACAAGCACCATTGTAGTTCTGGTCCAAAAGAAACACAAATTCTTCTCTATTCTATGGAGGTTGTTGCATTCTGGTTCCCCTAGTTAGAATTGAGAGAGGGAGTTCCTGGAACATACTTGTTGCTAAATGCTTGTCATGCCTGTCATTTGCAGGTACCTTTCCGGGGATTCGATTACTCTGTTTTCCAACGGCACTGGGACTGGCTTCCCTTCCTCCGCTACGTCTCTCTTTGTCCCAACACCTCCCAGTATTCTCCAGCTGACAAACCAGCAGCTCTTCAGGTCCCCACGCAGGACTTCTTCTTCCTCTCTTCCTGGACGTCTCAACAGGGCGCTCTCACTGGGTACCATCCCATCCTTGGCCAGAGCAGGTAAGTTGTGCGTGAAACTTCCCAACCATGTGGCAATGACAACGGAGTGGTGCAGTGCTTCAGGAGGAAGTGGGCTGTGAGGTATCCACCAGTGGTAGTCCTGTTTAGAGACCGCTGACATGTTCTTGGGGCTGGAGTGAGGGCCAGCAGTCTGCTAACAGCCTTGTGGGAGGCAGCGCTAACTGGGCACACCTATTCCGTTATGTCGTGGGCTGTCGCTAATATAGGTTACCTCGTAAGAACTAGGTTAAGCCAGCTCCTGAGGGAGCGACTAAGCCTGATGCTGTGATACTACTGATTGTAAATCTCAGTTGTTATCGCTTCTAAACTAATACCTTTTGCAGCAGTTAGTTAAGGACTGCGTCTGAACTGTCTAAAACAAGCAGTGTCTGCATCTCCTGTGGTGCAGAGGAGTGTCCAGTGTTGGTTATTTGGTTTTTAGCATTAAGAAATCAGCGTGGTGTTGCCATCTAGATGAAGCAAGAAGTCTCGCTGAGTGCTTACCGTCTGGGGGGTTTACTGAAATCCAGAGGCTTCTCAAAACATTATGGCAGAAGCTGCAAATATATGTTGGAGAGAGACAGAGGAAGCATTTCAGCATGGGAATGGAGAAGAGCAGCTTTTGGAAGTGATTGAGAGCCTTAGGATAACTGATCTGGTGAGAGAGATCTCTCCCTTCCTTCTGGCTGCTTTATATAGTCTGGTTTTCTTACAACACCTGAGAGGAGCAGAGCTGAAGGTAGGCTCATCCCTACGTCTGGGTTCGATATGTGCTAGCACAGCTACAGAGGTTGCTTTAGAGGCTCTGTGATCTAGGGAAGATTTATAGGCCTCATGAACGACTCTCTCCCAGTAGCTCATTAAGCCCTCAGTTTTGCTGTGCTCGAGATTAACAGATGGGAAACAGCATTCAAATACTGTTCTCTGTCTAAGGAAAGCTAAGTCTTCGTGTGTCACTGACTGATTACCACCAGGTCAGAGGCCGAATTGTGGCAGTTTCTAGGATAACGCTGCAGCAAAGAGAGCAGTCTTACTGGGATTTTTTAGTTCATTCCACGTTTCTCTGGCTCAAGCTGCAAGCAGCCACTAAGTTTTGCCACTAAGAGCAAGTGAAAGACCAGCCACACAAACCTTCCAGCAGCTCAGAAGCTTTTGGCGCAGCCTTCACCTTTCCAATTACCTAACTGCCATGGAAGGATAGGTGCAAACGCACCAGACGGCTGGGATTCCCCCTGCATGCTAATCCCCCCATGTGAGGCTGTGCTTTCTTTTGTGAAGGTCCAAAGACAGACAGGCTGGAGAGAGAATATTTTTTATTCTGTTCTGTTTAGTCTATTCTAAATAGATTTAGATGCTTTTAATTCCAGATGTTTTGGGAGGGGATGGCTCATTTTATTTTTGGAGCCTGTTGGACAGATCTGTTCCACTGCAGCTGGGAAAACGGCATTATTCTGACTCTGGCATTTAGCCTACCTAGGAATATAGGGACATTTTTCCTGCCTACGTTTACAACCTCTCCCCTTCTGAGACTGATAACAAGATGACACCGTTATCTTTTAGAAGGATAGACTTCTGGTAGCTGAGCCATCTGGGTTCAAGCTCTTTCATTTTTGCTTTTCTAGATTCTGGCTATTTGTTCAGCGGAAGTCGACCGGCCTCGCAGTCATCTCAGTCCAAGGAATCTCCTACATCAGGTAATGCTGGGGCTTCCAGAGCAAGTGTCTCTGCAGGATTTGCAGTGGGTGGGTTGAAACACATGACCCCAGTTTAATTCTTTTCTCTCTGCTGAGATCTCAATGGAAATATTGCAGAGATAGTTCCAACTAAAGGTGGGATTGCATCAAAATAACGTGTGGGATATTATTCTTTCCGGGAGAGCTCACACTGAAATCAGTGAGACAAAGCAAGGGTCCCTTCCCTACTCTATATCTGAATTGAGATTGCTTTGAAGGAAGACTTGGAATTTTTCCTAAGGCAGCTCTTCTGTTTTGCTTTCCCCAGCCCAAGGAACTCCTAATTTAGCTACCCTGTCTGCTCTGTCCTTTTGATCCCATGTCCTCTAGTGACCTGTCTGTTGCACTCCTGACCCCAACTGGATCGTTTGGCTGTTTGTGCTGCCTAAGTGTTTGCTGCTGGAAATGCAGTCTGGGCTAATGCCATCATGGAAACTCCTTGCTTCCTGATACAGCTTCACAGCAGCCTTTAAAGTACATGCCAGAATTGTTCGTTCACATGCAAACAGTATGTGTAGAGGTTCTCCTGAACGGACACACTAAGGAGAGAGCTCCCACAGCTCCTGAAAAAAACATCTCTAGTATAACTCATCCTTGAGTATATCAAAGTAAGTGCATGTGGAATTTCTCCATGTTTTGCAGTGTGGGAACGGGAACGAATAAAGAATTTTAGTACAAGATTTGATGGACTTTAGCAATTTCTGTTCCCTCTTCTTGTAGAATCGTTACAGAAAACCGTGCCTCTTGTATATTGGGGTTATAATCTCTTTTCTCTTTGTGTATGTTTCTATTCCAGACCACTTCTCCATGTTGTCAGGCAGCTGTGCTCCCTCCCGCATCCCCTCTCCAGCACCATCAGTGGCTGGCTCTGTGACTTCCAGCTCAGGTTCCTTGCGATATCGCCGGCCGCTCATCAGCCCTGCCCGCCTGAACCTGAAAGGACAGAAGCTGCTGCTTTTCCCATCTCAGAATGAGGCCCTGCTCACCCCAACGAGCTCAGAGGAGCACAGCCACTCAGACAGCAACATCTTTGCCACGGAGCTGTCCTCTTTTCCGAAGAAGAACCTCAGTGAGTGGGGGATGCATGGTATGCTGGCAGCCTGCTGCATTCTTTGAAGTGCACTTGTAGGAAGGAGTTAACTTGCAAGCAAATCCATGCATCATCTAGGCCCTGTAATAGATGGGAATCCTTTAGGAAAGACCCAGATGGTAATGACTGTTAGGCTACCAAAGCTCCCTTATGAATTCACTTTTCTGCCAAAGCCGATGTCCTTTGCTCACTGAGCGGTGCCACAGGGAGACTACTGTCACTGCCCTTCCCCCTGTTTGGATAGCTCTCCCAACTGCTGGTGTGGTGATGCTGATATAGATAATGCTTGAGCCAAGCAAACAGGCAACTTCTGCTGCACAGCAGTGAAACTTGGCCTTTATTTCTAGCTCCCATCCTCAGTCCTTTCATGATTTTACCAGGCAGTCATTCATTACCGATGTCTACCTTTTGACTGGTAAATTCTGCTGCTTTTGACTTCCACGGGTGCCTTCTGAATTTTTGTATCTCTTTCATTTTGCAGATATGAGATCTGCTGTGGAAGGAGGGAGTATTTGCAGCGATAATTCCATCAAAAAGGAGGATCATTCATCACACTCATCTACCTGTGTGGTAGACACAACTACCAAAGGGGAAGATTTGGCAGGCTGGAGAGGTAAGTGCAAGTCCTGTGGGCGTTTCATATGCGTGTAACCACTTCTATGAGGACAATTGAGATCTTTCCTGTGCTGTGGTAGTGATCTGATCTTAAGATCAAACAAATTGCTAGTAGCAAAATGGGTCTTCTCTCTGCTATTTGAAGCCCTTAATAAGGCTATTCCTGTTTTTTTTTGGGCCGTCTGGAAAGTACTGACAGCTAGAGTGCTAAACTGAGACAGGAGGAAAAGGATGGGGATGTGGGTGTTGAGAAGAGGGACAAGATGAAAACAGAGCTAAGGAGAGTAGTGGAATCTTTTCTGACAGGAAAACTGCTGCGGCAATATCTGCTTACTGTGAAAGCAAAGAGAGAGCGCAACATATGTTCACTGTTATTTATCTCATCAGTTCTTTAACATCTCTTCCTACTGTCCCTTTCTCTCTTTGTGTTCTCCTCTTCCACCAAGGTCATTTTGGTAACTCCGCTCTCCGAGGTCTCCTAGCCGTGAGTCTGACTCTCAATGCTATCTTCACATCAGCCTATGTCTACCGGAGCCTGCGCTGATTTGTGCCAACACTTTTTTTCTTGCTGGTCCCACCTGCTTCTGAGAAGACTCTGACAAGAAGAATTCAACCACGGCTTCATGTCTAATGGCTGTGCCACTGGTGCATGCTGTTACTTCTTTTTTTCTTTTTTTTTTTTTATATAACCACTGTATGCTCAGCTGTCATGACAAGGAACCTAAGTAGCTGCTGCCGTCACTTCCAGGTAGAACATATCACAGGATTGTCCCTGGAGGTGGGAAGCAGGACTCCCAGAAGGCCCTAGTTCAAAGCCAGATGCTGGTCAAATGGCCCATGCGCTTTCTTTCAAAGGAACTGACCTGAGACATGAGCCTGAAAAGGTGCAAGCTACACTTTTAGGAACTTCCCCCAGCTCTTCTTCCTGATATATTAACCTCATGCTGATGGTGCTGGTAAAATGAGCATTAGAACAATGAGCTGGAGAAGAGGCTTGGCTTAGTAGTTGGTGCTGGGCTTTGGCTACACCATTCCCAGCCTCTTTGCTCAGTGGTTCCTCTTCTCTCTTCCCTTTGGCACTCTCCTCTCAATAATCGATGAGCTTTTCTTTAGCTGCCTTAATCTTGCCTGATCACGTGTGACCAGACTGCTCCGTCATATTGTTGTCTGACCACGTACTTCCACCTCGGCTCTGCCCTGAGGCCACTCTCACCAGTTGCTTTTCTGGTCTTACTGGTTCACAGAAACTGCTCTCTGTGCATACCTCCAGCCAGCACTGTTGTTCTAGGGATTCACAAATCCAAAACAGGCATCTTTTGTGGTTTGCAGTAGACAGAGGAAAGCTACGCATTGCTTTGCCCAGGAGGCATTAATCCTGTTGTAAAAGGAAAGGGTCCCCACGTGATTTGAAAGGGCTTCAGCTCACAACTCCAATTGCTGGTGTTTTCACTGAATCAGGGAGTGGCACATCCATAGTTCTTGCTGTAAATCGCACAAATCTATCCTGTTAGGAGGTATATGAGGAGCTGTCTGATTGTATACATTTCTACATAAACCTGGCGCCTCAGTCTGACGTTGGGATTTGCCAAGTAACTGTTGAAGGTATTTCTTAGATGCCAATGTGCTCTCAGTGAGAGATGCCAGACCTGCTCCTGGATGGTTTCAAACTGTTAGCTTTTCTAACCCAAAGAAAATAGCCCTAGGTTTTCAAAAAGCAGCTTATAATCTGAGTGCTTCCACTTTCAGGTGAGTCATCAGCATGGCTTAGTATTCAGGGGCCATTTGGAGTATTATGCTGAATGCTCTAAATGATTTAGCATATCTTAGGAAAAAAAAAATTAACGATCTTTGTCTTGACTCTTAAATTCCGAATACAGAGAGGAGAATTACCAACATGCCAAGGACACCTGGTGAAAAGAGAACTAACTGACATTAGCTACGTATTTCCTGAAGCAGGACTGACTATTAAGAGTTTTTATATCATCTCTTCCTTTGGACTCCTTTACCTCAAACATCCTTTCTCTTTCCTTTCCCCTCATCCTATTGTCCTGTGTTTGTATCTTGAATTACAGTGTTATGCTTCCTTTGTCTCTTCCTCTGCTGCTGTTCCCTTTGTTGCACTCTTGCATGTGCACAGAGACACAGCATATCTGTGCTGATAATTCTCTGTGCTGGACCCGAAATTCACACCTCACAGTTCACAAGAGCGATGATCACCCTTCCATTCACTTCATTTCTTTTCTTGCATGTTTTTATGGAGTTCCTACCACAGCCTCACTTAACAGATCACAGAAGCAATGGCCAGACCAGTCAGCATGCTATATAAGAGTAAGTGGGACTTTACTGCTGGTGATTCAATCTCTGAAAAATTAAATCTCTCTGTCTCTTCCATTTCTTCCAGCACTGTTTTAGCAGCTCACTTCCAGCCACTGCACCCCATCCTCCCTTGGTAGTGAGGCTGGTTGTTGCCTTCTTATCTTGCATGCACAGGACAGACGTCTGGCCACACATGCGAACTGAGAGAGCATGGAGATGTCGTTCCTGACTCTGCATCTTTCTCTCAGCTTGCTCAGTGCGTTGGTAAAGGGCCGCACAGCCAGCACCTCCTGTGCAAGACCTAGATCCAGGATAGAGACCCACAGCAGGAAGAGCTGGATGTGCTCAGGTTGATGGTTAATTCTTTTGTATCTCGCGTGCATTGTTACTTGTAGCTGAACCTGCCCCACAACATTGCTGTTACAAGGTTTTTGTCCCCTTTATAGACTTGTGCAGACTCACCGGAGCATGTGTGTAGGCGAGATGCTAGCAGACCTACTTACAAGCTTTCCCTTAGACCTGTGCTGTATGAGTTTGATGTTGTCCTGGTGTCCTGTGTGTGACATCCCATTCACGGATCCTTGTCCTGACTTCCAGCATAGCCAGGGGCCGCCTATGCAGAGACAAGCCTGCCAGAGAATACGGTGGTTTTGCTTGTCTTTATTATGCCAACAGATGTGCACTGTGATTTCATGTATGCAAGTTTTCCACTTTCACCCCCTGTCTGCGCCGCTGAGTTCACGTACTGTCGCACACACCCAGGGCCCAATTTGGTCTCTGTCTCTACCAGATTGCAATATGGAAATTCCCCTCCTTCCCAGCAACCAAGGAGCCGCAGCCTCTCAACACACCTCTTCTTGCCCATATTCCACAGCAGGAAATCTTTAAGCTGTTTGAATCTGCTCGCTGAAACTGTTCATGGATGAGCATTTGGTGACCTTGTCCAAAGCAATATAAAGACTTTGGATTTTATTGCTGAAGAGGGAAGACAACCAACTTTTCATCCTGGTGCTAGAATACTCTCCAGTGGTGCTTTCACAGATGTGAAGCCTTTGCTTGAGTAGTACACGAGTTATATGTGTGTATGTGTGTGCGTGCGTGCATATGTATAAAAACATTTGGAGGGTTTCTTCATTTCAAAAGATCTGAGCCTGCGTTTGTCTTTATATTGTTGGCCTTAATCTAGCTCCTAGATACCTTGTCTATCTTGCTGCTGTTTTCTGTATGAAGCTGGTTTGGAGGAAATGAAAGATTAGCTGGTCCCTCTGTAAAAGTCGTCTTGACTGGTGATGCTGATCTTCATACAGTGTTGTTCGGGGGTGAAATTTATTTTTCTAATATTTTTCCTACTGTAAAAATTGTTGGAGTGTACGGAACGGAAAAGGTCTTTGTGAAATGGTCTGTCTGATAAAGATTTGAGTGTTACTTAATAAAAGCCACAGTTAATCATCATGTGGGACGTAAATGAGCTCCATTTCCAGACCTTTTCTATTCCCTGCCTTCCTCTGAAAATGCCCAGGTACTTTTTTTGGGGGGCTATGAACTTGTTAGGCATGTTATGAGACCATGCAGAGACGTTTGATGATTTTACTGTTCTGAATTAGGAAGAATTTGGATTTTAGAGTCTGGTTCCAGTTCTGTAGTCTGGGTAGTATGGCAGATGCCGTAAATATTATACACATATCTATTTGATGGGATAGATAGAACAAGTTGCTGATTTCAGAAAGTTGTCGTTATCTTTCTACATAAAAGCTTAGACATGAAATTGGTCACTGTGGCAACGTGGAAAAAAATTATTGCTGGGGTCCATAGGCCAGATTCAGTGGAATTTTGCCTGTCTGCTCAAGCAACAAATTTGGCCTGTGAATGTTTTATTCCCACTCCTTCTTGAGTGATGGGAATTTCTACAAAACACTGCTGAACTGACTGGGTTCCTTAAAACAGGGCAGCTGAAATTAAGGGCTTGTGTGGCCTGTGGATGCTGCTATATTTTTTCTTCCAAGTACCATTCCTGGAAATAACTATTGTCTTAACCTCTATCACAGACATTTGTTAGAAGGCTAGAAAGGGCCAATTTGGCCAATACATTTATATTTTAATGTTCATATATATATATATATATATGTCACAACCAGAAGTGATCATCACTGTTATGAATGGAATGGGTATCGAGAGAGGGTGTGGAGGACAATTTTGAGTCCTAAATCTTATTTCCTGTGACAGAAATACTGTATGTCATGTGTGTGTACTTGTTTGGGGAGCTCTAACACTGTACAGTTTAGTTAAATTGTGCTCCGGGGGAGAAACTGTTCCTTGGAGGTTTTTAGTTCATGCTTTGTGTTTAAAGAGGAATATTTTTCTTTAAAAAATAAAATGGAAAAGTTTTCACCTTACTATGGTTTTATTTCTTGGGGAACTCTTATGTTTTGGGGGGAAAGGGAGATAGTATTTGGGGTTGTGTGTGCATCTGGTCAAATTAACTCTGATTTCTTCACTCTTGTAAAGCTAGTGAGAACTAAGAGGAAGAACAAATCTGTGTGAGTTTCCCCCAAATCGAGGAGAAACTCATGGCTGTGATTTGGAGTGGAAGTGCACTGTTATGCTTTGAAGCCTCAAAGTTGGACTCAATGATTCTTATGGGTCCCACTCATGATATTCTATGAAAGCTTTCCTTCCACTAAAAGGAAAGTCATCTCCTGCCATTAACTTCTCCTCAGATGTTGCTGCACCCCTGTAAGACATTGTTGTCTTGAACTTCTGCAGGATAGGGACCATCCTGTACGTTCCTGTTTCCTCAGAGCCCTGATCATCCAGGATAACTCTGGTAGAGCTGCCGTGCTAACACCAGCACATTCTCACGTGGATTCTCAGTATTTTGGTGGGCAGGGTGTGGAGTAAGGGAGATACGGAATGCAGGTGCTTTGGTCCTGATCCAGTCATCTTCCAAACATGCGTATGTCAGTGAGAAACCCAAGGGGATTATTTGTATGGATAAGGACTGGGCACGTATAAAGGATGTTCAGGGAAGCCCCAGAACTCATCCCAAGATGTGCACATGCACAGAGCACTGGCACAGTCCAGTTAAATGCACACTTCATGATTTGTGTTCATTTGTCGTTTAGTGGTTTTTTTTCCCCTCTGTGAGATGGGGGCTGAGAGTCTTTCCAAGGTTTTGCTTTTTGGTTTGTTTTATAATTTTAAATTTGTTTTCATTTTGCAATGTAAATTGATGGTGTGGAAGAGATGAGTGAAAAGCTTTTAGACAGACTTTCTAAGCGTAGGCTTGAAAGTTGTAGTTTTCCTCCATTTACACTTCAATGATTTGTGTTTTATTTCGTTAAAATGTGCTGCTAATTTGTTTTAAGACCTGGCAATGTATTGTGAGGAGCAGCTGAGGGCACTGGGGGCGTTTGGTCTGGAGAAGAGGAGGCTCAGGGCAGACCTCATTGCTCCCTGCAACTGCCTGAAAGGAAGGTGTGGGGAGCTGGGGGTCGGCCTCTTCTCACAGGTAACTAGTGATAGGACTAGAGGGAATGGCCTCAAGTTGTGCCAGGGGAGGCTCAGGTTGGAAATGAGGAGACATTTCTTCTCAGAAGGAGCAGTTGGTTGGATGGTTGGACCAGATGGTCTTGAAGCTCTTTTCAAACTTTAATGATTCTAGGATTCTGTGATTCCCTCCGTTTTCCTGCGGCTCCTTCCCCTCCCCAGGTGCCCGGGGTCACGGCGGCGGGGCCGCCCCCTCCCTGCCCCCTTTCCCCCACTCCCCCGTGTTTGGGTTTGCGAACCCAAGCGCCGTCCTGACCCTCCCGCGACCCCAAACCAGCCGTTTTTGGGGCGGGGAAAGGAGGAACACCGACTTTTAGAGGGGCACCGCGGGGCCGCCACCACAGCGGGCACCATGGGCGAAGCGCAGCCGGGGGAGCCGCGTCCGTCCCCGGGCAGCCCGGGGCCGGCGGAGGAGCTGCAGAAACCCCCTTATTCCTACGTGGCTCTCATCGCCATGGCCATCCGGGCCAGCCCGGAGCAGCGGCTACCCCTGAGGGGCATCTACGCCTACATCGCGAGCCGCTTCCCCTACTACCGCTGCGGCCCCAAGGGCTGGCAGAACAGCGTCCGTCACAACCTCAGCCTCAACCCCTGCTTCCTCCGCCTGCCTCCCCGGCACGGCCCCGCCGCTCCCCGCCGGGGCGGCGAGTGGGCCCTGGACCCGGCCTTCCACGACATGTTCCCGGGGGGCGACTACCGCCGCCGCCGCCGCCGGCCCCAGCCGCCTCCGAGCACCACCGCCGCCGCCCCGAGGCCTCCGGCGCCGCTCCCCGGGTGTCCCTGCTCGCCTCTCCCCGCCTGGGCCCCGCCGTGGGGCCCGGGGCCGACGCCGCCTGTGCCCGCCTGGGGCCCCCGCTGGTGCCCGGGGCCGACGCCGCCGCCCGGGCCCCTCCCGGAGCTGGGCCCTTGCTGCTTTGTGGCCGCCCGTACGGACCCGCCGCTGCCCTGAGCGCCCCTCCGAGCCCCGAAAGTTGGAGATAAAGGGGATTTTAATAAAAAAATAAAAAAAGGGCCTCGGCTGAGTGAGGGGGGATATGGGGCTGGAAGGGGCTGTGCTGGGGCTGTGTGCTCGGGGAGTTGTTGACATGTAGGTGCCTTGTGTCAGTGCTCTGTTGGGAGAAGGGTATTGCGTTACCTGAAGCGACTCATCAGTTTGGATTATTATTATTTTTTTATTATTTATCTATGATTTTGTTGTGATTTGTCAGTTTGGTTTATTATTTTTAAAGATTTATTTGTGATTTTGTTGTTTGAACCTGCAAGCCTGAAGGGGTGCTGCGGGGCTTGCGCAAACTAATTGGTATGTTGTGTTATCTTCCTCAGTCTGGAAATACACGAAGAGCCATGAAGTACCAGTTCTTGTAGGAGTGAAGCTTGGTTACATGCAGAAAAAGCATTTATTCAAGTGTCCTTAAACTCATTTTTGAGCTTTTCTTTCATATTTGTTTATATATATAATGTATTTTTCTTCTTTGTGGAAAAAAACGACTTTAATACTGGGAATGAGGTGTATTTTTCATTTATGTGAAACTTTAATACTGGGAATCTTACTGTTATGTATTTAAAGCAGAGCTATATGGGGTTTTACATACAGTCAAGAGTTATTTTATACTGTTTCTTGTTACAGATGTTTACATTTATTCTTGACGCGTTTCTTATAAATAATGCACTGATTATAAGGGTATTTTCCTCTTAATTTCAGAGGAATACTTCCTGTATTATCACCTCAAGATAACCATCAGGGGCAAAGCATGCTTCTAATAAGATTTGTATATTTAAGTTTGTTAATGAAGAGTTCAAATACTGTTATGAGTGCTGCAGAGCAGCATTTTGTTATATGTTGCATTTTATGACTTGTTTAATAAGCACTACCTTGTAAGCGTTCATGGCTTCAGAAAGTACTTGAAGTAATTTGACAGGTTTTTGCTCATCCTTAAAAAAAATGCAACTTAAACCTAGTTTTGTAGTTTGTATTTTATATTTTCCTGTATTTAAGAAGAGTTTCTAACATTGTCTTTAAATTCTAACAATACAACATCAATAAAATGCTGCAAATACTGTTAAATTCATCTGGGGCAACGGCATTGAGGTTGTTCTTACAGAAATCCAACGTATTAAAGATATTGCAGTTTAATTATTTTCCAGATAATTTTTTGTTTTCTTTTAGTCTCGTTTTTCTTGTAGCTCCTATTAATCTTCCACATTTAACCAGATGCAGGCTATATTTGGCTATAAAATCGATATAGTGCCCAAAGTGGAACGCAGGTATCTAAGAGTTGTTGCATCTTGAAGCTGGTGGTAAGTCTATATGTATGTAAAACAAAGACTTCTAGGGTTTTTGTTTTAAATATATATATTCATATATATGTTATATATGTTTAGAGAAGTTTTACGTCCCCTATGGTTAGTGGATATATGAATCATACATGTATGTGTGGCTACCTGTATGTTCTAGTTTCACCTGAAACTTCTACAGAGAAATAATGTTAATTAAATTATCCTTTCCATTTCATGAGGGTGCAGATACTGTATGTTGTCTTGGTGAGGCTCCGGTTCCACAGGGGCTGCTATGAGCAGACTTCAGTCTTCGATTTCTTAAGGCTTCCTCACAACTAAATTCACCAGTGTACCAGTGTCTTTGAGCAATGGATAAGAAGCTGTATGTGAAGCATGAAATGCTGAGTGTCACTGTAGGCAGGAGAGGCTGTGAAACAAAATGCAATATATCAGGTAGAGCATAAGAAAGTGGTCTGAAGTTTCCAGTTAAACCCTATTTTAAGATTAACATCTTGAACAAAAGGCCACAGGAGTTCTGTGCATCAAGAAATATAATGTTATCAAGTTATATGTGGCAGTTACAGATGCAGGAATTTTACATTGGTTCAGCTCTTGATTGTCATCTCACTTACAAATACACAGGTATCTCAAGCTTTTGAGGACGTACAGAAGAGTAAAGAGCTTTGTGTTCTCTTCCCAGTGGGTGCATGTGTCGTGTTGGTCCTTTGTTACGTTTAGCAGCCTGTTTCAGTCGGTAAGTGATGTATTTGCCAGCACTTCATTGGTTCCACAGCTTTTCCATTTGTGTGTGCCACTAGATGGTGCATTTGCTCCAGCATACCAGGTCTAGGGGGATCGTTTTAGCAAGGCTGAAATTGGTCTTTGGTGACAGATTGCATCTCCATCCCTTCTAGAAAATGAAGCAATGAGGATGTGTAGGAGCAATGTCAAAGGAAGATGGAAATGAGAGTTCAGCTGCCCTTTGCAACTGTAGTGCTTTCTCCTGCTTGCACCCTCCCAGCAGCAGAGCACAGGTGAGCACAGATAAAAGCCACCGTCCCACAGGCACAGAGTCAGGCAGGTCTCTTGCAGGGATTTCATGGTGTGATTGCCACAGAGAGTGAATCACCTTTTCTAGCTGGCTCCCTTCTCCAGAGGTTCCTTCAATTGTCAGCAGAGATGGTCTCTTCCAAGGAATGTTTTGGAGCTTTTAGATGAAGTTCTTTTTCTGAATCACTTTTTATAGGAGCACTTCTTCTCATCGGTTATTTACAAGTTCAAACCAAAAAGCTTTAGAGCCTGGGAAGACTTGCAGCCGGCAAAGAGAGGTGCTGGGAATCCCCCTCAGTCTTGCTCAGACACTCACACACTTGTGCTGTGGCTGGAATAGAAAACTGCAGTGCTGGCTGCATTTAGACCAGGGAGATTGCTCGGGGTTTGCATGGCTTTTCTAGCAGCTCAGAAGTACTGGGGCCTCTCCTGTGTTTTGCATCCCTCCAGCAGCAGAGGCTCTTACTGGTGATCCTCTTTCTCTTGGGTTTGTGACTGAGTTTAGAAAACTTGACTTCTGCTTATTTTTCTTCAAGTTTCTTCTTTGGTCAACATTCTTATAGGTTTTATAAATAAGCCCCAGCAGAGCGTATCCCTTTGCAAGCAATACAGAGTCTTTGAAAATGGCTAAGAAAATAGTACGTTCCCCTTTCCCACCAGTAGACATCAGGCTGTTGAATTCTTTTCCATTGTGTTGTCTCACATCTGTCTTGGCTTATTTCCCTCCTTGGGTTTAGCAACTAAAGTAATGGTTTTGTGTGTCATTAACAGTGGAAAAGAAGGAGAATTCACTCATGCACGGTGCTGAATCAGTACAGATGTAAGACTTTTAATTGTCAAAATCCAAAGTAATTACAGAAACACTGGCCAAAGCTGGCTTTTGAACGTTTTTTTTTTCTTTCTTTCTTTTCTTTGTTGCATCACCAGGATTCTTGTGACATTGATTCTTTTCCTTTTGTTTTATCCTGTTAATTGGTTGACGAAAAATAGAAGTGGTCGTGTGTAGAGATAACATTGGAAATACCTTGTGCGAAATGGAAGTCGCAGTGTCCCCTCGTTTATCAGGGGGTTTGCTTGGCCTTTCTCTTCCTTGCTGCAGTGTTTTTGCCCCTAACTGTTGCTTCCTCATCTCCACCCTTTTAATCTTTCAGCCTTGTGTAAAAGAATGAAAAGATAAGGGCGAGAGCAATTTAGGTTTCTGCAAAATAGGAACCTTTTGTCAGAAGCTGCCAACAGAGCGTGGGTTGGGAGAGCTGTGAGTGCTGAGAGCCACGGGCAAGGTGACCTCTTCAATAGGGAGCTGTGACTTGGGCAGGCTGTTCCTTAAACAGTCAGGTTTTATGGGCATGAAAATGACGCTGAGAGCTGTTTGGGTACAGCAGGTCATAGATGAAAGTCAATAGATTGTAGAGTGGTCCACAGGAAATATGTGAAGCTGTCAGTCTGAAACCTTGGGAATAAGAAGATTGCGTATTTTTCCTTGAAGTTTAGAGCTTAAAATGGATGCAGAGCTGCCTGTGGGGTTGTGTCAGTTTTGACCTGTTCCTTTTACTCTGTGGCCCTGGGACTTTCAGAGCAAGAATGATTTTGCATTACCTCCCAAAGCCAGCCAGGGACCAAGAAAGCCCCATCCAATCTACGAAGAGAGCGATGCTTTCAAAAGCAGCCCATATCTGTTAGTGGCCTACTGCAGAAGCTCTAAAATGGACAAATGGACAGCAGCTGAGTCTTAGATCTCCCCTTCTTCAAAAATCCCTCTTTGGCCTCCAAGAGTTGTGGTGAAATTTGTTGGAGGAGGGAAGGGGAAGAAAGGATCAATCCCAGTTCCCGGGGGAATGAGGGCAACAAGGGAGCTCTGGGAGGGAGATGTACGGGATCATGCTTTGTCTGGAGGGAGGTAAGTACAGCTCCCACAGCTCTGATGCTCTGGGTGTCGTGCACCCCCTGCAATCTGTTTTCTGCTCCAGCCTCCCCACAGCATGGCCTCCCAAAGAGGAAAGTGCAGAAGTGGGAGCCGTTCGTGCTCCGTCCTGCCTTTCCTGCCACACAGGAGTGGACAGCAGGTGCTAGGACTTGTGCCGACAGCGCAGCAGATGTACGAGGAGCCCCCGATACCCCACAGCCTATGGCTTTGTCTGGCTCTCTTGACACCAGCTACACTCCCACCTCCTTCCCTCGAGACCTGCCGAGCAGAGAAGCACTTCCCTCCACGCTGCTGGATTTCCCCTCCCGCAGTGGCTCTCCGGCCATGCGGCTCCGTAACCGGTTTCCCGTCAAGAGCAAGCACGGCGTTTCTCACCCAAAGCATGGCCTGTGGTAAGGGGGTGGGAAGGGAAGAGGGGGTGGGGTGTGTGTGTGTGGGGGGAGCTGTTGCTGCTGCAGTTTCGTGCCTCAATCTGTATTCTCTCTCTCCTCTGCATGGCTTCCTGTTTTTTCACACCACTGCTCTTTGAAACAACAAGCTGCAAGGGAGGACGGGGTGGAGGTTAGAAGGCTGGAAGAAGCCTCCGGTGATGCTTGCAAGAGATCTGGAGCTGGCTCTGGAATAGGCACCACGTGCTTACGTGTTTCTCTGGGTGAGATCCTGCTGCTGTGTACCAGAGAAGCAGCTCTCTGAGGGAGGTGATGCTGTGGTACACGCATGCTCTGCAGAAACTCACTGCTCAGCTCGGTGCGACTGCAGCAGAACTGTCCGGGCACTTTCCTCTTTGGCAGTTGTCTTCCCGAGTTGCTCTTGGATGGGCAGAACTAGAATTTGCCCTATCCTTTGGCATCCTGGGATAGTCAGAGGTAGTCAGTGTCAGAATAATGCTGAAAGATGAACCACCAGTGCTGAATCCTGCAGCATTTGGGTTTTTATGTTAGAAAAAAAATGCAGCCCAGTATGCAAAATGAGCAAGCGTCTTGTTTGAACATTTACAGGTTGCCTTACCTTACCATGACCTCGGGCATTTAGCAGCTTGTACAAAGGCTGGGCAATGGCAAACTGCTCAGAGAAGGGATTCCCAAACTGCGAGCCAGGCAGCAATTCCTAACAGTTCGCAAAAACCTGAAAGTTGTGAGACTTGTGGTTTTCAGATTGGTATTCACAGCATACCAAGAAGTTGCATTAGGAACTCTGCTGTCGGTGTAATTCCTCTCTCTACTGTTACTCTCCTACCAGAAGGGGAAATGGTATGTTGGACCATCAAAGAAGGCAAAACATGAAAAAAAAAGGTATTTCTAGGACATCTCTTGGATGAAGGAACTGCACCATGAGGTGTCCTGCTCGAGTCAGCCGTTAGCAGAGTCCTTTCCTGAACAGGGCTCCTTACCAACGTTGTTTGAAAACATTTTTTTGTTTGTTTCCCACAGATTTAACATCTGTAAGTCTCTACTCACTCTGGTGAAATCCATAATTCATCTTCAGTAAATGAATAACCTGTAGGGCTGAGGGAGTTGCTGTACCATATGGTACTAGGAATACCACGTTCACTTTGGTATCTGATCTGCGTTCTCGCTCGATGCCACGCGCCCTAGAGAAAGGTACAAGCAGTCCTGCGCTTAAGTCAGTGCGATTGGTGTAGAACGAGAGGCTATTTTTCTTGTGAAATCAGTGTTGCTGCTTTGTCTGGCAGTGAGTCAAAAGATAAATTCTTTAGAAGCTAAAAAATGGTGAGGTACGGAGCTAGATGGCTGCAGATAACTGGCTCAAGGCACAGCGCGTACGTATGGGTTTTTCTGAGCCACTGCTTTTACTCGTGACATCAGACCCTCGGTTTGCTCACATGATGCTAAGTGACTTTGAATGCAGCTCCTGTGGGTGATGGCTACAGAGTCCAGAGGAAAGTAAATAGAGGACTGAGTCTCAAAGGCTTGTTCTGGCGATGGCTCCCCTCTGCAGGAGGCGGATGGGCAGCCAACTGAGCACAGCTGCTTGTGGAGTTCCTCGTTTGCCAGACAGTGCTGGAGGAAGGAGATGAAAAATGAGGAAAATTGCATCAATTACTGAGCCTTGTAAAAATAATTAGCAAGACAACAGCAGGCAAATGGGCGGGAATGGAGGAGAAAAACAGCTGCCAAAGCGTGGACAGATAGGACTCAATTGGAGCTAGAAAAGGAAGGGGAATTGGATAAGATGCCCCTTTAATCAGCTGCTGGGGAGAGAGGTGGAAAATTAACCTATGAGCTTTGCATGCAGATTAGAGCAGGGCAAGGATGGAAGGGACATCACGTTTAAATTGCCCACCCTTGGCTCCCATCAGACTCCTGCAGATAAATGCCATTGCCATGGCTCGATCTCAACTACTGTTACTGGTGGTACCCGCTCTGACCAATGATACAAGGCGAGGCAGAAGCAGCTTGTGCAAATGTTTGCTAAGCAAGAGAAGGGTTGCCTGCTTTTCTGCATCTGATCTGGACTGTAAAGGAGCTGGCCAGCCTGCTGGTAGTGCTGGTTCCCAAATGACAGGAACAGGCTTCCATTAAGATTTAATTTTCTTCTCCTCTTTTACAGTTCCCTCCAGAGGCGCCAGCAGCCGTATGAATGATTCTTGCACTGTAATGCTGTGGTCTGTGCTTTGTGGGCCGAGGTGTCTACTGCGATACAAGGCTGCAGTTAATCAGATTTAGCAGGGAGTCTAGAGGCTGAGTGCAGACTGTGCTGAATGTGACTTTGTCACTGGAGCTTTCGTGGTGATGCCCATTCATGCCTTTCAGATAAATTCCTGGAGTCATTATCTTCCTGGATTTGTGTCTCACCACATCTCCCAGGTACATCTGTCTAGGATTTAGCAGAAGTTCTCTCCTCCTCCTGGAGAGCTGCATCTGTCTGGTCTCTCACTGGGCTCTATACAATCTCCTGCAGAGATCTGTTCCTACATAACCTGAGCAGATTTTTTGTAAGCTTGCAGGTAACGTAAAAGCTGCAGCTGTGTTGTGCTTTAAAGGAAACAGCCCATCAGCGGGCGATTCCCACTTCTCCCACCAGGACATTGTTCTTCACTTAGGGCAACAGCTAGAACGGGTGGAAAAGCACTGTAGGGTGAAGATCCGTTGCAGCCAGATGACTTCTGAGCACTTGTAGTGTGGAGAACTGCTGATCTGCTCCCTTCCTTAGGGAGAATCAACTGCACGTATGTAGCAGTGGGTGACTCAGTCACTGGCGATAAGATCTAACAGATGTATCTTCACTGAAGTAAATAAACAAGTATCAGCATAAAATTGATGGCCATCTTTACTAGAGCTCTGCTGCCTCTCTGTAATGGAAAGTTTCAGGGAAACTTTGGGGGAATTTGCACACATGCAATCAGGGCTGCTGACTCCTCATTCACAGCAGAGAAAAACATCATGTTCAGAATCAGTTCTGCTGTGCTTTTTTTTTTTGCCTTTTTTTTTCTTCATGTCCTCTTCCTCTATTTTTTTTTCTGTGACATAAGAGAATCGGTGTGAACAGCTTTATTTTTCTGATATAAGACAGATCCCAAGGGAGTAAATAGGGAGTACCACTGGACAATTCATACCCAGCGTCTCTCCTGATGCTGTCAGCATGCAGGAAGACCACTTTCCCCTGAAGCCAGATGGTTTAAGCATTGTTCAGGGGGCTCTGCTCACTCTTTGCTAATTCAGGTGTGGGCAGAACTGCCAGGACATGCTTGCCCACACGAGCTTGTAGCTACAAGGGCTCCAAAGCAGAGCCAAGGCAGCAGGCACGACCATCTATTGACAAGCTGGAGACGCTGACCATCAAGAAGGTGAAGAAAAAATTCGTCAAGGTTTGATTGTCCCATGGGTGGCCATTTGCTCTCTCTAGAGTTCCTGAAGGGGAAGACTTTGCCCTGTGAGCGCTCTTTTCTGTGCAAGTTTTTCAGGTGTTCTCATCTTTATTTCCTTGCAGCATAGCAGGATTTCGAATGCCATTATTTGTTGTCACCTGTGAACGGAGTAGACTTGGAGCTGCCTTCCTTTCCAGCAGGACCTCACAAAAGAGGTTCAAGCAAGAGGAGTAGGGAGAAATGCAGTGATGCTCTGGATTGCGCTGTGTATCCCATCACTACCGAACATGCTCGTGGTGTCTGTTTTGAGAGAGGAAGGAAGACAAAGGTTGGGTGAAGACAGGAGCCTGGGGGGGACAAGAGCTCAGCCATACTGGGAAATGCAACCAGATGCAGGTACTTGTGCATCCCTCCTCTTGCAACGTGTGTTGCAAGTCTCTGTGGCTCTGATTCAGCAGTAGAAAAACAAGATCAGGTGTGGATTTTGAGGGGTTGTTTGCCTTATTTATTTATTTATTTATTTATTTATTTTGCCATTTGCTGATCTGAAGTTTGTCACACGGCTATTTAGGTAGACACAGGGAGAAGCAGACTGGTGTTTTGCAAGCAGAAAGCAGCCTCCATTCCCCCCACCTCCCGACACGGGGAATTCACTGGCAGAGTGCACGGGAGTAAGCGGCAGCAATCGATAACAGATCGGAGGAAGAGAGAAATGGTGAATGAATAATGCACGTGGAGGAGTAGTCGGGGCACGACCTGCTAGCACCGCATGGCCCGTAAGTGGGTGCTGTGGCTGGGGCTGTAATGGCGCGTTATTAAAAGCCCATATGGCTTCATCGGGAGCTGTGTGTTGTGGAAGGGCGTTTGTCTGGCTCTGGGGTGGGAGCTGGTGTGAGACGAGGGCAGCAGGCTGGGAAATGGCACAGAAAGAGAAATGTTTCTGTGAAAGGAGAAGTCTGAGGAGGAGGAAGGATGTATTTTTAGTGTCGAAGGGCTTGTGAATTTCTTTTGCTTTTGCCACAAAAGGGATCACGTGTGCAGTAGCTAGGTGTATTTTTGTTGGGGGCTTTTGGGGCTGGGGAGGAAACGTCTTTCAAGGCCCATTTTCTTTGCAAGCTTTGCTTCAGGGGGTTGAGCAAGCATCTTGTCTCCCCAGGGCATCCCAAAGGAACCTGCCAGACAAGCAGGTGGGTGGTGGGCGCTCACCGCAGCGGCTGCCAGGAAATGCCACCACCAGGGGTTCCTCGGGGCGTCGTGCTGAGGTTTGCTGACCCACTGGGCATCTGCTTGGTGAGCCTCACATCTGGCAAGTAGAGAACCATACCAGAGGCATGGGCGCTCCTGGTGCTCCTGCGAGGAGAAACTCTGCTCTGCTGACACCGAAGGAGATGTAATAGTTCCCTTTTGTGGTGCCTTGTTCCTTGCTGCTAATTCTTTCAAAGCTTTTCTTTCTAGAAGTAGAGTTTTAGGCTCAGGGCATGGCAAAGAAGCTACATCCCCTAATTTGGTACTGGAAATGGTGTCTGGTCTGCGTTTTCATGTGGTTTCCACATTGCCTAGCATCTTCAGTGGGAACATTCATTCAGTGGGATCATGTCATTCTCAAAGTCACGCAAAGCAGTGTGGTGTGGCATCGTGCTCTGGTGATATTACCATGCTGCACGTGGTATGTTCGTACCCACAAAGCTGGTGCTGATGGAAGGAGGCTGCATGAATGAAATCATTTTTTTCCATTCAATTTCCAAGCTTGATTCTGAAAGGCTCACCTTGCCACGGTTGTGGATGATCTCAGTGGCACAACCTGTCTCCCTTTTGGCAACACGGTGCCTCTTTTTTTCCTGTAGGCAGCCAAGCATCACATCTCTTGCTGCTTGGGAGCTCTGCTAACTGTGTGTGCCTGTTACCATCCTCCTCTTACCCCTGCCACCTTCTTGTTTTACCCAGGAGACGTTGTCCTGTGTCTTTCTAACCAGAGCCTTCGGAAAAAAAGAGTAAATTGAAAATCTGGCTCCTGACTCTAGCTAATTTATCTCAGTTGCTCAAAACATTACACAGCAAGTAGGCAGGAGGAAGGAAATGAAAGGTTGAGTTTTTTCCTGTTGCAGGTAACGAGGAAATAAAATAGGAAACTCAAAGCAATATTATCTTGCTGAGCTCCCGCCAGCATCACAGGCTGCGGGTGCTGTTTTGTTGCTTCTCTGACGATTTGCTGCCCCTGGAGCCGGGGGAAAGCTGGATTTAAGGTCTTTGAGGTGGCGCAGAACAGGCTTACAGCAGAGATGAGTTAGAAAGGGAACTTTCAGGCAGCCTCGATAAGACGAACATTTTATCTTGAAATTTTTCCTGTTCAAAAGGGATAGGTGGCAGGGGTGTGAGCTGCTCTGTGCTTGTCATGCTAATGCAGAAGCTGGCTGTCAGGGAGCAGGTGGAAATAAAATTGCATCAAATTCAGGCTAAGATCTTTATAATTTTCCAACCGAATAGCTGAGTAGTTGGATATAAAAAGGTTTATAGGTAATAATAATGTTGGGGTAATTTAGTATCATTGGGGTAATAATAAAATTTAATATCATTTAATATTAGGGTAATAATATAATAGGGATAATTTGTGGTACGTTGCTGTTCTTCTGTTAAAATGGAGAAATTGCATAGTCAAAGCCCCATTACTCACAGCTATACAGAGTACAAATATGAAGATGGACTGCAAGCCTTTCTTCGTAAGGAATTAATTTCTGCATGCGGAAACTGCCATCATTCAATTGATTTAATAGTTGAATTAATATTCAGTGTTGCTGACCAATATGGACAATTTTATTGTGTGTTTAGGAGTGGGTTATTTATTTAATGTGCTAGATTCAGCTAAAACACCAGTGAAATGGGTGGGACTTTTTTTTCCTTAATTTTCAAGTATTTTCCTTGACTTAGGCCTTGATAACTGTGCAGCATGATCTTCCAGGAAACTTGAAGGAAGTAGATTTTTAAAAAAAATCTGTTTAACTGTTTCATGGGTGCTGAGGGAAGACAAGCAACCAGAAGGGCAGTGCTTGGGCTCTGAAAAGCCGCAGTGGGGATGAGGACCTTTTGTCTTGTATGTGCAACACACAGCCTGCAAAACACAATGACGCACGATTTTTGCTGAAGAATCTCCCTTTTTATATTATTTTACTCAATTAAGTCCCGGAGAACAGCAAACTCTGCAACTATTGATAAAAATTCCTGATGACCCGAAAGGATGTGGTCTAAGAGTGGGAGTGAGTTGGGTTTTTTGTCAATAGCTTAGACACAATGCTTATGTAAAATTCACTTTCTGCGTGTCGTGCTTTGCTGTTTTGCATGCTGTTCATCTCTTCGTTTGTGCTTGCCAGGTGTCACGTGCATGCTTTTCCACCCAGCGCGGCAGCGTGATGCTAACTGTTGTCTCGTGGATCTCAGGAAGAGGGTGAACGGGGTGCAAAAGCTAACCACGTCCTGGGGGACCCTTCCTTCAGGCTGCGATGCGCTGCTCATCTCCGTGCTGGGGCAGATGGCTTTGGTTTGAGGCTGGTGGAGACCTTTTGTGATGGCCATTCCCCACCAGTAGGCTCCCTAGACTCCCATTTTAGGTGACTGATTTTAAAGACTTTGCTAGTTGGCGGTATTCTTCGCTTTTTCTGTGGAGATAGCAAGAAAACAACAATAAAGACAGCAAAAAAATGTTTATACTAAGAAAATACCAGGAAAAAATACTCTTCTGTTTTATTATTTTTTTTTCTGTTAGGCGTCCCCAAATGTTGCTCTTTTAAAACCCATAAGCTCCAGAGAACCGCAGTGTCCATCGTGAGGAAGGGCCATGTGCTGGCATTGCATGGGGGCTGGTCTGGTTCAGCCCTGTGTTGGGGAGCTGCTTGGTCTTTTTGAGCCTGAATTTTGTGAACGGGGAGGGGAAAAACAGCACTGCACAAGGAGGGAAAAAAGGCAGAAGAGTATAAAGTTCCATTGTAACAAGCTGCCCAGGTTGCTTAGAAAATATTACCATGATTGTTTTTCAGCAGCCCAAGTTCGTAGTATCAGCCTGTGCATTGCCGGGTAGAAGATGTGAGAGTACCACGCAAAACAGTCCAGTACGGTATCAGATGTTGTAATTTGCACATCGCAAACACTAATCTCTTAACTGATCCAGTGCTCAGCACTGCTCTTCCTTCCAGCCCGAGAGGGAAACGAAGGCAGTGAGTTCGCAGCGCAGCCGGTGTCGTGGAAAAGGGCAGGGGGAGACCTGCAAGGATCCTCCAAGGCAGCAGAGTTAGCTGCAGAAATGCATCCTGCTGGTGCTCCCAGCCTGACTCAAACACTGGCTGCTGCCACGTTTTAAATGATGAAACAGTAATAATAAACAGTGAAGCTTTTTATTTTGAGAGGCACACTCGCCCTTGTAGTTATAATGTAAGAGCTTAATGTAGTCAGTGCTTACCCGGTACAGTTTCCCAGTCCCAGTTGGGTTTAGGCTGGCTGGAATGTTTGCTTCTGTGAAATACATCTTCTCTTCTTTGTAAGTATTTTTAAAGACGTAATAAAAACAAACATTATCTATTTTTGGACCAAAATTAGAGGACAAAATTTTTGCACTTTCCTCATACCAGAAAGAGACTGTTTTTCCTTCGACACTGTTCCCAGGGTAAAAGCTGTGGTTTTACCTCTGGCTATGTAAATGACTCTTCACCGATTTGCCTCAGGTGGAAATTCCCCTGTTCATAAATGGAAATTTTAATCTGCTAACAGTAAAAATAAGACTTTTTTTTTTTTTTTAAGCGAAAGCCAGCTCTCATTTTTGGAGGAAAAAGAAAAAATTCTCTCTTCACATTCCTTTTCTCCTTGTTGCCGTTGATGACTCATGCAGTGCCCTTTGCTGCTTAGTCCTGACACTTAAGTGATTTTTCAGGTGGCTGTTAAAATTCTTAAAGCATTTCTCACTGGCATCCATCTCGTTTTGTAACATGATACGTATATTCTGTTTATTACGGAGCGAATTTATTTGGTTTCTGAACGGTGCTTAATTTGGAATACACGCTTTAAACATCAAATAAAACCAAGCAAATAAAAACCACCCAAACATAACAAAGTCATGAGTTTGTGCAAAATATTTAGTGCAGGCAGGCACCTGCATCTGCCTTCAGCGTGCAGACAGCCACCCACACAGAGGTCTGCAAGATCCGGTCTTGCTGGGAAACTGTTATTAAAGACCGCTAAAATTCCAAAACTAGGAAGGTGAAAGTTTTTAATGGTATGGCTTTATCACCGAAGTCCAGTTTTATATTTTTGAGTACCCAGCAGTTGTGAAATTAAATTGGACTTCTGCTTGTAGGAAGACCGGGTGCTGCTTTTCTTCTGATAGCAAAGGAAAGGATCCAGAATCCCCCAACAGTAATTTCAAGATTAAATAGCGTGGTTAAGTTAAGCAGGCAGTTATAACTCATAATGGAAATTTGTGGTTTTATAGATCACTTACTTTCTGCAAAAAGAAATACTCCCAAGAAAATGTGTTGCAGAACAAGAAGAGGAAAGTTGTTTGTCACTCCTGAATTGTGAGAAAAGGGACGTAGCCTCCGTAGATTTCTGTTGGACTTATTTTGGTCTTGTATCAAAAAACATCTTCACCAGAAGTGAGTTTTTGAGAGGCATTCCTTGGTGGGGGGGAAATGCTGTGTGTATGTATGCAATTAGGTTTTGAAGCGATAAAGAAATAAACAATATTTTGTGTTGATGCCGATGCTTTGAACTTCTGTAGCACCACCAGCTAAAGACCTCAGATGACTTGTACAAACAACAAAGCTTCACCAAATGCCCTGTGAAACGCGGAAGTAAAGTTATCTGTATTCTGCATGCAGAGAAACAGGTGAAACAACTTATTAAAGGCCACGGCACCAGTGCCAGTACGAGGAGTAGAACGTGAGTCCTTGTGCCAGGTCTTGTCCTTGAAAGCGTTAAGTCTTGGGATTTTGTAGTGTGTCATTTTGTTTGTTGTTGTTTTAGTGGTGTTGGTTTGCTTTTGTGTTCTGTTGTGCTTTATTTTTGCAGTCGGTAACCCAAACTGTATCCTCGATGTAGCCGGAGCCTCCTGTATCTCACAGAACTGGGTCAGTAGCATCTCCTCCTGTCTAGCATTTAACTAATACCTTCCCCTCTGTTCTCTGGGATCTTGTACTGCTTGCACCACCAAAAATTAAGTGAATTTGCTTTTTCCTTAACACAATACTTTGACATGCTCAGATGTTGTCTCTTCATTGGAATTTCAAAGTTACAACTAAGGAGGTGTCAAACGAAGCCTCCTGGTTCATTTCAATATCCTCCTAAGGAGAACTGCCTCCAGGGGCTTTTCTCCTTTTGAAGTCCTGGGCTTCAGCTGATGACCAAGATAGAGTCTGAGCTCTTTGCTTTAGCTAACTCAGGTCAGTTCTTGTTGCTCGATTTTCCTCCATAAATATTTATGGGGAACTCATGGAGGAATGTGTTGTTCTCAAGTCCGCGATGTCCTTCATTGAAATGCGTAGTCACACAAATCAAACAGTATTTTTATTTGGGCAAGGACACCTAAATATGCCATTCTGGCCTTCAGCAAGTGAGCTGAGCATCTTTGTCGTCGTTCTCCCCCTTCTCTGTCATTCAGACAGTCCCAGGCTTTGACACTCTTTCAAAATCTCTTTGAACAAACAGGCTGCTTGAGTCCTTGAATCCCACCCCCTAACAATTCACCATCAGCTCCTAATACAGCTCGTGGGAAGATTTCACTTTATGGATTTTTCATTTGCGAGCATGTCCATCAGACAAAGAGAAAAAACATGCCGAGGCTCTGCCATGGCTTTCTGCTCCAAAATAGCTCTTTTGTGACAATAACAACAAGCAAACTGTGGCCTTGTTCTTGAAAAAAAACACAATCATTTCCTATTAAAACCACCATGCAGTCAGCTGACCCAAAGTCCAAGCTATGAAATTACTGCCACATTTTCCTTCAGAGGTGTTCAGCCTACAGCAGCAAGGAGCTGGGTCCTCACCCGGAATTTGTCCTCTGCTTTGTCCCTAGCAGGGGACAAGGCGTTTTGGTGGGACTTGAGCTGCGGGAAAGGAGAACCTGAGATGTGGTAGTGACCTCAAGAGAGAGGTGGTGGTTTTAGTCCTCATTTTAAGAAGGTGTGCTGGTGAATTTCTCCTCTCAGTTTTATTCAACACAGCCTTTTGCTAGTTTCTGTTCTGTCCAGAGACCAACACGCGGGGCTACCACCCCCCAGTCCTTGCACCGCTGGCTGCAGTGAGTCCGTGTATCCTAACGGTGCTGTTCTTCCTCAAGGAAATTCTCTGTGCACTCCCTTTCCTGGGCAACCACTGTCTGTCCCTCCACATTTCCACCAGCCAGTGGTCCCAATGCATGCACTACCCCTCACCCAGTCACCTCCCAGCATGCTTGAATTACTCTGTACCTGATTATTTACTTAAGTCACCATTTCCTCCACTTTTCTTTTTCTTCTACTCTCTGAATATGTACATATATCTATATGTATATATGTTTTACAAGTAAATTTACGCTATCTTGATAAAATGTCCTTTGGTGAGGATACCAGACATGTAATTTGATTTTTCCCCCATTCCCTTAGGTAACTTTTGGGCAATTCATTTTTGTGTCTTGGTTTTCTCCTCTTAAGGACAGAGGAAGAAAAGCCTGGGCGTGCAGAGCTGACAGCGCAATACCATTCAAAAGCTCTTTAAGCAGCACAACTGAAAGAGTATGTATTCTGAATGCGTTAATGATAAAAAGTAAATGTCTTTAGTAGTGCTATATTCCTACCAAACAGGAATTTGTCAAATTAGGTTGGCACTGCCACGCTCCCAGTGCTAGGTCAGAGCTTGGTTTCCCTGGGATGAGTGTTTGCTCTGATAATGCTGCTGGCTAATTGAGCAGGTTGTGCGTGTTGTCGTGAGTGTATCACAGCTGATTGCCGTATGAATAATCCTATAGGGCTTGATTAAAATTGTGAATTCACATCCGAATTTCCCCAACAAAGTTTAGGAAGTTTTGGACCTGCGGTTGGTTTAGATCAGTCCATGCTTTCCTCAGAGAGCTAGCACAGATTTGCAAAGTGAGGAAGGTCTCTTCTTCCTCTTCTCTCTTACTTTGTGGCCTGCTTGAATAAATATCTGTAAAATACAGCAGTGTTAAGCTGTTTATGAAGTTCATTGTAATTAGCAAGGCTGTGGAGGCTCTGGGTGATGAAGATGGAGGACTGGAAGGCTCAAAATATGAGACTACATGGAAGCCTGTGGCTGCGCACATCCGTGGCTCCGGGCTCCACTCTCCTCGCTTCCATTCAACATGCACACTGCTAGTTTGCAAGAGAGCCTAGGCACCCCAAATATATGTGATTTAAAGAAATCCCTCCCAAAACTAAAAGCCTATAGCACTGTGCTAGAGCCCAGAGCCCCATCATGTGAGATGCAAAAAGGAACGGTGATCCTCAAACCTTGAGCCCTGCTTGGTTTGGCCACGGGCGGTTCTCAGCGAGGGATGTATCCGGTGGCTCGTACAGACGAGCTCTGCTGCTCGCCTCTGCTAGCCTGTGAGGATCACTGTCATACACCTCATGTGGCTGTGATCCTATTTCAGACCTTGTGGCCAAGAAAAGCTCTTTTGACTTTTAAATATGAGCAAGTTACCAGCCATATTTGCAGACCAACTGCATAGCTGATGCAAAAACGCGGTTGCCCGCCTGTTTGGTAGTGTTAACCACATGGAGCAAATAGTTTCAACTCTCCTAAAACTGCTCTGGCTTCCTGTTTGCTTTGTGGTGCAATTAAATGTGGCTTTTTCTTTTTTTTTTCTTTCTTTTTTTGAGTAAGTGGAGGATAAGAGACGGTACTTCTAGGCTTATCATTACTCCACCTGCAGAAGCAGTGAACTGTTATTATTTACTTTTATTTATTTAGTGAAATTTATTTATTTTATTTATTTATTTTGAATTTATTTATTTAGTGAAATGTTATTATTTACTAAAATTGCCAATATCTATGTGGCTTATGACCCAGGAGGGCAGGCACGGTGTTTTCCTCTCCAGGTGCACACTTGGCAGTTGAAAGCATTCTTGCCAGGCAATCCTGTAAAAAACAAGGTGCCACGGCCACGTTATCTGCTTGTCGTTGTCCTCCTCCTCTTTCTCCCTCCGTTGCCTTTTCCTCTAAAAGCTGACCAGCCAGTTCATCTGGGCTACAAACAGGCTGAATTCTCATGCACCACGTTGGTGCAGAGAAGGGATTTGGCAGGGAGATGTTTAGGAGCTGTATATTTGGTGTTTCCAACCATGTGTGTTTGTAAAGCAATGCTGAGGAGAGCAAAGGCGCAAGAATGGGGTACCTGGAGTAGGAAAGACAAGAAACAACCTGAAAAGGGACACAAGGACAAATGCTGAGAGGAGAGCTATGAAAGGCTGATAGATGAGACTAAAGGCTTGAAAGAGTCTTTGCTGAAGAAAAAGGATGTAAAAAGAAGGTATTTGTATGGAGCAGTCATTGTAAGTGTGATACAGTCGAAAGATGAATAGAAAACTGTGCTTTAGGTTTGGCGTTGGTAAATCTATAGCGGGCAGCAGCCCCTGGGCCCAGCCAAGCGCTGTGGGATTTTCATCCCCATCTGTCGGGAGTCTCCCCTCTTCTGGGAGTTCTGGGCACTCCTTATCCCATAGAAACTTGTACCTAGAACCTGCAGTTGTGATGCAGCGTGTATGAAAACCCTTCCCTCTTGGCCGTTTGCCTTTCTACTGGCTGCAGCTCGCAGTGCGTGTCCTTTATAACGCAGCCTGAGAGAATATCCCTGCTGGGTTTTAGTGTTTATTTATGCATGAGAAATACTAATTTTTAAAATGAAAGTCAGTTTGTGTTGTCCAACAGCTACACCTGTGCCAGTTTTAGCGACCAATTGTTGTTCTTGGTGAGCTGCTTAGGTGAGGAGCTGCTTAGGAGCTGCTTAGGGCCGAGCTGTAGGTGCTGCATGGGTACTACCAGCCCTTCTGGCCAGCGTTTTCACCGCGTCTCAATAACCCAGAGGAAACCCAACCAGCTTACCCTTCCCGTCTGCTCTTCCTGGAGGTCTCAGGTCCTTACACTAGCAGGCTGCAACTATTTTTTGGACTTTCAGTTCCCTTCTCCCTTCCCTACAGTTTGTTGTCCCATTTCTCACAGGCCATGCAGGCAAACGTCCCGCTGAGTGTTCAGTGCGGCCCTATATGTGAAACTTGGAGAGCATGAAGAGAAAAGCTGTTGGGGAAGGAAAAAAAAAAAAGCGGAACAGAAACCAGAATTCCAGTAAACAGTCTGTTAAAAATATCTTCAACACATGTCAGGGGCTCCGATTTGAAATAGGCAGTTTCTGAGCTTTAGAAGGTCACGTTGAGACGTGCTGGTAGATCCGAGCAGAGCTGAAGAACGAATGTTTCGGCAGTCACATTTTGTACTGATGCTCAGATAGCCTGGGCTGCCAACTAGTAATGTTCAGGGAAAAAAATGAGTCAGATCGCAAGAATAATGAGCTTTTCTTGGATTATAACATGGAAAAAAAATGAATTTATACCTTAATCACATGCCACCGGCAGTGGAAGCTTTAGGAAAAATGGTGATTTTGGGACTCGTAAAATTGCAGGACCGGTCGGGGCAATGTGTAACCCTGACCGTGTCACGGCCAAAGGCTGTTTGTTTCCAGGGGTGGGAGTGAAATGGCCAAAGCACAGATCCACGTTCCGAATCTTGCATTATCCATGCTCCAAAGCACGGCGCGTTTTTTCAGATGAGCAAGCGGCCTTTGGGTATCGAATTGCTGCTGAAAATTTAATGAGACAGAGGAGAGTGATTGGTCTGCGAGCACGGGTGACGATTTGTATCCCCAGCTGCTGCTGCCGGGGGGAGCAGCTGATTTCCTACGGGCCAGGAGGTGCTGGTGCAGGGGGAGGTCTTGTGGGTGCCCTGGTGCAGCCTGGGGGGGTTCCCTGCTGCCGTGGGACCTGCACGACAGCCTGGGGAGGGGAAGGGTGGGGGAGAGCCTGCATGGCTGTGCTTGGTACCCAGCATAGAGGTGTGCTCTGTTCCCTCTCCTGCAGGATTCCGGCCTTATTGCACACATTTCCAGATGAAGAAAGAGCAGGGGCATGGCTGAGGCCGCCAAGGAGCCCCTCCCTGGGAAGGAGTGAATCCCAAAGTATTTTCAGTCTCCCCTGTGAGTAGTTTTACTGTGCATGTGTGTTCACGGCCTACCTTCGGCATCATGTCCTGTATTTAGCCCTTGAACCACTGCAGCAATGAGCCACTGCCTGCGGTTACCAGCACTGCGTGCATGATGGCAGCTGCGTCGGGCTGGTGGCTGCCACACCATGCGTTGGCCGCCAGCATTGACTTCTGCTGGGCATGTGGCATCTCCTGTTGTGTGCACACAAGTCGTGCGCACAAGCAGACACACAAGAGGTGCACACAAGCAGCTGCATGCCTTGTGCACACAGATGCATGAGTTGTGCACACAGATGCATGTGTTGTGCACACAGTTGTGCACACAGACACGCATTGCACACACGAGTTGTGCACACAAGCAGCTGCATGTGTTGTGCACAGATGGATAAGTTGTGCGTGTGCAAATTGTGCACACAGATGCACGAGTTGTGCACAATGATGCACAAGTTGCACACGAGTTGCACACACACAAGTTGCACACAAAGTTGCACACGCACATGCAGCTGCATGTGTGCTGCACAGAGATGCATGCATTGCACACACCCGAGTTGCACACACACAATTTAATTTGGACACGCACAATGTTGCGAGCACACACGATTTACACCCTCCCCCCCCCCCCCCCCGCAGCCGCACCCTTCCCGCAGCAGTGCCGCACCGCCGCGCAGGCCCCGGCCGCACCGCAAACCCCCCCACACCCCCCAAAAAAAAAACCGGCCCCCCAAACCCGTGCCCACCGGGACCGGGCAGCCCCGGGGGGGGCCGCACCGGGACCGGGGCTGGGCCGGGGGCTGGGACCGGGGGCGGAGCGGGGCGGATCGGGGCGGAACGCGACCGGATCGGGGCCGCCCCCCTCCGGCAGCGGGGCCGGGAGCCCGGCGGGCACGGGCGAGCGGAGCAGGTGAGGGGGCACCGGGCGGGGGGCACAGGAGGGGGGTGGGGGGGCTTGCAGCGGCTCCCGGCCTCGGCTGGGGCTCGGGGGGAGCCCCCGGGGGTGCCTGGGCTTGGTGCTGCCCCGGCAGGGCGAGTGGGGCCCCCCCAGAGCTCCCTGGAGCACCCCGATGCCTCAGCGGGTGCAGGGAGTCTGGGAGAGGTGGAGCGCTCTGGACTGTCCTTGGCAATATAAGGCTTTTTTTTGTTTTCCCTTGGTGAGGAGCATCTGGGCTTCTGGTGGCGCCTGCCCATGGGAGCAGTTGGAAAAAGACCAATTTCAGCCACCTCCTCGGTGAGGTGTTTTTGTTAGCGCCGCTTCATCCAGCTCCCGGCCGTGCCCGCGCTGGCAGCGGGCGTGCGAAGTTCCCAAACCTCCCCGCCAGCAACCAGAGCTGCAGCCGCCTGCGTGAGCGAGGCTCGGGCACATGAGGGGACCGAACCGCAGCGGGGTCGGGTGGTCAAAGTCCCGCATCACACGCGTGTCGGGGCTGGGGAGGGAGCTTTGCGAGCCGCTGGTTTGCGAGCTCCTGCTCTAACCACTAAGTGCACAATTTGTTGCTCGATGCCTCCTCAGGCAGCACTGGCAGTGTAGCTGAGTGTCTGTGAACTTGCCTAAAAGGCTGCTTGAAAGTTTCCGCCGGGGCAGAGTTCTGGAGTCCTCCCGTCAGATGCTTTTCCTACCCCCCGACATTCCTCTGCCTCTCTCTGGCGATGCTGTTTTGCTTCCAGAAGGAGGTATGGCTGCCTGCTTCCGCTGCTCTTAAGGTGCCTCACCTGAGCTTCCCATCCCTTCCCTTCCTTCTGGCTGACACTTGTGGCCGTACCCAAGGCCCTGCTGAACCCAAACGAGGTGCAGCACTGCCATGCTCAGCACTGCCCGATGAGCTCTGTGGCCCTGCCGGTATTGCCCTGCATGCATTCTGTTTTCCTCTCTGTTTCCCTGCTGACAACCCCGTTCATCATCGGCCCCACGCACAAACGAGGTTAGCTCCGGTTCAGATTGCATTAGTGCAGTTCTGCTTCCCGCTGCTCCTCGCTGGGATCCTGTTTTTTGGGCGTGTGCACGTGTAAGGCGGGCATGGAGCAATGTGAACGCTCAAAATAAAGGCGTGTGTATTTCAGAAGGGGAAGAGCGGGAGCCAAGGGATTCTTTGGGTCCAGCAGTTGTTCAAGGCCTGATCCCTGTGGTCTTCCTGCAGCTAGAATGCCTCCTGGGGCAGTGGGAAGGCCCATTGCTCCCTGTCAGTGTCTCAGGATGCTGAAGGTGCCGATTTTTACGTAAATACTGGTTTGTATCAGCCCCTCTGGTAGGGAAGGGGATGCTCTGCGGAGTTGCAGAGGCCTGAAATGTTGGGTACGTGCATTTTCATCCCTTGCCCAGTTGTCTTGAACAGATCCCGTCATACATCTGCTTCAGTCTAATGGTTTGTGTAAGCAAAGTAATGAGTAAAGGTGATTAATCAGGGGCTTAGAGATCTCTCAGGAAAGGCATCATGGAAACAATGCAGCTATGTGCCCTCTGTAGAGCCAGAGGAGCAACAAAGTATTGTGAGAACAACCGAATCAGTGCAGAGAATTGTGTGGCAGGATATAAAAGATCAATCTATAAAACAGAAGCTGATAATATGCAAAAGTCTTTATTTGAGTTTTATATTTGGCAGAGGTAGAGGTCTGACTATGGCAAACCAAATAAAGATCACCATATTCTAAACCCACGTTTGAGGAAATGAACCCCAAGCATACAAAAGCGTTGACTTCAGGTGTTGTTAAGGGTTTGAATGCTTCTCCCCACCTTTTCAGGGGTTTTCCTGCCTGGTTCATGGTCCAAGCCTTACACTTAGGCGTGTGTTGGAGGAGGAGGATCCAGAGGCAGAGCTGTGGTGTAACTCAGGGCTGTGCTGAAGGTGCAGTGCTGTCACAGGAACGGAAAGGGAGCACAGATGGCTTAGCACAGCTGGGACACTGACCTGTACTTTATAGAGAACTTATGGAAACTGTAAAGGAAACACTTTTGACATGTGAGAGCACAGGAGCTCTCATGTGCCAAGTCTATCCTATTAACTTCTCTGAAATAAATGATGTTTAGAAGCAGCTCCAGGTCCTCTAAGCAGTCTGGAGCATCCCACCTAATCCGCTGGGGCCAGGGCACAGCAGATACTTGCACCTCTGCACCCGGCAGTCTCCCAAGCTGTGCTTCTAGCACCTTTCCCCAGCATGCGTTCATTTTTAGAGGAACAAATAGACAGGTTGTCAGAGCTGCTAAGGTCACAACAGAGCTTCTGTTGGTTGCATCCACATCCTGGTATTGAGGCCTGGGTCACAAATTCTTATGTTAGGCCATAAGGCCAAGCAATTTCAGCTGTTTTTAATATGCAGTTAAGTTGATGAGTGGCACCTGGTGCACGTAACCAGCTAGCCCTGCTGAGGGGCCTTCCCCAAAGCTCCCACCTGCAGTCACTTTGAATTGCTTGCGTGTCTCTGGGGGCACGCTTGTGTGCTCAGGGAGTTTTCCCAGTCTGTTCTTTGAGGGGAATTTACAGGTTACTTTTACAAAAGTCTGATGCTCAAATGACTTGCTCGCAGTGAACAGCAGACCTCTTTCAGCCCATGACCACCACCAAAAAAGCAAGCTCAAGCTCAACACACCTTCAGAAGACTCCCTGACATGGGTGTGCTGTGTCGGGGAGAGCACAGTCTTGGTTCAGACCTGCTAAACATGTTGCTTGTGTGGTAAAGATGTGCCAAGTACATGTGTACATAAAAATTCCCGTGGTCTCCTCCCTCAGCTGAGCTGATGCCTGCAATGAAAGTGGCTTCCTGCAGTCTCCCACGCTGCACGCATCACCTGTGAGCTCCGTGCCACTCATTTCTTATAAAGTTGAAAGGTTTTTTGTAGTCTTGGGGTTTAGTAATTCTGTAATCAGTTTGTAGGCGTTAGAGCTTCCGTGTCTGTCTAACGCAGCAGCCTCGCAGAGGTTTGTGGAACACTACTCTGCGTGTGATCTTGATAGCTCGCTGCTTTTTTTTTTTTCACTCAATAGCAGTTGTGTGTTGTAAACACCAGAGCTGTGGTTGATAAGTTTATAGGAGGAGATGTGTGTTAGTGTGTTTTGTGTTGACTGCTGGCTCACTAAATACCACCCAGGTAATTTCAAATGTGTCTGCTACGTTCTGCATAGGTTTGCCTTTCTGTGCGCTGCACGTTCCTCAGTGTGCTACGAATTCAAAACGTGTATCATGCCTACATGCATTACATGGCATCCGGTAACGTAAGGGTTTTATGATGGACTCATCCCATCTGCATCTCAGCTCTGTCTTGGCCATCTCTCCTCTTTGGGAAAAACACACATTTAGTACCTTCACATTAAAGCAAGGTGAGACCTTAGGGAGGGCAAAGCAGTCTGTAGCTTTCCTGTAGAATAATCACTTGAGGCAAAGAGGGAGAGGAAGCAAAGGATTCATCCTCACCTGGAATTTTGTCTCATAATTATTTTCCTCTGCCTCTTTTTCTGCCCAGGGATGGGGAGGTCTGGGCATTGTAAGATGGATTCGTTGCCCATACGGCTCTCAGTAAGGCAGTGATTAGCACCAGTGGATACGCCTTTCCTGATTCCCTGGAAATGGGCCGACTCCACATCCCAAAATTACTGAGGGATTGAGGAGCAGGTGTCCACTACTAATAATTTTTGCTGCTGCTTGGACCGGGCTGAACCAGAGCAGGGGGCAGTGTGGAGCGGGTCCATGTGTATTTTATTTCTAGTTTCATGAGAAAGTCTTTCTTACCCAGCTTTTTACTTTCCCCTTTGAAAATATTCCACAGTGCAGAAATACATGTGAAAAGGGGATCACACTTGACTGCTGTGAGAATTGTGGGGAACAGCTTCTTGCTTAGACCCATGGAAATCTGTTGGTGCTTGCTCGATGCTCTGGGGCCTGCATTGTGCAACATTCATCTCTCTTCCTCTTACATGCTCTGAGAAGTCCGAAGCGACACTGAGCCCTGCCAGCTGCATTGTGGCTGGCCGCTCACCGCACCCTGTTCGCAGCACCTGGGGCTCCCACCATGCGTGCTTGCTTACTGTGAGAGAAAAACTTCAATTATTGCCTCTGTGTGGGCCACGAAGAGCGGCTCTTTAGGGCAGCAGGGGTCCTGCCCCTCTCAGGAAATGGCAGAATAATGTTTTGAGCAACCTGCATCTTGCTTTCGTGTTGCCAGCTGCGCCAGCAGCACTGTCCACGAGACGTGCTGGCTCCCTGGGGTCAGTCTGCCTGAGGGGCTCCTGCGCAGCCCGTCACTCGCAGCCCTTGCATGATGTTAGGCGTCCAGCCCAAGTGAATGCATGCCACGGGGCAGTTTTTAGGTCAGTTTTGTATATAAGCAGGCCCTGAGATAGATGAGGAGGTGTTTAAGGTCCCATTTTTGATTCACATGCTCTGTGCGTGGCTCCAAAAGGTTGATCCTGTGTGAGGGCCTGGCCTTTACTTCAGATGTACACGTTTGGCCACCCAAACAGATCAGCTGGCCATCCAGTCCTGAAATATCCCTCTTGGATGTCGTGTGTGTAGGCCAGATTTGGGCACTTGGCTTGTCTGCCCTGCTCCTTGGCCCCTGGGATGCGAAGTGCTGTGCGCTCCCTGACCTGAACCAGGCCTTGGGCCTAAAACAAATCCTGGAGGGCTGTGGGAGATGTGGCTGCTGGGGGAGGATTAAGTGTCGTAGGAAGGTGGAGGTGGGGGAATGTGGAAGTATTCTAGCAAGAAGACGATGTTCTGGGGCGTATGCAGTAGGAAGGCGAGGGTTGGGGGAGTCTTCTGTAGAAAGTGGGTGGCTACAGCCAGCGTAGATAAGCCTTAGGTAGCATGTGTACTCGCATGGGGTGCATTCTGTGGGTTTGCATCCCACAAAAATACAGACCTCTGTCTCACCCATGCTTGCCCTGGCTTTGCGGGATGTGCAGGCTGTGCAGTAAACTAATTTCTGTCAAGTGTGGGTTGAATAACTTGAACCTCAGACTGCCAGGCCTACAGGTCGTAACCTTACCATAATCCAGTAATCCGTACATTCAACAGGATGAAAGATTGAGATGAAGCTGGGACTTTTAGAAATCGGCAGCTGCAAGGAGAAATCTATGTTTTCCTTTTTTTATTATAGAAAAGAAGACTGCAGCAGTGAAAAGCAAAGAGTATATTTCAAATGATACCAGTAGAGTAAACCCTGACAAAAAGGAGTCACACAGCATTTGGCTATTTGTAAATGGCAAAGTGACCTAGAGAAAAGGGAATTGTCATTACTCTTTCTCATGAGGTCAGGATAGTGCAAACAAGGTTACAGCCTGGACAACTTTGTTCTGATTTCCCAGGGCAAAATGGGAGATGAAAGTGGGGGAGATACCTTGTCTGTCTTGGGGTGGTGCAAGATACCAGTCTGTGCAGAGCTTGCTCAATGTAGCAGCTGTCACACTGGATCAGATCTAAGGTTCAGCTAGCAAAGTGCTCTGAATTTAGCTGCGAGAAGAGGAGAGATTTAGTAACAGAAGCATTAGAGGCAGCACGAGTCCAGAGGTTATCCTTCCTTTGGCATATCCACCTTGTCTTCTGTTGGAAAACATCCCTGTACATCATGAGATAATCGGTGTGATGCCTTTGGAAAGGTCCTGAGCAATTGGAACTTGGCGTTGTCGTGCTGACATCTTAGGTATGGTACTTCATGGCTGATGGGAGCTTTCTGTCAGGTAGAAATCCTCAGCAGAAGGAAGCAGCTTGGCCAAAATTGCATCTTCTGTCTTAGCTTGTCAGCAGGGTCATGGCAGTTTGCTGCCTTCGTTCCCCTTGGGAAGGGCTGAAGGAACAGGTATTCTAGAAACCTGCTGGTTTTATTGTCAATGATCAGAGGACCAGGCAAGCTTGTTTTGCTTTATTCAAACTTATAAACCTTGCCTCCTCCCCCTTTTACTTCCCTCCCTCTTAAGGCACATGGGTGGTTTTGTGGTCTCTGTATCCGGTCCGTGTGTGATACAGCATGTGCACTGAGGAAGCAGGACAGATAAAACATAGCTCATATTTCTGGGAATCCTTGCCTCACTGCTGATGGGGAAGTGTTGTGCTCCCAGGCACTGCAGATAAGATGCTGGGCTTCTTGTCATAGCGAAGCACAGGGCTGCCAGCAGTACTTCATGATTCGGGAGACCCAAATCTTCAGCAGCATGCTGCTTGGTTTCTCTCTAAGTTTGTACACATCTGACAGCTGCAGAGCCACATTTTAAGTTGTGAAGTGAGCAAATTTTGTACTGATATCATGGACCGAGGATAAGTGACACTGTCAGAATTGCTCAGGGCATGTGCAGGGACAATTTTAGAACCAGCAGAGTCAGACTGGCTGCCTGTCACCTCTGGAGGAAGCTAGGATTTTATACTGCTGCAGTGTTTTGCTCATAGGCAAATGAATGGAGCTTGAGGGTTTCTCTGACTTTGAGACTGTGTCTTTATGAAGGAAACCATATGATGGCCCTCTGCTAAATGCCTCCTGTTTTAGGTGTTCATGTGCACATTTATCCTGTGTTTGTACCTGAAAGTGCAAGGTGAAGGGATGCAAATGGAGTTAACAAACTTATTCTGAGTGCTTCAGCCTTAGCTTTCATTTTCCCTCTGCTTTTACCAGGGTGGGGACTATGCAGTGGAGTGTTGTTATTTTTTGTTTAAAGATGTGTGTGTACTCAGAACCAGCAACACCTCTTTCTCCCTCTGCAGACTGGAACTGAGCTCTGGGAAAACAAAATGGAGCTTGGAGCATGTGGCCTGAGGATTACCTTACAAAGCCAGGGGTAGGGACTCATTGTTTGTGTTAACGGCTTGGTTGGAAAATGAGCTGTTGGGAAGATAGTTCTTCAGTTTCTTTGTCAAATAGAGGTTTTTAAAAGAGATTAAGAAAGGGTTGCATTGAAATAGAAGCAAATTCTATGGCAAGAATATCCCTTTGGTTTAAAGGCACTGGACTGGAAATTTGACTAAGGTGCTAATTTTCCTGAGCTATGCAGATATGCTGATCTTCCTTTCTTTAGGTCCTTTTGCACACTAAGTTTGTACAGAGCCCAGCACAGATTTGAGTTGTGCCCTTAGAAGATATGTAGTGAACAGCAACATTTTTCTCTTTCCTTGCAGGTTGTAGCTAAGAAGTGAGCAGGATGCCCCCGGGCATTTACTGCCCTATGGAATTCTGGTCCAAGGGGGAAAACCAGAACATCCAGGTGGACTTTCTGCTGCCCACAGGCATATACTTGAACCTCTCTGTGTCCTGCAATGCCAGCTTGGGCACCATCAAGCAGGTAACAGCCTTGTTCCAGTCCTGTCTGCAGTCTCCTGGAACAAGGAGTCTGTTCTTGGGAACGCCAGGGGAAATGTTTTGGGTCTCAACCCAAGTTGGATTTCTTCCATGTTGCTCCTTGTGACAGTCTCCACGATCCTAAATGTTTCTCTAGCTGCTGAGGTGCTGCTGGTGGTGCCGGTGGTGCTGGGCTTAATTCACTGGGCACTTGTCCAGCCCTGAGACATGAATCAGTTTTTGAGTAACTGTGGAATGAGGGCAAATTCACGTTGGTGACACAAGGCTCGTGGTCTGCATGTTTGATCAGTGCTTCCCTGAGCCGTCCAGTCCCCACGCTGGATTTTTCAGTATGAATGCTCTCGTGTATGCAGATGCAAGGAGAAGTCACCCCAAATAGTCAAAAATGCTGGACTGACTCCAAGTGTTCAGGATGTCAGCACAGCCGTCTCTTGCCTGACAGAAACTGAACAGTGAAAGCTGAGAAGTGAGAGAGAGAATTCCATTTGAGAAATAAAACGCTACAGTGAAACCGTGTGTAAAAGGCACGATACTTTCTTGTTTCCCTGGGCAGGAGGAGGGGTAGGGGAAAGTGAAGGAAAACAGAATGGAAAAGGTTTTCTCTGCAGCAGCAACCTGGCCTAGATGAGTCACAGATCACAAGGGACAGAAGCACAATGCCAGATTATTCCAAGTTTTCTCATACTGCAGCTTTCAGGTCAAATAAAAAAAAGGGCAAGTGGAGCTGATCGGTTCCAGCTGCTACGTTCCAGGTCTGTGTTTTACAACCAGTAGGCATGCTGGGTCAGACTGGAGGCCCATTGACTGCAGAGCTGTGTCTCCTACAGCAGATGCTTAGGAAGAGTAAAGGAGTGGAATATGAACGAACACGTGGAAGTGTTGTCTGCTGGGAGCAAAGAGGCTTGGAGAACTGGATAGAGTTCAGAAGACTTTGGGAAAGTGCTTGGCTCTGTCACAAATTTGATGTTACTGGGGCAATTTACTTAATCCACTTTTCCTTCCACTGAGAGTAATTTCTCATTTCACCAGGCTAGCAGTCAGCAGATACTTGCTGAGAGTTATCCAGGTGAGGGTTATTTGAATACCAAGGTCAAGAGATTGACCTTGCCTGGAGCACGTGGCAAGCACAAAAAAAGGAGGCCAGTTAAAGGCACTAGAAATAAATCTCCCCACAGTTCAGCAAGATTTGGAGCCCCCAGACTTGGCTGAAAAGCAGCCTGTGAGTGCAGGAATGCTATGAGAGTTTTGGAAGAGGGAGGTTGTGGGGTGGCAGAAGGAGGAAGATGAGGTTCTGGCGGAGCAGCAGTAGTTTCACCCTGCTGTCATTCTGTCCCAGGTGGTGTGGAAGCATGCTCAGTATGAGCCGCTCTACCACATGCTCAGTGACCCCGAGGCCTACGTCTTCACATGCATCAACCAGACAGCCGAGCAGCAAGAGCTGGAGGATGAGCAGCGGCGGCTTTGTGACATCCAGCCCTTCCTACCGGTACTGCGGCTTGTGGCTCGAGAAGGCGACAGAGTCAAGAAGGTTATTAACTCCCAAATCAGCCTGCTCATTGGGAAAGGTCAGTTCCCCCACCATGGGTCTCACCAGGAGCGTGGTAGGGCTGCTGGCTGTTGGTGATACATGCCTCTGTCCCAGCCAGCGTTCCTAAGCATGGAATAGCAATGGAGCCTGCTGAGATGGTAGATGAAATAAGCAGCATCGGTCTGTAGTGGCTCTGGTAAGGGAACAGTGTATGGGGAAACCCAAGAAGAAGGGTGATCTTCTCTGCTGGCAGATGGACATAGTAATTGCATCGTTACTCTGCCATAGTAATTACTTATTTACTCCGTGCAATTCTGCGGAGGAAATAAGCAATTATTAGTAACTTGGCTGACTCTTCTCCTTTTGACCAAATATTAAGCATGTGTTTAGGAAGATTGTTTCACAGACACTTGATTACCAAAGGGCGATTGCCCCTGTTGGGTGCAGGTGCTTATTTTGTCTTTCTCTCTTCCTCTGCATTTAGGTTTGCATGAGTTTGATTCCATGCAGGATCCAGAGGTGAATGATTTCCGCACCAAAATGTGCCAGTTCTGCGAGGAGAGAGCAGCAAAGCGGCAGCAGCTCAGCTGGGCAGCTTGGATGGAGTACAACTTTCCCTTGCAGCTGGAGCCCATGGCCAAAGGCTTTGGGACTGGACTCCTGCACACCCCCACCAAGAACATTTTTGTCAACGTCAAGTTTCAGTCTGGTGGGGTAAAGCACAAATTTTTCTGTGACGATGTTTAGCTTGTTTGTGTTTTCCCTTTGGGTACCTTTGGGCATTTGGAGACGGAATAATGTATACGTGGACAGTGTTTCCATCTGTTCAGTGTTCATCTTCATCCTCCAGATTCCATTGCCTGTGGAGATGGTTGGGAGGGATACTTGCACCTCCAACCAAGGGAGCTGTTTCCCTTCCTGACCGTGCGTTGGGTGTACTGGTTAGCTGGTAGCTGAGGTTGCTGCATGCACACGTGGTGGAAAGCTTTTTGTTTATGGGTGGAAGAGAAGCACAGAACCAAATGTATGCCTTTCCTTTTGAAGCCCAAGAGTCTGCTCAGCTCATGCTCAGCATATGCTGCTCGCAGACATTGGTCTGTGTTGCCCATGGCCCCTGTTCTTGCCTGCTACCCTTAATTAATGTGAGTTTCGCATGTTTTGCCTGGGCATGAAGCAGAAGCCACCCCCAGGGGAGAATGGCCTTTGGGAGCAGTGTGTTTGAGCAAGATGACCCTAGCCACCATCTGCCTTGATGATATTATGAAGATTTTTAATGGCTAGCATAGCACCCACATGTGCTGGTGATACTGCTTATACTGGACTTGAAGTTCTTGATTTCCAGCCCTGTGCTTGCACTGCTGAAACACGTTTCTGCCCAGTTTGGCAAACATCCCTACTTATTTGCTAATGCGTTTGTGGGGGGATAGGGTGCCTCCCTATCCTTCCCTTCATTGTCAGCAACAGGAATGCTGTTACCTCCCTGCTGAGCTATTGCTGCTTCTTGTGCTGATTTCAGCCCTTCGCTCATATTTGACGGTCCGTGCTATGTTGTTGGGATTGCAGGAGAGCTTCACTTTCCAGATCGCCCCAGATGAGTTCCCCATCACGTTAATGAGCTATGCTATCAAGAAGCAGGCTACCGTCTTCCGCCATGAGACAATGGAGAGCCCGGAGGACTATACCCTGCAGGTGAACGGGAAGTACGAATATCTATATGGAAACTACCCCCTGTACCAGTTCCAGGTGAGCCTTTTGTCTTCCTTTATCAGCGAGTCTGTTCCCCTTTGCGCTCTTGCAGGGAGGGTACGTTGAGACATGTCCTCCATCAAGGAGACATTGCTGTTTACAGGAATGCAGCATATTGATGGCAGGACCCGGGTGCTGCTTGGGGCCAGGGGTACTTCTAGCAACCAGACAGGTCCTTATGGTGTGGGGGGCTAGTGATCTAGCTTGTCCCTGGGTAGCAAGTGCAGTGTAAATAAGTGCATTTATACATTATGGTTCTGGAAATGTCTGCTTGCTTGCATGGTGGGCTGGAGGTTTGCTTCCTGGAATTTGGGCAAGTATAATCCCCTATCCTGCGTTCACCTGGCAGGGCAAACTGCAGCTGGGAGTGCTGAATCCTTCTCAGCAGTTTCCCTTAATGCAGCCATATGAGTCTGTTGCTGTAATGCTGGTTATAAGGCATGTCACATTTGTGGCTCTGGCAGTGTGAGTCCAGGGAGATGCTGGATTAAAAAGCAACAGGAGATAAATTAAAACTGAGTTTTGATTGTTGCTGTGTCCTTTCCGTATTTTCTTTCCACCTGTTTCTGCTTTGGGCAGTTCTGATTTGCTCGACTGCTCATGCCTGCCTGGCTCTGTTTCATCCGTGCTGACTCTTCTGTCTTTGCAGTATATTCGCAGCTGCCTGCACCGAGGCCTAACGCCCCACCTGACCATGGTACACTCGTCCACTATCATTGCTATGAGAGATGAGCAGATCAACTGCATTGCCAACACCCCAAAGATGTCTCCAAAGCCTCCCCCGCTCCCCAAGAAAAAGGTAAAAGGGCACAGTGACCCCACCAGGTCACCCTGAACTCACATGGAGATGCTGATGAGGTCTTGGAACACCAGCTGGTTCTTCCTGCCATTCCTGGGGCAGGTTCTTCTCTAGGGTCCAAGAGCTGGGGGTTTCCAATCAACCTTCCAGCTCCCTCCACAAGTGCCCAAGTTGTCACAGCCTTCATACTGCCCACCTGCAGCGTCACGCTCTTTTCTCTTGGGGCAAAAAGCGTGTGATGAGCGATGAGGTCTTGCCATAGCTTGAGAAGTCTTTGTTGCATCTATTTCTGATCTGAACCCTTTCCTCTTTCTAGCCAAACTACAGTTCTCTCTGGTCCTTAGAGCAGCCTTTCTACATTGAGCTGGTGCAAGGCAGCAAGGTCAATGCAGACGAGAGAATGAAGGTAGGTACCGGCTCAGTTTGGGGTTTTGGTTTTGTGTTTTGGCTTTCTTGCTTTCCTGGTTGCCTCGGTCTTGTTTGTGTGTGGTGAGGAAAGCAGGGGCTGATCGCTCGATCTCATGTGATCCTCATCATGCTTCATTCAGCCCTCGGGCAGCTTCTGAGCTGCAGCACAACAGGAAGGGGAAGGCAACTTGCTAACCAGCAGCACAGCAGCAGAGCAATGCGTTCTTAGAAACACTCCTCTACAAGAGCTTCTGAGTAGCAAACAGTGCTGCTCCCCTGCAGTGATGCTGCTTGACAGAGGTGTGGAGGGGCAGGGAAGTCTGCAGAAAGCAGAGGAAGGGAAATTCAGCTCTGAGAAGAGAGAACGATGGGAGATGTGGTGACTGGTAAAGTTGAGACAGAAAGCATGATGCAGCAAAGCCCTGGGATTTGCAAGGTGTTTGCTGGGAAGAGGGAGCAGGCAAATGGGAAGGGGAATGGCTGCCCTTTGGGAGAGGAAGGAACCAGAGCAATAATATATCATGTGTATAGGTGTTCTGCAGGACAAAGCTTTATAAAAAAACAGGCAATGAAATAGTTATTTCTTCTGTCCAGTGCCCCATCGTTTGCAGGGAGCTTCTCCTGGGGAGTCTCCTGTGATTCAGACTAGCTAGCAATGCTGTAACGAGGTAAAGCTGGGGATGGGCTTGGCCTGACAGCTGTACAGTGATCTGGCAGACTGCAGGAGCAGTGCAGATTTGCAGGCAGATGTGCACCCAGAGACAGCTCACAGCTGGCACTGCACTGCAGGCCTGCTCTGGCGCCCAGCGTTTGCATGCGCCCTCTCCTGCAATGTTGATTTGCTCCCTCTTTGGCCTAAGCACTGGCTCGGCTCTCAGTGTCTGCCCTGCTTTTTCAGCATGACAGGTTGCTGAGGTTTTGTAGCACCTCAGTGGGCAAGGTTTGGTGAGTATTTATATTGCTTGGCTTCACAGGATGGAACCTGTAATACCCTTACCGATGGATTACCCAAGCATTTTGCAATGATTAAGCAGCTCTTGCAAGTCTGCATGAAGTAAGAGGATAACAGTGCCCTTACTGCAGCTGGGTAAAGCTGGAGGTTAGGGGACATAAGAGGAAAGGAGTAGGGCATCCTATTCACAGGATTGGACTCCCTGTCCCATTCCTCTTCTAGTCATGGGTCTTGTGTGAACAGGTCAAGTCCCCGTGGATTCACGGTATTCTCTTACTTCTCCCCTCAGCTGGTGGTGCAGGCAGGTCTCTTTCACGGCAATGAGATGCTGTGCAAAATGGTGTCAAGCTCTGAAGTGAACGTGTGCTCGGAGCCGGTGTGGAAGCAAAGGCTGGATTTTGATATCAACATCTGTGATCTTCCCCGCATGGCGCGGCTCTGTTTTGCCCTCTATGCTGTCATCGAGAAGGCAAAGAAGGCACGCTCCACCAAGAAGAAGTCCAAGAAAGCTGTAAGTAAAGCCAGCGCGGGACCGAGCCAGGCTTGCCAGGGCTGGAGGGCACGGGACACCAGTCTGAGCCGAATGCCCTTTGCTTTCTGATGGCTTTGTTAATAAATGAGCTTACAGAATGACCGCCAGTAACTTCCCCAACAGGAACAGGAAACTGAGGAGTGGCTGCCTGTAGGAAAGGATGTTTTAACTGTAATTTCTTCTCCAGAAAGACTGTTAAGAAACATACCCAGCATCTGAACACATACAAAAAAGGATCATTTGTGTTAGTTTCTCCGTTTTGCTGTTCCGCAACTTCCTTGTTTCATAGTTGAGGTTAAAACCATCTTCTGTGCTGCATCTTCTTTCTAGTAAGCTCTTTCATGCAAGCGCATGGAGCAAATTAACAGCCAAGAACGGGGAAGAAAATGAGGAATGTAAACACTGGTTGTAGCAAAGCTCTAGGTGAGATACAATAAAAGTGCAGGACCTTTGGGGTTATTGTTCAAATGCTGCAAATTGAGGATGGAAAGTGTCAAATCACTTTGGAAGCTCTTGGTTTGAGCTTCTGAATCAGAGAGGTAGTGATATTTCTCATTTTCCTCACCTCTATTTCAAAACTTCTCACCCATTAATAACAATAATTCAATAACTAAGCGTAGATCTAAGTGCAGCCTGTAATTGAATTTTTGGCTTCCTGGTCTTGTAACTTAAGTAAGCATGATGCCTCTAGCTCTTTGCATGCGAGGACTTTTCTTTGTGAGCAGCAAATGCATCTGTTCCTCTGTAAATGATTTTTTTGCAGCCATAAAAGCACTGTCACCATGCTTTAAACAGGGGATTAGTCATGTCACCTTTACTAGAGTACAGAGAAACGAGGGACTGACAAATGCGATCACAGAAGATTTTATTAAGTCTCAGTTCTGCCTGCTCCTCTTCACTGCTGGGAGGTTTGCTGAGCTTTGTCGTGTTGACATCAATAGGGCTCTCGGGGTTACAGTGCATTAATATCTGGGGAGCAACCCAGGAGTCCTGATGGACCAGCTTTCAGGTTGGAGACTTGAGGCTGGAAACATTTTGAGGCCAAGACAGGGAACAACCTTTTTATTGTTTGGTTTTTCACTTAAGAATAGCAGAACTCCAACTCTTGCTGGAGGCTTTTCTTGAACAGAATATCTGATTCATCCACAGTCTGTGTTTTTGTGGTCACACAGGAACAATTTTCAGTTTTGAAGCAGTCAGAAGGAAATTTTGCTGTTCTGATTGATAAAACAAAACCAGTGCAGTTAGCTGAGTTGTTCATGTATGTTCTGGTAATGAGGAAAAGTGGTTGCATTCAGGTGAGCTTTTAATGTGAAATCACAGTATTTACTGGAGCTGAGCTTCGTAGAAAGGGAGTTGTCCACATCTTCAGGCTGCAGCTCTGAGTGAGGTGTCCAGATCTCGTTTGAAATGATTGGTAACTGGAAGTTCCACTCAAAGTGCACTCTGATTTTTTATTAGATTAAAAATCTTTTTGCTCATAGTACACAGAGGTTAACTACATGCATGTTGTTTGTCTGTGTGGACTGTCCAGAGCAGATAGGTAGAACTAAATCATTTACGACCACAAAAACAGGCGAGCCTGCAGCCTGGCTGGGATGAGTCAGAGCGTTAATGTCACCGGTTGGCTTTCGGTGTTTCTGTAAGTCATGCAGGAGATATTTCTGTCCTCAAGATGCTGAATCGTTGCTCTGCTGGACTTTATCCACCAAAAATCTTGCCTAGGGTTCTGGCAGGCTCTGTGCAGTGACTTGATGTCATTTAGTTAGAAATTTAGTCTGTTAGACTATTTCATTTAGTCTGTTAGAAAAGGTTGTTGCTGGTGGTGATGTTGTGTTTGGCTTTTCCCTCCGGTCTGAAAGCTGATGTCTCAAATAGGATCTTACTGAAGATGCTGAGTCTAATCAAATCGACACCAAGGTTTGTGAGAGGCCACTTGGAAGTGATTCATTTAGCTGCATTAGGGAAAAATGCTGACTATGTTACCTCCAACAAGTCTTTTGGTGTCCCTTCTGGAGAGATCTAGAGATATATTCTCTAGAATGTATCAGTGGAACAGGAAAATGCCTCAGTGGGGATCCCTTTCAGTATTACACAGTTTGTGGGTTGTCTCACCAGAATTTTGCCTTGCAGCCTCTTTGCAAGTCAGTCTCTGTGCTGGTGTTCACTTAAGCCTTGGTGTTTTCTGAGCAGCTGGGTGAAATGCTGGTTTTGCTGAAACTGTTAAATGAAGTCAGCTGTTCCATTCGGGGAACCCGAGCACAGGAAATCTTAGGTCACTTATGGGATATGCCTGTCGGTTCTAGTGGCGGGGAACTGGGTTGGAGCACGGAGATGGATTCTCTTTCCTAACCATGTCCCAGTCACTTTACTTGCTGGAGTCCTTCACCCCCAAAATGAGACTGGCTTGTGTAACTGGGTTGAGTTTGGGCTTTTGGGAGGTTTTTTTGGGGTGCTTTTTTTTTTTTCCCCTCTTAATGCTGCTGTTGTTGGGATTGGCAGGGTAAAGTTTGTCATCTATAGACAGACAGTGTTCATTACTGTACAAAGGATTCAAGCCTTTTCTTCCCATTATCAGACACACTTAGCATTCTGTATCATTTTCCCAGGTCATGTTAACCGCCTCTTCCCTGTTTCAAAACTGAGGCTCTTTGGTCTCCCCTCAAGCTGTGAAATATAGGAAGGATAAAAGTCAGCTCCTTCAAATATCATTGAGTGTAGAGTTGTGTGGCCTTATTGGACACTTATTGGACATCTGCAGCTCTGCTAAACTTTGAGTGATGAAGCTTTAGGCATATTTGTGGGGAGTGTTTGGTTTCATTCAGCATTACAAAAAGGACCCTAACTTGTGGTAAATATCTGAATTTGATGCTCTCTTACACTCAAATTTTAGGAGAACTTAAAAGGTAGGCAGCAGGCATCGCCACTTGGGGTGGTGAATTTTTTCCAGCAGCTCTTTGAGGGGATGCCTGTGCCCTCTGCAATGGAAAGCTACCTGCCTGCAGCATTCTGTGTAGCAATTTGCAGACTTCGAAGAACTTTTTATCCCTGGCTATTGTGAGGGATTTGCTTTGCATAGGGATATCTCTTTCTTGTTCTGCTCTTCCCTTCCCTCAGCTTTTCCAATTACAGCACCCTGATAAGTTTCTTTCTTTGCTTTCCAGGACTGCCCCATCGCCTGGGTGAATGTCATGCTCTTTGACTATAAGGACCAGCTGAAAACAGGGGAATGCTGCTTGCACATGTGGTCCTCCTTTCCAGGTACGTCAGGAGCTAGAGCTGCCTTGTTTTTCTGTGTCTTCAGTCCCCACCACAAAGATGGGACCTGCCCTGAATCCTCCATTGCTTTCCAAGGGGTTGTAGGAAGGGCGTACTGGTGCTGCAGTAACTTTCTGTGCTAGCAGTTCCTGTACCGTACTCTGTATTGTGATGGCACCTAGAGCCCTGCCGAGATTAAGGCCTCATTTTACCTGGCATTGCACTCATGACATAAGAGGTTGCTGCTGTCCTGCAGATACCATGTATATTTTGGTTGTGAGAGGTCAGGAAAATGAAGCGACCTGCTCAGGGCCATGCAATGACCACTGACAGAGCTGGAAGCAATTCTGTGCTCTGTTTTCTGGACCAAAGCTTCGGAAGATCAGGATTCATGGGCTATGTACGTTGTTTTTCAGATGAGAAAGGTGAACTTCTGAACCCCATGGGCACAGTACAATGCAACCCCAACACGGAAAGTGCAGCATCCTTGGTCATCTGCTTCCCCAATGTTGCATCGCATCCTGTGTATTACCCATCATTTGAGCAGGTAGGGGACATGGATGCTTTTTTGGGAGGCACAGAAATACCCTAGCTTTTTAGTGCAGGAGCATGCAATATCACTGTCTCTTGGGTGGCTGATGACAAAGACCGGGTACAAACTCATTGAATGGATATTGTTAATTCAAAAAATGACCTTTTCTCTTAACCTGTACTGGACCTTTGAATAGTTTTTCAAGTTGAAAGGAAGTACTAAGGTACAACACTGTCATCCATGAGCATTTGTTTGCAAATGTGTTTAACTGAGCTGCCTTTAAACTGCAGGCGGCACCAGGCTCTATAGGAAAGAAGAGGAATAAGGGGAAATGAGTGAAAGGAGACAGCTCCCTCCCTTTCAGCACAGAACGATAACATACTGTGTGGTATGAGAATTTTCCATCTGTCACTGCAACTGGCCAGACTTTTAAAGTGGAAGAAGAAATGTGCCTATTGCAGGAAAGGAGATCTGCTCTGCCAGGGACATATACACATGCTCATCCATGATGCACGTTCTGGCTCAGAAGCTTTAACAGATTGTGCCAGCATGCACGGCGCCTTGGGCAGTGCTGTCTCTTTGGCAAGCACATGCCAGTTGTAGGAACCTGGAGTGGCTTGTGGTAGCCTGGAGTTCAGTGACCCAGCGCCCCATACATGGACCATGTGGGTGTGCAGTTGTGCTGGCCTAGGAGGAAGAACTCATCCCTTGATTCTCATCCCTACTGGGGAAAGGGCACCATGGGCAATTAGGTTACACCTCTGAGCAGAGGTTCCACTGAGTACATTACCTACACCTGGGCTGTGAGGGGTGATCCCCTTCTCCAAAGGTAGCAAGTGACTGATCTCTAATGCAGCATAAATGCCTGAAGTGATGGCAAGGTGGAATTAAGAAATGAGGACTCTGTATTTGTGTTCCAGCTGCTGGAGCTGGGGAGGAATGGAGAACCACCCCGCACTGCACCAGAAGATCCGGAGGAGGTGAGTTTCTGGCATCAACTGTTCGGGTATGTACAGGCTACTAGCAAGCCTAGTTTCTTAGATCAAGTCATGTATTTCCATCTTGCCCACAACCAGCTTTTTTTCACCAACCTGGGTCATTCCCCAGTCCTACAGGGTTTCTCTGAGCTGAGCAAGCCCTTTGGCTTGAGGCTGAGCCCTCTGTATGCTCTTTTCTGTGATTCCCATGAGCAGAAGCTGCAACTGAAGGAGATACTGGAGCGGAGGAGCCACACTGAGCTCTATGAACATGAGAAAGACCTGGTGTGGAAGATGAGATATGATATCCGTGACCAGTACCCACAAGCTTTGGCAAAGCTCCTTATCATCACCAAATGGAACAAGCATGAAGATGTTGCCCAGGTGAGGATGCTGGGGCTGGCAGTCAGGACACATGTAATGTATCTTTCAGTGGGCAATCCCTCTGTTATGTTCGAGAGGCCACTTTAACTAGGGATGTTTGGCAGTGCTCCTGTGCAGGCAGGATTGGCATCACTGGGGCTGAGCAAAATTTTCTGTTCTGTCCCAGTTGCTGCGAACACCTTTGTATGCTGAGTGGTACCCAGCTGAGTTGAGCTTTGGCTCTGTGTGCTGTCCCAGGCTTATTACTGACCAACAAGGTAGTGCTTACTCCCTCTAGAAAGGAGGAAACTGGAGGCAAGAAAAAATTATTTCACAGCCAGAAATAGGATCTGGATTGGATATTCTTAACTGATAGTCAGAGACCAGCCACAAGCTACTGCAAGGGTGTCAGTGAAGCTCTTGCACTGAGAACTTCAGATGTCAGTTACGGGTGGTGTCTGTGCTGTTCATCCCTCCTCACTTCAAGAGCTTTTATAGGAGCTTCTGAAGATCCCCTTTCAGTCTACATTGTTATGCTGCAGAACAGTGCTTTTCCCAAAAATTGACAGTATTTGACATGGTTTCTGCAAGCTGGCTCTGAGGCATCTTTCGTGACTGAGATAGAGGGTTCCCCCTGGCCCCACAAAGGATCTGCTTTTCTATCAGTAGATTTTTAATCAGTCTTAAAAAACTTGTTCCCTTTTTGCTCTTTTTTTTTGCCCTTACAGATGATTTCCCTGCTTCAGACCTGGCCAGAGCTGCCTGTCCTGAATGCCTTGGAGCTGCTGGATTTTAGCTTCCCTGACCGTTATGTTGGCTCCTTTGCTATCAACTCATTAAAGAAGCTGACGTAAGTGTTCAGCGCTAGGGGATGTGGAGCCCCTTTCTACATGTGTTTAGGGTTGCTAATAAGGACCGTGAATAAGGCCAACAGCCCTTTCTGTACTGTTTTTGTAACTACACTCGTTGCAGTAAAGATGAGGTGGTCTTTTATTTTGCCTTTCTGTCCACAGGGATCACGAATTGTTCCAATATCTGCTGCAGCTTGTCCAGGTGCTCAAGTATGAATCCTACTTAGACTGTGAATTAACCAAGTTCTTGCTGGATAGGGCATTATCCAACCGTAAGATAGGCCACTTCCTGTTCTGGCATCTCAGGTAAGAACAAATGTTTTAGGCTTTTGCTCAGTAGTAAAGTGAGACGAGCATTTACTGGATTCCTCATTGCACTGCGAAATAAAATAGCAAGCATGTCTGTATGTGTGGATGCCAGGGAATTTATGTAAAGGCTATTAGCTGGCCTTTACCTAAGTGTCTTTCACCAGAGCATGAATGGGATTTTCTTCTTGTGGTTACAAATCCTCAGGAACTGCTGCTTTTTACTTGAGAGACTGCATGAGGTTTATTCAATGAGGATGTGACATTTTTTGGTTGGTTTGGGATTGTTTTGTTTGTTTGTTTTCCCAGGTGGCAGGGAAGGGAGGAGTTTTGTTTGGATTAGGCTCTGTTTTCACAACTTATATCTACATGCCTGGAGTTGAAATTTACTTTGGACATCCCTGGCTACCTGCCAGCTCCGAGCCATAGGCTCTGACCTGTCCTTACTCCTCAGCTAATCTTTTCAAAGGAGTGGTTAACCTTTTAGTCATTGAGAAAGCTGTCTCACCACTTCAAGCAATACTTTTTCCACAGCACCTTCTGGGGAGGGTGTGTTTTTTTTTGTTGTTTTGTTTTGTTTTTCTCTCCACACTTTTTGCTGGCATGAATGGGAGAATTAGTCACTTGCTGTGGTGAGTCAGTTTTGCTTTAACCTCCCTGTTTCCTCTAGGTCAGAAATGCATGTCCCTGCAGTTGCCTTGAGGTTTGGCTTGATCCTGGAAGCATATTGCAGAGGCAGCACCCATCATATAAAAGTTTTGATGAAACAGGTAAAAATTGCTTTTAGCCATAAGGTTGACATCCCTCTTGCTTGGAGCTTGGTCTCAGCTGTTAGTTTTTTCAACTTAAAGTTATCAGTAATACAAAAAGAGCCTTGCAACTGCTATATTGTTTTTGGCATATCCTATTATGAGCCTGGAGTTCCCCCATCACATGCGACTTTGCTCATCTCTTACTCACCCGTACGTATCCCAGACTACAAGATGTGTCTAGAATGGTTTGACATGTTCAGACTGCTGTTATTAGATGAGTTGAATGAATTGTCATCTAGTAGGCATTGCTCAAAATTCTCTGCCCGATTTGGAGCAGTGAAGTCTTTCCTTCAGTTGCCATGTGGAGGTAATCCTGGTCATTGCCCACTCTTTAAAATTCTTTTTTATTATTTGTCAAGGCTCACTGCAACCGCTTCAGAAGTGCATACATGAAGTCAGAGCTAAGACGTGCCCACAAACAAGTGCTTCTTCTGTTTGCAAGCTGAAGCGGTGCTTTTGCATAACCAGACCTCCCCAACAGCCTTACAGGGCAGGGGCTATAGGACTCATCCTCATGTCTTCTAGCCAGTGCACTTCATGCCTTCTTCTGGTGCTTGATGCTGTGCATCATCCCTGATATTTAGGACAGCAATCATTACCTTGCAATACATTTATGCCCAGCAGAATATCCGTAACTGATTATAGATGTCCTTAAGCAGACAGTACGGAATTCATTTTGTTGTAATGTGTGAACTGCTACAAGTTGAGGAGAATGTAATCAATACAAGCAATGTTTGCATTGCACAGTGGATTTTTGTAGTTTTTAACCTTTCTCCAGGTACTTCCTATTTGTTAACCCTATTTTGTGTCTCCATTTCTTTGCAGGGAGAAGCACTCAACAAGATGAAAGCTCTGAATGACTTTGTTAAAGTGAGTTCTCAGAAGGCCACCAAGCCTCAAACCAAAGAGATGATGCATGTGTGCATGAAGCAGGAAACTTATCTTGAAGCACTTTCCCACCTCCAGTCTCCCCTGAATCCCAGCATTATCCTCGCTGAAGTTTGGTAAGCAAGATAGCTGCATCTCTTCCTCCCTTTGTGCTGCAGGTTTTGCTCAGCAGGAGAGCCAGGTTTGTGGTTACTCTGAGGCCCTCTTTGCTCATGGATGGCACATGGTCATTAACAATGCTGGGTGCTGTTGAATTTGCAGCTTAGATGGATGCTTTTTTTAACAGGTAGAAACACTGATGGTAGTATTTTTATTTCCCCTAGTGTGGATCAGTGCACCTTTATGGACTCCAAAATGAAACCTTTATGGATTGTTTTTAATAATGAAGAGACAGGTGGAGTGGGTATCATTTTTAAAAATGGAGATGGTAAGTCTTTAAAGGATGTGCTTTCATAGGCGTAATAGTCTTACATATTTATTGTGGTGAATGGGCCTAAAAATGGACCATTAAGATTTTTTGTCAATAAGGACCATCAGTGTGTTTGAGGTTTTGGACAGTAAGCTGGAGATGTAGTGAACTCTCCTCTGTATTTCATAAAACTTTAACAAAGTAGTACCAATTATTTATAGCTGGATATCCTTGCAAAGTAAAATGTGAGGTCTGGAAATGCTACATCAGTCCTTGTAGGGTCAGAGTTGTTCCTGCTCAGTTGTGTCAGGGAGATGTTTTCTAGTTAAGTACTATGTTGTCTGCTATGGGAAGAGCTTTGGCAAAGTGAAGTAGCATTTATCTCCATTAGATACCTTAACTCAGACCTGATTATACTGCAATACTTTACAATATTCCTGAACTACTGAACGTTGCTCTGTGATGATGTTCTCTGCTAGCAAGACGTAGCAAGTGACAAACATGGCAAGGGCCCCTCTAGCAACCTTCTGCAGGGGCAGAGCAAGTTCAACTGCAAAAGAACAAGAGCGGAAAATGGGAGGCACTCACAACCCTTTCTTCCTTTGTAATGCTGTGTAGATCTTCGTCAGGACATGCTGACTCTGCAGATGATCCAGCTGATGGATGTTCTGTGGAAGCAGGAGGGCCTGGACCTGAGGTGAGTAACATGCTCCCTGTTGGCCTGCTGCAGTGGTAGATCAGGCATGGTGAGAGTGTTTTACCTGCAAGCTTGTTTTGTCTCTGCCACGTCTGTCCAGTATTCTGTGAACAGCTAGTCAGGTTTTATGGTGCTGAGGGTAGAAATGCAACAAGAGGTGGGAGAAAGAACTGGGACGTCAGAGACTCCCAACTAAATGAACTGTGAAGGAGAAGGGATGCAGGCAGTTCTATTTTAAGTAACACTCTGCAGCTGTTCCCACAGAGCAAGGTTTAAGGAAAGAAGTATGAGGACTGTAATACAGTCCAGGAGCAGAGGCTGTGGAAATTCACTGATAGCAAGCAGGTGTTGATGATGTATGTTGTTACTGGACCTGAAGTTCAGGGCTGCTGCTAGAAACAGAACTGCACAGCTGTTAAGTTAGGATGTAAGTGGTATTGGGCTTAAATCAGGCTCTTTCACCAATTTCCCATTAAGCCTTAGTTATGCTGCATCTGTGTCGCTGGGAGGCTATCTGTACCAAACCAGTGCTTGGTAGTTGGCTTAGATACCCTCCAGTTGGAAGATGCTCTGTCTTCTGTGCACCCCAGCTGCAACCTGCCCTTAGCACATCTGAAGCACTATAAGGTGAAGGTCGGTAGGCCCTTAGGAATATTTCTGCTGGCTCAACCCCCTGAAGAACTGTGGGATGTTCCTTAATTCCAAACATAAAACACGGGCAGAAAGTACTGTTGGAATTTCCTCTACCAGTATGCTTTTGATATGGGAGACAACGGAAAGCTTTAAAGTCAAGACACCCCACTTGTGGGCAATATTTCAGCGGAAGGGTTTCTTTCATCTCTGCAGGATGACCCCTTATGGCTGCCTCTCCACAGGAGACAAAACTGGGCTGATAGAAGTAGTCATGCATTCAGATACCATTGCTAACATCCAGCTGAACAAGAGCAACATGGTGGCCACTGCAGCCTTCAACAAGGATGCACTGCTCAACTGGCTAAAATCCAAGAACCCAGGGTAAGTGGGCTTGACTTTTACTCCGTGGTGCTTTACTGCTTTTTTTTTCCCCCTTTCAGTTACATGTATTTCCAAGCTGTCCTGCAATAGCCATGGCTGCTCCACAGCATAGCGCACTAGAAGGCATTATAGGGATCTTGAACAGAAATGGAGGCATTTGGGTTACTGTTTGCAAGCTTTTTTGACCTTCAGTAGCTTAAGGTAGCACTTGTCACAGGTTGGATCCAAAGCTTGGCCTTCCCCTTAGTCCTGTTACTTTCTTGAGTAAGTAGTGAGTGTGGTAAGAGCTGGAAAAGGGGTGGAAAGAGCAATGCCAAAACTGGAAGGTGAAAGAAGAAAACAGCAAAGCAGCTGTGCAGCTTGGGGGTTTAGCAGGCACAGAAATAGAAAGCAGAAAATATCAGCCCTACCCTGCTCAAACTCCGAAGGTGCTAGCAGGAATCATTCAAGAACCCCAGGTGGTGTTTTGGATCTGTGGAGACCTAGAAATGAGTTAATACCAAGTCATTTTAGTTGAGACTGTGGACAGAATCTTACCCAGGCCTTTCCAGTTATGGACAGTTTTTACTGCAGCTGGTTTTTGTGAAGTGAGGATGGGCATACAGACTCTGGAGTACGCTACAGAAGGTGCAATTCAGGCACATAATTCCCTTACTTTCTCCTGCACGTCTGCATGGGGGAAGCTATAACAACAGCCTTCCCTGCTGTGAAGTACTGGTGTTCAAAGTAAAATTTCATTTCAATCTTTTTCTTACCCTCTTTAGTGACGCATTAGAACAAGCTATAGAAGAGTTCACTCTCTCCTGTGCTGGCTACTGCGTGGCAACATACGTGCTGGGGATAGGTGACCGGCACAGCGATAACATCATGATCCGGGAAACTGGCCAGGTAAGGGGCTATGCTGCTGCTGGAGAGGGGCACGAATTCTACTTAGCAATGGACAGAAACATCCCAGTGCAGTCTTACTGCTAAGGAATGTATCGCCCCTTCCAGTAGAGGCAGACTGGACAACCAGTCTCAATAGCTTCTATCACTGAGAGGGTAAATACAGTCTTATAATTTGAATGCGCTTCTGGAAGTGTCAGCAGCCGCCAATGTAATATCTTATCAGGCTGCTGTTAATACCCACTTTGAAATCACAGTGGAACAATTCTTACATCTCAGACCTAAAACTGTCTGCAGATCCAAACCTGAGCACTGTACTTACCAGTCTGAAGACTTACTTGGCTTCAGCAGAATTACAAATCGCTTGTAGTTGCTAGATAAGATCCTCAGTTACTTGCCCAAGATGATATTTTTATAGTCTTTCTCCTAGATTTTTTTCTTAAACAGTTGCATATGGTCAGTGTGGTTTTAATTTCACCTGTACCAATTCCTTTACTTCTCTAGTGTACAAGAATAGTTATTAGCGTTTATATTATCTTTGAAATACAAAGGACAAAACTAGAAAAAAAAAAGAAAATACTTTTTCTAGTAGAGCACAGACTAAATTACAGTAGTAATATTCTGATAGAGGGGAAAGTATAAGCTGTGTCTCTTGTTTAATTGTGAATTCTACAATGCCTGAACAACCTTGTGCTAGCCACTGCAAGGTTAGTCTCCTACAGATCCAGCCAAGTCAGCTAGTTAGTGGTTGAAAGTAAGAAATTAGCTGCTGACATTTGAGACTCCTGGCAACAGTTTGCCTGCCTGTATTGTTTCTTTGTAACATCCCCCATCTCTACATCTTATTCCCCTAAATCCAAGCAGTCATGGTCATAAAAACTTACTAGCGCCTTTGTTCTGGGATCATTGCAGGGACAGAGCCACCACGTCATTCTCTAACTAACTAGGCACTAACCTTTCTCCCTGGGCTGTGATTAGCAGCAGCTCTTATCTAGGATTGCTTCTTCTCACCATATAAAAAACAAGTGTTGGGGAGGAAGCCTACAAAGCTGTTTCTGCAGAGTAGGGGCCACTTAGCTGTTTGTCCACCTGGGGGAGCTGATGCCCTGCGGTATGCAGCCGTGGGTTTTGTATATGCTCTGGGGTTTACAGCAGCTCTGTAAAATCGCCATAATGCACAAGGTTTGGCACGTGAGCTTCCTTCCCGTCATTGTACCGGTGATGAAACAACTTCACTGTACTTTGTATTTTAAAAAAAAAAAAGTGGCTGTGGTGGAAAGCTTTACCTGAACAAATAATGTTTTGTAGCAGGAGGACGTCTTATTTCCACAGTCTGGGACTGCAGACTGCACTGGTGGGGTAAGACACCAGCCCATCATAGTTAGTTGTCTTTCTGCTCTTCCTAGTGACACCCTAATGCTTTTAAAATGTATTTCCAGCTACACCAAGTACGAAAGAGCTAAGTACCTTTTCTGTGCTCTCCCACCTCCAATTACACTGGAGGCTATCTTGGCAAGTAAATATTTCCTCTTTCCCCAAAGGAAAACAGTCCCCAATGGAACAGGTCAGTTTTTTCCCTTCCAAAATCCTATCGTCAGTATCTTTTGAATACAGTAACCATGAAGAGAGGTTGGCTAAAAGAAGTACTATTCTGAAAACAATTTTTTCCTTATTTCCAGCTGTTCCATATTGATTTTGGTCACTTTTTGGGGAACTTCAAAACCAAATTTGGTATTAATAGAGAACGAGTTCCTTTCATCTTAACATATGACTTCGTGCATGTCATCCAACAAGGAAAAACTAACAACAATGAGAAGTTTGAAAGGTAAGTGTTAGCAGTTAAGTGTTAGACTTCAGCTTTTTAAGCTCTGAATTTTCACAATTTATTTCTAGCAGTGGTACGTAGCCTATAGCTGTTAAATCCATCAGTGCAGGCAGAGCACGCAGGCTCGAGCGTGACCCCTTGCCCTTTGCCTAGACCAGATGGCTCTGAACTGGCTTTTTAAAGTGACCAAGTATGTGAGAAGTCAGCCACTTACCTTGTAGCTGTCAAATCTCATTGCACAAAATAAGAGACTGTAGCACTTGAATCTGCAACTGTTGTAGTCTGTGGTCCCTTGTCCAGGTTCTTGGACTCAGGTTTGTGGCTGTGGGGAGTACATCCCTGGACTAGATAATCCAATGCAATCAGATATTCCTAGCTCTTGCTAAATGGAGAGCTGAGGAATTTACAAACATTAGCTAGTCCATTTGAATATATACAAACAAGGTAAAGCAAATAAATAATGTTTTAGACAAGGTGAAATGACATGCTAGTCATCAATGCAGACAGTAGGCCTCAGACTAATACCTAGTCTTGCTTTATAAAATAGCGTATCTTGCAGTCTTCAATGCATTGCCTCACCTTCCTTTCTGAATAGATTCAGAGGTTATTGTGAAAAAGCCTATATGATTCTGAGGCGCCATGGTCTTCTCTTCTTGCACTTGTTTGCACTGATGAAAGCTGCTGGCCTGCCAGAACTCAGCTGCTCTAAAGACATTCAGTATCTAAAGGTAAGAAAAGCAGAGCCTGGATACGGTTGAAAATGAATACCTGATCGTGTAGTTTTGTGAGGAGTTGTAGGTCACAGTGGAAGTTTCTTTGAAGCAACTGAACTGCAAAAACCGTGAGTAAATGTCCAATGCTTACGTGCAGGTGTCAGAAATACAAGGTACTGGTGCTCAGGGAAGAATTTCATCAGATTCTTCAGCACAAAGGCAATAGGTACCTGGTAGAACCAGCTTGCAGGCTAAGACCACAGAGAACTCTTTTGGTGGAGTATCACTTCTTGTTCTCAACTTGCCTCTTACATTATAACAACCTAGCTTTTGTCCATTTGAAAGACAGTTGCTTTGTACAAGAATACTAAAAAAAAATCTAATGCTTCCCTAATTCCAAAAGCTAAGAGTAGGATGCCTCTATTTATCAGAATGAAAAAATGTGCAGCTATAGTAACCATTCAAAACAATTATTTGGATACTTGTTCCCTACACAGTGCTCCTTTCAGTAGAGTAATTTCTGAGCAAGTAAATATTTTAGCAGTTTAGCCATTAATTGTTCAGTTGCCCTTTCAGTAAGACTACACTGATTTCTGCCTCTTACCTTCAGGATTCCCTAGCTCTCGGCAAAACGGACGAGGAGGCACTAAAGCACTTCAGACTAAAGTTTAATGAAGCCCTGCGAGAGAGCTGGAAAACCAAAGTGAACTGGCTAGCACACAACGTATCCAAAGATAACAGACAGTAGAGCAACTGAGTCAGGCTGCACACTTGCTCCGAGAGAATGTAATGCCACTTGCACTGAATCCAGCCATTGTAGACTGTTTTATAAAGACTGATGAATGTTGCTGTGTTCAAGATTCCTCACCTGCATTCCCGGAGGTCACACTTTTCTGCATGACTGAAGATTGTTGGACTGTCGTCAGCTGCCTAATCATGCCTGCTCTAGATCTTTGGGGGACAAGGGGCAGGCATGAGGCAATAAAATTACTGCACACAGTGAAAGGTAGGTAGATGTACTGTATCCTTAAGAACTTGTTAAGCTTCAAATACATCTTCTAATGGAAGAGTTCAGGCTGTCGTAACATCCTTTAAAGTCATTAAGTGGGCTAACGTGTCTATTTTCTTGACAATTCAGCTGAACACTGAAAAGCTACTATCCTATAGCTCTTATATTATAGCTGTTCTTGTAGGCCCCTACCATTACAGCTCAGAGGCTTTAACTCACTACGTGATCACTCCTTCTAGCCTGTTTCAGTGTGCAGCAAGGTAGGTCAGTCTAAATCACCTCTGAAACCTACTTGGGTGAATTGTTTTACTCTGCAGTGTGACAGGGAAAAATATCCATACTATTGTTTTACTATCTCTCTGCTTCAGAAGCCAAAGTGTTCTGAAATGGAACTGGAGTCCACCTATTGCTGTCTAAAAGCTAATGCCACAAGAACAGGCGTGGGTCAGCCTAATGTGGGTTAGGTACATTTGTTTGCTTTCCTAAATCAGACTTCAGTTCAACCTCAAGTCGCTCCTGGATTTCTGTGTTTTTTCTGTTTTTAAGCCTGAAAACATTAAGATTGCATTTTTAAAATTGGCAAGTAATTGGTTGCTACATGTACCTCCTGTTGGGGTACATTAGAGCTAGTTTGCCACCCGGCTTCCCTCTACTGCATGCATGCAGGGCGCTGGCCTACACCTACGTTAATCACTAGGATACAACACTGTAATCCAGTGTCAGCTGGGACAGATGGCACCATTCTGTGCTTAAGTTATTTGGCCAGTCTGCCTTCCTGTGTAACGATAGAGAAGTGCCAGATGAGCGGGTTTAACACTGAAAAATTACTTACAATAAGTTGCATCTCAATTCATCTTACAAATTTGTTCTTTGTTCTTTTCCAACATACATCCTGCTCTCAACTAAGGTACATGACTTTTTGTCTGTTATTAGAGCTGGGGTGCAAAGACTCTGTCTGCACGGGGTGGTGCAGCCAAAGAGCAAGGTGCAGCCGTCTGTGCTGGTACCTACAGCTGGACAAACTGTTCCAGCCTTCTCCTGCTCTCACTGCTGCCTACGTCTCTTTCCCAAGTGGAATCTCCTCTCCCACAAGGTGCTGTTGTTAATCATGTATTTCTACTCCTGTGTCATATTTTTGTTTCCAGCTAGCGTCCTCACCTGGTGGGCAGTTCTGAGCACTGGTGTTGCAAAGGGACAGATGAACAAGAGCCACTGCTGTCCCTCTGTGCCTCACATGAGCACAGTGAGGTGCATCAAGCAGGCTGCAGCCTATGGGTCATGCTGGAAGATAAGTGAAGTAGTCTGGTTAGTATCTGCTTCCTTTAGCAGTTCCCTGAGGTGCTTTCTTTCCATTTCCCTGTGTTCTCCACAATATCATGTTCCTATGAAGGTGCTATCATTCCTACCTGTTAAGGAATGACAAAGTCATTCCATTTTCAAGACATCACTAAAGCTGAATCAGATCTTTGATTGTATGCCCTTAACTAGGTTTAACAATGCTAGATGATCTTTCAAGGTCCCTTCCAATCCCTAACATTCTGTGATTCTGTGAAATACAGGCATTTCATATTGTGTTTCCTAAGTGACAAGAAATCCAAGTACTGTCAAACAATGGTCTACTCTCATATAAATTTAGTTTCCATGCCTGGTTTGAATTATTTTGCCTAAAACTTACACAAAAACAGCCAGTTTCAGACAGAGTCTGAATTGAACTGTTTATTCTTAGTAGATCTTCCCCGTTATGGGGTAAATTTGATTCATTATTGTTTTTGCATCCAGCATCTAGGTACAACTCATTCTTGACTTTTAGCTCTTTTTAAAACCAGGTACTCCTAGTACTTCAAAACAAACAAAATGCTTCCAGGTAATGCTAAGTCCATTGTTTTTTAAAAAGCACAAGTTCAAACATATTTTTCATAAGCTGCATAACTAATTTAATACTTCCTTAAAGTAACTTCTACCTCTGTAGAAAGTACAAGTAGATATTATGATGTTTAGTATGCATGAAACAACTTTAATTAAAAAAAACCACCTTTCTTCATTGCTTTTATATACAAACAGATGATACCAGATGATTGATTAAATGTAACATTGTGGCTCATTTAAATTGTTTTACGGACTTAAGGTTTCTTTTCATGCTATGAAGTCTATTCTATACTGTTATATATATATATATATATATATATATATGTGTGTGGTATAAACCAGGTTGCTTCTCATACAGCACCTGTTTCCAGAAGCAGCAGTTACACAGCAGACAACTGCTTTTAACTTGACACGATCCTCACTGATCCCCGTTTATTACACCTTTCAAATGATGCTGTATGTAACTGAGATTTGGCAGAACATTTCAAGATAGAATGGTATGTGCCCTTGTAATTGACCCAAACTATTTATTACACAACCCTCTCTAACAGTTTTTCAGCATATTAAGTAATATTGAAAGCTTGTTTGCAGCTACAAAAAGCAACTGTTGTGCTGTACTTTCTCTATGTTACAGACCCTAGTTAGTTAGCTAGAACCTAAAGCCAGGCTTTGTATCAGCCCATAGCTATGCATTTGACTTAGAACACTAGGAAATCAACATTGGATAAATGCGTACAAACTGACCTGACCCTATCTTGACTGGAGACAACACTCTAGAACTGCTGCTGCTTCTGGAGATTAGACTAAAAGAAACTTCAAATGGCCTTTGACTTGTTCTCTGTGAAAGGAATACTGCCATACAGTATAAATTGCTTTCACTGATGTGGTTCCCAAGTGTAGTATATTCCTCACTGTTTTCTTGAACTGAACAGCAGTCAGTGGTCTCAGGTTTCAAACTAAATCTTAAAGCAGTGGATCTATATTTGTAAATATAGTATTACAAAGCTGAACTGTTTAACAAATTATGAGAGTAATCCATCTGACATGTTTTTAGCTAATATTTTAAGTATTATAAGGATACTTTTCCTTTTCAGTGCCAGATTGTATAGCCTCTTGCTTCACAGGCTAAAAGGGTTTTAGGTGTCACAAACTAGCAGTAGGGATACGCTCATCTCTCTTACACCCACTTAAAAAATTCAAGTATCTTAAGGACTTGGACAAACGCAAACATTTCCACGGGGCAGCAGATTACGTGTCACATGCTCTATTACAACTGACAGCGAGCCTGTGCTTTCACAGGCACATTTTTCATTAGGCCACATCCAAGTTGAGATGCGCTGCAATCACAATGGAAGGGAACATGCTAAAAATCTGTAAATGTACATGCAATTCTTTTACATTGCCATCAACTGAAAATCCAGGATCCCATCTGTCATACTGTAGAAAGGCAGTCTTACCTAGCAGGTTCCTTGGTCACTCTTAGGTACTCTGTTCGCAGGCTTGCAGCAGTTCATACCTGTTTTTACAGAAGTACAAAGCAGCAGTGGCTCATGTCATCTGTCCTTCAATCGTACAAGTGCAATAAAACAAAGCTGTATCAACATAAACTGCTAGAACTGAGCAATTCCAAAGGTGTTTCTCAATTCAGCACAGTTTTAGGTAGGTTTTGTAGTCTAGAAAGTTGACTTACCTACAAGTAAGAATGTCCATGAGTCAGTGAGTGGACTTCCTCCCTTGTACTCCACTAGAATAGCATCTTTAATGAAATTCCGATGGCTGTATTGGGTCAGCAAAGAGGCTTTTGTCTCAAATTGACAAAACAGCAGCTCACCTGATACTTCCCAGCAAGTTGAATTGTACCGAGGATTAAAACTTAAAGTTACTTTGAAAAATGTTACATTTCACTGTAAATAAGTAACTTCTGATTTTATAAATATGCTCAAAGTGATACCCCTTTCTACTTGTATTTATTTAGAGATGTTTTTGTGATTTTTTTTTTTAACTGTACAAACAGACTGTGCTTATTCTGTTGCCTTTGAAAAAAGTATTTTTTTAAGTCAAACTATGGTTCTGTAACAAGAGAATGTTTACATGTTTAACTTTTCAGTTGTTTTTGGTACATGTTTTGTACGTCAAAAAATAAAAAAAAAGATTAAATTGTACACCACGATACCCCAGTCCTTCTGTGCTTCAAAGATCAATGAAAATAAAACTGGACTCTACTACTAGGCAAACTAACACACAGTTAATATAACTTGACCCAACTTCATTCTGTTCATTAAGAAATAAATGCAAACAATCTTTAGAACCAGAAATTTATTGTAGCTTATAGACTTTCCAAACTGACCTGTTACCAATATACACATCTGAAAGTTATACCCACAGTGGCTACAAACTGCATCAGGACGTTTACAACCTTTCAGTATTACCATTAAGTCATGATCAGTTTTAGTCTAAAATACAGCAGCTACAGTGACAGTATATGGAAAGATAAGTCTTCTACACATTAACACAGGACAACTGTCAGACATAAGTTAAAAGTTTCCCAGTTTACTTAAAACTAGCAGTTATATTACCACATAAGTAGTCAAAACCATTTCCCCATTTTAGAAATCTAAAATTTTACATTAAAAAAAAAAACAAAAAAATGGTAAGCTAGTTGTGTGGGTTCTCTCCCCTGCTTCCAGGTCCATCTATTATTGTAAAAGGCACTCCACAGAGTCAAGTGTTACCACCAGATAAAACCCACCATTAGATCCCATTACACACATCAGGAGGCAAGATGTGCACTAGGTGAGAATAGGTCTGCTCTGAAAAATCAAAACTATAGAACACATTTGGATCAATCTTTATCTTTTTTTAAATTATGACCCTTTTTCTCCCACTCCTTTCCCACCTTTTGGCTTGCTTGTTGCTCCTCTAGTAGGCTTATCCAGTGCAACATTTCCCTGCTGTGTACTGTCAGCCATTAACCAACCTGCTATGACATGCATGGTCTGTGCATCTAGAACACAGGCAGATTACATACAAGATCAAAAACTGAAACTTTGCTTACCGTGCTGAGGAGCGAATGGAGTCCTAGTTTCCTGTTACAAGCAAAACAAGTTACTCTTTAATCCACCTCCAAACATAAAATAATCAAGTAAGCAGATATTCATTATTCAAGGCTCTGCATAGGACAAATAAAGTTAAATGAATAAGACCTGCCTTACGAAAAAACTAGCACTCTCCACCATGGGGTCATAACTTACTTTTCGTACCTTTCAGTCAGTTCTTTAAAAAAGTCCTTTGCAATTCCAAGTTAGAACTTTGATCGGAACCAACCAAAATTAGCCATGACTTGGAATAATATTAATGTGATTCCCAAGGTTTTCTGGTTGGATAATTTATGCTATAGTTTCACCAGCAGGAAAACACAATTACTAAGTGTAAACAAAGGCTTAATACACCAACAGTCCAAGTTACTGTACAAGGAGCTACAGGGAATGAGCAGGAGTGTGGTTAATAGAAATGGTATCAGCTATGCCCCAAACCCTCCCATTCCCAAATGTGAAAAACTGAACAGTCAAATAAACTAAAAACCTATCTATGTAGACTGGTAGCCAAGGTGCGCAGGTACACAGGTCTCAGGCTTTCCAGCTTCAGTTACCAATGTAACAATCAATCAACTAAACAATCTGTCCTGCCAGCAAGATGAACAGACCATCACTGTACTACAGGCAGCCTCGCTGTAATTAGTAGGTGCTGTGGCAGCACACCACAGCACCAGCACACTCATTTGTCCACCATCCAAGTAGTGTTTTTCTCCCAATAACTTAAACAGCCCTTATGCTAAAACTTTACCGGAAAAAATAAAATAAAATAAAATAAACCCAACAAACTGTATTAGGCAGGGCAGTTGGGCAGCTGAACCTCTGCACAGGTTCCAAAGAGCCTTTACAGTTTCTCACAAGCTTATCTGTTCCCTCTGCAAAAACAAAGGATTGGAGGAAAAAAAGAAAAACAAAAAAGAAAAACCAGAGTGGGGCATGAGTGAACAAGGCAGTCAAGGCCAATGACACTGTTTTACTGAAACATCTACACTAGAAAACTGTGCCAGTGCTCCTGCTGCAGTAGTATGAGACTTGTATTACTTCATGCTTCATGATTTTTTTACTTTAGCATGTTTTATACCCCAATCCCTGTTTTCACTACCACAAATGACATAATTACATAATTCCAATATATTTACAAAATATTAAAAAGTCTGTTAATCTTCTACATATTAACCTCATTCTGCCACTTTACACATGCACTAATTTGGGAAAAAAATTAAAAGAAATCAACAGGCTGAAATGATCAGCTTTACCCTTTGTCAACAAGCAATCTTTGTATCTTTCAGAAAGACAAAAAGGAACAAAGCCATATTTGTTTCACAGAGCAAAAAAAGTTCAGAAATTCATGTGCAATGGCTACAGATCTGCAGAGTCACTTAGCTGAGATGACATGAAGAAAAAGTGCAAGGTGGTTCCTCACATAGTGTAAAAAAATCCAGTCACTGAGGCATGGCTGAGGGAAAAGAGGTGCTAACTACAATTCTAGAAACAGCATCAGGAACTAGCCGACATAACACAAACACTGGGATGTGTGTTGGTTGAATCTACTGGCCAGAATTATTTTTTTTTTTTTAAACACCATGAATCCTTGGGAACAATGGAGTGTATTACAGTGGAGTCTTCTAGAGCAGAAAGAAAGACAAAGGGAACAGCTAGAATCAATAACTGAGGGTAGAGTCATCCCATTCCAGCTGTTGCTGTCTATTAACATTCTGTTGGTCCTCCTCCTGCTCTCCTTCCTCTTCCTCACTACTTTCAGACTCTGCACTAGTGATGTCATCTTCTTCTCCATCTTCACTTTCTTCCTCCTCTTCCTCCTCCTCTTCTTCACTGCTGTGTTGATCCTCATAAGTCTGTTAAGATAGAAATCGGCTGTTGATATCATACTAGCCAAAATTCCCTTTATTCTTTCGGATTGGGCACAAAGTACTCTTATTGAGAAAGAGCTATTAATTCATTACTGTTTTCAGAAGTTCAGCAGTAATCAGGCAACCAGAAAGCAAAGCTTAAGCTCTCATTAAAACAGCTCTTCTTGTTTTGTAACATTTCTATCAATCCTGTCACTCCAAACAAACTAATTCATAAGTATGGTCCAGTACTTCAAATTCTACTGGAAAAAGAACTTTCAGTAAGATTACACAAATAACATTAAGGTTGCAAATCTTGTTTCTGATTTTCCAAAATTTCAGACATTAAACACAGCAGACAGAAACATCCTAAATACAGACAATGTTTCAACAATAAATTTTTGCAACTTTGGGAAAAAAGCTGATTGTCATAAAGGTAGTGTGCAGCATGATAAACACCAGTGTTAAACACTGATCTGTGAAACCTGATTCAAGTGATTCTTGCCCAATTACGTATCACAAAGCTACAGCCCATGCAAGATCCCAAATGTAACTGCTCTTGGGATATGTCACTTTTGGGCATCTATTAAAAACTCAGTGTCTGTTCTCTCTGTGTTCTACGGTTGTTTTTGCTCTACTACTCTGTCTGTGTACAGTCATACTGGTTACAGCTGGAAGAGGGATTTTTTTGTGCAGTGCCGAGACACCACTCTGATTTACCTCCATAGGGTTCACAGTGATGGTCAAAGCAGAGTCATCCCAGTCCATCTCATTTTCCTTTCCAGTGTCCTGGTCACGCATCGTTCTCTGATGTGCAGCTCGGATTCGGAACACTCCCAGAATAATCATAAAAACCAGGAAACTCACACAAACTACAATCACAACAGTGGCTGTGCTTGGAACAACTGCAACAGGAAAATAAAAGGAGTTTCTTAGACGATACTAATAAACAACTTTTATGTAAAGCTAATAACTAATCCTCTGTTCCCATCACCTGCAAGAGGGAAATGGCATTATACGAATATTGTAGGTAGCTACACAGAGGCAGTTTGTATAAGGCCACTAAAAAAGTCAGTGGGAGAACCAGAAACAAAACTTAATTCCTAAGTATAATTACATCAATCTGAAGGTCTGACAAGACATGGAAAGCAGATTCTACCACACAGACTCCTCTCTAATACGCTTACTTTCCTTCCTCTCACATCCTACCCCCACGTCAAATTTATGTAATTAAAATAGAAAAGGCAGATACCACGACTCATCAAGGGAATAACACTGCAATTCTTTCCTTGTGCCATTCACAAGAAATATTGTCCCAGTTCCTCACAGCCCTTTATCTAGGTCTTATAGTCCCTGCCAAGAACAGTACACCTTCTGTTTTCCAATGCATGCACACCAGCAGAGAGTTTCCCTGCTGGCAGGAAAAGATATTTCATAGATCTACAGCAATGTGCTCCTCCTTGTTCGGGCAACAGCAGAATGGGATCAAGATGCTGCTTAAATTTATTAGTCCAACACATTGGGTTAACCGGCAAAAAAAATCTTGGGTGCAGCAAGAAGCCTCTGTGACAATTTAACAACAGAAAAAATCAGTTGAACTTCAGCGACTGAGAATTCTTACCTGAAAATGGATGAGGGTTAGCTAGGTTGTGACCAGAGAGATCAACAAACGTATGATGCACTGGATGAACAAACTGTGGTTGCGCAGCTATGTGATTAGCGTGTTCAATGGGGTTAGCTGTGTGGATAACATTCACCTAGGTACAAAAGGAAAATTGTTAAACCCCAGAAATACAAGAGTTTACCTCTCAAGAGACAGAAATAAAAAAAAAAAGGAAAAAAAAACACAACACAATTTCCCACAGTAAGCATCCCATTCTCATTCAACATAGCAATGGTTTGTCTCTGGGGACAATCATCCCAACCAGCAATTCCTCCTATGTTATAGTTTCTTGTCACATAACCTTTCACTTCTCCATCTTTCTAATCTGTGTTAGTTAATCTGGCGAGTTTTTGTACAGACACCAGTATTTCAGAATAAAACGGGTAAAGCCGGTTCGTTATCAAAATTGGTAGCTAGCCATTTTAATCCTGACAAAACAGTATATAAAAAGGTATGACATATTAATTACACTTCTTCATTCCCTTCTTTTCTTACTCTGCTGTTTATCTTCAGCTAACAGCAAAGACAAAATCCATATTGCAGACCAAAGGTTAAGAAAAAATTGTTCTTTACAGTTTAACCCAAGCTTAGCATAGCTGGCATTTAAGTACAACTGCAAGCTCACCCTCACAAAGAGTTTTTCATGCTTCCTTGCCAAACAAGCAGAGCTAAATATACCTCTCCTGTGGCAGAACACTGTGATATAGGTTACCTGAGCAGCTGCACAACAGGAAGAGAGCAAGTTCAGTACAGAAAAAGGAAAGCGTTTGCTTTTAATAGTTTGGTAAGATCCCAACTCAAGCTCACAGAATTTCCTCAGGAAACAAAATCACATTACTTAGTTAAAAAAAAATCTATTCTGCAACACAAGAGGCTCTGCAACCTTTCTCCCTAGTCCCTAATATCCACCCAACTAGTGGTAAATACAACTGTTACCTTTAGTGTCAACCCTTCTGATCAGCTTTAAAACGTAGAAATTCAAACTTATAGATAAAAGATGCAGACGTACGTGACAGTTCCACTCAATTAAAATGACTTCATGTTCCAGCAGCTGAAATTTTAGTATCTACTATGTCACCTTCTGCTGTACTTCCATATATTTGATATAAGCATACCGAGTAATAATTAACCTGTATTCTACTGCAGAAGAAATGCAATTTTAGCCCATCTAGGCTTTTACATCAGTGCTTAGTATCAGTCAGTGTTTTAGGGATCACACAAGCAAAACACTAAAGGGCCCAGCAAGTTCATTTGCAGAATCCTGTAAGTTTTACATGAAAGCTACTCAAGCCCCTGGTCAGTATAGCACCACTATTAGCAGTTCAATCACTTTTTTTTTTTGTTAAATTTATATGCTGTCTTTCTAATTCAATGCTTTTGCCTTCACAATTCCATTAGCCATACCATTTCTGCTACTACACAAGTTTCACCTCTGTTTAAGCACCCTTATTTAAATATACAATTGAGAACAGACATATGAAATACTGCCTAAGATGTGCAAGTTTACTAATATTTACAGAAAAAAAATCAATTATTGATCAATAATCCATCAGCTGAGGCACCAGCTATAACCCACCTACCCTTCCAGACTTGATAACCTCCCAGAGTGATCAGAATAGCTTACATACCTCCACTTTAAATTCATTGCTGACATAGCGCCCGTTAAGCTCTGAACAAACTAATTTGAACTTTCTGTCAAAGAGAGAAACAGTGTGCCAGTTTCTGTAGCGTATCAAATGCAAAACTTCCTCATAACTAGCCATAGTATCCACCCCTGTGGAGAGAAACAAGTAAAACAATTACTTTGTAAAAGACTAGGGCAACATCATATACTCCGCAAACTTCACTCCTTTTCTTTAAGCAAGTTTTCTGGGCTGATAGATTTTCTGTCAGCAGAATAAAAAGTAACACCATTATGACAGACATGCACACATGTGGCTTTACTAAAATTTTGTGTGTTTACTTTGTGATAAAATCCTAGACCCACATTATCTTTAAAGGCGTCTTTCCTTCTGCATATGTAATATGTTTTTGAATATGACACAGAAAGGAATGACGCATGTGTCAAGGCACCAGGTTATCTGTGCAAGAAGCAAGCCTCTTCTAGGGGGCAGAGTGTACTTCATTTCCACAGTTGAAAAGTGACTTGCAATTCAGGACACAAGAGGAGAATAGAAAGGAGGTTCTAAAACAATGTATTTTCTAGAACCACAGATTTCCACAGAATATAGTGGGAACACCTCAGAGCCTGAAATTCTAGTCAAAAATCAAAATACTTGGAGTAAGGTGTTATCAAGCTCTCCTTATCACTGATTTCAGACCCTTCAGACCCAGTTGCATGAGCAGAAGTACTAAGTCCTACCTGTGATGATCATGCCAAGGTTAGAACTACTCATCTCAATGCCCTTCTGCTGTAATCGTGTCATGTCAATCTCCAGGCTTTCTTGTTCCTGATTTAGTTCCTCTCCCACCACAGTCACCTCACATGTATCCAGGTTATGCATGATCTCTTCAGATACCAAAGACTCTTGAACTAAGAAGTAAAGGAAAGTCCAGAGAGATAAGCAGAAACAAAGGTGAAGTAGACAAGAGCCCAAGAACCATAAAATATCCCACGCAAATGGAACTCTTCTTACAAATCAGATTTTAAGACCTGGGTCTGAAGTAAAGAGACCAAGGATTCAAGATAATGATAAAACAATCAATCTTTTGGGATTGTTTACACGAAGATAATGGCCTAGACTTACTACCATTTCCAGGCAAATTTCTGTTAGCCCAGAGCAAAGTACCTATACAACTGATATACATCTTCTTTTCCCCTACTAGATTCTGTATCATGAGAGAAATCCATGCCTCTTTGCAAAAGAAAGATCCTCCAATGTGATCACTGAATGGAGTAAGGGTAACAGTCTTAACCAGAAATTATGTTACCTGTAGGATCTTCATCTCCATCTCCCTCGGGCTCCACCTCCCGTGTAATGGTGCTTATTATGCGAAGCTCAGGAAAGAGGGAAATACCCTCTGAACTTTCAAACTCTGAAGCAGACCGGGCAAAATGGTTGATGCCACTAAGGCTGATTTTTGGTTCCTCTGGCTGCAAGACCATCACATATCCCTCCACAGAAGGAATGGAGACGCAGGCCTCTTCATTGAAACATCTATGAGATAGAGAAGCGGTTTTGCAGTCTAGGTGGCTATTTGAGAGGGAGCCACAATTACGCAGAGTAATTGCCTTATAAATTAAAAAAGCTCTGTTTCAGACCCAAGAGTCTTAGATAAATTCATCAACTGCTTTGGAAGAATTTCCCAGCAAGGGAACAACCTTACAATTACTTTTTACTTACATTTAACATTTTGCCCCATTTTCTCTGCTATGACTAACAGCCACAGATAACAACTTTAATAAAGCCTATGATACTGGTGGTTCCTCACTGTGTACCCTTGCAACAATAAATTTCCTATCTTACACATTCCTTACTACAGGCTCAGGAAGAAAACAGCAATATTCAGAACAGATGCCACATTCTGATGTAACACTTACATACAGCAAGACTTTTTTGTGTATCACAACTGAGATACATGAACATTTTTCCAGGCTTCACTACCATAATACACAGACACATTATTTCAGCGCTAGAACATACTTGACAGCACTGGTGATTTTAAGCCTCCGGATTCCAGGTGTTGGGAATTGGCGAGAATTCAGATAGGAAATGTGTTGCATGGCCTTATCAACCCTGTCAATATCATCCCCTTCTAAGGTCAGTGTTGACTGACTTGGGTTCATGTGGATCTGAAATAACAGGGAAAAATAATAAAAAAAGAATAAAAATAGTAACATCATCAGGTAACCAAAACGAGAAGTACAGCACTGCTTAGCAAGGTAAATGCTATGATAACATCTGTATTCAAAGCAATGAGGCCGTTATTTACTGGCCTTGTGCTTCACAGTTTAATTTCCCTATTCACTTCCTTATTCCAGTCAAATATGCTTAGTATTTGGTTCTTCAAGAAGAAATCTAGACACTTATCGTAGTTCTGATGTGAAGTAACATGAAGGAGAAACAACTAATATAAAAGAGAAATTTATGTTTGTTCTTACAACCCTGCTATTAAAAAATAAGACATAGAAGTTAGGTTAATTCTACTAAGATGCTTGTTAAGAATCTCTATCTTTTAAGACAATCTGGTATAGCTGGTAAAACAAAGAGGCTTTCAAATATGGAATTTTTCCTCCAAAGGAGAGAACACAGTAACTTTCATTCTTAAACTCCACTATACCCATACCTATACTAGAAAGATTTGCTAGTTTTCATGCAGTTTTAATGCAAGATGTCACAACAGGTAAGTTTGTTTTATCTAGAACACCTCTACGAGCAAAACTTGCATCTATTATCAGCAGAGTAATATACATGCTTCCATTTATTTATAGGCAACTTTACCTTCACGCCTTTGCCAATACCATCAGCTATTTGCAAATCCAGTCCTTCTTTGCAGGTATATAGGCAATCTATCACCTTCTTGTTTTCCAGTTTACCAGAACGAATCATCAAACCTGCCAGATTGCCTCGGAAGAACTGAGCCATGCGGAGTTCACCACCTTCATAAAGGAAGAAAGGAAAAATCTTAAACATCTTGATTTTATTTATTTTACCTTTTTCTCTTGTAAAACAACAAAGATGCTTTGTGGCTCCACAATATATTATAGACATGCAGGTTAGTTTTCATCCGTTCCGGGTGTTAACCTTGTGATTACGTTCAAGCATAAAGAAAGAATTAAGCAGTTCACCATGCATATGGCCTCCAAAACAGGAAGGTGTGGCCATCCTGAACTGTGAAACTAAGGCTACTATTTCCATAAAAAAAAGTATCTTATGCCCATACAGCGAGGTGGTGTTCTTCAGAAATGAAAGACAAAACCAGTGAGATGAACAGAATCCTGAATCCTCGCAATGAGTTAACAGCTTCTCTACAAAACCAGCAGTCTATCAGGATAGAAGACAACAGCATCAATCATCTAGATGTTAGCTACCTAAATCTAAGCCAATCATTTCACGCTCTCTTTACACTCAAATAAGAGAAATAAACTTCACAAAGTGATCCAGCTCTTCCTGTAAAAGACATCTAAGAGTTAACTGGTCCCCTCTAAAAGTGCATACTTCTCCACATGGACAGAAGTGAGGAGTTTTAAACTCAAGTAATTTGTTTTTTAGACATTTGAGTTAGGCCTGATGAATTACAACCCAGTGATTTTTTGAAGATGACACCAAACGATCACCTAGTGAGCTTATTAATGGGGGCCAGAAAACACCTGCTGGAAATTTGTATTTCAAGGTCATCACTTAATAAGCTAACAGATTCTAATAAACATATCTAAGCGTGTTTTAAAGATTCTACATGATGAAGGATCCCTGACGTAACTCGATACAAGTTTTCAGTAGTTAATTGTCCGTTATAAATGATATAATTTCCAATTTAGACTTGTACGGTTCCAGAATCTAGCCCCTGGATTCTGTTACATCCTTGTCAAACTAAAACACAATGCACAGCTCAAAACCTCTTCTCAATCTTATGTAGACCATTTCAGAAATTCTTAAACTACACAGAACAAGTACATAACTTGAACATACTTTTAGAAATATACGCTTATTTCATTGTCCCAACTCAAGACACAAAATCCACTGAGCTATCAACTATAAATGTTTGAGAAAATAAAACCCTGTAGCCAACCAGGAATACCTGGGAGCCAAAGCCTTTATATCTATTCACTAGCTTGAACTTTGTATCATTTTTTCATCAAATGAGTATCCAACCCACTGTAGGCTACAGCCTGTCTTTGAGTTAAATATGAGCAACCTGATCTAAATATGAAACCGCTTCTCCTTTGAGTGGAGAGCAGGACCATCCAACTTCCAGAGGTCCTTTCCAACCTACTGAATGATTCTGTGCTATGCATACATACATATATGTACATATGCTTTTATACACACATATAGGATGAAGTATTTTTATGTCTTAACCAAACTGGACAAAAGAGATCATAGCCAATATTTTGCACCAGCAACTTATTTTACACCACTTCACTGCAATCACAATGGTTGCAAATTTGTACATGGATGTGCAATTGGGTGCAACAAAAAAAAAATAAGAGAAAAAAAAAATCAGTTGGTGAAGCTCTGGAAATAGAGGCACAATGAAGAAACAAGCCTAGCAGAGGATTATGTGAAGGTCAATGGCCCGAATGCAATGCCTGCATTTCATGCTGCGTGTGAGATGAAGCAATGTCTTGGCTTAAAAATGAAAACAGTAGGGAAAAAACTCCAGCAACCTGCAGAGGTCTCGGGCACAGTTTCATTGTCATTTTCATTTTCTGTATATTCTGTAGAAAAGCAAGACAAAGAATAGGACAATAGGGAAGGGACCAGGTTGTTACCATTTGTCAAATTCTCTCTTAGGTCACAGAAAATAGATACCACTACTTCCCCCCAAAACCATGCTTATACTCCACCCAGCTTCTCAAGGATTATGAGTTCTCTGAAAACTGCAATTCAGGGAAGAAGCATTACTAAGCTATTACAAGAATAAACATTCATGACAAGACAAATCTGAAGAGCCCCATAACACAAGACACAGTAAAAATGGTCACAATGGAGAACACTAACTACAAACACCCAGTCTCACACAAACCACTATTAGTAATGAGAGGCAGGTCCATCAGCTGGCTTATTTTTTCACCTCTCCCTAAAGGAGAAATTAAGGTAAGATCCAGCCTGTACCAGTAGATCACCTGATGGTATTGAATGTTAATCAAAAGAAGCTATTAGTGACACAAATTTCTTATCATAATAATAGTAACATATGTATCAAGTAATCAATTTGTCAGATGGAAGTGTGTTAAATAAGAAAAAAAAGAAAAACAGCTTTTAATCTAGTTTAAGAAACTTATTGTTGTTTTTTTTTTTTTCAAAAATCACAGAATCTCTCCCTCCTTTGGCATAACTGTTTTTCCTTCTGTGCTCTAATTGCCTAAAAATCAGATCTTGGTAGAAATTTTAAAAAGGTAGCCCCTCAAGCTCTTGTATTGCAGACTTTTAATGCTCCTATTTCAGTATGCTGTTATAAAAAAGTAAATTAACATCACAAGAAATTAAAGAATCATATAATGTTGCTAATGTGAAAGCACACAAGTTTGTAGACTAAATGCTTTTGTTCGGATATAGAGCATATACAGAAGCCATTACACCATTTATATGCTCATCTGGAACAGTTTCCAAGCTGCAATTTCTTGAAAACCAGCCAGTATAGCTTCCCTTTGAACTAAAATAGATAGCTAGAAAGTCACAGACAGAATATGAGATGAATAATGGAGAAAATAATTAATTGACTCAAAGAGATAACAGAATGAATTTTAACACAAAAATAAGAAATGCTGAAAGACAAAGAACTTCCCACAAAATAGTAAGTTTGACAGAGAGGGTATTTTGGTAATTTAACCTTCATTCATACTTCGAAGCCTTAAAACTCAAAGAGAGAAGAGACATCATGACAAAAAAACTGTTAATTTGACATAAATTTCCCCAAACTTCCCATTTGTCTTTCATTCACAAGCTAATTCTATGCATTATTGCAGACTGCAACTACAGTCCACATTCCGAACTACAATAAAGCATGAATGATTTAGCACTGTTCTCTCTGTGACCCAAAAGATCAGCTTTTTATCACCTAGGAGGTAATTAAATCAGTGAGCAAAACATTTCAGTTCAGGACTGTAAAGCAAGAGCTTTGTTACAGAAATCTCTGGTACCAACGTACTTTGATTAGCCAATGTTCCATGTTCAGATGCTTTCTTTTTTTTTTTCCCCCCCCCACAAGCTTTGAAGAATAGTTTCATAAGTATTAGAGAATATGAAACAGCATTTTACAGCTTGCAGAATATTGTGTTTTAACCGTAGTCTGCATATAATAAAGCAGATGCAGATGCTTTCTACATTTATTTCTGTAAGCAGAAATGGTAAAATACCTGAGACATCATCACTGTGTTGCTTAGCTGGTCTGCTGACCATATTTCAATTTATGAGAACACTTATAAAATAGGACTTTCAACCTACTTGAAATTAGCGTTCTACATAGTAATCTGAAGTATAAGATGTACTCTTACAACTGTTATTAAAATTAAGTCATCTATATTCTCAGTTACCACAGAAAGCCCTTTGATGGAATACTGCTTGGTCAATAGCCCTGTATTTCATACACACCTGCAGCCAATAAGCAAAAAAAAAAAATCACAGAAAAAATGGCTAAGAGAAGAAATATGTGATATTAGTTAGGACCAAAAATAATCTGCATAAGACATAACAAGTCATCTTCAATGCATTAAAAAGATTAGGTATGTACTACTAGGCTAACCACAAAGATTTTGTTTAAAAAAATAAAAGTTAAATAAATGTCTTAACAACTGTAAATAGTCACCTTGCCAACATGCTCCAACTACTAGCTGAGTTTCTATTTTGGAAGGATGAAGTGGATAATCTTCAGTCACTGGGAAAGGATCATAGGAAACACCATCTACATAAAGAGTTACCGCAGGAAATTCAACGTTGAGGACATAATGATGCCATTCTTTGTCACACACCTGAACAAAAAAGTTTTAAAAATTGCTTTAATCTTTAAAAAAAACATTGCATTTGAATAACTGGATCTGATGCATGTTTTGCATATATATATACATATATGTAGACATACTGACAAACTATAAGTTTGTATAGACATACTTTATGTTTCACACATATGGAACAACAGAAAAAAGCAAAGCAACCACAGGTTTATAAATAGTTTCTTTTCTTCTATAGCCAATATAGGAAGCTGCGTGTATTTCCATTCCTTCAATTTTTATAGGATCTAAATATTAACCACTTATTTAAATTAAAAAAATATATATCCACATGTTATCATTTATAAATACTGTCATAATACAACATTACTTGACAAAGGATTTGTTTTTTGCTGAGAGGGACTGGTTAGAGAAACGTGACCATTTTGAATATAACAAAGCTTTCCACAACATAATTATTTATATGGAAAGTCAGTTACTTTTTGGAAAGCAATAATCTTTCCCCAAAGATATATATGGACATTTTACCACTAAAGCTGTATACGTTGCCCTGTATAGAAAATACTAGGATACAGTGAGCTATGTTAGAATGTAACTCTGGTCAAGTAACTGACCAGATCCAGTGGGCTGGAAAAGCACACAAAATATTTAGTCCCTCCCATTTCACTCTTCACAATCATAAATTGGGTTCTATAAAGCTTGGTATGAGGAGTCTGGAATTGCAAAAAGTATTTATTAATAATTATATTATCAAGGAGTTTAGGCTCCAGTGTTTTTCACTGCATTCTAACACCTTACCAACTGTCCCTTCCAAACTTACTTGGTTCAGTTTCCAATGAAATTCAGCAGGCTTGTACGTTTTTTCCTCTGAAGGATCTTGGCGGAAGAGGAAAACCAGTCGGCAGTTGTGTACGTACAGTGCATAGTGGTGTCGGTTCATATCTGCACAAGAGGTACAATTAGTATTACACTTTTCTGTAAGCATCAAGAACTCCAAAAAATTCACCCATTCTGAAATTCCATACGTAAATGCCCAGTAGTTGATAGGAAAAACAGATGTAGAAGCAAATCAGACACGTTAAGTGGAATGAGAAACATCTATAGCAGTAGTTCATTGAAACATTCTTGAACAGACCAAGAATAACACACAGCAAAAACAATAGACATCTATTTCAAAATCCAATCTGAGCCAAGGCCAAGGATTGAAAACTGACATGGATAAACCCTCTGAAAATAAAGAAAGCAAGAAAAAAAAAAAAGAGAGCTCTATTTACAAACAGAAAAAACTTTTTGTTACAAATGAGCATCTTCTACACATCTAATTACTGTTTTGGAACACATATACATGATGGCTGCTCAACAGACTTTTTCTTAAGTGTAAAGCATATAGGCCTAGCTCTAAAGAATGTAAAACTTAAATAGAAAGGTGAGAAGCTAGAAAAACAAGTAAGAATAAGGAAAGGAAACATTTTAGCTACATCATCCATACCATGGCATGGATAAGTCAAGAAATGGAATGAAAAAGTACCAAAACCATGCAAATCTTTCAGTCTGACATCATTGAACTTAACTGTATTGTTCCGGTGCAATTTATTCAGAATTATCTCTCTCCAACAAACCTAGTTCTAGACTTTCAACATTGCATAATGTACCATTGAAATCAAGGCAAATTATATTTCTAATACTAGAAACTATCTGTTGCAATTATTATATGGTTAGGTCACACCAAAGAATAAGAAAACTTGTTTTGAAGGTCTCCTTCCCATGTACGTTAGAACAGGAAAAACTGTATTTAAATTTGCCTTTTTTCTCCAGTTCACTCCCTTTCATTAATCTAAAGTTTTGGGTTTTGATTAATGAGAATGGGCGAAGGTAGGGAAAAGAGGAGAATTATTTGTACCTGGTTCTGAATGACAGTGACTTTTCTCCTGTTCAAAGGAATAGTTTTAGGATATTACAGATACTGTTAAATCTTTCTTATCTTTAAATACAATTTAAATAAGTTAAATGTGAAGGCCGCTGCATTTGGTCTGCATTCAGACTGGTTTCTTTTGAAAAACCTAGCAGCATTTTAACTAAAATATCTTTCTAATACACTGAACAAATCCACTGCTCCAGATTACAAAGGAAAGAGCTCTTTTACCCCCATTAGACAGCAATTACAGAAACAGGGTTATCAGATTTTCTTCTTATTAATATCATCTTCAGAATGATAGTGTCTGCAGGATTCAGAGAGGCTGAAACTATGCACAGCATGAAAAAAGTTGCATCATTAGAGAGAGAAATTATCTCCTCCTAGAAAAAAAAACACAATATAGTAGCAATTGCTGTTGCTAACCCTGATATATGTATCTTAAGGATTTTTGGCAATACCAAGAGTAAGACTGTTTGTAGAGATGCAAAAAATGAGACTTCTTTGCCAGAATACTTCACCTACCATAATGAAAAGCAATGCACAAAATAAATTAAAATAGAGTTAGAAAAACAAGTCTACCCAATTTGAACTGAAGCTATATAATCTTAGGGCATACCTCTATAGGTAAATACAATAAAGAACAACTGTTGCAGTCCACTTTCTTTCACTTCCAAGAAAAAACTAGAGAAACCTATAGAAAAGACCAAGTTCTCACATATACTGCCAGAGTATATAAACACAACCCCCCAACTAGACTGCTTGTAGCTGATGTACCAACAAACCTGTCTTGTCTGAATTGCACAGAATTGTCTCCTTCTCTTTGGTTCCCGGCCCATGCCTCATCCATACTGAGATCATGAAGGGTTCTTTTAGATTGACGGTGACAACACCATCTGGAATCTTCACAGCCTGTGTGCCATTAAATTCAAAGACTTGGTCGCTGTCATGACCATTGTCAGTAGGAAGTCCTATCGTCCAGTTGGCAGCACTACTTGGAGGGGGAAGTAGTTCAGCTGTGCCTGAAGCAGCACCTACAATAAACACGCTCAAATGAAAGCCAAGTAGAAACTAGAAAGATCATAGCTAGCTTCATATCAAATTTTCTGAGCGCTAATTTTTCAGCACCATCAGCATTATGCACTACCATCACATACCAAACTGTTCACCCTTTGAATAATGTGGCATTAACATTAGACATATGTAATATCATGTTAACTTTCATACCTTTAACATCTGGGTAGTTTACCCATCTTACCAAAAATGCTTTGCTTACTATCCCTGCAGATGTAGAACTTCACTTTGCTGCTATCTCAAGAAACATATTAATACCACTTATGCCCACTTAATACCCACACCCATGAACATGATGCCTTTCTCTTGTATCTATACTAGCTTTAAGAATAGTATCCATCCTATTGAAGAGAGCTGCATAAGAATATCATGCAGAACCCAAGCATCCCCTCCCAGGTCACCGTCTAATACAACCTTAGTCCGAAGCAATGATACCCAGTAGGTGCTTGGCTTGCTGATTTTCCCCTTCTTCAAGCTTAAATTATCAATGTCACAGTGACATAAACAGGGAAGAACCTAGGTCTGTCTCTAGGATTACATACACTTTCCACCAACTTAACTGAACTTGAAGAGATTAAGCACCAGTGATAATTTGTCCTGTAATCTTAATTCTTCTGCCATCAGTAAACTTTTCCTAAGAACTTTAACTGCAGCATATATGGATGCCAAGGCCCTATATTCCTGGGGCAAACACAGCATAAATGTAACTGATTCAAGTAAGCTGTGTTTTCCAAATCATATTTTCTTGAATTTCTCAACTACGTTATCACAATGGATTTGTCACATGGCATCCTTTACATCCATCAATGCCTACCAAAAAACAGAGAGGTTCTGATGACTACTCTCTTCCACATGTACACACAAAATCCTTTCAGCTCTTGAACACAAACCTCATGAGAGAAATTACTACACTGTATAAGCTAGCAGAGAGGCAGAAGAAAAAGACTCTTCACTGCATTTGAAAATTATTTTAAAACATCGCTTTCAAGCAATTTAAATTATTTTTATTGCCTACTAGGCAAAAATTTAGGGGAAACTACATGCAAATGAAGACTGTATTCACTCACTGATTTGTGTTTTAACATAATATTCAAAGTAAGACTAGTAAGCACTTTATTATACCAAAAGCATTCTTACCACAGAGTCTGTGAATGGATTTCTCAGAGTAGGTGTCTCTATCGCAGCCTTTACCAATATGGCTGGTTTCTAGTTCAACCGTTGCTTGAATTGACGTTATTGGCTCATCACACGTCTCCAAATGCATACTTGGGAAGAGAGCTAAAGAACCAGTTCCAGGCTCATATTCTATTCTTTTGCTCCAACCTGTATATTCATCCAAAGAAACAATATTAAAAATCTCTCACGTTTCACTGAAGTAAGGCACTGGCAACTGCTAAAAGCAGATAAGAAGGAGATCAAACTAACCTTGCCAGCCAGGCTTGCATGTAGGCTTAATGCTAATTTTAACCAACACATCCTCAGCAGCTCTCTTCTTCCCACAGTCATACGCAGTTACTGTCAGTTTATACTGATGTTCTTTGCCATAGTTTAACTTTTCTGTGTTTTTTATATAACCTGACAAAAAAAAGTGATAATCAGAAGTGAGTATTTCAGGGTCACTGCTGCATGAAATACATACAGGTATTAACTATGTACTTCATACTGGTACCAAGATGTTTACAGACAAACCACAAGTGACAGCCCTTCACTACTTGTGCTTTCGATGCTAGATATCAGGCCCAGATATTCAAAAATTACATAAATCCAGGAGATAAGCACAATACCAAGAGCAACAGGTATATACTTATCCTGCTGTTAATGGTGTATTATATTACATTTACATTATATATACATATATAGTACATTATATAATATCATATTTAATAGTATTATATTACTCCAAATGAAACTGTTCATAAGTGGTAACTGGCAAATAGTTTGGCATGTGCCTGCCAGGGTTCTCCAATTTATTTTATTTTATTTTTAATTTGCAGACCTCAGCTTCCTTGGACCCCTAGAAGTAGAATTAGTTCACAGATCACCAGCCGAAATGACCTAAATGAATCACCACACTTCAAATCCAGTATCATATACTCAATACAATACTGTAATCTCCATAACCATATATAAGCATTTCAAATGTAAAAAACACACAAACAGAATGCCATTTTTGAAAGCTGTTTAGCAAAGGCTATACTATCACAGAAAAGAAAACTACAGGAAAAAAGAAAAAAAAAGAGCTTACTAAGAGATGGTCTAAACCATAATACAATTCCCATCTATATATTTTTTTATTTTGAAAAAAATTGTACTAGGAACAAAACATTCGGCAGACCACCTGCTCCTTACAGCAGTAGATACTGCATGGTATAGGTACTGAAAGACATCTAATTTTTCATTATAAATTCAAATTGCTAAAGTGAACGTGTTCATTTAACTACATCCTAGGAAGGGGTTAAAACAGGGCTGCTCTAGTTTTATGCTGATTACTTTGAAGCCCTATTCCTAAGGCAGTGAAATGATAGCAATTCCCACTCCGTCTTGCATCATATTCTTACCATCTTTGTCAATAGCGAAAGGAACATCCGGAGTTACTATTTCATAGCTGCAAATCTGGCTGAACTGGGGTGAACAATCTGCATCCACTGCTTCCACTTTGAGGATGTTATCATACCTCTTCCCTTCGATAACTGTTGCCTTGTATGACTTCTCTTTGAACACGGGAGCATACTCATTAACATCGTTCACCTGAATATGTACTGTTGCTCTGGAAATAAACAGAAAAGTCAGTTTTCTTTATACTGCAGATGTCCCATTCATGCAAGGAGTCTGGTAGAACAGCTCCTTCTTTTACAGATGAAGCCATCCTTCAGAATTTAAGCTCTCTGAAGGAGGTGACCAATGACTAACAAGACTAAGAACCTTAAGTACTCCAACTGGGAAAGCAGTGAATATTTTTCACATGCATTGCTGTATATTTCTATGTAGTTCCAGGTCATTTTTTATTATCGCTGTTTGTTTGTTTAAAATTCAACCCCCCTGTACTGCGACTACTAAGTTACTGCCATTTTACAGAAACATAACAAAGTACAGCTGTGACAAAATAGGCAGTTAGCTCTCTATTAACTGTACGATCCTTCCAGTTCTTTTCTGCTGTCAGAGTATTTGATATAAACATCCAATTCTTATTTAATGTGAATAAGAATGACAGTTATGACTGGTCTTAGACTAAGAGCTCAGTCAAGTGCATTTGATTAACTTTCTTTTCATAATAAAGTACTGTGTGCTGTAAGTCAGCGAAAACTGGCTTATTTCCTGAAAGTAGGAATGAGAGATCAGACAATTTAAATGGAAGAATCACAGTAGTAATCACAGTGTTACACTGCAACACAACACATAGCTAGCTTTATAACCCTAAACAGATTGGGTCTTGAATTGTTCCCTTTTATACTTGCCACTGATGGCTGGTATATACACAATGGGAAAAAATACACATTTGCTGTCAGTGACCAAGAAGAAAATGTGAATACGGAAAAGTATCTGAAATGTAAACTTGTAAAGAATTAAATAACTACAATCCTTGCCTAAGAGCAAAAAACTTACAATGCTTACGTTAAATATATCTATCTAGCTTTAGGGCTTTATTTTAGCCTTTGTATCAAATAAATTTCACCAAAAAAAAAGCTTTCTGTACCAAACACAGTTTATATTACTGCCTTTGAAGGCTCTACTCCAAAAAAAAAATGGTTAAAAGCCACAAAAATGCAACACAGACAGCCATGAGGCAAGGAAATTTCAACAGAGGTTTGTAGGTGCAGGTCTTGGAAACCCCCTACTCTGCTGTGGGAAAAGAAGAGTTGCAGCACATGGTGCAGGATTGCAGAGCAACATCATAATGATGGTTTCACGAACCGCTGCTGTTCTGGTTCATTACATAGTGAGGAATTTCAGTAGCCATAACACTACACCACTTGAAAACATACATATCACAAATCTACCATGGAAGCTGTATTTACATTGTTCAGAAAGGCCAAAGATCAGCCACCTGTGCACTAGACTGTTTAAAATTTTCTTTAGAATTCATGCACTTTCATCAGATGTCTGAGATAAGGAGTTTCTAAATATATACTGAAGAGATTTCACAGCTGCCTTTTTATTAGGAACTTTCCCAATTCCACTTGTTACCTTTTCCTCTGGCTTACACATTTTGATGCAACTTATATTTTGTTTTTATATACTTTTTACTGGATCAATCAGAAGAAAGTTTATATCTCAAGCAGCCTGCACAGGCACAATAATATATTACTTTCTACAGTGAGGAGAAAGAACTGCACAGTATCAAACTGAGCAAAGAATATAATTCCAGCCAACCAACCAAAATTTTTATTGCCATCTTTCTGTTTGAGATCTTTCTTCGAAAGTCAGATTGAGTGTTAAATATAAATTTAACAGGGATACCTATCTCCCATGAGTGTAACCCATAACAAGATAACTTTCTGCTACTTATTTGAAGCATACAGCTATAGAGTAACAATACTGTATTTGTCATCAAGATGACTGTTGTTAAACTAGTCCTCATCTTACTCATGCCCTTCTTTGCTTAGCACAAACAGTAATCTTCCACATGCTCTACAGATGTTTATACCAGGGTGTTACAGATATTTGCAAATTATTTTCTAGGAAGCATTTTACATTGTGGTTTTTTCTTTAGATAAAGACTGCTTTGTTTCCATTCTTTAATCTAGGCAGAGATGAACCATATGCTATTGATCTTGCTTTTTAGGCTGAAGCTGTCTGTAAATGACAATAACATGTTTCTTTTCCATTTCATCAAGGTTAATATATATGACTTATTGAATCTTTTTTTGTTTGTTTTATAAACTGAATTCTGAAACAGTGTCCAGGCTTGGTATCAAATATGAAGTCTGTTTATCAACTCAAGCCAGATTTGAACTATTTCAACAGTCTTCCTGCTTCTAACTCCACACTATTTTGTAATGTAAATTTAGAGATATCAAGGGTGAAGCAGTACAATTCAGAATATAAAGACCTGTCAAAACAGTTCATTTCCATTTTGCTGCTATTTATATTGCCACTATATGAAAATCTTCCAGCATTAACACTTGGTTTGCATTTGCTCTAAACACACAGACCATAAATCACCATGAGCAGGCAACCACTTGAAACCAAACTTCCCCTCAGCCAACCGCAGATTTACTTACTTGTGGGATTTTTTTGCATTCGCTCCATCTGGTCCCTTCCCACAGTCATAGGCCTGTATGGTGAACGTGTAGTCCTTCTGTAGTTCACAGTCGAGTTTTTCTTTGGAGCGTATAATTCCCTCGCCAGTGGATTTATCCACTACCACTGCTTCAAAGGGGACATTTTGCCCATGAATTTTAAATCCACAAATCTCACCTACAGATGCAAAGTAACAGAGGTTAGAACTGGTCAAAACTATTAAACATTTTTTTAAATGAACGACCAAATAGTTTGCAGCCAAGGGTTTGTGAGGGTCTGTGGACAAAGCAAGAGCACTGTGCTTTAAGATGCGTGGTTTCTGAGAACTTTAGTAAAAAGAAGCATTCGTCTGCCTTCCAAGCAACTTGTTTACTTTGCATCCATTCATGCAGGAGTACAAAAGAGAAAAAGAGAAATGTAGACAGGCATTTCACAGGAGTACTTGAGATAGCTCTAGGGTAAGAGTAGATATTATGAGAGCAAACAGCCAAGGCCACTGGTAATATCTTCTATGCCAAGCTACTGGGAATAGCTGGGCAGCTTGTTTATTTTGACCAGAGCAAAAGGTTAAAATGCACAGTTACAAGTCGAGGGATGAAAAAGCCTTAAGTACAGGTTCAGCACCATAATTACAGAAATTCTGTCAAAAGATCAATGAACAAAGTCTTCCTGTGCAATGTACCTGGCTAAAATTAGGGAATCAAAATAAACTACTGAATGAGAAAGGTAGAAATACCAACTTCTCAGGCATCCATTTCAACAGCTATCTACTAACACAGACCAAATATGTTAGTCAAGGAAGTCCTCACGTAGAACAATTTGGTCAGCTTTCCTTTCTATTCTCTTCATCCTAATAAACTTGAAAAAGAAGCCCCCAGTACACCATTTTAAAAAACATTTAAGCCTAAGATTATACTACAAGACATCTTTGCTGGCACGGTTTGGTCGATCTGCCAGCATGTAAGGAGGACTGAGCCTTTCCTGACCTGGCTGTGCTAACAAAAGCCACTCAATGAAGACTTTGATCAGCTACGTTGTGTTTTTACTCATAGAACTTGCTTTGTTTTGAAGGTGATTTTCTTATACCGACATAAAACAACATGTTGCTATTATAGTTGCTGTGGTATCATAGTACCAAGAATGCACTCCTACTTGCAGCAAGTCTAAAACTATTTAAAAAAAAAATTGACTCGGATTTTAAGCTACTGAAATATGTACTGAAGGAAGTATACTGCAGGGAAGGTGTTATGATGCTTTGGCAGCTAAATATTACTTTACAAAGCATATGAAAAAAACTTAACATGTCCCAAAGAAGTAAGCTATCGGTGAAAACATCAGAAAATACTAATTTTCCCCAAAACAACTTCTTCATTGTCCATACAACATACAATAATTCCCAATGGTTCAAATGGATGTCTGATTTACAGATATTTCTAACCAAGGGTTTGGTTACATAACAATTTTTTATTGAAATATTTTAAAATAGAAAAAAACTGGGAGAATAAATGGGACAAAGAGCATGACAGGATCTTCTGTTTAAGTGCTGATTCCCCATTTCATAACCAAAGTTAGTGGGTTAATATTAATAAAAGGGATAGAAAGAACCCTTTATCACCTTCTTTGGTGACTGTCACCTCAAAATTCTCTAAAGGGAGAAAAGATAAACCCAAGTCAGTAATAAAGGAAAGGCTGAAAGGGAGCAAATAAGGAAAAGGTGAAGATGCACACATTACACAGAAAAGCTTTGGAAAAAAAATGTATTTTAAAAATTCAGTGGTGATTTGTTGTAACTGTTACAATTTTAGAGTTTTAGTTACGTTAAACATGATTTAACCTTTTATCTCCAGGTTGTCATTTGTAGAAATTTTAAGTGAGGTAGTTAAATTGTAGGTACAAGAAATTTTCAAAATTTCATGTTGATGGAAATTTATCCTTAAAGCAGCATTTTCATCAGAATTTATTGGTACTCTTCTATTTAAAGAAGACAGGCTACATAATTTAAACAAGCTTTTAACTATTATACTGAAATCACTATGTTTCTAAAATTAAAAATAATTTGTATTCCTGTTTTGAGTTCCAGAAAACAAATAAACAAACCAACTTAAATAGTTGTGGGATTTTTGCATTTCCAATTAATGTTTTATCAGTAGACGTTGTATAACACCTAGCATTTGGAAAGTTTAAATTCTGCATCAAAATCAAACTTATGGTATTGCCATAATTCAGAATTAAAAATACACACATTAAACTGTGATCCTAATAATGATAAAAGCTTTAATTTAAGAAAATCTGGGCAGCTAGGAGGAATCTGTATATTTTCTTTGCAGCATATTTATTTCCCAGGTTAAACAAGTAACCAACTTCTATTTTACTCTGTTGCTGAAATACTGAATACTGTAATACTGAAGTAATGAATGCTGCAGAAAAGTAAAGGCTTCCATAGTGTCCTGGATTTTCCACTGTTACAAGGAGATCTCAGATGTAACTGAGTTTTAAAATGGTATTAGATGACTGTGTTAGGCAGGTGACTCCCCTAGAAACGTAAATTTTGTTAAAATCCTATTCTACCACCTTTTACGTATCATTTATTTTTCCTGTTTACTATTATCTTTGACCTTAATTGCAGTATAACAAAGCAGACTTGTACCCTTAAAATCACTTCAAACAGATCTCCTGTTAATTCTCACATATTTCTCACAACTTGCAGTAGCAGAGCCACTCAATTCTCCATTCCTGAGTGGCCTCAGAAAGAGATGAGGCATTGAAGTTACAAGCAAGTATTTTTCACAAAATTGAAATTTCCGGGTTAATATTGAAGTAAAAATGTCATTAAGGAAAAATACCTTCTAATGTATCATTATTTGCAGTCCTTCATTTCAAAAAGAGCTGGTTTCTGAAATAGCTCTCATTAAGTGCTTCCTGAAACCCACTTCAGGTAATCCCTGGATTTATAATCAGCTCTTTATTTTAATGCACCAAATATACTGCCTCTGGAGGCATCCACGTAATTTATTTCAGTGTATTTTTACATAGGGTATAAATATAACCCTGTGTTTGAGTATGTTTTGTCTATAGGACCATTCAAGAAAATCTTACACTGCTTAAATCCATGGCTGACACCACAGGGCAGTCAGAAATGACAATCCAACTGCAAGGAACCTCCTGCCCCCTTCCAGTAACTCTAACCTGGAGAGCCACACATTGTGTGTGAAACACGAAGACAACCAAAAAAAAATATATGGAAGGGAACACGAAAGCAGAAAGCCTGGTAAAGGAAGGAAGAGGGAAAAGTGTGTTAATACAGCAATTACCGATTTGGGAGAAGGGGAGCTTGTCTGAAAACTGGTCATTTCATAACCATCCGAAGCGGCCTTTAGCTCTGGCACCAACACCGATTTTATTTTGGCTGTCAGGCACTGTATTTTTGGCTCCCAAGCATAAAACATAAAATAAGCTCTCCAGTTAATATCCATGTGTCTCCAGATGCTTTTTACAGTGCAAAGCTTCTGCTCAAGGTGCACTACAGCTCAATTCCTGCCCAGTATTTCTCAGAACAATAATTGACCCAATACAATTGTATTTCCCCCTTCACACTAACAAGATTAACAAAAAGCCCTTTTATTATCACACGTTATTATTAACAGTGTTACTTATGGTAAAAGTGCTGTAAATACGCAAACCTAACAGGCTTTTTAAGCTCCCTTCCTCAAAGATCTCTGCAATGAAGAGAAGCAAAAAGGAGTCATTTTATTTTCTTAAGTACAAAATATTTCAAAAATGAAAGCTCCTCCTCTTTTCTCCAAAAGATATTAGACTGTTATAGAGCTGTTTCAAGACAAATAGGACAATTTACAGATGAATATTGCCATATATGGATGATATTCATTTTCATCTCAGTTAAGAAATGCATATATTTATATTGCAGAGAAATAGAATAGATAATTTGTTTTTCAGTGAATTTTTTTTTCATTGCCACTAAGTAAGCTTAGTCCCATACAATGCATTTAGTGGCAGATATGCTCCCTAAGGTTTCATGCTATGTCATATGTATATATATCACTTTTTCTCATTTAATCCGCTGAGATTCACTACTGAAATAAATTTCTACCTCTCCTAATCCTAAACGAGAACGAAAATCGATCTGCAAGTTGGTTTTTTATTTGATATATTGGAAGCACGTAACTGGGATAGAACTTTCAGAGTGTTCTGGCTCAGCTGTACTTACTGTTGTAAAATCATTTCATTTTACAGATATGGCTGTACACCACATTTGTTGTAACACTCCTTGATTTGTTGAATCACTCCTTGGATGTGACAAGATCAAAATCCAGTGATTACACAGTGGCATTCATCTTCTCTACGTATCATTTCTTTATAGCCACCATCCAGCTGAGCACTGCATTCACACTAGCCTGCTGCAGACAGGACGTCAGCACAGCTCCGTGCCCTAAACAAACAAGGGTTGGCAGTACAGTGTGGAAAGACGGCATCAGCCCTCACCCACTGGCACATGTGAACACACCTCCAGGGAGAGGCTGACAAAGGGCTTGATGGATTATTTTATTTTATTTTTTGAAGAACAATTTGAGATTCTGCAAGATTATTTTCAAAGCTCTATGCATATTCATGCTCTAAATTCAAAAATTCCGAGCCCCCTCAAAAATACTTCTTGCATCCCAGATTAGTAAGAGGAAACTAACATATTGTGGCTGAGGAGTGTTTTTCTCTTGGGTTTCAGGGGGCAGGAGAATTAAAAACCTACTACAGATGTATCAAAAAAATAAGGTTTCCTTCCACAAAGGAAACATTTCAAACCTTTTGCTATGAAGACCCTCTTTTATACTCTCTTAACAATACGTTCAACTATGTGAAGACATGCAGATATACTAGTTTGTTTCAAAAGCAATTAAAATTCAGCTCTTTTTTTGCATAGTAAATGGAAAACCCATACTAAGAGTTTCAAAAAATAAACTGATTTTAGACACATGTTTCTCTAAGGTAAATAGAAAACATTGCTGCCTTTTATTTTTTTTTTTTTTACAGCAAAAAATGGATCACGCTGGATCAGATTCCAGCATGACTGCATTTGAACTAGGATACCCATTGTCTTCGCAAGCAGATCCATAACAATCATGACGCAAAAGACTGATTCCAGAGGGTCTCTGTGTTTCAGATAGACAAAACAACTTGGCATGACTATATTCAAATTCTGTCTTTAAAAATGTATTGTTTCAGATGTGAAAGCATACAAGTTATCCAAAAAATAGACCTCTATATAGCCTTACTTATTTTTGCATACCTGAATTTTCGGGAGCAGAGGGAGCAAAGCAGTAAAACATTACTTTTCTTTGCCCCACAGTTCACGTACTTTAAAGCACTTAAATGAACTATTTTCAAGATGTTTTGACACGTTCAAAACTGAAGGAAGGCAAAAGACTATCTAAAATATTTTAACTGTAGGCAGTTCAGAAGTGTTTCCAGCTCAGCTAGGAGACACAGCTAATTAGAACAGATAACCTTCTGAAGCAAGAACATATTTGATTTGCAATAGGAATATACTGCTTGGGGCTGAAACAGCCACTTAATCCTGAAAATGCTTTGTTTCGCTGTGAAAACATTCTATCGCTAATCTAACGGGCTTCTCACACATAAACACCCACATAGATGCTGCTGGACAATAACAATGCTATTCTCCGTTCCAGGACACAGCTACCGCACCACCAACCAGGATTGGTAATGCTGATTCAACACCACTCCCACATTTGGTCTCCTCAAAGACAGATTCAAGTATTGTTCCATTTTATGGCAGACAGTTACTTTTACAGATTCCCACAGTACATTGTCATTCACACTTCAGATCCAGAGTCATACCAAGATGGAAACAGCTGCACAATTTTGGGGTCCTATATTCAGAATTTAAGGTAACTATTTTAAATCCATTGTTCTGCTACTGCTGAAGAATTGTTGGTTTTTGAGACAAAATAAATAGTGTTTATGCAAACTTTTGATATTAAATGACAGCTTCCATTTGGGTTCATTAAATGAAAGCAGGTTTATACAATTTGGTTCAACACAATGGAAAAGCAGTCTCATTTAAAGTGATGCTTTGACATTGGTCTTTCCTCTGCAAATCAACCATCTACTTAAGAATATTCTGCCAGTATTTTCTGAAAGCTTCATGATATCCAACACTCAAGAAAACTTTACTATCCACTAAGATGTATAAAATTGCTGCTTTCAAAATCTGTTCAATACTTCAAACTACTAATGCCTACATTTAAAGTACTGAACTGCAAGAGATGTTTCGATGTTTCATATTCTCCCAACCACCACGTATGCAATCCGAATGATCCGATATCGTATCTTTTAAGTAAAAAGAGAGATAGCCCAACACAAGCATCTTCATTTGGGGATGAAATATTTTTTCATAGACAATAGTTTTATTTCCAGTTAGGATCATTTAATAGCATCACTCATGTTTATCTAACTCATGTTAAATTTCAGAGGTTTACCATTATCTCTGAACTTCCTGAATTTGCAATGCAGGCTTGGAGATGATTACATTCTTAAAATAAAGCAACAAAAAAGTTACTTTATGTGCCACCTTAAGAAACTGTGACCACCTTACCATACCACTGTAGCACATAATGCAGTTTTCATGCTGAATGTTTTAAGTGGCTTTTAATTTAATCACTCTCTTTTCCTGTAGCTTCCTCCTTGAAGCTAATCTAAGCTATGTTCCCAAAAATGGCTAAGGTCACATCCTTTAGGCATTTTACTAGGATTCTAATCCTCTAAAAATGTATTTAACCAACTAAGCTTCTGCAAGTATAAAACATAAGCATATGTTAACTACTACAACTAACTTAGATACCTGCAGATTCTGCAGGACCTATTGCAGAAGATGTAAGAGAACTGTCAGCTGCTAGTCCGATGTTAAAAGTGAAATAATAGTCTGCATTTTGCAAATAGTTTGTGCATCCTTCCTTATATTCTTTGATTGAGGAGAACCTGCCTTTAAGACAGTCCCAGTGCTATTACACTAAGGTACACAGGAGATAGAAAACCTGAATTCATCACTGACTTTTATAAAAATGCAGTGCTATCTGTGCTTTAGCTCTCTGATCTGAAACAAAATAAAACAGAGCAAAAGAAATGACATATTATCAATTTCATCTATTTAGGCTGCAATTCTCATAGTTCAGAGATTATCCGCTCATGTAGGTGAACAGCACCTAGAAGACCTCCTCAGCTGTACCCCGCTAACCTAACAGAAAATTGCAGGACTACTACAGTCAGCTCACTTTTAAATCTCATAATTGGTAAGCATTATGCTAGCACACTGGTGAAAAACTCCATTATCTGGGAAGATATTCTGTACACCAGCAAGACCAGCTCATGCTTACAGTCATGCAGCATTCAAGCTCTTCCCAGATGCAGGAACTTCAGAGGGTTCCTAGCTGACATTGAGGAAGACTTCAAAAGAGCCAAGCTTCCCTCCACAATTCCTCCCGAAATTAAATAGAGATCAGATTTCTAACACTATCTCATAGCTAAAGAAGCCTCAACTAAGTGGACCTTCACATTTCTCAGAGAAAAAAAAGTGTTGAAAGTAACATTCCCTTATACCATCTCTGCTGTGACACACATTAAGCTATGAATTACTTGTGATTCTTTGAGCAGAAGAGTCTGTCCATTTTTTAAAACACCCAAACTGCTTCAAAAACTTAGCACAGAAAGTCTGGATTTCTACAGAAATTCTCAGCCCAAATACTGCAGAGAGGAAATGCAATCTTAATTCTATTAATTACTGTTTTCATTGTTTTTTCAATCTTTTAAGACATAAATCAAAACCACTAGGAAAACTGAAAAGTCTATTCAGAATGATTAAAAAAAACCAAACAATTATTTTAGAACTCCCAGACTGAATGCTGTGAAATGTGGAATCCAGAGGACTGAAGAAAAGGTTAGACATTATGCAAAGATATCCAGAAAAATTAACATATACACATGAAATTGAAAGGAGCGTGGAATACCTGCAATATACAGTACTGTCCAGATTGAATATTTGGATGCAGCTGTAAATATCAAATTAAACTCTGGTCCATGGACAAACATTTCCTAGGGTTTAACTTCTACAAAACTTTATGCTGCTGTTAGGGAAAACACAGTATTTGCCATCAAGAAAGCATTTCCACTTCTTAAAAAAAAAAAAAAAAAAAAAAAGGCAGATGAATTATTTACCTGCAAAACGCAGAGGTGCATCTTTGTCCAGAGCTATTAAGGGGGGGTCCAAGAGTACTGTGTTGTCATTTTCTGTAACTATACCATGATACGTTGTTTCAATCCATGGCTTATGCTTGTTAACTGAAAGGAAAAAAAAAACAAGATTAAAAATTTTGAAACTAAGGTCTTCTTAAAAATGCTCTATAATACTGACTTCATTTTTTTTCCTAAATCTGAATCATTATTTGACTAAATTCAAGAATTTGGGACAAAATCCTGGCTAAGTATGTTCAGAAAAGATCAGTGTCCCTGTAGGCTTTCCAAAACTAACTCCAAAAATCTAAATTAGTCTCTTTTAACTATGACGGGATTTAAGATGCCCCCGAAGTGCAATTCAAAAACCTTTTAACAGTGATGGGGAGCTGCTGTCATCAGTGCCAACACGACACTAGAAAACACATATTCAGCACCAGACCAAAATAGACCAGCCAACAGGAAACACGTGGGTTTGTTCAAGCTCTGCTTCTCTCCAGTTGGTAGATTATTCTTCAGAGTACAGGTATTACCAGTGAACGCTTTCTCTAGTTTCAGATTCTTTTCTTGTGTTTATAAATATTATTAAGAGAACAAACAGAAGAAAGATCAAACTTAACTAGTTTTTACACAGGCCTTTTCCGATATCTAATAGAATGCCTTGAAATCTAAGTAAAATACTGACTACTTTTTATATCACCTGTGTAGTAGCTGCTTTAGGAGATGGGGAAGCTCCACTAAAGCAGCACTCATAAAAGCATTCTTTGACTCTGCATAAAGGACTCTGTAAACTGATGACCCGAGCAAGTTTAAGATGACTGGTCTTCCTCTGCTGCAAAGAATCCCGGTATCTTTCACTGTCAGCTTGCAAAAATATTTTTTTCTAGAACATCATGAAAGATGCAAGACAAAATCATATGTTACCTACTAGGTTATCATCTACTACTTGACAATCCAATGTGAGAAAGACTTTGCTGTTACGTATCTTTATGTTATACTTGTTAAAGATAAATACAGCTCTTATTCCACAGAACCAGCAAATGTGGTATAACAACTACTTTCTCTTGACAGCTGAATAGATTTTTTCCTTGGTCTAAGCTCTCTTCATGCTGAGGTCCTAACATGCATCAGTTCCACCTAAATTGTTTGGGGCAAGGTATATCTATCATTTCACAAAACCTCTTAGGCTACCATGTACTCTTCTTGTTCATTGAATTAATACTAATTGCCCAGATCTAATTCTGGAAGGCTGTATGTAGCTAGCTGCTTAGTACCTCTGGAAAACATTCACTCAGATGCCCTGAAAACTGTTGCACAGAGCCTATGTGACAACTAGCACGCTCCTGTGCAGATGAGTCCTGCTATTTCACCCCGCCGCAGAATTATACAAGCAGACTGTCAAAAGAGGCAGGGTTGCAAGGCTAACCTGGACGTTTGAATCCTGCCTCTCCAACACGCTAAAATGCATTCAAGATGTCTGTCATATGCTTACCCTGGGAAATTAAAGAAAAAAAAAAGGTGATAAAATGACACTTAAACCAGTGATTAAACCTAAATGCAGAGAACTCATATAGGAAGCCATAACATTCTCCCAATATGCTTTCATCTGCCATCTTTTACTGGTTAGCAGCAACAAACTGATAGGATATAACTTCTTCATACATCATGATTCAGCAAGAGAGAATTTGCAATGAACTATTTTAATGCAGAGTGTTTAATTACCGCCATGTGGTTTTACTCAATATGGCAACACTATCTTTATTGCCTCAATACACTCACATGGGCATGCTTTCAATATTCAGCATACCAAATAGCCAGCTAAATGTCAGCCACATTGTTCTATTTACCCAGAGAAGTACACTGCTGCAGCACCCTCCAAGGAACTTGGTGTTTTAAAACAAACTTCATCGTGTTCAAAGGGACCAACACATCATTCCTCCCCCAGAGGGAAGGCGCCAGTAACTGTTAGAAGTGTCTCTAATTGAAACAGGTCTCCTAATTCAGATCTGGTTTAAACCGTAAGTGCATCACTACTACAGCTATTGCAGTCAGAAGCACAAGGAGGATGCAGTTGTGTATTTTTGTCGGTGTACCTGTGGCAGTTATACCTTGACTGAACATATCAGAGTCCTTTCATCTGCTCATCTTAGTCTTTACAAGATCTAGTATAAAATACTAGAACAGACCTCTGCCAGGAAAAAAAAATTAAAAAAAAAAACCAAAACCTTCTCCATTCTAATGCTTCTAAATGTAGGGGTTTTTTTTTGTTTTGTTTTGTTTTAAAAGCATTGAGAAACCTCTCCTAATTTAGCAAGCTATGGTAAATCCCATTACAGAAGGGTAGGGAGTTCTATAAAAGCTTAAAGTACCATAACCACATATGAACACAATTATGATGAGTATGCTAAGCATCTGCAAAGTCTAGTGAACCTTCAAACAACAGGCCCAGTTAAAAGCAAAGTCATGTCATTTTATTGTGCCATAGACAAAATCATAAAGCTTAAAACCCTTTGTGTTTAGGAAGGCTAAAACATCACCGGATTTTAAAACATAAAGCTTAAATCCCTTTGTGTTTATGAAGGCTAAACTTCACTGGATTTTAAATCACTAACCAAACTTACTGCTGAATATCCGGGAAAGGCCCGTTATCCAGACTTGTGATCTCCAGACTCTAGCATAACCACCTACTGTAAGAAATTCTCAATCTGTTATGTGAAATACGAGGCCAAGCTTAGGAGCAGTACATTTCTGCTTCCCTCGAACCAACTCTGGAATTGAAGCAAGCACTAGTCTAATATCAGCTGGATTAAATACTATTAAATGCTAGAGTAAGAATTGTTCTCTCACATTTTTTCCCCCGTAAATGATAAAAAAATACCTGGAATCTGCAGAGAGAGTCTTCCAAAGCCACACTGCTAATTGCAAACTGAAACAGTCAGCCTGTTCCAAGCTTGACACTAACAAAGTGCCCTGAGCTGTTAATCTCTTGCCATTTAACTAGGATAAACTACACTGGTTTCCTTGAAATACAATATTCACACTATCTGTGAGAGCCTCAACTGGAATCTGCTGTAAATCCCAACTAGCATTTAATGTAGTCAAGTGGAGGAAGCTTCCCTAGCAAACTGCAGCAAGCTGGCCTTCTATTTAGCTTTTAGTGGCCAAGACTTTTTATAAACAGCTAGGCATAGCTCTTTTTCCTAGTAGCAAAAGGAGTTGTAAAGCTCATGCTAGAGTCTTTACTGCTACTGGGCAATGACCGAACATGCATCTGCGAGGTAAGCACAAGCCACCTGTTCAACTCAACGTGGTTTATCTAAAGATAATTGCTGCTAAGCTGTACGAGGAATGACAAAGTATGTGTGCTTTGAACACAGGTTTTTAAAATACCATCCACTCTAGGTGGGTATGCTCAGTTTCCCATGAAACTGAACAGAATAGCATTTATTAATACTAACTCGAACAACTACCGACTGTTCTGCGGAACGGGAATAATATCCTAAAGAAAGGATGCTTCCCCAAGAGCAACGGCTGATACTGCAGAATGCAATCCATCAGATCAACTAGCAGCAATCCTTTCCTGCTGCTTAAAAGAATTAATGAATGTAAGTGCACATGTTGGACAGGACACTGGGGTTTAGGGCTAGTAAGGAGACTTTAATAAAAACCTACAGTTTTAATCCAACTGAACTCAGTGCTGGTATTTGGATGTGAACATATTAAAGTTAAATGCACTTAACGAAGTCCCTTCTGAGTTATTGTCTTACAAGTGGTCAGAAGTTCATTTGACTTAACTGGGATCTGGCACCTACATAACTGGAGATTTAGAGACACCTCAACCTGAAAGGGCTGTCAATGACAACAGTTTTTTCTTCTGGACATCAACTTCACATATATGGTGTTGTTCAGCCGTGCTACAAGTTTTTAGATCTAGATCAAGATGATGTATATCAAAACAAATTTGTAAGAATTAACAGATAAAACACATTGAATGAATTCAATAACAGGTATTAGAGACTTTGATAACTAGATGCTTAATCTAATGATAGTACATAAAATATTCACTTTTAAAATTCACCTTTGAGACTTCATGAAAAATCCAGAAATGCATAAAGATATTCTCTGACAATTCAAACGAATTGCACTCAGTGAACTAAGTAAATTGTCCTTCGTTCCTGCCCTGAAGGTCTGACAAAGATTTTGATTACTGTACATCTTCTGTGTGACTATTTTCCTCTTGGTGTAAGAGAATACACACATGCCTTCGGTGAGACAACAAAAACTCTAAAGCTTGAATATTTCTAAGTTAGTACTGATCTGATGAAATTTCTAGCAATATCAGTATGAGAACAAAGTTTATGTGGTACATAATCAGAGAAAAATATAGCTCAGCCAAGAAGTAAAGGATGTACACAGTAAAACATACTTTCTCCACCCTGAAAGCAAAGTTTAATAAGAAAGGGTGTAGCATGGTGTGTTCTCTTCCTGCCCTACACTCACCAGCCGACAATTCAGAGCCGTGCCTCTATTTTCTGTTAGAAAGGGGTGAGGATTAACTTTGCATACAAACAATTTGAAATACATCATTGATAATGAAAAGATCTATTTTCTTTGTTTATTTAAGCAGGTCTTCTCATACCTAGGACTTTACCAAAAATCGTCATCTTGTAACCGGCTACAAACAATGAGGTAAAACTGAACATAAGTTCTGCTAAAACGCTGAATTTCTTGATATTATGGAATTTTTATAATCTATAGCACGGGTTTTAAAAATGAACTACAATTTCTATTACCGATACATAAAAACTATAGGCTGTAACAAAATGTGGAGGGATAAATCTGCAGTAGGAGAGGGACTGGGTAAAGGGCAAGGGCATACACCAACACTAACCTCTATGGTTCTTAGATGCAGGAAATGCAGGTGGTTGAAATTCATCCCACAGTTCCAGATCACAATCTCGGATTCTCTACCACAGGAGCCCTTGTAATTTATGCTCTCGGAGCTCAACTGTCATACATCAGGAACACAAGGTAATGTTTGTAAATTAAACTATCAGTGCTTATAGCTTAAGCTTGGACAATTACCACTAATTCTCCAAACACTATATTCAGACTAACGGCTGTAAGAATTCAACAGGTTTATTAAAATATATTATTCCTAGGGAAAAATCTCTGGTTTATCACCACTTGCAGTGGGTTTCCTGTTCTACACAGAACCAGTTGCTTAAATCCAATTTTATTTGTGCAAAGACACATGGAGATTTTGCTAAAAGCCTGAAACTATAGAACACGTAAATGACTGATGAGAAACCAGTTGCTTATTTGTTTTTATTACCCACAGCTGCAGCAAAAGAAATATTCAGAGCACCAAATATCTTAAAATGAAGATATAGCGACCAAATTTCAATTTGGATAAAAGCCTCGCAAGGAAAACAGCAAAATAAAAAATATCCCAGCACAAAATAGCCTAAACAGGATTGAGGCAAAAAAAAAGCCTTCATTTTTTAAATGAAATTTGAAATGTTTTAAACTAAATGCAAACACCAAAATAGAAAACATAAGCCTCTAACCGTAAACATAAATTTAATACGTGTTCTCTTAAATGTTGCTAGTTATAGTGCAGGAGCTGAAATCACTTTCTAACTGTTGTCATATTTATAAACTTGACTCCTTGAAAGGGAATCTAATTTACAAATAGAGCAAATATCACCTCCGTATAGCCAGCGTTTCTGGCTGTACTTGTTGACTCCTTTTAAAAACAGGGAAACCAACTGGGAATAGTAGCAGCAACTTGTTTTCAATCTGAGTACAAAGCAAGTGAGATGAGACCTAATACCATAAACAAAGGACAGAAAGACAGTTCTTCCAAGGCACTGAGGTTTTCTAATAATCCTTTCTTAAGGCTCCTAAGGAGGTTTAGTTCCTAGTGAAGCCAATGGGAGTCAACCGGCACGAATCAAATAAATTAGAGTGCAAAACAAGATTTAAGACCAAGGCTTCTGACTTACTGAACTCTCCCATGTTTTGAAGCATCACTTCTGTCTTTGACAATAACGATAATGCAACAAGATGGATGCTCGTTAATATCTTAAACAAAATTTCATAGAGAATGCTCTAAACACAACTAAACAGAATGAGAGATAAGGCTCAGAAAAATGATGAAAGGGCTTTTGTTCAGAAAAATTCAATGACTACATAATTTTTTTCCACTCTCTAAAACAGTTTCAAAGCTATGAGGCACCAAGCTATCAAGTATATACATTTTCACAGCAGCAAATGCTGTTTTACCCAGAATACCAGACTAACTTAATCTGTTTGGGACGAGATGTTCATGTTATGTTGTCCTGAGGCCTGACCTGGGTTTAACTTCAAGCCTTCCATCTTCCATGAGAAATGGAAGTCCTGGAGCCTAGCTTCTGACCTCAGAAAAATGTTTCCAATGATCTGAAACTGGTGATTTCAAGCCTATAAAAACATTAATTTCTCAAACCAAAGATACAAGTAATAGTCTAGAAAGTTTCTATTGATAATTTTTCCTGCTAACTTGGCACAGACAGTACAACCTGCAGTCTAATAATCTGGGAAATGGCAACTGGCATGACAGCATCCTAACCACACAGCAAAGGATGCTAGCTCAGACCACCTCTCCTCCATTTCAATTTCCACAGCAGTGTTATATTTTATATACAATATGAATAGAAAAACAGACGAAAATTTTCTGCTAGATATTTGATCTGAGCAGATGACTCTAAATTGTGCTTTCCTAAGCATTATGCATCACAGAAAATTCTAGCATTGGTTACTTCTGCCTCCTCTCAGTGGTCTCTTACTTTCATAAATCCTTATGGAAAAAAAAAACAACCACCACCAAACTGTCTCTTCATAATGCTTAAAGGTAGTCTTAAAACTTCCTTCCCTCTAAAAAAGAGAGAGAAACCTAACCACCAGCCATATACTATAAAGGCTGTTCCTATGTCAAAGAAATATCTGCAGTAAAACAGTGGTAGTGACAAAGTGGTTTGTGGTTTGGATTTAAGACATTTATATTACCAGACAACTTCCTGAAATAATCACAAATCAGAGTACTATTATTTTTTTGATCAATGCTCCCTCTACCTAAATGACAGTAAATCAGATAGGGTCCAAGGCAACACAGGGGTATAATGCTTGACCTGGTCAGTAACTACAGATGAAGGAGCCATTAGAGGCATTGCCTTCTCCTCTGGAAAGTCACTCCATTCCACCTCCCACTCAGCTCTGTTGATAAATACCCAATTACTTCACTTTGATAAAAATAAATATTTCGACGCATTCCTAACTACTGCTTTCCCACTGCAATATTAGTCAAACAAGTTTTGAAATATTTGGGTCAACCTGACCAATTATAAGATAAATTCAGTTAAATTAAGCATTTTGCATCAACTGGACAGGAATATGCTTCTTCAAAACCTAATACCACAATTTGCACCCCTTAAATTAACTACAGAGGAGATGGTAGGCTTGCACCTAACTTTTGCACAAGAATACATTCACCAAAAGCTATTTCTGTTTCCCTCCTTCATTACAAAATAAACTTGTTATGCTAACCCAGGAATACGCAGGACTGGAGAGGGAAACTCACCACTCTGGTCTAGTCTTTCTACTCCATTTCTGAACATTTCTGAACCAAGTGCAATTCAGTTTTCACAGTGTAAAATAAAGCTCAATGACCTTCGTACCAAGGACTTTTAAAGTCACAGATTTTATTTTTTTTAAAAAAAAGGAAGCTCTGTTCGTAGGAGATGGAACTGACAGTACAGCACAAAACTGGAAGTTTACCATAAATGCTTCCACAAAAATGTTTTTCCTAACAGGGAAATGAAAGTGAATACCCCTTGCAGCTTTCCCTAGTCTAGGTATTCTTGTATTCTCCAGAGTTTGTCATTAGATACAGCTTCACATAACATTCTTAAGAGGCCAACCCAGAGTAGCCAAAATATCATGAGTTCCAAGCCAAACCCGGGCTCACATGTTAACTCAGGTATGCGTGATGAAGTTTAACTATGTGTGATGAAGTTTAACAAAACAGGACTTGCAGTCAGCAGCTCTGTTATGTTAGACTGAAAACAAGTGCAGCCTCTAACAAAGTGCACAAGAGCTGACTTACAAAGCTGCCCATTAAACGCTATCTAAACTTGCCACTCTTTTCCAGGTATGTACATTAGCTTTCTTTGAAAATGGTTTTTGCTCTTCATTTTATTCATGCTTTCTAATGGAGAAAAGCCCATCAATTCAATGAGATTGTGTTTCTATGTTGGTGTGGTAAAAAATTTGTTTCCAAGAACAGCAGTGAACAGATTGCACTCAAGAGATCTTGTACAGGTAAATTATGGTCACGTTTAAACAGCTGGCAGAGCCCTTTATTACAGGAGCAGTTTCTTGATCCTCTGTAGGGAAATTGCAGCAAGATGCATCCTTAATGAATTGTTTTTAAGATCAGGAACTTCCCTTCAATCTATTCGCAAGCCATTTTAAAGCCCCAGTTCTAATCTGCATTCAAATTATATGCCAGATCCCAAACCTCGTCATATGATCAGCTGAATCTTGCAGAAATGGCACTCTCGATGCCAGGGATAACCTTCAGGTAGGAAGCAAGCCTCTTACTGAAATCTGCTCGGGAGACCTGCAATGCGTATGCTTTTACTCCCCGAGATCAATCAATAGCCACAAGGCCAACGTTTCCAAACGCCGTACCGCCGAAGGTTCAGCACAGCGACGCGTTATCACCAGCAACCAAACAAGCGTTCTTTATGTAACCCTGAAGGTTAGGCTCCCCGGGGGCTCCCTGAGGTGTTTTATTCCCCTTTCCCACTCGCTCGGCCACCGAGGCTCCCTCCGAGGAGCCCGAACCCCGTGTGGGCTCTAGCACACACCGCCGGGACAGGGCAGGCCGGCGGCCCCGCCGCATTTTGAGAGCTCGAAAACCTCCCCCGGCAACAAGTGACCCCCCCCGGGGCTTGGGGGGCTGCTGGGGGCGGCCGTTACGGTTACATAACGGCCACCGGCTAACCTTCGGGGGGAAAAAGGGTTGGGGGAACGGCGCCGTGAAGGTGAGCACGGAGGGCGATGCTCCCCCGATACCCCCCATGCACACCGCCGCAGGTGCAAAACGAGCCACCCCCCCCGGTCTCCCCTCCCGCAACACCGAGGGGATCAAGGACACCGCGCCCCTTCCCCCCGGGCTCTGTTTTTACCTCGAGCGGCCCCGGCTCCTCCGCAGAGCAGCGCGGCCAGCAGCAGGCAGCGGGCGGGGGCCGGCGGCATGCCCGGGCGGAGCGGCGGCATGGCAGCGCCGAGCGGTGCTGGGGCACCCCCGGCTGGCGGGGCGGCTGTGGCGCCCCCGCTGGTCCGGGCTCCGCTGTGCGGAGGGCTCGGCCCCGAGGAGGAGGAGGAGGAGGAGGAGGAGGAAGGGGAGGGAGGAGAAGCGCTGCGCTGCCCCGCTCCGCTCGCCTGCTCTCTCCTCCCCTCCCTCCCTCCCCCGCCTCGCTGCCGCGGCGCCCCGCGAGCGGCACCTAAAATGGCGGCCGCCCCCCCCCCCCCTTCGAGCCCGTTACCAAGCGGGGGAGGGAACGAACCAACGGAGCCGGGGAGGGGATACGGGAGAGCCTATGTGAGGGGCGGCCGGGGGGCGGAAAGGAACTCAGCCCTGCCCCCGGGAGCGTTTTTTTAGGGGTTCATTGGTCTATTCTGGGGGGGGTGAACTTTATCTGGAGGGAAAGGGGCTGATGCCCCGCTGAAGATGCACAGCTGAGCTAAGTACTGATTAAAAACCCCAACACTAGAGGAAGAGTTAAAACCCTCATAGAGCCATTTAAATTCTTTTACAGATCTTTTTTACACAGATCTTTTTACCAAAAAAAAAAAAAAACCCACCAGGAAAAAGCTGTTTATTTTTCCTCCTGCTAAGTGATCGGTGCTGCTACAGGGAGCTCCACAGCTGGAGGCAGGGAGCAAACCAGCACCTGGAGCCACACACACACCTTCTTGCTCTGGTTTCTTGGCCGTAGAACTGCAGTCCTGCAGAGATCTGTTTCTTTCAACCACATACGCACCTCAGTGCACCACTGCACGCCTCTCCAGGTGAACATTTTTAGAGCTGGGGGCTGACGTTGCGAGGTTTTCCTTGGTGCTCATCCCCACTGCACACACGCTGCAGGGAATGACGGGCCCGTGACGTAGCACAAACCCTGCGCAAATGGAGCGAGGGCAGTGCTTGCAGTTTGGGTGAACCCTCTGCATAGTGAGAAACCTTTTTTTTTGCCATAGTTTTACTGAGTTTTAACAGTGCAGAGGTCTGTTAATTCTAGCTGGAAACATTTACAAGTACTATCTAAGTCAAGACATTTCACAGGAATAATTAAATTACACAACCTCTCCTATAACAGAAAAGTTATTTGCTCTCTAGTCAAAAATTTCAATTTGAAAATGCTTCAATAAAAGAAGAAATGCCTTTCCACGATTAGAGTTTTGACAGCTAAAATGCAACCAACTTATTTTATAATTAGATATGACTACTCATGTTTTGTACCTATTAGCCATTCCACTCCCACAGTGAAGTAAAAATAAAATCCAGAATGTTCAAGATCCTAGAGATGTGGTATTTATTTTAAAACATATGTGATTTAAATACCAAGTCTGATCTGTTCTAGACCCTCCTCTCCCCACTCCCCCAAGCCAAGCCCGGTGCTGTTCGCATTCTCTGCTCACTATCTGTTTACCCCAAATTCGAGTTGGGGGTCCGGCCAACCAACAGTGAGAAGCCCACTTATTCACGGTCCTTGATCAGTCCCCAAGGTCTCAGCAAGTTGACAGGATTTGGTCTGCAGCAAGATGTAAAACTGGCAAGACAGTGCATGCAGATACACAAAAGATGAGCTGTTCTGCCCCCATCAAGGGTTTTTCCATCCTTAAATCCAGCCATCTTGACTTGCTGTACCTTAAACACATTTGCTAATATGAATGTTTGTTGCACAGAAAAGGAATTTCAAGAGACATAGAGCGTGGTACACTACAGTGAACAGTGCCCCAGTTACTATCCTGTGCTATGAACCTGTCCCTTCACCAAGCAACCAGGTTAGTCCACATTTATTTCATTGCCTGTATGATATATGCAACCCGCTTTCTCAACAGCTAAGACATTTTCTTTTTTTAAAGGTAAAGCCTCAGTCTAAAACCCCTTGATTTCTCAGCCTAACATATGCTGGATGGCAGATCGTGTCAGAAGAAGCCTGTAGCCCATCTGTTGCCAGATAGCTGAGTCTTTACATTCTGCCAACGCAGCTTCAGCTGACGGTATGCTACATCATGTATTCTTCTTTTGTATGAAGAGTAGAAGGGCTGTTCAGCTCAGTATGACTCGCAGACTAGCCTTATCGACTTAGTGCTTGAGGAATAAAACACCCCTATGAGTAAAGATTTGCGAGGCAAGAGGTCATCAGTTAAAATGATTGCCTGCTGGTGAATTCACAATATAACACCTCTTTTGCCCAAGTACTAGATTTGGATTAGGAATAACCAAGTCCGAATATCAATATGATAGTATCTGAAGAAGGCTTGTAAGTCAGTGGCCAGCTCTCATACAAATACATACGATCGCATACGCTCTTTCTGCAAAATAACAATTTTTTTTACCTTTAAACTGTAGAACAACTTAGATTCATTAGGTATGGCAGAGAAGATAGATCTCAAATTGTTGAATTTGCTCCATAGTCCACTCTGTCTGTATAATGCATTAATGTGGGGAAAATGGCTCTACATTTGACCGTAGCAAGAAGGGGACTTCAGTGTTACCATCTGGACTCATCTAAATGATTCTGATTCTGCAGAACTAGAAAGAGGAGACATTTTTAAGGGAATAAATGGTGTGTCCAGGAATGCTTTGTTTATTGTACAATGACACTATCAGCTCAGAGAAATTAATCAGCTAAATCAGTCATGATGAAACTGGGAAAATTCCAAGGCAGGAGAAGGCATTGATTGCATCTCCCTCTGAGCAAAACTCCTCCGAGTCAGTTGTGACTAAGGCACTGATTCAGTAAAGCCAATAATTCTTTACCCTGTATTTTAAGCTCAGTTAGATAATTTTATTTAGTTAGATGACTAACTGGTTTGAACTGGCAATTCAGTGGTTGAGGACATGGATAGTATGGGTACTCCATCCGTGGCAGAGACAACAGATTAAAACTGATCCATGTCACCGCTAATGTTCCATTGGCACTTACTTCATAAGTATGGCAAATACAACAGCCTCTCAAATACCTACCTTTTATTTTACAAAACAAAATTTGAATTAAATTGCCCGTGAAGCCCACCACGCAGCAGTCCTATTTGCTGTTAAACAATAGCTACACTACTTGCCAGAGGTAACTGCATTTCACAAGTTGACAGAGATTCTCACTTTCTCTGAAATGCCACATGCCATTATTTCAGAGAAACGCACAGAACTAACTTCAGCACCTTCATTTTTACCACCTATCTCCCTCCTACTCTCCGACCTGCTTCTCAAGCTCAAAAAAAAACCCATTGATTTTGATTTTATTAGTAAGCAACAAAACTGGAACAAATGGCTCCTGGCAGAACATGTTTTCTGTTGCAGCTGAAAAACTATTGGACTGATGTCCTTGAAATGCACAGTGTGACTAATGCCCAGCTTGCAAGGACCCAGGAGGACACATATTTATTGCACTTGTCAGAATGGAGCTGAGCAGCCAGAAATGAAAAGATAAGGTGATAGGTAAAAATGAATGCCTATGTCTGCTTGCTACTTAAAGGAAGCTGGTGCATACCATATCTAGAGGAGCAAGGCATACTCAGTGAAGTTAACATTTGGATCTGATTGTTACAGCTGAGGCTCGTACCCAATTCTGAATACACTTAGAACGTTCAAACAGTCCAGAACTAGGTTGACAAAAAATGGTCCAGACTTTAAAAAAAGAAGCTAGAACTAGCTGTGGGTTGATTTTTGTCTCAATACTTCAATTAATGTATGCATGCTAGTTTGCTTCCAGATTATGACTGCTTTTAATGGGAAGTTAGAACTCAGAACCTAGCTTTATCTCCTCTACTGAGCATTTGCTTTATCACAGCTGCCCTGAAACCAGTTCTGAAAGGGGACTAATTGCAATAGAGACTATGCTGTAATGTAATTAGGCTCATGATAGAGTTGCATGCATAGCCAAGCAAAAATATTACATGAAGGCAACAGCTGACCAGTTTCTGAAAATCTGCATTACAGCTCCTCCACTCTAGCTCCCCCCATTCCCACCGGAGAAAACAATGGGAGAATCCCAAGGCATTTTGCTAATTTAAATTCTAGTATTTTGTGATTCTGATATGGCTTTACCAGACTGAGTCAGGAAGAATGAGCTAGGATGATATTAACAACAACAAAAATTCAAGGTGAATATCAAAAATTCATTTTTCACAATGAGAGATGTATGAAACCAGAGTGCTTCTCATAAGGCAGCAGGCAGAAGTGGCATATTTTGGGTCATTCCACAACAGAATGCTACAGCAATGCCCCTACTAGCTTGAGAAGAAAACACACAGATGACCTACTGCATCTTTTCTAGCCTTGCTGTCCCTAATACACAGAGTTGCAATCCCCTGACCATAAAAAGGCATTTAATTCATGTGCTTTTAGATTTAGTGGGTGATGATTTTGTCTTTTTTCTTTAGCACTTTGGAACCTGACTGTATATATTAGAGAGGAAAGAATTAGGGGACTGGTTTTCCCCATGCTTGAACATTTCCAGAACTGCTTTGATCGTGTGTGAGAATTGATTTAGGGGATGCAAATGAAGGCCCTGGCAATCTGAAGAAGCAAATCTTCTCCCCTGACATTTCTGAACATTCAGAGAATTCTCAACAAGCCATTGAAGTATGGGTTTATCAGAGAGACAAAAAGAAAATTCAATGAGCAAAGAAGTACGTAAAAACCACTAGCTTCCTCACAAGAAAACCATCAGCATTAGCAATCTTTCCACCTTGTTTATCCCTTTTTTCCCATTTAGACTTACTATTGAAAAATATACATCTAGAAACATGAAAGCAATGAAGGAAAGATGCAAGTCTTTCCTTACTAAGAGAGAGACTGAATATTCTGCAACATGATTATAATATTTTACAGCTCATTAGCACCTACCATCCTAGGATCTCCAAGCATTTTACAAGCGTTAATTAATGCACTCTCACAATACTTCTGTGAAGTAGAAAGGCAGGTGTGCAGATATTGTGATGACAGGTGCATTACAATACAATAAGACAATTTCTAGACTCATTATTTGCATATTTAGGAAAGCAGAGCACAAAGAGCGTAGGTAATGTTAAGAAATACCATAACACCTTGAAATACCTTGAACCACACACAGACAGACAGGCTTTCAAGTGCTTAGGTAAAAACCATACTTGACTGAAGGCCCTCAAGAAAATTTATGCTTTTAAACATGGGCCTTTGCATCTAGTACCACAGTAGCTATTTTAAGTTGTGATAGATAAATAAGAGGGAAGTCTGAATGAAAATGGACCTGTTTCTTAAAAGGCTGATTTCTTTATTTCAAGGGGTACTGGGGCCTCCCAAATCCCTGAAATCACCATGGCCTCTAAATAGCATTAAATAAATTATTTATAAAGCTTAGTAAGGCACTGCTAAAGACAAAGAGGGAGACAGCAAGTGAAACAGGCGGCAGAAATAAATTTACTAATCATCCTCTAACTCAATAAAATAAAAAATTAAAGTCAGGTGCTCTGGATGAGCCTTGCTAGAATGTATGTCCATAAAAAAACAAGGACTCCTGTGATTCTACGCTGTTTTACTGTGCTAACCTGCTTTGAAGATCACCATAGTGTGCTATATCCACATTAACAACTGCTTTAACTTCCTCACTTACACAGAAAACTGAATGATTTATGCTGGGGGGAAAAAAAAAGTTAAGAATCTTGTGTTGCCTTTCTAGTTCTTTCACAAATTGCCGCCCCCTGGGTCAGGGACTAACTCTTTCCCTACCTATTTTTCATCTGACAACATAGTAAAGTAACATATCACATATAAAAGTATGGATGGATAAGCTAACATTTGTGAAAAGACTCCAGTATTTGCACCATATACTGGTGATGATGCTTAAATTACTCAGCTTGCAGATTTTCTGTATTCTTTAGGATCATGGTACTCATTGAACATCTGGTCATACAATGACATTTTCCTCTTCTTTGCTTGCTTTCCTGCGAGGAAGAGGAGGAGACTCCGTGCGTGAGTACTCCCCTCCCTAAGAGCCATATGGGAATGTAAAGGCATTCTCTGAATTCATTACTCTGCCCCACAATATGATTCTGCCTTTATACGAGCAAGAAAATGGATGTTAATTTATTCCTTATTGCTAATTTGAAAAGGAGCACAAACACAAGAGTTCCATTGCAGAGACTTCTACCAAGGGTGTAGTTTAAGTCCAATTATATGCTATTAGTACATTTGCTCTTTGTTCCTCTGGCATATTAATTACATGTCTGGTATTCTGGTAATTAACACAATTATACTCTTTATTTTCCTCTTTCGTTAGACAAAATTCTTCCACTTTATTAAGATAAGTAATTTTCATAGGTAAAAGAAGCCAAATTATTACATATTAATAAAACCAAGCTATAGGTTTTTAAGTGAGCTTACAGAGAGAAGGTCCAGCAGTATTCTTCACCAAAATGAAAAGCAGATGCTCTCCTGTTGGGCTGCAGCCCATCTCAGAGGCTTCTAAAGGGAAACCAAATTACAAGCCTCCAGTTATGTGTGCAGCATCGTAACCAGCGGCTGAAGCAGCAGGGCCACAAGGACAGGACCAGCACTTCCACACACAGCTCTTCCAGCAACGTTATTGCTGTTCAAAGGCTCACTGTTAGCAAGACCTTTCATCTCCATTTTATATTCACTAAACCCGATGACGTTTTGAGAAAAAAAAAGAAAAGAGGAACAACAAAGGCTCAACCAAAATGGTTTACAATTGCACAGATCGCCCACAAATGAACATTCATCAGGGAGGATATTCCTGAAAAACATTAAGGAACAACAAAAAAAATGCACACTTACTATTGTAAGACAATAAGGTGGGTAGCTTTTTTTGACTAAATTAAGTAGGCGTAGAGGTACCACACAAACATGTTAAAGATACTTTTTCCCCTTAGGACAAATTATTGTTCCTCTGAAAATAAGTTACTGTTTCTCTCTAGTTTTCTATAAAAACACATCTGAATTTCCACTAGGTCACAGATGCTGCTATGGGCAAAAAAGCCCCACTGTGGAAAGATTTATTTTTCCTTCTGTATGTGGTTGTCTGGGGAAGGAGGAAAAGGACAAACAAAATACTGTCTTCCCACAACAGGGCAGAAACTTCACAGTATGTTGTCTAGCACCCTCCCTCCTCCCCAAATCCCTTGGGTCCAGATCTCTGGTGGGTCTGGCTGCAATATGTTTCTGGGTGCAGGAAACAGAGGTGTCCCACGCCAGAATGAATGTCACTCACTCCTTCTCAGAGACAGCAGTGGGCATTCGTTATTTTCTGCTACCTGGGACAAGTGTTACCCATAAGAAAACCTGAAGTTTATGATTGCAAATTGCTTTTAACTGTGTCTGCTTCCATTACTGTTTTTATTTTATTTTTCCCTATTGTACTGCATTGCCTTTGTGTCCCTTGGGGAAGAAAAGAAATAAAAACTCGGCAGGCAAATATCAGTGTTGAAAAAGCTTGCTCTGCCTTTCCCAAAAACACCATCTGGAATATTTTTTACTTTAAATGGTTGACTAGTAGACCAAAATTATCTATCGGGGATGTCTGAAAGACAGTTGTCATCATTATTTCTATCCAGACCAAAAAATAAAACCACCCGAAACTGATCTCAGAACCCAACTGTACTGACCCCTATTCAGATAGCACAGAGCTCTTAGCTGGAAGTATTTACAAAAGTAAGGTTTTGAAGCAGGGGACAGGGCTGCTGTGTTCTGTTCCTGATGACACCACTGACTGATTTTACCCACAGACAAGTCCCTTAATCTCCCTATGCCTCATTTATCCTCTCAATTTAATGCCACTCACCTATTCCACAAGCATGTAATAAGACTTCATTAACTAACGTTTGTAAAGTACTTCAGGATCCTAATACAAAAGCTTCTCTAGAAATTCTGAATATTATTTTAATTAAGAAGGCAGCATTTATAAGTTCCCTACCATTAAATTACCATATATATCTCAAACAGACAGTCCCATTTCCAAACCAACCTTAAGGTGCGTGAAGACTGATATTTTAAACATACTATTCAATAATATTTGAACCAAGAATATTATGCAAGAGCACAAAAGTATCAAGATTCCTACTTGACTGTTCATTGACTTTTAGCATATAAGCACCCAACAAGTCCAGATTTATTTGCATTTTCTTGAGAATAGATTTGGAGTAAAGATGGGAAAACTCCTAACACCCCAGCCTAGATGAAAGCTATCATGTTTAACTTTTTCTTTTCTGGTATTCATGGCCTCAATAAACTGTATAAAAAATTAAAAGGCTACATACGGCAAAACTGCTTTTTTCTTTCCTGCCCAAATGTTGATTTTTTTTCCCCTGAAAACGTACAACACTTCTAAGAGCAATCATTCAGCTGCATCAAATGTTTAGTCTTCACAGTTGTGCTGAAAGTAGCTCGGGGACCTTTGTAAGGCACAGGGAACTGGGAACAGCAGAATGCCAGAAAAACAGATAATTCAATATTTGATTCCTTCTTCAGTACTACTCCTTGCCAGTCCTTGTCACCAGGCCAGGAAGCTGAAAGTATACTACTATACTACCACATTCACATGGGGAAAGAAAACTTGCCTCTCCTCTTTTCCTTTGAGTGCAATTAGCAGACCAAATCTAATAATAACAAAGGCAAGCAGGCACAACAATACTGGAGGACAGACAACTGGAGGACAGACAATCGGCACTGGTCTTCCCATTGCCAAAACTCACTCTATTGACATTCTGATGAGGGACTCTGGAAGAAAGGTCAGGATGGGAACTAGATTATGGAAGACATAGGAAAGGAGCCCGTTAGTTTTATTTCATTTATCTATAAACAGTGTACAATTAATCCTATCTTGCAGCAACTAAGAGACTCAAAAACCTGATTGCTCAAAAGACAAGGGAGCAACATATTCCCAGAATGCACTTTTCTTCACCCCACATTGCCAAAATTTTCTCCAGAGCCCAGCCTTTTAAAAACATTTTCATGCTTATATCTTTTAATAATGTATAATAAGGCAAATAAAGGACACTAGGATCATTAACTGTCTCTGCACAAAGCATTTGGAGTAAAGGGCATTTTTATTCCCTGTGCAATTCTATTTAGCAGATTTATACTAGGATCCTGTTGTGCAATGCATGTCATACAATAGGGCTGTAAAAAAAAAAAAGGAAAAAACATAAATCATGTTACATCTATCTGAGGCTGTCTTGCTGGGTCAGAGTTTCAGGCAAAGGGACTGATTTAACGCCATCAGAAGCTAGGTTCAAATTCCCCACCCATTGGAACATTTTGAATTCTCACAAGCATTACTCAGCTCTTTATCCTTCTGTAGCAGACAAATGTAAGACTACTCAGGTTAATTCATAGGTCACCCAGCTTGTATATGCTCTAACTACTGAAGTCCCAATGGTTCTGATTGGACCTCAAAAAAGCTGCCCATGTTCTTCTTTGCCATAGTGCATAAGGCTCCTTAGTCAAATCAGCTGCTGCTTCCCCCTGACTGTGCAGTGTGCTGAATGGATGCTCAGTGTGGCCGTGCAATAGGAGCCAATGCCGCAGCCACAGCTCTGAGAACAAGTCCCAGTGTTTGCACAGATGCCAGTTATATTCATTGGTAGCAGTGAGCTGAACTCCAGGACCTGGACCAAGGATTACAAGTTCCAGGGAGATCTGAGATACGTAAATGTGTAATGTGAATTTTCATCATGCAATATTAGGTTTTCTATCACTACAAGCAAATGCTTCCTACTCCTGAGAAAAGTGACCTGCAAAGCACTGTAAAGGGGCCTGATCCTGCTGTCTTTGAAGCTGATGTGAAAAGCCTTGTTTAGATGTGGAAAAATAGGATTGGTTTTACTAAACAGGTCTTCTGAGACAGAGTTCCAGTTGCTGTATTTTCCACAATACAGACTTTTTAAAGACAATAAAAATAAGCTAAAACATGCCATTATTTGTCCTGCAGCTGGTTTCAAGCAAACTGTTGATCTTCCTGATATGAACTCCTCTCCACTCTTGTCCTGCTCAAATTCATCTTATCTGGCAATAATAGTCCACAGCTTTCTCCCAGAGTCTCAGAGCATTTCACACGTTGATATATTAAAAGCCCCACAAACCTCTGCAAGGCATGGTCAATACCTTCACTGTCTAGCTGCTGAAGAAAATGATGAATGAAGTTCCTGTACATCCATCACAAAAAGCATCTGGGACAAAATTAAGAATTGATGGAGATGTCCTAGTTCCTGAGTCCACGTTTCAAGCTACATAAACTACCTCTGTTGCTTTAAAAAGTGCCTTTAAAAAATTATCTGATCCAGGAGCAGACTCCTTTTACTTGCTATTTTTCTAAAATTCCAGTGCTCCAAGCATCTTCCTGGCAGTGTCCTGTCTATTTACAGCCTCATCAGACATGAGTGCAGCTTAATCCTTTGTCATTTCACATATTTATTTCTACTCTGACAGATACCAGTTGTGACCCTTTCTTGCAGTAAGCCTCTGCCCTCCTGGCCTTCACTCTAATTGCAGATTTGCTAATCATGTTTTGATCACCCACCCCTCTAATCACTGCCTGCTGCAAGCCACGGAGCCAGGCCTATTTTCGGTGAAGAGGAGCATAACACACAAACGCGACGCTTGTGTTCTCGTCCTTATGGAGGGGATCAGAGGATTAAGAGGAACAGTCAACCCTGATTAATGCTGCTGAGTGAGTGAGAGCTCTTTGCCAATAGCAGGGGCTGATTGCCTCCCCGCGGGGAGCTCCAAGGCAGACAGTCTCCCTACAAGGACACGTCTGTCTTCTGCTTTTAATGCTAGCTGCTGCTCTGCAACAGAAAGGAGGTTAAATGCTGACCCTATCTCTCTAAACAGCAAACTGTCCTGGGGTGGGAGGGTTCCTTTAAAGAAGTGGAGCTGTTCTTGGAACACACTGGAGATAAGCAGAGGTTTGTATGTATCGCTGTCTCAGCCGTCGACTTACCATCAGCAGGAAAACTTAACAGAATTCTGTTTGGTGGCTTTTCTGCAGGCTGGATACATGTCATGAATGCACTGTCTAACCTTAGAAGGGAGCCAGCAGAGAGCTGTATTGTTTTAACAAAGCACGAAACAAATGCACACTCAGAGCTAAGACCTGGCAGAACCAACATCACTGCAGTTTGTACTCAGCGCTGAGGTAAGGCTGTCCCCCCTGCTCCCAACCAGTCTAATATCTTTAAGTGAATCGGAGTGATTTAGAATAATTACCCCACCCCATCATGCTCTGCTTTGATGTACCTGTCAGATTGTTAACCCTGTGTTTTCCTACACTCAGTGAAGGAAAACATTTCTAGAGAGCTGTTTTGTAAATGTAACATGCCTACTGCTGCAGGATCACTTTCTGCAGGACCCAACGCAACCTGAAGGACCACCCTACCACCTCGACAAACATTCAGCAGCCACAAATCTCCATTCCACCTGTACTTTTCCACATTTGAGGTTTTTCCTTATTTTCAGCATAGGCAATGAGCATTCTTACCTTTTCTTCTTCTGGTCTGTGCACTATTCTTCTGTACTAGTCACAAGTGAACCAGCCGAAGAAGTGGAATGACACATTGTCTTCTGCCAGGGAAACTGGGGGGCTGTAAATCCCCTGCTGTGGTAAGTGACAGAAATACGGGGCTTTGCACTGCATTCTAACTACTCAAGTTTTTCCATGTTTACTGCTGCTTCGATGATACATTACCCATTGAGCGTAAGTGAAAAGCTTATGAGAGGAGACAGGCATATCATCCTGTCTGGGGCTCAGCTTACACAGGCAACTTCTGCAGCACGAGGAGCAGCCTCTGGGAATGACTGGTGTCTGTGCAACACTACATTAAAATACAGCTCAGGATAGGTCAAATGATTATTGACCTGATCTAAAAATGAGCCCGAGTGCCCAGTGTTCAGTGATTTCAACAGGAGGTGTATGATGACAGCTAAACTTCCCAAGGCTCTGCAACGACTGAGGAGTCCTCAAACTAAGTAACATGCACAGGAACTGGTCTTTCTGCAACAAGCCTGAACGGAAAATAATGGAGGTGACATCTTTTCTATTCACTAAAGCCATGGTTTAAGTACAAGATTATTATATAGAATCCTAGAGTCCTAATCCTTGTCCCTGAAGTAGCAGCGTAGATTAGAGTTTTTGACCATTTTCTAAAATAACGTCACTAGCAACCAGTGAGACATCCCAGAGGGAAAAGATACTTGAGCAACAAAGGGCAAAAAACCTAAATATCTGTAGAATATCCATTTTTTCAGTGAAAGGCACAGAAAGCCATACATCACATGCTAGATATGCACAAAAAAGCTCAGCATTAGAACATCTTCATACCCTTTTCCCTCAAGCATCTCTGCTCCCTTTGCTTGCCCAACTCTCATTCTGCCTGACAGCTCCTTAATCACAGTATCTCTTTCACATGCATAGAGTATTATTTAACCTGCAGCACAGAGGAAAATGCATTTATAACCTACTGGGTTTTTCCCTTTAATCTCTTTCTCTCCTCACTGCTCCCCCTCTCTTTTTAGTAGCTCTAAGCAAGAATGGTGTTAACAACCTTCACAAAGATTAATTCAGGTCCAGACAGGAACCAACTCTTTGCACTCTGTCAAGATAAGAGGCTAAAGAAACAAAACAAACGACCTCTTCCTTCTGCCCAGGTGGCAGAAAACACTATCCATCAGATCACAAAAGCAGCATCGCCTCCTGCCAGGATGTCAGTACATGTCATTTTAAAATATCCCGAAGTGATATCTATGTAATAGAACTCATGTTTAACGTATTTTTGTGGCATTGCTCTACAACCAGACACAGTTGATTTTCATGTTCTATCTGCCCAAGTTGAATTCAAGGTGTTGGCTTTAAGCTGTAAGCACTACCAGGTCTGGGATCTTACTGTGTCTTACTTATTCTCTGTGATCCATCTCACTAGGACTTAAGCCAAGGTGCTTTTGCTGACAAATTCTCTATTTAAATCCCTCAGGACACGGGAGAGGATATAGAAGGACACGAACTATGAATCTTTACGTACCTAGCAGTGCTACCCTGCTGGAGTCCAGTATTTACTATATTTGAGTCCATATTTGAGCTCTGCTGATTCTGGGGTCTGTAAACCCTTAGACAGCCTTTCCTGTCTGTTACTGGCATGTAGTTAACCTAAGCACTTCTCAGCTAAGTCTTGCCTCCTCTTTTTGACAATGGCACTGAAAATAAAAATTTCATTTAGTTCCCTGTGCTGCTCCATCCTCTGACATCTATACATTGAGTGTGGGGGAGAGCAGCAAAATGATCACACTAGCCAGGATGATAAAGTCCAAGTGTCCCACTTAGCTTCAGAAGACTGTGACCTCAAGGTCAAGGCCAGAATAAAACAAAAGGCTCTAGCATACACCCATAAGGTACAAGCAGCTAAGCATGCTACAGAACCAGCACGTAGCACAGTTCCTTTTAGAGGGGGACTGTGAAGCCTGGTGCTGCTGGCAAGGCAAGTCAAAAGCTTAAGATTCTGTCTCGTGTAATTACCATCTTTCTCCAGGTTCAAAGAAGCTTATGAGAAGACAACAGTGACAGAGAATCCTCCTCTTATGCTTCCACCTACAGAAATTCATCCATTCCTGACCTGCCGTATCTTCCTCCTCAGGCACACCAGAGAGATTTAGTAGAAGCTAGGCACTGAAAAAAGCTGTAAAAAGGAGTACAGATTGTTGTGAACAGCTCTGCTTGCAGAAGAAAACTCCGTGTCTAGCTGTGACCAGGCATCAGGTGCTCACTTCGAGTGCTGACTACAGACACTGATTAGGAAAATTGTAGTTATGTCAGTCTGCTCCAGCCACTTGAGATACACGACAAAAGACTGAAGGAAAAATGCTTGGCTACCACTGTCCATTCCAATCACGTTCAAAGCAATTTCCATTGTGCCCTCAATTAGGAGGTCACACATAAAGCTGCAAATGGATTACAGTGCATTGTCAGCAGCAAGACAAGCTCCTGTATCACTGCATGATCAAATAACTTCATGCATTCTCCTGCCTTATGGGATAAGTGCACGCATACAATAACACGCAAAGCCGCACTCTTCTGGAGCAGCACCTTTCTTATGAAATTACAAAACTTTCCATCCTTTCACACAGTTTAAAAAACAAAACCCACAACAGTGACACTGTACTGAGACCTTCACAATCTTATCCTACAGCATAAAGGCAAAGACTAGATCCAGTGCCATGCTCCCTTCTTGCTGTAGATGAACATAGGGCTCCAGTTTGCATACTAAACATGATTAAATTGTCTCAGTTCCAGTCACAAGTTGTTCTGCAGTCTTGAACCATAATTATGCATTTAGCTTCTCTGAAAGAATAGACTAAGGGCAGGAAACAAAAGCAACTTTTGAGCTCTTGTGGCAGCTTAAAACCAAAACAAACCCTACAGAACAGCTGGAGAGCAGTTCGAAAACCACATTTTTATTCCGGTGCATCTCTATGTCAAGGCTTGATCTGAACTTACATTATCCGTGCTCATCTCACAAAATTCTCCTCATCTGGGGAGATATTTTCCAAACAATCATCCTTGTTTCTTACGTTAGCTGGAATATTGCAAACATCAGGTGAGTACTGAGTTATAGCCATAGGCTTTATTTGAGAATTTCACCTCACTGCAAAACGGGAATATGTTTTAAGTAGCAACATGTGGACCACACTGTAAGCAGCAATTTCCACACATACTAAGGCAAACCCAGGGAACCCTTTGCTCAGATTTGAGAACCAAATAGTTGAGCCAGAAGCACTGTTACATACTGCTCCAACACAAACTTGGCTGAATGGGTCCCTAACATTAAGAGTCTCGGCCCAGAAACATTCAACCTCCAGAGTCGGCTCAATCAACTGACAGTAATCAGGTTAATCAGAGGTATTTTACAACTTTGGAAAAAGAACATTTATGGCCTCTTTGGGGGAGTCTGAAGAGCTCAGGTGTTGTGCAACAATGACAAGCACAGCAGGTGCGGAGAGCATGCTTGTGATGCATTGGCTGAACATCTCCAGCTGCTCCCAATCAAGGGATCATCTTCTGAACCTGTGGGGCCTGCCACATTTGTAACCCCATTAGAAAAGGGCAGCAACGACTATCCAAGGTGAAAAACCAAAGAGAGGTACAGGTGCATTAGTCCACACCTGGGTTGAAGATAATATTGTAAGTGTTAAACAGAGGCTGAAAAGTTTGTTTTCTGTGCATCACAGGCCTCTAGTCACAGGTTTGCATTTAGTAGCAAGGAAAGTCAACCCCGAAAGTGTCAAGACAGCAAAAAGCTCCATGCATATAGCTATTTCATGTTGATGTATGAGGCAGCTTATAAGTAAGCCAGGTTATAAAGATGCACACCCCCCCCCCAAAAAAAAAAAAAAAAAAGAATCACAACCAAATAACTCTTTCCCAAAATAAATAATCTCCAAAATTGAAGTGCTTCAGGCTACAAAGGAAACTAGCCAGATAGTTTATGACACACTGCAGGAATTCTGCTTAGGGCAAATCAGCTGCAAACAAAATGAAAGCAGAGCTCAGAAAACAGAGTAGGTGATTTATTTTCTGTCTTTGTATGGGCACCTGCTACATAACAGCGCTCCTGCCTGTATACAGCAATTCCACGTCTGTAAGTGTGAAAAGCATCAGAAACAAGAGGAAGGTTATAGGAAACTGTAGTGCAAGGTATATGTGTAGACTTGCCATACTTATACAGCAAGCCCAGGGCAGATCTGGAAGAACCACAGCGATGCAGTGACCTATTTCCTACAGACCAGAAGTTACAGATATACAGGATACAAAATCTCCAAGATTCACACACCACACCAAACTGATCATGTTACACCTGAGGCTGCAAGAAAAAGACTGTCCAGCAAATACCCATCAACATTATACCTATCTGGCTCACGATTACCTAAATCTGACCCATTATAATGCATTTAAAAGTTAGTTTTGTGAGAGAATTTTTATTGCATGAGTTTACTGAAATAATTGAACCAGGCCTGACAGGATCCTTAATACTAATCTGCAGCAGAAGGAAAGTAAATTTAAAACAAATGAGAAAATACCTAAATACCTAAAATAAATTTAAAAAAAAATCATTTTTATTTCCTGGTGATGTTGTGAACAGGGAAAAACTTGCCCTGCATACAACACATCTCTGACCCCAGCACTGAATGACAAACAGGTCCAGTTTCACTCAGATGTTGCTGAGGCTGCTGCTCATGCAAGACGTACACCGTATTACTGTCAGTTGATTTGAAAATCAACCACATTCAGCAAAAATCCCACCAAGGTAGCAACTGTGCAACACTTCAGTGCTCCTGTTACTCATACACCTAAAACAACTATTCTGCAGTTTTAAAAAAGCTTCTTAAAAGATCTCTATGAACAACTAAGCTTCGGAATACTTTGTTACTGGTGAATAACAGGTAAAAATGCTTACTCACTACTCTTTCTTTGGTAGAAACTGAATGCAACTGAAGATTTCTTAAACCTCCAGGAACTGTTCTTATGGCACTGTTGGTTTCTGCTGGTCCCCATGCCCTGCAGCCTTTTTTTGCTGTCAACTCTGCCACACAGTCCTTTAGGAGGCAAGAGACCAAAACGAAGGCTGAAGGACTGATCTTAAAACAATATACGTCATCTATTCCCCTCCTTGCCCAGGCATTTAGTAGATCTTTCATAAAATAATCTCTAACACTTTATTTACATTTGATTCAAAGCTTTCATCTTCTGGCCTTTAATTTTTTTCCTCTTGTATAACAAAAACCCCGATAACTTCAGACATAGCACTGCTCTATTCTTATAACAGGATTCTCAATAGCTATAGAAATTCATCCCACATATGACCCTGAAGCCTTATTTAGGATGATGTCTTCTATGGGTGACAGAGGTCTTTGAATTTCATGGGCCATTTAATCTTTAGCCTTCACCAGAACTATTTAGGCTGCTGGTGAATTAGAAATACTGGCCTTATGAAACCGAAAGAGATTTAACAGTAAAGCATTAAGAACTTTCACACAGGCCACTGAACAGCCAAGAGAACATGACAACTTACAGTGACTACTTACCTTAGATATGAAAAGGAACAAAAACTCTAAAAAGCTTATTTTATTTTATTTGTGGTCCAGTCTCTCTCAGGCAACAGTTCCTTCCCAAGTGTCACTACGCCACCAGCTCACACGTTGCGTTACTTCAGGGTTTATTGTAGGACCTGGGAGAATCAATCTAAAGGCTTATGTGAATGGCGAGGAGTCTCATTTTCATTTACAATAGGCAATGCTCACAGACACAATGACCTTTACTGACAATTACAGCAATCGCTACCCATCTGGGGAGAGATGAGAGGGGCATCTGATTCAGCTCTAAATCTTTTCCTCAAGCTCTGGAAAACACAGCGTGTAAAGGAGAGGTAGATGATAAGCCTGATAAGAGAAGAAAGAAGCGTAACAACACATTGTAAATATCTAAAGGAACATGTCTTCCCAAAAAGACCACCCAAAGGATGCATGCTTTTTTGGAAATTGCCTCTAAAGCTTTTATGCTCTCTGAATGCCTTAAGCACTATTTGGTTGGTAATTGAACTATACAGCTTTTTGTATTTATAAATGTCTTTCGATCCAGTCCTATACTCATCTCTGACCTCTAAAACACTGTTTCTTACTTTTATTAATAACAGTTCGCCTGAGAAGCCAGAAGCACAAAGGTAAAGCTAGAGATATTTGTATGTGCAATAAACAAGTCAACCATGCTGATGTATTCTGTGCAGGTTTCTCTAACTCCCAATTAATCCAGGCTCCACAGTGTTAATAGACATTTAGCTTTCATAGCAGGAAGATAATTAATTTGAAATGTAATTCAAGGGGAACATTGGAAAGCTGTATTTTCCACTTTCTCACTGATTTATATATCAACTCTTTATTATAAATCTTCTGACCCCGGTTTAAAGGCAAGAAATCATTTGTGGGGAGCTGGGGAGCACACAGGTAACAAAGCACAAATATTCTCAAGAAACTGGATTTCCTCCAGGTTCTGAATCTCAAATCACGCTGTTACACAACACATTAACTTTTCTCAATGTATCCTTCTCAACATGTTACTCAGGACTCCAAGATTGGAAGTCTTCCACAAGGGTAGAGCACAGTTACCATTTGGCAGGTTAACAATATAATAAATCAGTAAGAAACAAGAGAAGCTGTTAAAAACTGTATTTCCCCCCAACAGTTACATTTTTCAGTGAAAAGACTGAACAACATAAACACTTCACTTTTCTCCTTGAAAAGACTCAACAGCTCAGAAATGCCATAGATACACACGGAGGATGCACGTGAGCTTGACAACGACAGGCCACCACAATCCACCCCATTCATCCAGCCAGCAGCCAGAAACACACCTATTCCCTTCAATTAACCCTTGAAGGGTTGCCCCATTTGCACTAAATTAAGATTAAAGTGCCTCTTAGGCAACGAGGTCAAGATTTAAGGAATCATTTGGGCTTGTTCCTGGTTTATTTTAATAAAGTAGCTTCTTATCCAGCCCCAACCAACAGGGGCAATGACACTTTCACATTGAACTTCACAAAGCCGCAAATGAATGAAAAGGAACTTTTTCATAAATAGACATACAGGTTTTCTCATTTCATATTTATTTGCTCAAGATAATCTCCCTGCTCATGCTCACAAGTCCATTCTTCCTTTTGCACACATTCCATGGTTTCTTTCAAGCTTTTTCCCCGCTTTGAGACCGTAACAGCATCTTGTCGTCAGAACTTCTTGCCATGAAAAATGGTCATGTTGTCACAGCCAGATTCTGTAATCGTTACTCCAAATAATTAACAACCACATGAAAAGAGCCAAGAACAGGTAAATGAATGGAGTTCTGCTTTAATAGGCTTTGAAACATCTTAAAGTCAGTGCAACCACAGGAAAATCTAGAAGTATTGTAAAAACCACCTGCACACACTGGAGAAAATGAAGTGCTAGGTTTTTGGCAGCAGTGCTAGAAATTCTAGGCTTCTGATATTTTATGTGCAGATTCCTGAACAGTCAGTGCAATTCGGGAATTTCACGGCAGGTTTTTGAGTTTGTAAATGCATCTGCTTGAAGGCCCTGGAACTACCAACAGAGTAAACCTGAATGTCACCTGTACACTCACTATCAGACAGCTTAACGCATTGCTGCTGCCTCTTGGGACCAGTGCCTAGAGAAAATAGTATTAGCCTAGGATCCAGATAATTTCCAACTCACCAAGCGGTTTCAGGGAACCAAACTGCATACAATTTTTTTCAAGTGACTAGGAACTTAGCTTATTAAAGCCCCGTGAAACTCGGATTTAAGTTAACGATCAATAATTTTCCCTTGTATGAGAGCGAGTCTTGTGCAGCAATTAAAGGGTTAAAGTGGAACTATAGTTATTTTACACAAGTTCACATATTCTCTATACAAATTTGGCAAATTCATGTCACAGCCATAGATCTCATTCTTGCAATTCCTGCAAAATAACGACAGCTCCTCTGTCAGAAGCAAAGAGAGAAGCCACCTGAACGACCAGATTGACCAGGAGTTCGTAGTACAGCCCACACAGAAGCACAGAACAGCTGGTAATCTCCGTGTTCCAGCTGAAACAGGTAGACTTACTGAACTAAATATGCTTTCAACACATGCTCCCAAAAGAGCTTGAGGCCACAGAGCAGATGAGTATGGAAAAACTGATGGCATCAGAGACACTGCAGCCAAGAGGAAATTAAAAACGTGATTTCAAAGCCAATCAAAAACAAACAAAAAACAACAACAAAAAAGCAAGCATGTATACGTGTATAGATGTAATAAATATCGCAAAGCACATTTGTTTTTTCCCCAAGTAAGGATAAAGTAATAACCAATGCACCAAAACATCAGCTTTCTGCAATGAAAGTGTCGATGTCAGCAAAACACCTGCAAGCCAACTGAAGAAAGCATTTGCATCGTCAACCAATCACACTTTGCTTCCAGTTCTACATAGCCAAATCAAACCCTCTTCAAATTCACAAGTTTGACCTAAATAAGCACCACAGCATGAAAAGCTTCTTTAGAAGTAGGATGTCAAGAGACTTACTTTAAAACATAAGAGAGAAAAGGTTTTCATTGGTCAAGTTTAAAAAATTGTCTTCCTTTAGCCAATCAGTCTGTCCCTTTGAGCCAATCGAAAATACACCTTTAGGTTTGTCCTTAATTAACACAGCCCAGCTGAGTAGCAACAACTTATAAGAATAGATGGCTGTGAGATGCATTCTGAGGGTTGGGCAAAAGGAAACAGAATTATAAAGGAGAAGGACTACCACGGAAAAATTAGGGTGGGCAAAGGAACTTATTAATGCTCAGCCATCGTCCTCTATCTTCAGGAATCTCACTGTCCTCTCCAGTTCTGTGTTGTTCAGGTATCCTGTAGTTACTGTCTTCTGTCTTCTGTCTCTGATCTGGAAAATGCCATCACGACATCCTCAGCACCTGTAATAATGACAGCAAAATGTGTGCCATGATTATAGAATCATAAAGGTTGCAAAAGCCCTCCAGTATCATCTGGTGCAACCATCCCCTTACTACCAATGTCATCCGCTAAACCAAATCAACAGGAAAGTAAAAAGAGCATAGAGAGAATAAAAGTTTGTTTTTGATTATTTTTCTGGGACTGGAACTTAAAGCAGACTACACATTTCAACAGCAGATTTAAACTTTTTTTCTTTTTTTTGCAAGACTACAGAAATCAGTTTGTTTATAGAGAAAACCAAGAATTCCTTGCTCCCAAATATTGTTAAGAAGACAGACTTGATAGAAAATCACAAGATTGTCACCACAGGCATTTAGAGATAATCTTCTTCTGGTTTCATTGCTGCGTAAATTCTTACACTGCATAGGAAACTCATAGAGCTTCCACCTGAAGTATGAGGAACTCAACTGTTCGACAAAAATTGTACTGCCTTGTGCATCGCCCTGTCCTTTTCAGTGACATCTAGATGTTTTTTACTGCCTTTTTTAACTTGTAAGAATAAAAATTGTGTTAATAGGCCAACTGAAAGGCTTTTGCATTTTCTTCACTGGAAATTGTTTAAGCACCTTTTATGAACTAACACATACTGCAAGCATTCCATTCTGTAGTAGAAATACAGTATTTTCTTCCCAACTGAAACCTTCCATTTGCCCAGAGAACAGATACAGCTTTGCTAAGTAATGGTTTTATCCCTACACTAAAGAAATCTTTCCAGAAGAATTCAGACTTTCTTCGTTCATTTTTTTTTCCAATTGAGGCTATCAACTGTGTATAATTACCACCAAAACTCACCTCCCCTAAATACAGAAAGATGCTATTACCTTCCTGTGAACCACCTCCAAGTCTTTACAGACTTGGGTGGTCTTTTGAGTGGGCCTTTACAGTAGAAAGTCCTGAATGGCTGAAGAATCATACCTGATAAAGGCTTGTAAAGAGCCTTCCATCCTAAGGTCTCATTCTTCAAAAGATACCTTGAGATATTCAGGAAAAAAATCACCTCTCTGGACTTCCTAAATATAGAGCACAGCCTAACAGGCACTTCAAGAGAAATGTCTTCAGGACAATAGGGAAATAAAAATACATCATACAGTAGTGTCAAAGCAGTGATTTAAATCAGTATCTCTAGTCTAGACACGAACTGGAAAACAACCCTGAAGGGCTGAATGCAATATTTTAAATTTCTGGTAAAAATTTGATCCCTGAGAAAGTTAGATAAAAGTAAATGCTTGCTTTCATCTGTACATCCTGTAACAGCATTTAACTGATTAGAAAAATATGATGACACATGCAGTCACCATTTATATAATTTCTAAAAATTATTTACTCTGTTGAAATGATCTTAGACACTTCAGTGCAACAGATGACTGAAAATGACCATTTTGGCCTTCATTAATTAATTTGGCCTGCTTGGGATAATTTTGCTTAATCAGATTTCCTTCAAAGCCTCTATTAAAGGATTAGACAACAAAGTAGGAAATGCCAAAAGTAACACTGACTGCCTGTGCCATTCAGATAACTGATCAGCTTTACAGAAATTTTTTTTTTTTTTTTTTTTACAGAAAGAAATCTTTTACTGAGGTTTAGAAAGTTCAGATTCAGCTTGGATTGAGCATCAGCGCGTAAAACTCTCCAGAGGCTTTCACTTGAGGCATATCAAGCAGCAGATTTCAGTTTTGTGCCCCAAGGAACTTTGCCTATAGACCTGCACACAAGGTAAAAGAAAGAGGACTAACCAAAATTCCTCACCTGTTATGACTGCATGAACATCAGCCGAAATTTCAGTTATCTGATTTGCTCTTTAGTTGCAATACGGAAGGAAAAGTGACAAAAAACATGGAGGAAGAGAAGGCTGTTAATTCCCCTTGCTAATGTCCTTAAAAACTAAATCAATGCTTATGAAATGCAACTACATTTATTTTTATACACTTCACAATTTATATGTTTTATGTACTCACAGGAGGAAATACTAAGGACCAAGCAGTAATTTGTTTTTCTTACGCAGGACCCACATTTTATAGAAGTACATCAAAACCTGCTCTGATGTTCCCTCTTGCCAACATTCAGAAGCCCTGCGGTCTTCTCCCTTTTCATCTCCTCCACAAACTGTTTTTTCCTTGATCAAAACATAAATGATATATAATGCTGGAACCCAGCTCAGAATTAGCAAGTTACCATGTTGATTTTTTTTCTTAAACGTGCATAAATATAACAACTACCAGCCTCTACAGAAAGAGGGATTTTACTCGTAAGGAGCCTGCAGAAACAAACACGTGCCAAAAAGAAGGAGTAACAATAGTTAAAAGCACTAGCAAAGCCAGTGCACATGAAGAACAACCTATGCCTCTGCATTTTGCACGAGTCCTCCTCCAGAGCCGGGGAGGCTTTGCAGCAGCTTTGCTGTGCGAGCCACGAGCAGCTGGAGCAGCCTGGCAACAGCGAAATCACAGGCAACGTCACAGCACCGAGATGAGTGGGATTACTTAACAGATGTTGATTGTTTTTCTGAGGTCTCCCCTCTCCACAGGCTGAATATGAAAAAAATACTTACAAGTATTCTTGTAAGTTTGGTGTGGAAAAGGAAATTTCATTCTCTATTAATGGTGCAATCCCACAAGCCTGCTGGTCGGTGTTTCTGCCTGCTCTGAGCAATTTCAGCTTTCAGCGCTGCTCCTGTGCGGCGGGCAAGCAGCAGTTTAAAGCACATGATGAGCAGAAATAGCCTTCGGCAAAGGACGCCGGGAATTCTGCCGTTCATTTGGGCTTTCACAACCAAAACAGTTATCACTGAAGAGGAAGGTCCCACTTAGCTAGCTCCTGCTCTCCTTTTCTAGGCCCGCGTGGCACTGCCTCAATACCAGTGTCACTGGTGGAAGGAACTGGTAACTTGCCTTTTGCCTGGACTATGAACAGAAGAGAAGGGAACAGAAGAAACACAGCTTGCAAATACAACCAGAAAACAGGGAAAAAAAAGAAAAATTATATTCTATTTGGAGGAAAAAAAGCAAGAGTACAGTAAAGAATACGGTGTAAAAGTATGGAAAATGCTTGAATATCCGTAATACTTCCGCATTATTACTATGTGCATCCTAAATGATGATCAGTGGATGAAGAAAGAGTCTGAAATTCCAGGTTTCAGTCTTTCACAGCCAAAGCTAACAACAAAGTAGAAACTTTAGTACTCCTGCTTTGTCACCAATGTAATCATAACTACAGTTTTAAAGTTATCTGAATTTGTCAACAAAACATCTAGTGTTTTTTATTATTATTTTTTAAGTATATCATCATCAGAAAGCATGCTCCCTCTCCGATTTCTTCAGTACTTCATAACATTATTTCCCATATAGCACTTTTAACTTAAGTTGGACAATCAGTGCAAGAACCAAAGAGGGTAAAAGATTTGTTAAGGAAAGATCGTGAACTGTATTTAAAGGATAATCATTGGGCTGAAAGGGAGGTTACTAGTGCACTTCATCAATGATTGGCCTTTGTACCAAGTTTAGTTGCTACTTTCGTAAGTTATGCTGGAACACAAGAGTAGCCACATAGTAATGAAATTTCACAGCAGTTCAACATTAAAAAGTTCAGCCAAAACACCAGGGAGCAGCAAAACAATATACAGGCATGAACAGGAGAACAGTGAAGGCCAGAAGTGACTATAGGGCTTTAGCTATTCATTTTAGAAGGAAAGAAAAGAAGATTAACATTAAAAGTGACATATTCCTATGTCCCATGGTACAGTTTTAAACAAGATCAGTAAAGGATGGATTTTATACACAACTCTAGCAGTGTTACTTCCTGCTCCCTCCTCGGTTCCTTTTGCTATTTTAACAGAAGGTTAGCACTGTTTTCATTTGCAGGAATTACATGCAAGCTAACATTTAAATGCAATTGCCTGAGGCTCTTTCAAGAAGACAATTTGATCTATCAAATAAAAGATAATACACCACCTTCAAGGTAGACAAGTAAGTGGGTGGGTAACCCCCAGGGCACAACACCCAACCGAATACCACTCATCTTGCAATAAAGATTCAAGCCAATGCTGATTTCTTTTATTCCCACATTAAAGATCCAATTTTATACTTAAGGAGTTGATGCATTACTACAAAGAGGTAGACATCCTTTCTCCAAATAATGGCAGCCGCATGGATAGTTCTTGCAGGCTACCAAATCTGACACTACCATGAAGTCATGGAGCACAGGAGCAAGAAATTTACACCAAACCCAGTGGTTTTCAGATGATGTCAATCCAGTCACTTCTAACACGTGCCACTACCTTCTGGCTATTCCATCTCATGGCCTTACTTTATATTCACTAACAAAGGAGTTCATTATTCAGCATTTCTCTTTTATTCAAGAGCACCATGGCTCTTGACAGATATGAAAAGCAGTATCGTTTCGCAGATCTGGGACCAGTTTGTTCAAGGGACTTGCAAAGAGGAAAGGTATCTCCATGTCCATAGGGTGAGTAGATAATCATAAAACACCACCACCACAACGCCTTGAATGGCAGTAAGTTCTATGATTCGTAGAGGAGCACCAGGGATGTTGAAAGAGACAGAAAATGTCAATTTTCTAAGAACTCCAGGATGGCCTTCTTTGTTGTGCCTCCGTTTTTGCAAAAATGAAGCAGCAATGACATTAAACAGTCTGAACCAAATTACTGTTGTCAAAACACCAAATTCAGATGTTTTTGGCATAAAAAAAAGGGGGGGGGAAGGGGAAGGGGAAGGAGAAGGGATGTTTTTCGGGTAGGTTTCTGTACTATGCTTCAAGCCTCTGGATGAACAGAGGAAGGCTCGCAGTACAAGAACCATCACAAAAGCCTTACCACATATCTGGTGAAAACAGCCAATTAAACAAAACCGAAAATATACTTTCAGGTGAAGCATGATATTGAGGGGGAAGGTCCCCAAAATAAATACATACCTGGAGACTTGACAGGAGACAGAGGCAGCAAAAACAATAGAAAGAGAGAAGAAATATTGTACTAGTAAAACGATGCCTCAGTTCCCTAAACTTATTTCTTAGAGTTTGGGGTTCACTCTACCAATCTGGAATTTCAGGACTAGGTGTGATTTTGCCTCAAAGCGCCATGTAATCTCTGGCTACTCACTTTATCTTCCCTACAACAAAATGTTGCCTTTAATACAGATGTTGATGTTCTAGCAGAAGAGCGTTGTCAAGCATTTTCAGTTCCTCAAAGAGAAGGTGCTGTAAGATTGAGAAGCATCTACCTAGTGATATTTCAATGACCTGAAAACAGAACAAAAAAATTATCTGCTGAATAATAATTTTCAGCACAGTCTGCAACTGAAAGGGATACCCTCGTGACTACTTCTAACCTTCCAGGGGCCGCTTACAGTAAATCATTATTTCTGAAGATACCTTGTAGCAAAAAAAAAAAATCCTTGGTGACATTTGTCTAGAAAAAGTTCATCCACATTTCTCAGCACAAAAGCAGGTTTTGCTCAAATCCAGTCCTGCAACCCAAGCTATAAATGAAACCAATCTAGCAAGTCTGCTCATTAAGCAATTGCACAGCCGCTTTTACTCCTGTGCAAACACAAACATTTCCAGAGAATGGAGCAGGGGTTTCTATGAAGTGAAAGGAAAGCAGGGATTAAAGTACTAATGAATAAGGCTTCTGCAGCAGTCTCACTTGGCTCTCATAACGGATGTTTTCTTTCTAATCAAGTAAAAAATTGAAAAAGCAGAGCACAGGTTATAAAGTTAAGCTGCACATTGCCAAAAGTCTGCAATTAAGACAATAGGACTGTGAACCGTGTTTACTTTCAGCACATCCTCCACTGAGCTTTGCACTTCCAGTAATTAATTTATTGAACAATGAGGAAGGTACACGTACACCTGACCTAACACATTCTATACATACAACATCTCCCTCCCCAAGTTTCCCTTTTCTGGACACACATTTCTACACTGAAATAGAGACTTGCATATACTCAATAAAATGTTTCCCGTCTACCTACAGGGGCAAAGCATTGATTGCCACAAACTTTCAGACACAAAAATCCTTTTCCCACTTCTTTCACCTTATACTTTCGCACCTTTATCCTTCCTGAAAGTTGACAATATTTAACTTGTACCTAATGCTTTCCACAACAAGTACTCACCTACAGGGACATCAAGGCAGTAGGGTACAAGGTGGGTTCGAAACACACTGCCTTAACACAGAGCAAAATGTTACCTGTAACTGCTATTTCCTAGTGTCTCAGGAATGATGAATAGATACACAGAACTGTCTTGTTTGTAGCCACCTGCAAAATTAATAAACCTGAAAAGCTTTTGGAGATCAGAAGGTTAAACTTGTTGTGAGTGTTGAAAGGATGCCAAACTGAAAAAACAATAAAAATCTTTACTTTCCTCAAGATCTTTACATACACACTTCTTCAATCACTTTCCAGCAACTATCTTCTAAACATTAACTTTTCTTTGAAATTCCCAGTCTTAATATCCTAGTTTGGCATTCTAAAAATACAACGTGCACTGCTGAGAAAAGGAACACATTAAGACAAGCATGGTGTTTAAAAAAAGAAAAACCATCCCTACACTGAGAAGAGCTCTGAAATCTCAATTTCTCCACCAGTATTTGATACTTCATGGCTGCAGTCTGCCTCTTAGCTCCACAAGCAGCCTAGATTTGTTTTCAATACCCTACCATCCAGAGAATGTGTCTCACCGAGCTGAGGCGTGCGTTTGCATCTCAGCTTTGCCCTCCCCAAGGGACCAGCTTTTTCTTCAAGAACCAGCATGACACTCCTGTTGCTATAGGAACAACAGAGCTGTAATCACCAAGGTCTTGCTATAATTCACATATCATGCTTACTAGCTGCATAGCTTCCATTTTCAGATACACCACAGAGCAGGGACTTAAGACAGCCAAGTGCTAGCCTACCATTTAGAAATTTAAGTAACTGGGAAGCAGGAAATATGGTGTTGTGATTTTTTATTTTTTTTTAGGTGATGCTTCTGTGCATATAACTTCCTGAGAGGCGTTTTGCTTGTGTCAAAAATATTTAAGAAAGCCTCAATTTCATCACTTCAAGCTCAAGAAACCTAATGAGTCTAAGCTGCGTTAGCTCTTGCTGCAATGCAGGGAAGAGCACTAATATGCAATATCTCAAAACAGCTCATGATCACATCCCCCCTTTAGAACAGACACTATTTGAAGAGGGATGGCTTTGGGTTCCTCAGTTATTCTTGGGGCTATGAAAAAAAAAACAAAAAAAACACAGATGTCAGCTAAAAAATGCTCCTTAAGAAAAATGCGATATATTTTGCACTTTAACAAGATTGCAGCAATGATCCAAAGATAAAATGTTTATAAAATAACATTAATAACACGGTACAAAGGTTTAGACTAATACTAAACTTAAGCATTAAATACTTCAGTCTAGTTTTTTAAACTTTTGTTCAGACCTTCCTGCGTTAGTGAGATCTCATCCCCTCTGCTAGCAGTGTACCTTTTGATGGGTAATCAAGTATTTCATTTATCAGATAAGCCTCATAATTGCTATGGATGCAACATGGCCAGATCCCTTAAAGAAGAGAATGGGTGAGCAGGCCAAGTATTAATAAAACCAGTCAAAATATCAAGCTATGAACTGACTCCAGACATCTAAATTGTCCAAACGTTCCTTGTTCTTGGTGAACTGTAGTCCAGATTAAGGAAACAGCAACTCAAGAGAGGCATATCAAAGGCAACACACCAAAAGGCCAAGCACTTCCTAAGATTCTGGAATACCCTAAAAAGAAAGGGCAAATAGAGTTGGAGTAAAAAGACAATTATGTTATGACAGGGATACATGTTCTGGGTATTCAAGATGCCTTCACAGATCTGTTGCTCTAATATAAGCTGTGCCTCTGAAAGTGAGGGGTATAGAAGACATACTAGATAGAACCTATTTCAATTTACTATCTGCTGGAACACAGTAGAGAGCCCTGGACATTTGTTATTATTATCTGATTTACACAAATACATTTAGTAATGCAGTCAGACTAACTCTGAGCTCCCTGCCAGGAAATCAAGGTTCAGTTCAACAGGACACCATGTAGGTGCTTCAGGAGTGAAGTTGCTCCAAATGTATGTGTCAAATATAAAAGGAGATCTGCAAATAATCCTAGAACAATGATTTTGTATTTCTAAACTAACAAACTTCTTCTGAAAGCAAAACAGGAAACAAAAAGCTAAGAATTTAATTTCCCCTCTTTCTAGAAAACTAAACACAAACTGAAGGGGAGTCAGACTACAAGCTTGCTTTAAAAATAACACATTCTAAGGTGCTTTTTGATGAAAATTAGAGATTAAATTATATTGCTGAATCCTAATAAGGTAAGCATAGTACCATGGATACACTTTAAATGTCAGTGTTATTATTATTAAATAGTGGCTAAATGAAGGTTTATAGCACAATTACTTGAATTCAGCAGGGACAAGCACAAACTTGTTTCCTCAGTGCACTGTCACATAGCTGCAAATATATATTGGACGCACAGGTTGCAGACTGATTCCCTGTGGTCAGACAAATAGACTCAACTAAGGAGTTAACAGATCTTTATCAAAAAAACTTAGTAAGGAACACCAGACAGTGACAAGGCTCAGCAGTCCTACCTCAGGTAATTACTGTGAGGCAACCTGCCAGCTGTTCTAGGACACTATTTCATGGAGGCACAACAAGGAAAAGCATAAAAATTGTAATGGGGACTGTAATGTACTTATGAAATCCTAAATCATCATCTATACTCTTCTTAACAACAACAAACTTTCTGCAATTGCGGGGCCAGACTACAGCATATATAAGTGATTCACGAAAAATTGCAGGTCTATACCGAAGCTTTTAGAACGCCATGAATGTCATTCCCTTTTGGGGAAAGAAATGAGAGTATGAAATCAGCTTTCTGCCTTGTGTGTGCCCGCTAGAGAAAAATGGCTCTGAAGTCTGGGACAAATTAGGCTGAGAGCAATTCGTGCTTTTATTGGAAAAAAAAAGGACTGTGAAATCTGCTAGTCTACCAAGTCTTTGCAACTAACTCCTTAAATAACACACCTCTTATTTGTTGTGTAAGGCAAACCGCATAAAGACTAAAAGCCTCTGAAGGAGACTCAATGAGAACATTAAAAAAAAGTAGGGAAGAAAATTCCTCTAAGGAATCTTGAAGGACACAAAACATTTAAGTTCCTCAAGTGTTTGGACTTGGGACAGGGTTTTTCAGTGCAAGATAATGCCATCTAGTGGAGATGGAATCTCCCTTAAGATGGCAAATCTGATACCCGTGGCATTTTTATCCTCTGGTTTTGGTACTTTAATGATCTACCCTTCATGCTTCACCAACACTAGGAGACAGCAAAAGGTACTGACAGCTGGTAATGGTCACTGCTGGGTTTCTTTATTAAGAAATGACACATAACATTTCTTAATAAAGTAAAATCACAGAAGAAAAAGAGCAAAGAGCAACATTATCATAGCTGACTATTACAAATCTGCAGAGGTTTTCTGAGGATCAAAGTCCTGAGCAACAAATTACAGTTGCTCATGCCTTTACAGCATACTACAGCTCCATCCTTCTCCAGAGGAAATGGTATTTGGCTAGGTTTTCTCATTTCAATTTGTTCTTCATGATATGCTTTCATTAATTTGGAGAGACAACATGTCTGAATATGAAAAGGACCAACATCTTTTCCCGCTTTTCTAAATAGTTAAGTATATTCTTTCTTTGTTCTATTTTCTTCTACCAAGAAAAATCTTAATGGTCAGGACAACAGCTTCACTATAATTTAGGAGAATTGAAGGTGGATCGTATGGTCAAATCACACAGGAAAGACAGCAGCGCCTCAGATCAGATCAAAGCGAGCAACAACAGGGAGGACTTGACTTCCCTATGGAAAAAGTCTAAAGAATCTTCAAGGACTTTAAGAAAATGCTGACAGGGAAATCATTTAGCATCTGTTCAACTATGGAACAAAGACAACTTTTTGAACAATGCATAAAGCTCTTAGATTTCCTGCGTTGCATCATTAGGGAGTCTAGAAGCAGAATAAATAACTGTTGGTCTCTCTTTTGACTACATTTAAGTCAAATTTTTTTTCAGCTGCAAGTTTCTGACCCTTATCTGGAAGGGCACCCTTTGGGTTTCTTACTTTTCATATCATCTTGACAAATTGAAAGCAATCAGAAACAGTACTTTGGGCTTTCTTTACAACACTAGGCCAGGGATTTTTAAGCACTCCAACATTATTAGAATTAAGTTTCCAAAGCTCTTTGTAAAGTAAGAAAATAGTTTGTTAATTTCACAAATGATAAAAGCAGACAGCTTAGACAGGAAAGTTAGATTAAGCTGTATTGGAGCACAGCTGCACAAAGTATCAGTGTCCTCTGGCTGGACTTCTGTTTTTATTATCTCTTCTTTGCCAAAGTTCAGACAATTCAGCATACACTTTTATTATGAGAAATGTAACTATTTTAGGGATAAAGCTGACAAATGCCAACTGCTTAAGACAGCACGACAGTAACTGTCTGGTAACTAAGGCAGTCATTCTTAACTGAATATGTCGTCTTCAGTTTTTGACGAGAAACTGGCAAATTTTCTCTTTAGACTGGCAGAAAAGTTTAACAATTCTGAGCCAAAATACACAGGTGTATCTATCTCCACCAGTCCCCCAGCTATGTGAGGAATGAACACACAGTCTTAAAACTGAAGAGCAAGTCTGTACAGGTCGTGTTTCTAATGGTTTTCTAAATGTCTCAGATCTATATTAAATTTCTGTTCAACTCAGTTCTTTCTGGCATAAGAGACTAGCAATTTTCCTTCAAAACCAAATCCCACATTATAAATGTGGTCTGGCAGGAAGCCTACGAAGGGGAAAAAATATTCAGAAATAAACATTCAGGTTCAGAACATATTTGTAGCTTCAGAATACCACCACACAATTGTTTTCCACGGCTTCTGTAAGGAATTCACAAAAATACTACCTACTTCATTCCACTAATGGGAACCTGAAGGAAACAAATTAAAATAATACAGTATGGCAATTAATTAAAACAGTGTACTAAATAATTCAGCATTTACCAGAACAAGTATGGAAGTTCTACTGCGACAGTTATCTCTGGCTGTACTTTATCTCAAAGGTATTGTATTATTTTAGTATGAACTAGATTTTTATTTTTATTTTTTTTACTGTCAGAATTTGTGTGCCACATACATTAAGCAGATTTGATTGTGAAGTTATTTCATTTCCACCACCCTTGTTTGGGAATTGAGTTGTGCAAATTAAAGAAATGCTATGGGAAACAAATTCCTCTTGTTGCTAAACTTTCTCTGAAATGGGGCCATTACAGCACTGTAAGAATAAGTACAAAAATTCAGATGAAAGTTGACTTAGGCAGAGGACCCATACTGAATACAGTAAGACACTCAGAATCAGAGGGGCCTAGGCATGCCTGAGTTTAAGTTCACCTATAGCAAAAAAAATCAATGAGGTTAGAATTCATTTATATTTATCAAATACATTGAGAAGTGATATACATTAATTCATTTCACAAGATTTTGGCCAAAAATGTTTTGAGCTATCATGGAGAATAATGCCCTTCATCCTAAGTAATCTTAGGTATATCCAAGACTTACTTTATCTGACAAAATAAAACCACCTGTTAAGAAAAATAGGAACCTAAATTTAGTATTTTCTGAGACTGTTTCTCACTAATTAAACAAAATGCAAACAAATCCGGTACTCACCCTGATCAATTGAGTGTTGAGGAAGCTGGCTAAGTTGGCTATTCACTACACCTGCATATGTGCGCAAGAACTCCTCTTCACTAGCAGTCAGCTGGAAATGTACAAAGAGTCAGTCAGCAAAACTAAAATGAAGAAACACTGACGATATCATCTCTGACTCCCCAGTAAGAAATGTCACAGTTGTCTCTATTCTACTCTTCAACAGTTTAAGCTGCTATTTGTACAAATTATAATACCAGCAAGCAATAACAGCAGCAAACTGGTACATCATGCATTCATGGAGAGATTCAAAGCCACTTTAAAACAGATGCCTTATTCTCCTGGTTTCACAATAATGAAAAACTTTGGCTTATATAGAGTAATAATCAGGTGTTCAGATGCAGTTTCAGGCATCACAAGCCTCATAACTTTTTTTGCAAAAAAATCAATTGTATTTAACCACAGGTGATGGTTAAATCAATGATGGCTAAAACAATTCAGCAATAAAACCAGACCATCACCTGCCCATCTCAGTCAGCACAATCCCAGTTGCTATGAAATTATATTTGGAAAGCTATAAAACATGGGCTGTGACAGTTTATGACATCTTACATTTGATCCCATCTTCCTCAGCATGAGCAGGACTCTCACTTTCTGCTGAATGTACATCTCCTCCGGACTCTTTCCGGGGACGCCCTCACGGTTCATTCCCCTCCTGCCAGCTCCTGGATTTCCTGAAGGCATGATAAGATCAGAAAACAACAAACCGAAACAGGTAATGGGGTATAATAGGAACAATAATAAAGTTTAATTCTTAAACCATCTATTTTTCACCAGCAGGCAGAACAGTAAGTAGCCTGAAATAGTGAGGAACCACAAGCTTTATCAGAAAACCCCTTAAAAATCTGAATAGCTAAACTGGGCCTTACTCAACCCAAAGATTCAAAGAGTCTGATATTAAAATCACTAGTACCTCATCATCTGTTGTTACATTACTGCATGAGTAGAAAAAGAGAAACCTAACTAGATGAAAGAATTACCCTGACAGAAAAGCCTGTGTTTTTGTTTTATTCCCCTGTAAATAACCACAGCCAACACGAAAACAGGATGCAGAATGTACAACCATCGAGCTTACACTGGAGAAAAAAAAAGCTGGATGAAATCTTAAGTCCTTTTCTTTTATAATAAAAAAGCCACTTCACATTTTATAAAAGTTTTTAACAGTTCGTATAATGGTTGTAGAGAGAAAAAAGAGTTAAGAGGAACAGGGAAGGAGTACAGCTTAGCAACCTTTCTCACATCGCTTAAGTTGAAGTTTCGCTTTTCTATTTTAATTAAGAATAGTAACATCAGAGAATAAACAGACTAAACAGTCAAGTAAATTCTTGATGGTATAACATCATTGTAATTTATTGCCTGAGTATCCAATAATTCTTCAAAGTCCACGATACTATGTTTACCGAGACAAAGTAAAAGTGTTCAGGAATAACCTTCAACTGCTACTAATAAATATGTTCCAAGATGATTTTTAAGTCAACAACAGTAAAAATCTTAACTGCAAATTTAGGAAATAATAACGCTTCAAATAATACATTGATACAGCAGCATAATAAACTAAATAAACCTATTACAAGTACTGTATGTTGGAGAAACATAACCCCTGCTAAGGAATCCCTGGATGGAAGTGTAAAGCAGCTACTCTTCCACAATGCACAGCTCAGAGAATTGGCTCCAGAATCATCCTCCAATTAGTTTTCATTCACACAACTGGGTCTGGTCCTATATAAATCTATAAATCTGATTTCTTAAATCTTAGTAACGAAGGGAATACTTGAGATATGAGATATGCTTAGTGAAGACTGTACCACAGCAGGTCCAAACACCACTCTTTTCCATGTAATGTTCTCCTGTAGTCATTACCAACCTCTCCCCCCACTTTATCATCACTATTATTTTTAAGGGAAAGTAATCTGGGTGTGGAAACAGTTTAAAATTACACACAGGCCCTCCTGAATGAGTCAGAAATAATGCAAACTTAAGTAGCAGCTGCAGGGATAGGCTTTACCACCCACATTACTTAGCATGAAGACAGCAGAGTCGAGAAAGCTCTATCACCAGTCTTGTCTGAAGAAGTTCCCACTGGGAAGATTTGCATTGTACCCATTCGGTAGAGATGGTTGGGCTCAAAAACTTGTAGCCTGTAAATTTGCAAGGTGATGATTATTTTATTTTTTGCTATAATCAGCAAACTGCTTTCTGAAGGGGGAATAAAGTGATCTCATAATTTTGTACATCAACTCTGACGTAAGTAGATTGGATTAGGTTCCTAGGAGTGCAATCCTCAGTGCAATTTGTGAGTGGTAACAAGTGATGTCAACAGTAAGCTAATGAACCAAGTAAGACAGTGAGCAGGAGATGTTATGTCTATCCTGAGACAGATGAAACAATAACCATTAAATCAAGATACCAAACAAGTTTGAAAGGTTGAAAATGTGTGACTGGTCCTTCATGTTGAACTGATACATACTACTATTTTATCTCCTTAATATTGTTACTTGAAGCAGGAAGGTGCTGTATTAGTAGCCAAAGAAATCAATTTAGAAGAGAACAAACAACATAACAGGACTGTCCTGTACACATTTTTGCCTCATTTCTTCATCTGCATAGTCCCCTCTCAAATACACAATACATTTATGTCATCAAGTCCAACTTACTTTTTTCTCCACTCTCCTACAGACAGATAGCTCTCTTTATGCACTTATCACCCTGCCCTGCTCCTTCCCAAAAAAGGCATTGAATTCTTCCTCATTTTCTACTTACTGTCAATAGAGAAATTCTATTTGTGTAATATGTCTTACAGTACTGTTTTGATCTGCTAGATTATGCCAATACATGCTGTTCCAGCATTTCCAAATTGCACCAATCTATCACTCTACAAAACACTCAGAGCAGCAAGGTTTAATAATATCACACCTAATGGGCCTGTGTGATGGGACAATTTAATCTGTTAGAACTTAATTAGTCCTGCAGCAGTAGAAAAAAAATAATTACAATTTCTACATTAGAAAATCATAAAGAAAAAGATACAATGTTCTTAGGAGTAATCACAATATTTTGTCATATCCACGTTTGGAAATGCATGGATATCTTGACTGGTCTGACTTACAGCATCAAATGCCACAAATAAGGAGGTTATTAAAAAAAATTAATCTGAGTTTATCATATTTGTATTTTTTCCTCAATTCTTTTATGTGGTTCTTCCTACAAATATACTCTATAATGATACCTGACATAACTTCTCACTGCTTTAGCTTTCATAGAAGTCTGCTCAGACAAATGGGCACATCTCTCCTTCCAAATGGATCCAACGGTTCTGTTAAGAAACGCAATCAGCAAAGTCTGGAAACAAAGACTGATAGGGCAACGATTGGAGCAGCCAGAGACAGCAAATAAGTGCTTCGAAGTAGTTTAAAAGTGCATGACTTTATACTTCTAAAGAAACTGGATGAAAAATCATGTTTACAGAAAGAGAACTCGATAACACTGTATAAGAGGTCTTTTCACAGTCTCAAGGCCTCCATCAGCATGTCATGTATTGCACTGAGAAAAAAAAAAAAGCTCTTTCTGAAGCTGAAGTGTCTTGTTTTTTCCTTTCTCCAGGAAAAAAACAAAACCAAGACACCTGAAACGTGGTAACACACCTATGATTTAAGAATGGAAGTTATATGGAATATCAACCAATAGGTGGCACTATCCACAAGCTCCAAGAAAATGCCGCTGCTGCTTCCATGCCAGCTGGGGAGATCCACACATTTCAGCATCCCATTCATTACACATCAGATGATTTGAGAGATTGACAGTCAATCATATATAGTTATTCATTGTTTTCCAGTATAATAGTCTTCCAGTTGCTTATTAACTTATCAAACTTTTAAAAAGGGATGATGAAATATTCCTATTTAAACCTGGTTCTTCCGAAGCAAACTTCAACCAAGATGGATTCATCATGAAGCTACCTATTTAACAGGAAGGATTAAAAAATACTAAAATCTACCCATTCGGTGAATACCTCACAGTGGTAGTAGCAACATGGGGTGAAAACATGCAGCATGATTCAAAAGCTACAAAAATATATGTATAAAGAGGCTAAATTAAGATTACAGCACAACAGTACTCTGCTCTTCATACACCGCATAATTATTTTGGGTGAATTTCAGCTACCACAGCTTTTCCTACTTGACATTCAAGTAGAAACAAAAGTCTTAAGTCAATATTGAGACTGAAAACTTTAAACCTACCTCTGTCCCTGTTACATAAAGCTTTTATGAAGAATCATAGAAGAATCATATCCTTTAGGATGACAAATAATACCCACCATATGTATCATATAATTACACCAGTAAATTTCCACAACCACTTACAAAGCTAGTCTATTCTCAGAAGTCAGCACAATCCATCTCTACAAACGAAGGACTGGAAAGTCTTATTGAAGTACTTAGCCAATTCGCTTTCTCAAGAAAGTGACATTAATATGCTATACATAATGAAATGTTACTTACCAGAATTTCTCTAAACCTACAACTCTTTCTGGTACATATATGAAGAAAGCTCCCCCACCGTCCCAAACAAGTAAAATATTGAGAGATTTCCCTGCCAACATACCTGCTTCTAAAAACCTCAGATGATCAGATAATCCGTGTGTTCAGTCCCGATTAATGGTCAGATTTGGAAAAAACAGGATGGGGAAACTGCCCTGTGAAAAGAAAATGAGCAAAGCATTACAGAAATACATACAGAAAAGCCGAGAACCAGAAAAAAAAAAAAACTCTATTCAGTATGTTTTGAATCACAGACTGTTTTATATCTTGGTCTAGCCAAAATTCATAAAAGCGTAGGCTAGTCTGGAGTTTGTAGATCCTTTTTATTCTTAAAGAGTAAGTTTTCTTAAAGGTCAAGCCATTCTACATCTGCAAGATTTACACCCTGTCCATACCAATGACATTCCCAATCACTTGAGAATGGAATGCATTCAGCTTTGCATTCTTTAAGAAGCTTTCAGCATAAACCCCAGCTCCCTGGAAAAGCCAATAAAAGTAGGGACATGTAATTTCTTCTAGATTAAAAAAAAAACAGGCGTAGCTTACCAAAGATTTGAGGAAAACTAGGGAGAAATGGAAGGCATGGTGACTTTGACCAAAATTATTGTTTTCAGCTATGCATATGTTATCTGAATATAGCAATTACAAAGACTGGCAATTAAATGCTGGGCTATAAAATTCTTTTGCTCAGAACGTTTCAGACCAACCTCACTGTTCAGTCCCCAATGTCAAACAGTTACATGTGTTATTTTAGACTTGTGACATATTTCTGAACATATTTCACAATTTACATTGGGCACATGGGCTTGGTAAGAGTTTACAACTCGTACTGCCATCACATTAGTCTGCAAGACAAGCTGTTCAAGCTCACAAATGAAGTGGTAGTTCAGGTCCTTTTACGTGCAATGAAATAGTAAGGGCCTGCTACTTAGGACAGCATCACAGCTAGAACTATGTAATAATTACCATAAGCTGCTATATTTAATTAAGAACTTCTGATTAGGGAAGATACACATACCTGCACCATTCGTTAACTTATCAAACACACTCTCTTTTTTTAAAATAAAGTCAGTAAGTGAAGGCGAATCTAGACTAATCCAGTTTCTTTCATGGCTGTTCACGGCGACCCAATGCAGACGCCTTTACTAGCAGAAAAACAAGGACTGAGTAGCTAGGGCTACTCATCCATTCTGTACAACAGGTTTATCAGAAAAAGGCTGAATTCAAGGTACATGCTAGCTTCACCCATATGTTCTCAACTGTGGCTCTTACTAAGCAGCGCTGCAGCAGCTGAGCTTTATCATGGGCTTAAAAGAATTCATTTCATTTCTCCAGAGGAGAAAAATTACCTCCTCTATTTAAGCTATACCTCGCTAATTAGTTCCCACTGTTCTTGCCCTCTAAATATGCAACGCAGTCCCAGGAAAGATTATCTACAGACAACAGGACCATTTACAGGATCTAATTGCTGCTCTCATTTCTGTAGACCTCAAAGAACCCACACAGACTGTACAAACACTCACCACACACCTGTGAGAGCTCCTTCCTAAAGGAAAAAAAGATCAGCACACAGGTACTAACCACTTCTGAGATGCATTTAGGTCCTACTGACAGTTACAAAGTATTTATGGCTACCAGCAGAATTCCCAATCCTCCCCTAAATTGCTAAGAATAGTCATTATGCATTTATGTTATATTTAACACCAAACACAAATTAAAAGAGAAAGATCAAATGTTTTCCTGACCCTATAAATTCAGGGGAATTCAGCTGAGAACTGAAACATACTCTATACACGTCATTTTCATGACCAGCTAGAAGGCTTCAATTGCATAGTCTCACTTACAAACAATAGCAGCCCCTTTCCACGTCAGCAGCGGTACTAAAAACATGCTGCCTCTGTCAGATCCACACAGTTGCTCCCAGCTGAACTCACCTCACCATCGTCACAGCAAATAAATGGATAGATCATCGAGCTTGCACACCGTACCTCGAAAAAATCTCTGCTAAACTGCAGGGCAAATCTTCTGAACATGCATATTTACTGCTAAAGGCTTCCAAATGCCTGGAGTAAATGATATAAATCAGGTTTCATCACTTTTTCTTGAAGGTGTGAGGACAAAACAAAAGGCCTGGTGACCAGTCCAAAGCCACACATTCTACCTCCTTGTTCCCAGCTATGACAACCATCAGCTCACACGTCCAGCGCTTTCCATTATACATCAACACTTCCACGTTCATCCCCAACAAACCCTAAGAAATAGGATCTAAAAATATTTCGCAACTATGTATTTTAGGGGTGGGAGGGAAGAACTGCAAAATATGAGAAAGAGTTTAGCAAGACAGCTGAAGGACAGCTGAATCATCACCAGGATGAGTTATGCTCACAGCCTTGAAAGCCCCAATGGACCTGTGTGCTAACACAGTGAGCCATCCCAAAAGCACTTTTCAGCTCAGGTTAATTCTTTGGCTCTTAGAATTTTACCATCTCTAAATTCTGCCAATTCGTTGCTCACCTGTACCCACCTTCTGCTCCTGCAAAGTCATTGCTTATTTTGCCTCTGCTCAATTTTTTGTCCCTCTGTCTACACAAATGGTGACTGCTTCGTGCAGCTTGTGAGTGCTGCAGGACATGGGGAGGTTGGCATCACTTCATCGTCGCACAAGCCTCTCAACAATTGTACAGGTGCTAAAAACAGCTGCTTGGGCTAGTCACACCGATCAGGACTTCCATCACGGAAAGTAAGACGCAGATTTTCTCCTGGTTCAGAGATTCTGCTGAAGCCCAGCTACACACTGTGTACTCCCACACACGTGAGAAAGCATAACCAAACACCTTTCACTTAAGGTGTCACTGGAATACAAGAACATAAAACCATTTTTCAGACTTCCAATCAAAATTCTTCCAGCCCCAATGGGCTTACATTCCCAGGCAAAGACTTCAGAACAGATAAAACCATGCGAGGTCCTTCACCATGGAAATGAAATAACTTTACTGCGCACGAAGTCTCCAGTTTCATTCCATGCTTGTCCTTCTCTCCTAAATAATTCTATCTCCTTACAATGCTGTATGCTTGGGTCAGAGTACTTTTTAACATACAAAAGTCTTACCAGCAGTGAAGCAATGTTTACAAGCTCAGAGTAGTCCATGCAGGAGCTGGCAAGAGGTGGAAGTCTTAGGCTCTATCACTTAACTCACGATGCTGCCCCAACCAAAGAGATAAACGAGTTTTTAAGCTAAAACATAAGGCATAATAATCAAACAGAAACATGGTTTAAAATATGTATGTCACTGAATTACAACAGCTTAAGGAAATGGAACAGGCACCAGGACGCAGCATGCCGAGTGAAGGATGCTGGCGGCTGAACGGCAGCTGATCAGCAAAGAGGAAAACCAACCAGCAACTAATTTGGCATGTCCTATAAATCAAACTTTTATCAAAGAACCACTGAATCCTACTGTAATAGGAAAAACACAGAATTAATGTGTTTTCCTATTCTTGTCAAATACATTATGTTGCATACAAGAAACAATCCCACAACATTTTGATCTGTCTTTTCAGCACAAAAAGCCAGACAGGGAGATAGAAAAATACAAACAGTTATGTACTGAAGGGATTTCCACAGCATTAACCGAACTTCGCTGGAAGGATGCTCATTTAAGAGAACAAATGGGATATGGGCCTAGAAGAATTTGAATCTAAAAAGAAACACAGTTGTTATCTCCCAGTTAAAAACGGAAAGATTTAACTGAATTAATAACGATTTGTGCGTAAACTTTTTGAGAATAAAGAGGTAGAACCCAAGGATATTCATAAGCCCAGTTACACATCCATTGATATTCCTTGGTCTAAGCAAAGTATTTCTGAATATTGTCAAATTCCCAGTGATCATACCTAAATTACTAGTGCTGAAAGAAGAGGTACCAAAAGCTGGTGAAGCCATACAGGATGCCCTGTTCTATCACGGCTGGAACTGGTCTCTCCAGGTATGGGTGAGACAGTTTCGCAAGGTCAACAGGAATGTTTTGAGCTGCCAATACCTTGTCTATCTTGCAGCTAAGCACAGTTGTACTTCCCAGTGCCATTATTTAATGCCTCTCTCATGAAAAAGACTCAGCTGTGCAATTCAAAAGCATAGCTTTTTTTTTTTTTTGGCTGAAATAATTGTATCTTTCACTAAACTGTGTTAAAAGACCAAATCCTACAAGTTTGTCCTGCTGCATCCAACTCTGCAAAACAGACATAATTGGGTCACCTCATTTTTCCTTGTTTGGCACACATAGGGAACGAAACTTGGGCCTCATGTATTATTAATATGATTCACAAGACAGAATAATAAATGAGGAGGTTCCGTATATTACAGCCAAAGCTGCCAGCCCAGCTTTACCAGAGCACAAATCTGGGTTTAAAAACGTTGTCTCCCTTTCTCGAGCAGTAAACGCGGGTCAGTAAGCAAATGGAAAAGCTGCCCTGTTCTTCAGCACTTCATTCCTTGCTCTGCCTGCAGAAGGGCTGGGCGAGGATCACTGGAATGCTTTCTGCTTTGCAAGGCCCAACATGTGGACTGGGCAGAGCCAAGCACGTCTGACATCCCTGCTCCAGTCCCCGTTTGCCTGCCTACCAAACTGATCTGTGGGGTAGTGGAAAAAGTGCGTGCAATGCTGTCCCCTGTGCAAAAGGAAGGGCAAGTATCACCTTCTTCATGCAAAAAGTTGCACTTCCTAGCAAGGTAGCAAGATAGGGATGTGAGTAAAATGGACTTACTTTGGAAGCAGATGTATGTATGTCTGAAAACAGTTGGGCTACTTCACAAGAACGCTGCCAAGGTAGAAGAGGATTAAATACTTTTTAACTTTTCCGCTAATGGAAATGATGCTCAACTACCTTTCCACATTGCTAAGTTGAAAAGTCAATCGCGAAAAGAAAATCCCTCCCAAAAGTGAAAGAAAAGACCACACCAGGTTTCCCTTCAATTACTACCCTGCACACAACAGTCCAGTACGAAGTGAAAAAATATGACCTTTCCACTTAGCCAGCCCCCTTTGTTTTCCTAGCCGGATTTAGAACATCAACTACCCCGTTTTCACTTTAAAAAAAAATGTAGACAGAAGAAATGTGAACACACACTCAGTTTAACAGCTCTGTTTAATGAACAGATGGAAACAGCTCCTAAGGAAACCGAAGCTCGCTGGCAAGAAGTGTTTTCACCAAGCTCCTTCAGTAAAGGAGGATTCCAGCACGCAACAATTGGAAATCACAGATTTATAACTGTATTTCCCTCACTTCCACCTACACTCTTATGAATTCAAAACCTGGAAGGGCTTTTTTGCTGGGCAACACCACAGAAGGGTTTAAAATAAAGAATTTCTAAATTACTGACGCCCCCACCCTTTAAAAAAAAGAAAAAGAACCTAAGATAATTTCACATCCCAACATAAAAAAACATTTGAAAAATGAACGTTGGTAAATTTTGCATAAATCGAACTATTTAAGCACCTCACTTCATTTTAAAGGCATGCTTATTTAATGCAATGAAAAGCAACGTGAGCTTTTGTTCCTTCCAATTCCATATTTCCCCCAACACTGGAGATCACCTACTGCTGACGTTCTGAACATTGGCATTTTACTGGTATTGGAAAAAAGGTGAAATGAAGCAGTTTGCACAGCCTAAATTGAGGGGAAAAAAGGCAGTAAACTGTCAGTAAATGTTAGTAATATTTTACATATTCAGTCTTAATAATTTAGGGTACTTACAGCAGCCACCTGGTGAGCTTTTTAAAATGTAGGTTACAGCCGACTACCTCTTTAATGCATTATATCATTTCTAGTTATAGCCAAAAGAAATCCAATAGGAGCTAGGGTTTTTTTTTCTTGAATCTGGCAGGTTCTGTTCAAGGCAGCTAAAAACCTCAATTAATGGGATAGGATTATAAAAGCTCAGATAAGAAGTTAGGGTGAATAAGACCGACCACTGCAGCTTTCATTTGCACTACACAAATTGAGTTAACAGCCAGCGTGAAGAGGTCCCTTTAACTCTGTGATACCATTATCCAAGGTTAAGCTATTAGCCTCCACAGCTGTACTATTGAGTTCTTCAGTGGTTAAAATATGGTCATACTGGGAAACTTGTAAGCGCAAGGGGACGCTGCACCTTTAAGCCTTGTTAATTTTCAAATGACATTTTTCAGAGAACAGCTTGAGCCCTAAAAACCTTCCAAGCTGGAGCCTAAAACCTGAAGTCAGGAACCAGAGTCTGCAAAATCCTGCTACAAATTTTCCTCTAATTCAATCTGACTCATGACCTTCAGTCACAGGCAGCTGGAAGCTGGATTAATTCCCATCTCCAGAGGGACATGACAATGGAGAATTCATAACAGCTACCTATTTATAGGTGAACAGTAAGAACTGAAATATTTAACGTGCATTTTTCATCTTATTGTTTTATGTTAAGTATAATCTTCTATACAATTATTGAATCTGAATCCCAGATTTTAGTCAATTTACTCAATTTAGTCCCAGTCAGCTGGAACTCCAGTGGTAGGTTCACATCTTTTAAACATTAGATTTAAATTTTGAACACAACAGTACAGTCCTCCCTCTTCAAGAGGGATGGGAAACAACCCAAACCACTGCCACTTAGACATGAAAAACTACAAAAACAGGCAGTTGTGTTTTTTTTCCTCTCCCCCCAGTGCTGGGATCACCCTCCAGAGCTTCAGAAAGCACTTCAATAGTGGTAATGAAGTGCACTAAGAAAAGCTCCCCAATTTAATAAAGCAGTTCTTACATCAATGTTCAAGCTACAATCCTAGCTTTATAATCACAATTTTTATGAAAATGATGCTTGTCTCCTGACCTTCAGGCACACAAAAACTAAGTTTATATTTTTTGGTGTACCACAGCAGCAAGCTTTATAACAGAAGACATCTATCATGCCTCATATAGTTAAGAGAGGCAGTACAGATTTCTAGGCAGTTCACGTCAGTCGTCTTGAAGCCTCTGAAATTAAACGTAGTAACATCAACACAACTGTAAATAAGATTTTAATTTCATGTATGTATTCACACTTCAAAAAGGAATGTCAAAAAAAATCTTTTAAAAGTTACAAAACTTAACTACAGCAGTTTATCCTCAAATTTTATCCCAAGCCAAAGAAACAACTAAAGAAATATTACAATACTTTACTTTAGTCAAGATGATCTTCAACAGCTGAAATGAAGAGCGCTGCTCTTGTCCCGATCGCTAGCACCTTTCACACAGGCTCACGCACCTATTTATAACAAAGCTACAAATCTTCTAAACAGGAAATTAGGTCATAATGATAGATAGCCAATAATTTTAACTACCAGGTATCTCTCACAAAAGAATTAGGGCTGTAAAACAAGTGTCACACGTGCCTCAAGACAAAACAATGCCTTCTATGGATCTCTTTGTAAATTCTAAATATTCTAGCTTTTGGGAAACAAAAAACCAAGCTTCCAGCATGTGAACATACGAGACAACTTGTGGTGCCTCTTTTGTTCTAAAGAAACTAGCTTTATTTGTGTAGTTTGATTTTCTCTTGAATCAAACTAGTGAAAAAAATGAGCACCAGAAGTAACGATTTTATCAATACCCTACAGGAATTAAATTATTTTCTGTATCTCTCTCCCATTTTCCGTAGTTGGCGTGCTACACACATCAGGCAAATACATATCCATACAACATCTCCCTCAATGAAGTATCATATTTTTGGGCTATTAATTATGGTCACCAATGACAGACTCTTGCAGCACATGTCTATCCCATGTTCATTTCAGGAACTGACCCAAGGGGCAATACACAACATGCACAAAGAAGATCAAGGCCAGCAATTGTGGTCACATCATCTTCTTGTAAACTCAGCTTTACGACCGAAGTCATGCTTTCAAAGAAGCTCTGCAAGAAGTAGTAACACTGAACTTGCAAACTTCTGAAGACTTATAGATCATTACCTGTAAAACTGGGTTTTCCTAGAGACTGCCATTAATATCACAGAAACCAAACTCAACAGGCTACAAAAAAAAATGTAATTCATAGGGCATAAAGACTATAAACACTATAAACACTAATAAACAATTAGTTGACTGGAGAAGCAAGAAATTGGTTCAGTCTTCCTAATGACCCTAAAAAAAGCCTACTGAGCCTACATTGAGCTCCCATGCAACTAAATACAAGGTCAAAATTGATGCAAGTAGGTATGAATGCCCTAGGTAGGATGTTTTTTTCTGAATTCCTCGGTAATTCTCAAGTGGCTTGAAATGGAACATGAAACGCATGAACAATCACACATTCAGAATTACCAGGCAGCACTAATGGAAAAACACTTCAGCATCTGCTATGTTTCCAGCCAGCTTCAATACTGTATTTGCGTTCAGATTTTTAAATTAAACTGCTCTGTTAACCTCTGGCTAGTACAAAAATTTGCACCCTCAATCTTTGTTAGCAAAAAGGCAAGTGACACTGCTAACAGATCACAAACCCATACAGAACAGTCTAAAACCAGAACACGCAAAATGCCAGTAAGTATCTGCAAGCAGTTAAACTAACAATAACATTTAATTTTAATTTACAAGCATGCCCCCCCAAAATAGAAGTACCACGTTTGGAGTCAAGCTGCCTGTGGTCTAGCAACCAACTTCTCAGCAGCTTAAGCACACAGCATTGTTATATTTAACCAGAAATGGCAGACATCACAAGCAATGCCTACTGCAAGGATTTCTCTCCACTACCCCACTTGCTGAAGCACCATTATATTTATAGGCAGTACTTTAGTACTCATCAGCATAGTATCTTTCTACAGATGCCTAGCATATTAGGGATAGCTTTCAATTTAAAACATGACTTGTTGCCCTGTAATTTGTACTGACATCTGAACACCATTAATGCCAGATCATATGCATTTAACACTGAAAATACCTACAGCTCTTTTATAAGAGAGATTATGGCTAACTAGATTTTTTGTAAGCAATTAAAACATGAGCTGTTATTAGGTTGCTATTTAGCATTTTAATGTTTTGCAATACTGTATCAAAGTACAGTGTTAGAACCAAGGACACTTTCAGATTAATAGCTGTTGACTACCAAAATTGCCTAACCATTGGATATAACAGCATGTAATATTGTTCTGGCCTCACACATCAATAACATTTGCTGGAAAAGAGTTACAAATAAACCCCTTATGACACCAACTTATCTTGCCCCTTCAGAGAAAAAAAAATATACACCATAATCCTTTTGCATCCCTTTCTGCATGGATGCTCTGCATAAGCAAAGAAGTCAAGTGCTTTCAGTTTTGAACCTTCATAGTTCAGGTTTTCAAACCCTTTGGAGTGGTATTTCATTAATACTTCTTGCTCAAACTAAGACTTAATGGCTATTTGTCTAATACAAATGTTTCTGATCCACCTTTTTTCTCCTGACCACAGAACCTTTGTCTCCTTGGTGATCTGGTAGCATCTTTATTATTGGATGATATGGCCAAGAGACCCTTCTTGCTCCTAGGACCTTCATAAAAGAATACTCATTGAAAAGTTTCTTGGTAATGTTTGATAAATTGGTCTAAATGGCTGTTCTAATCACATCTACAGAAGTATACCAGTTCGCCTACTTCCTGAAGGATCTATTAAAAAAGCAAAACAAAAGGATTTTTGTTAGTCTCTTTAGGTCAACAGAGAGAAAGAAAAAAAACTTACCAATTAAAGAGAGGATTTAATGTTCACAAACTTGATACAAATTCCTAGTTACAACCCAATTTCACTGCAGATGTTTTGCTATCTATGGTTTTTGGTAAAGAGGAATTACAAGGAAGGAACTCTTGCCTTCAAGAGACTTCCTATTTCTCAGGAACAGGGATGCAATTTCCTTCCTCCCTAGCCACAATTTTGTATGTAAAGGTAATTATATTAGTCCTGAACTGTGAAATAATCCTGTATGAGGTCATTGACAGCAGAAATCACTCTTTAGCACTACCCTACAAACATACACACAGGCTGGAGAGAAGTAAATACTGACTACAGGAGCTTTAAGCGTTATATGAAGTCCCAGTCAGTGCTGGACTGGCCAACGTCAGAGTCCCAAAACAACAGGAAGAATCACAGGCTAAGGCAAGATTGAGGACACTCACGTGTTAAAGGCAACCAACCTGAGATTCATGGAAAACTGGAAGCAGAACTGCCTGGCAGGTTTGATTTATTCAAGGATTAACAGTAACAAAGCTAAATACTTAAAACTGATTGTTTCATGATCTCCTAAATATGTAGAGTTCAGTACATCTACAGGATGAACGTCACTCCTTCCACTAAGAACGGGAGAATCATAAAGATGCAATAAAACATATTTTGATTAACCAAACTCCAATATATACGAATTATAACAAAAGATCTTAGCTCAGAGACCATTAACAACAACATTCAAAACAAGGCAGGTTCTTCTGCAAGTTAAAAGCACCATGAGATCTCACACAGCTTCAGAAAGCTTCCCCGAGGAAGATGCTGCATGCAATAGCCACCTAATTTAAGGCAGATTGAGAAAAGAGAATTACTGAAGCTGAAGGCAGATTTTTACACTTTCCAAACTGTTAGTACAATTACAGTACATCTTTATTAACATCAGCCAAAGGAAGGAGCTTGTAGCGGTTATGTCAAAAATAACAGCTATTAAGAACAATGAAATAGATACATTAAAAACAGAGTGCCAAAACTATATTTCTTCACATACAATCACTATTACACATATGGAATCTTACTTAAGGTTTACAACATCTTTTGTAAGAGCCAGTGAACTAAATCATGGCAGTAAAGCATAAGAAAATTGTTGCGAAAAGGTTTATGTGGTTTGTGATAGATGTATTTTGCAGTCTTCTGGAGCTGCTAAATAAAGTTTCAGTGATAGCAGTTCTGTTTAAAAAAAAAAAAGACATTTCTGACCTCTGGAGTTAAGCAAACCCTTGCACGAATTCCATATAAACCAATGAGTATTATTTGGCATCTACATACATTCCTGGAAAAAAAAACAGCTAAGCAGACGTGAATGCTCCTATTTTTCTCAATTTGGCATCAACTCTTAAAGTTAATTATATTTTAAGTGTGTTATTGCTGATTATTTCTGCATAAACATTCAGTTACCATGTTTATCTTGAAGTTTGGTACTGCATCCCCAGACCGACTGAGCAAGCCACCAGGACACAATGAAATTACCAGCATTCCATATAAGATCCAGCACAAAGTTAGCAATCTATTTAAATGAGTATGGTAACAGACATCAGAGGTGACCAGAACCACACTATCCCTTTCTCATTTCTACAAAAAGCCTCTATCAGTAATTTTACTTGAAACTGTTTCAGGCTTTATGCTACCACTCTAAATAAAGTCTGTAGCAAAAACTTAGGTCACGCTTCCTTTAAGCTTACATGGTTGCCTGTACACGTACACTTACTTAAAGCTCAATGAAATTAATTAAAAGCTCCTCACTGACTTCAGTGTGCACTGAATCAAGACCTGGATGAGTTCACAGGCAAAACAATTACACTTAATTAAACATCACAACATTCTTGCGAATTAGTCAACTCATTTTTACAGAAGGATAAACTGAGTCAGAAAGTTTCAGAGCTTGGTCATGGTCACAAACAGAGCTGATTACTTCAGTTGCTCCCATATTTGCTAGTTATCCTCATAATATATTGAGAAAATAGACATTCCAAAACCAGATAAATGTTTGGTCTAAATACTTGCAGGAAACAGAACATCCCGAGTCAAGTGCAGCGTTATACAAAAATATTTGGCTACATTTCTGTTCCCTGATCAATAGTTGTTACAAGTCAGTCACAGGAGTTCCACAAGTCCAAATAGAATTTTTTGGTTCCCCCTCTGCAGCATTTTATCTACAGATGGTTTTTTTGTTTGTTTGTTTTAATGCTAAAATAGCATAACAACACCAAAAAAAAATCACAATTACCAACAAAAAATATGCTTGCGGATTTGATATTCTGTAAAACCCCCAAAACACCTAGTGAAGAAGTATGATTACACCTCCTTTCTTCACAGTGACACTTAACCTATGTATAAGCACTGTAATGTTCTATCAAATCAACAACAGTAAGCAGAAACAAGCAATTCCCCTTCCTCATTTTTAAGGAGTATGTGTTACATAATGTTTCCCCAACACTGAGTCTGAAAATAAATCCCAGAGTCAGAAGAGTATTGTCCTTATTCAATCATCAATTGAAGATTTCCAGTTATTTTTCTGATCTTTGGTTTCTTCTCACCTATTAACTTTCCGCAGTTTTACTCATTCTGGTCTTTTTTTCTTTTGAAAAAGCTCGTGGTCAGGCCATGGCTCTTTAAAAGGAAAAAAGAACTGTAAGTCTCATCTATTATTAGAGATAGAACATCATCACGAACAGTAACAGAATGCTTTGCTTTTTTCTAATTGAAGTCAAGTTTGTTGGTACAAAGTTTTTATTAAATTTAAAACATATATTTATTATTTCTCCCATGTACTTACAAGCAAGACCATTAGACTACCATCATTTCTTAGGGTGTGGAGTGGGTGACAGAATGCTTTCATCATACTAATTTACATTTTTGTGTGCATCAGCGTCAAAATATTAACATCTTCTGGGACTCTTCACCTACTTGTATACTTGCAAGAGCTTTCTTGAAATTAAATTAATGAATACCATTAATTTTGCAGCAAATCAGAACACTCAAACTAAAAACAAAAACTCTAATACCTGTGATACAAAGAGTTATTTCAAACTAAAATTTACAAAGAGGTATCATAAATAAGAGTTAAACCATCTAAGCAGAAACCGTACATAACACGGAAGACAAAAATATTTACGGACATAACTTCAGAAAGAATCTTACAAGATATGATGGATTTTAGTTAATCTATTGGAAAAATATGCAGGACTAACTGCTTTTTAAAGAGGGCTCAATCAAAACTGTTATGTGCTAAGATTTCTTTGCTGTTCTTGACACGTTTGTTGTTACAAACCAAAATTTGTTTTTGGCTGAATTTCCTACCATACCATTTCTGAAGTACCATTTTGAACAGTAATAGTTTAAATAAAGAACATGATTGACTGGCTGCATCATCACTGTTAAAATATCTGGAAACCTAGCAGAACGTCATTTTCTCTCACTGTCTGAAAACTGAATTATAACCACCCTCTTGCTACACACTTAGGTCAACTTCGATAATGTAAATATTTGGCATATTTCTTGGGATTACAATTTTTACAATTAGAAACACTAACATCAGGTCCAATCACTTCAGCGTTATGTACACACGGGTACTGGTATAGCTATGACAGCTGCTACTACCTTTGCTGCATTTCAGCAGGAAATCCAATCTGATGACAGCTTGCAATAAAAGGAAATGCAGCTTTGCATCCACACGCATGGAAATATTTCTGAAGATACCTAATCCATCCCTTTTGAAAAAAACTCTACTGGAAGTTTCTCCATGCATATTCAACAGCAGCTTCCAAAAGCCTCTTGTTTCTCCGTACACACTCCACTTTGGTGCATTTTTGACACCTAAAACTAGGTCAGATGCTCAGGATGCTTTGTAGTTAACAACAAACTTACGAACTGAAATATTTACTAAAAAACACAAGTGTACACATTAGCTATTGATAAACATTCTGGAGAGAAAAAAAAATCAAATTAAACTAATACAAATAGGTATCTTTACACAAGTAGTTTTCTAAGCAAATCACCAATCTTGAACATTAGTCACACCTTACCAAATATGTGCAGTTGTTCAGTTTATTTCCTTGTATGCAACTGCAGACTAATTTTTAGCAATAGATGTGTATCAGTCAACGTTTGCAATTACAAAATTTTGTTTCAGTTCAGTTGTGTTTGTTAGAAAACAACAAATTGTTTTGGAAACCTCTCTTCTCTTGTAAAGCAACTGTATTGAGACACCAGGATGGTAGAGAGGGAAGAACTTCACAGTACTACAGACTTCCCACTAAACTGGGATTCGTAACTTCCTTTTTGCGCTCCTCTATTCCTTAACATTATTGTTACATATTTATTGAAAGGTACTAGTATTAACCAGTTCGTGTTAAGATGATAGAGGCTTCAATTTGTATCGCGAGCAAAGAAATAACCCTCTTTGCCTACACACCTACAGTGCTTGTGCAATAAATAGAGCTCCTACACACAACCGCAAACAGGCATCCAAGCAAGTAACAACCGTGGTATATCTGATATGTATTTATTACACTGTCAGGCTATGGGAAGATTTTCCTGATGAAGAACTCAGTGTCTTCCCATTTGGCTGTCAAAGATGACAGAAAGCCTTTATGTCCTGTAAGACTCCCTAATCTCTGCTGCAACGTTTAAAATGAATTGAACCAAAGATATTGCTTTGAAGCAGTTTTAGGTAAGCCATAATAACACTTCAGCCAATCCACTATCAGTTAACTTGTTAAAAACAGCCTCGCTCTTTCATTTGCTTAATCCTACAGGCTTCCGCGTAGATTTCCGCTCTTACCATGCACAACATGAAGTAAGAGAGCAGGCAAAGCAGCTTAGCAGCAACTTTAAATTGTACTGAAGAAGACGCCAATTTCTACCAAGGGGCAAGAATTACGATATAAGAGATGATGCTTTTCCAGCTAGTGCCAAAGCAAAGCAACTCCAGTGTATCTGAAGTACACCTGCCACTATTTGCTATCTGTATTTATTTTTCAAGGCAAACAGTAACTTTTAGATTAATAAGAAAATAAGCCTGCATTTACAAAAGATGCAATACTTGAGCTTTCTGTATGTCCCTTCACTTTGAAGGCCTCTACTTCTAAAATAAACTTCTTTAGGCATAAAGTTTAGCCTCACTCTTCACCATTTACACGATGTTTCTCTTTCAGAAGGCTACTTCACATCACACATGATGTCCAGAAGTATCAAAGGCAAAAGAAGTTGACAGCTTGCAAGTTCAGTGACCAACAAAAACTAAACAGAAAATTTGGATGTTGTAAATTTATTGAAAAGTGATGTTCCCAAAATTCTCAAGAGAGATGGCTATCGCCATACCGGAGGCAAGTCTGGTCAGAAAACTAAACAAGTAAACCTAACTCGCCTCCAGCGTCTGGTTTGTTAGTGTTTTTTTTTTAACCATCACATCTGCAGAATGTCTCGCTCTCATCCCACAGAGCATCAAAGCTTACTTTGTTAAACGTACCAGGATGAGGAACGGTCAAATAAAAGATGATATACAACAGACCAAAACATCCCCTTCTTGAGGAAGAGAGAAAGCAAACGCAAGTCTGCAAGTCAAATGTTCGCTGATGCAGCACATCTGGACGTTGAGCAGAAGCTACCACCAGCTCTCAGCTGCTTCTAGAGCACAATTTGTATTCTGATTTAGAAGCGATGCTGCTCGTGGATCTAAGAGAGACCAAACTATGGTGAGTCTGCAGATGCTGTCCATTTTTACGCCAAGTAGAAAGTTACGGAGCGCTGCTTCGGATGCTCCAGAAGACATCTAACAAGCGAAGACATCTAATGAATTAAACACCGGCCGAGGCGAGGTGTTTGCACGGAGGTTACCTGCGCTTCATCGTGGCTCGGACACCGCAAGCACCGCAGCCTTTGGGAATCAAAGGGCGGCTGCCTGCTGCTGTATGGCCCACGGGCGTGCCACCCGCCCCAGCGCACCTGGAGCACCGGGACGAGCGGACCCTCGGCTGGCGGCCCAAAACGCGGCCATTTCGGGGCCGGGACCCCGAAGCCGGTCGCCCCGTGATGATGCCAGGAGGCGAAGCGGGCACCTCCCGTACCTGCACCGGGCCTGGCGGCCGCTGCCTCCGCAGGTGGCCGGGCCCCGGGGCGGAGAGGAGGAGGAGGAGTAAGGAAGAGTAAGGAGATGAGGAAGAGGAGGAGGAAGAGGAAGGAAAGGACAAGACGGAGGCGAAGGCCCGGGGCTGCGGCCCCTCACCGGACACGGCGGGAGGCCCGGGGCCGCGGGGCGCCTCCCTGCCCGCCCCGACGCCTTTGTTCCCGGCCGGGCGCCGCGCACAAAGGGCGGCCGCGCTCACCTGCGGGCGGGGCCGGGCCGGCCCCGGTGCTCCTGCGGGCGGCAGCGAGGCGAGAGCGGAGCCGAGCCGTGCGGTGCCGTGCGGCCGCCTCCTCCCGTCGTGACTCACCGCGGCGGCCCGGGGAAGGAGGGCGGGGACGGGGGCGGCGAGGGAGGCGCCTGGGCGGCTCCGGGGGAGGGACCCGCCGCGGCCCCGGGCCCAGGGCAGCGGCGGCGCCGCAGGCACCACCCGAGAGCCGGCCGGCAGGAAGGGGCGGGGCGGGGCGGCAGGGGGCGGGGCCACTGTACCCGGGGGCGTGGTCGCGGCGGGTAGGGGCGGGGCTACGAAGGGAGGGAGGCGTGGTGTTGCTGGAGAGGGGCGTGGTTCCACAGGGTAGGGGTGCGGTGTGTTGGGCGAGGGGCGGGGCCTTGGCGAGGGGCGTGGTCTCGGAGGGGTAGGGGCGGGGCCTACCTGCCCTTGGGACCCGCCGCCGAAATGCATCGGCAGGAGCTCAGCGCTGGCCTCTGAGCTGCGCAGGGCTGCGCTGAGCCGGGCAACTGTGGGAGTGCCGGGGTAAATAAATCCCCGAGATGTGAAGGCACCTACGTAGCCACTTTTGGATAAAAGCGTGCTAAGAACATTAAATTCTGCAAAGCAGGAGTTGGACTCGATGGTCCCTGTGGGTCCCCTGCAGCTTGGGATATTCTACAGTGCTATGAAACGTCAGTAGGTTCTGTGAAAAGTCATGAACTCAAGCTAATCCACCAAGAGTTATCTTCCAAGCACCTCCTCTGACAGCCTCCATCCAGACCAAACATCCGTTCACCCACCCAACCACTCGTTACCGTGACTCTCCGAATAAACCCGATCTCAGGTGCTGAGGGCGCAGCCCGTCCCCATTGAAGACCAAAGCTGAGTAAAAGCACGGTGAACATAGAGAAATCAAGGCAGAATCCGCTCCTGCTGTCACTAACGCGCGTTGTGGCTTCCCACTGAGGCTAACAGTAATATCACGTACCTGTAATAGTCATTGTGGGGTCAGCAAGATAAAGGGCTTTGTGTGCTAAGTGCTGTTTAGTAACAGGCACGTTTTCTACTTGCTATTTAACTTAATTGCATAAAAATAGTCACAGTAATGAAATAGGTGGCACTTCCTTTAACAGCTTGCTACTTAATGACATCAAAGCCCGATGCCACTGAAATCCATACCCACTGCCAGTTAATGAAGGTCTTAACATGAAAGCCTATGCAAAGAGCAAAACCAAGCTGTTGACAGGAACAGGAATGGTGCAAATACATTGAGATCTGAGATCGCTAGCATATACCCACAGCACAGCAGGCAGTAATGATTATTAATTATTTAAGAAAAGAACATAAGAGCACCAGCATAAGCTGAAAAAAAAAATATGCAGAAGCATCGCTCTGGGATCCTCCAGTTGGATTACTGTTAATTAGCACAGCATATGAGTCTCAGGAAAATTTCCAAAAGCATCTTATGCCAGTAGGACCATACAATTAAGCTATTGTCTGCACCCTTGCCATAGTATAAGTTTTTTTCCTGAGAGCATCATGGGCAACAAACCATTCACAACTAAGTACTGTATAGCTCTCCTGTCCTAGTTTAGCTGGGCGACAGCACAACAGTATTATACAATCATATGTTACAAAATTTAACATCCCAGATTTATTTAGAAAGATTTTTGCAGACCAAGATACTAGAAGGCTTCCTAAACCTTTGGGAAAATTTATATTTATTTTCTTAAAAAAATAGAGTATAAACCAGGTTTTGACCCACCTTAGTGTATCACCACCAACCTTACTCAGTTATGCTATCAAGTAAGGTGACAACTTCCTGTTGTAATAGCCACTTTTAGTGTCAAAGGACATGCTGCATGCTCAAGAGACTAAAACTAACCCTAATTCTAATGGTAAACCTAACCCTAATTATGACCCTAAGCCAACACCTACGTCACCAATTTCTCCCATCAAAATGCTCCCAATGGAAGCCTTTGGGTAGACCTGAACTCCCTCGGGGAGCCTTTACACAACCCCACACACAACAGGACTCTGAGCTTTCTCGCTCTCCAAACCCTAACAACCCTAACATTAACCCTAACAACCCTAACCCTAATTACAACCCTAAGGCAGCACATACATCGCCGATTTCTCCCATCAAAAAGTGCTCACAATGGAAGCCTTTTTGTAGACCTGTGTGAAATAAAGTTTTGTTTTTGCAGTGGAAAATTCCAGTGATCTTGCATATTCAAAAGTGATTGAACAGTGAGTTAAGCAGAAAAGGGGAAGGTCCCACTATCCCAAAAAAAGGAGGATAGATAAGAAAAACAAGACAAGAATTTTGATACCAGTAAAATAAAAACTCACGAGCCCCTATAGTCATGAGACAGGAAGGGAAAAAAAGAAAACGGAGAAAGTAACGGTTGGTCATATAAAATTGTACATATATGTAGTAAAAAGCGTCGAGTAGCTTGTGAACCTGTAGTACTCAGCCAATGTGGAAACATGAGGAATCAAGTGTTGGGTAATAGGGAAGATAAGGTTATGTTGTGCTCTCCTGCTTGCAGGATGCCCACCATTGCAATAAAAATGCTACGCCTGAGCCTGTGTTATTGGCTACAGATTGTTTCTCACAATTAGAACTTGATTTTAAGGTTCTAATTAAGAAATCTGCTATTAAATCTATCATTAATACAGTAAAATGTATTAAATTACAGTAGACATTTCAGTGCATGATACAGCAATACATATAGTTATATTCACTAACATTTTGTCTTTTAAGATCTTGTTTCAGAGACTACTTATTCCGAAACGTCTTTATTTATCCTGGACACGTAGTGTCAGATACTTCAGGCCCGCCTCTTCAGGTGCTCTGAACATCAGCAGCTCCCTTATGATTGAGGTGGAAGCTTGGATGTTTAAAAGTCACGGGAGAGAAATCTTGGGCAACAGAAAATTCACTAACTGTCCCCTCCCTCAGGTGTAAAAACTCAAAAAAAAAAAAAGTCAAAAACCAACCAAACAAACCAAACAAACCCACCCCATAGCAATGCAAGCTGTCACATTTTCCACAACTCCTGAAGAAAAACTCTGCTATGAGCACTCCTATTCCTCTCTCACAGGTAGCTCAGCAGAATTGATATAAGAGTTGACTTCCCTACCAGAAAAGACTTACCAGAACTCAGTGAGGATGATTTTAAAATGATGGATGTGGGGAAAACGAAGACACCTGCAGGCTGACTTTCAGATCTTTACAACATAAAAATTGTATTTGTCCTTACAGAGGCCACACTGGAAACAAAAATAAATGGTTATATTTTAATTTGGCTACCTTTTCAGCCACTAATGATACAGCCTTAAATACCTTGGTCAATAGGGTATCACTAATACAGACTTCAGTGTCATTAATACAAAATTCTCTGTCAAAATGAACTTGACTTTAACAGGTAAGTTAACATGGTAAATTATAAATAAGGGGTTTCCTAAGAAATCTTGTATTTTTCCTTTAATACAAAGGTAACTTGCTACTTTTCCATTCAAGATCAAAGAATGGAAATAATACAAGGAGACAAAAAACAGAAGAAACAGACAGCATCTGAAGCTTCAATTTTCTCTCTAACACCTCTTATTTCAGCTCAGTACAGTCACTAGATTCACCCTACAGAGAAAAACAATTAGATAAGGGAGCTTATATGTGGCCAAAAAGAACTCTGGGCAACTTTGCTGATGCGTTTAAAGCTACTGTACTTTATATTTTGTATTTCAGAAGTAAAATTGTAAACAAAAACCAAAGCACTTTTAATCTTCAAAGCAATGTATGATCAATGACAACTTCACAGCACTTGAGAGTCAAGTATCATAATCTGTATTTTATTCTGGAAAAAAAAACGTGTAGACAATAAGCGATCTGCCTGAGTCTAATGGTGAACTAGGGATGGAACTCAAACATCACAAGCTGGTATGTTAAACTGCAAAACTAGACATTCATGTAGAATCTGTTCTTTTGTTAGCGGTTTTTATTTGAGCAAATGATTATTATGATAAATGGAATATGGCATTTTTTTTCCAGCCCCTGTAGAAACATTAGAGATACTGGTGGAGGTAATTCCCAGGATTATTTGGCAAAAGCTTTAGCATAGCACACCAATTAATCTTCTGTGCCTCTGAAATTAATCTAACCACTTCAAGTAGGTTAGCTTAAATAACTGTCTGCTAGGGCCAACATATAAGTAGGTTCATATTGGCAACAGATTCCTTGGTTAAATTACATTTGTAATCAAGTTATTCTGCAGGAAATATCCAGCCTCTGGGTTAGAGCTATGCTTTCTGACCCGTCATGGCTTTGAGAAGGGAAGTCTGGCATGGCATACATAATCTTTCAATAACATTGATCATTAATCTCAGTCTCATCTTGTCCATCCAAATCACAAGAGATCTTTTCAAGAGCAGAAGGAGCACAACACTAAGAAGATATTCAGTCAGAAATCATTTTAATAGGAATTTTACAACTGCCTGCAGTACAGAAAATTTAAAAAAAAAATCCCGAAGTATTTGCAAATCAATAAAAAAGTTTCTCCTGAAAACGTACACACCTTTCTAAAACTGCAAGGAAAAAGATTTGCAAGTTATTGTAGAGCAAACTTACTGTGATCTGTTGGAGTGAGAGATTTAATTTACATACTAATGCTGCAAGCAGTTTGGGAGGGGAAGAGTTACTTAGCACCAGTAATGAGCAGAAAGAAAAAGAAGGCAGCAACAGTCCCCACGGACTGTTTTGTTTTCAATAATTTCAGACTGACTAATAAAGCCTTTAATAAGCTGCTCTCAGCTATAAAGCTGCAGTCAGCCTTTGTCAGAGCAGATAATACTGTCCCAGACAGGAAAATAGTTCTGATAGAATGCACAAAAGACCCCGTCTAAATAAAAGCTCCTCAAAAAATAGAAATGAGAAAAAAATCCATTAGTTAAACGAATGAATTATGCTGTCTATACTATATAGCCTTTCATTTCTAAAAGACTAGAATTCAAAAGGTTAACTACTAAAGCAAAATCTTTCTAAAAAAAAAATTATCTGGTTTACTCCAATCCTAGTTTACAATTAGACAAACGTGCTTATTTACAGTGCAGTTATGCCCTATAAATGCAATCTACATTACAATTGATCATGTTAATTTTCTGTTTCTAGTCTATGTTAACCACCTATTCTCGAAGTGACTATTATGTGACAGACATTAACATCACAGTTGACTATTTACATTTAAGACTATTTTTACTCCACTCGGTTTAATGGCAGTTCTCAATGAAGCTCGGATCTTGCTATAAAAGCCTAAGATACACACACAGTAGGTAAAACACTGACATTGCACTACATTAAGCACAGGATTCCTCAAAACAGTCAGTCATCTTCATTGCCGACAAATGCAACAATGCTGACAACTCCACTGTTGCCAAAAACAGCCATGCCATCAAGAACTGGTACTGAATCCACTCAACATTTGGATTTAAAAGTTGGTTTCTAAACCATTACCAATTCTAAAAGAATGTGGTAGCATCCTTACTTTTGGTACCTGAATTTCTTATTTTTTTTTTTATAACCCAAAGCACTAGCAAGATGGAATCTATATAATTTTTTCCCTAGGAGTTCTTTCCAGTGTTATTGCCATTCTTTTCTTTCTAGCAACAAAGTTACTGTGACAGGAGTTACTACATTTTACAGAGCAGCAGGAAAAAGATAAATTTAATTCAACAACAATTCAGGAAAACGTTTAGCTTGTCAAGGTTCCTAATGCGTTCACAGAAACTCAAAACTTAAAATCATGTTTTTAGGAGGTTGCTTTTACCATGACAGACAAAACCTCTGAATGAAGAGCCACAATTTCAGAGACATGCTTAAAATTTAAATAGGCACACTGCCTATTTTTTGACTATCACCAATGTTGTTGTCCTATCAGCTTTGCAATACAAAAATGTCCTCTTTTTAATATTATTTTCTGGCAAGTTAGAATAAACAGCGTGGCCTTTGGTTATTTGCTTATGTACTTTGCTCTTGTTTAAGGAAATACAAATTTATCACTTGGAAAAAAAACATCATATGTGGAGTATAAGCAGCAAAGTGGTAGCTTTCGTCTCTTGACACATTTCTGCCCCATCTTACAGCAAGGGGAATTGTCTGTCTGCAACTGGCTAGTTACACATTCTCTGACAGGTGCCATATCACAGAATGGACAGGGTTGCAACGGACATCTGAAGATCATCCAGTCCAACCCCCCTGCCGAGCAGGATCACCTAGAGCAGGTTGCGCAGGATGGCATCCAGGCGGGTTTTGAATATCTCCAGAGAAGGAGACTCCACAACCTCTATGGGAAACCTGTCCCAGTGCTCTGCCCCCCTCCCAGTACTGTATTAACAGCACGTCGATTCTCTTGCAGCCAAATGCTCCCTTTGCCAATGATGCTTCACGTGCTTTCTCCACTTTTGAAGTTCTCCAAAGAAAGGAAGTGCTAACTCCCTGTTACAACATCTAGTCCAAATGACCAAAAACTATCCAATATTTGAATTCTTTTTGAATTGCTTATTTTTGAATGGGCTAGAAACAGAAAGCTGAACAGATATGTCTACATGCAGCTACACTGTGTAAAAAAAAAATTATGATTTACTGCTTCTAGGTTCAGAAGCAACACTCATAAAAAAAGCCAAACTTTTCTCCTCTTTCTGTTAAGACGTAAAAGATGCAAGTGTTAATAGCTAAGACGATCACAGAGGTTTTTGTATTCTATTCATATCCTTTTTCTTCAGCTAGTGATAAAATAAGGAGAAATAGTGCTGAATTAAAACATGAAGCTGCCAGTACTGGAAGAACAAGATCCCTAATATTGATTTTACAAAGAAATATAAAAAATAATTTATCAGTGTTAAACACAGATCTAGAGTCCCAAGTAGTTTCTCCTCAATCAGAGCTAAAAATTCAACAATACAAGATTTTAAATCATCCGATAATCTGAAACTATTCAGGATTCTAACTTCCTTGTGGAAGCACTGACCTTCTTCTCTGCTCAGCACCACCACCTGATAATTAGACAGCTACAGTTGCATCAACATCTAACGAGAGCTTCCCCCACTCTTTTTTTTTAATTTGTTTCTACTTTAAAGTTATTCCATGCTATCTCAGAAATCCTGGGAAATAATGGTAGCATGCAGTTATACACCGAGAGCTCAAATAAGAGGTCACAGAAAGGGCTTCTCATTGCCATTTCCTTGCAATGCCCTGTCATTTCAACACAGAAGGTTAAATTTCTCCAGAAGTCTCTCTACAGGGCTTCCATTGTTTGTCAATCAAAGCTGGGACACAATGACACTCATTCATGTGCACAGTAAACAAGCAGACAAGGGCCAACGATCAGCATACAGTCCCATTTTGGGTCTTCTGCAAACAGTTTGTAGAAAGATGGTACTTCAAATAAGCTATGTCAGTTTTTAAAAGATGCAATGCATTCCTAGTATAAAATACTTAGTAGGGGGCCCAGACAAAAATTAAGACGACTCGAGAGCAACTTAAATAATCACCCAAAAAATAACTCATTCATTAGGACTGTTCCTGAAAAAAGATCTGCTTGGTACAACCACATGCAAAAAAAACGTATTTAATAGTTAGAGAAATACACATTCAGAAGAGTTGAAAATAGCCGATTCTTTTCAAAGACAGTCATAACAAGGTTTTGTTTTTAGAGTACCACTTAGTGTTTAGCCTCAGAACTTACGTTACTGAGAGGTACACAGACACCAATGTTACCAAGTGCACTTTAAGGTTTTTTACTTCATATCTTCTGTTTAAGAACCCAGGAGATTTAGGATTTGTTGATAGGTTTTGCCCCCTTTTTTTTTTTGCAACATCTTAAAAATAGAAAAAACAATTACAACGACAGAAGTCCAATGCTGCTGACAACTGGAGAGACTCGAGCCTCACACACCTCTTCATTGTTTTGCCTTTTCTACTTCAAAACTTGCTAGAGCAAAAACTTTGTCTCCTGATCCTGTGAAAGGAAAAATATTTTCAGTATTAGTAGAAATTGTATTTTAGAGAATTTCCTTACATACAATATAAATCAAGCAAAACATTTGAAATCAAAAGAAATCAAACCTGCATTTTGAAAAGCAGAACACTTGAGCTCATAAAAAGAAAAAGCAGAGATATACTGGATTGGACAGCTCCAAAACTATGTAGAGAGCTGCTAATGAAGCACCATTTTGATCAACAGGGTTCCCACCTTGCCTGCACTCAGAAAGAGGAGTACTGAGAGTTCGGTCACAGAACTAGTTCATCTGTACCCTGACATAGTCTGGCACATTCCTGCCATTCATAGCTCTTTCATCACAATTCTAACAGTAAAAATAGAATGAAGTGTCGTGCTTATTTAATGCATATTATACACGAACTTTTGGTCTTGTCAACATGATTAGAATTACAACAATCATGGCAAGAAGAGTGCTTTAAAGCTCTATTTTGATAGTGTGCCAGTAATTGCAGCGTTCTCTGCATCAAGCAGAGGAAAAGGCTCTCCTGAGGAGTCATTAATGCAAAAAAGTATTGTTTAACTGTACGAGTGATATGTCTACTTGAGACAGGGCATTCAAGGCTTCAGCATTATGTGGAACACTTGCCTTTTTGTGGCTTTTTGGCACTGAGTTTATTTGCTGCATTTCTTTTCCCTCATGGACAGTGTATCAGAGTTTTATTGTTAATAAAATCGAAAAACGCATGTCAGAATTTAATGGCATGAATCTTTTGCTTGTATTTTCTGTTTCATAGAGAATCACAGGTATTTCTATTTATCACTGTTTGAAGAGGCAAAGAAATTGGAATTTATGAGAATGAAAACTTACCAAGGTCAGTGGAGACTTTCTCAAACTGGCTCAGGGCTGCACCAGCATTTGCTGACAAGAAGGTCTCCTCATCAGGTGTCAGCTTAATCAAAAAAGGCCGAACTGAACTTGATACCTTAACTATGCATATCCCCACCATATTCCCATCATCTATATCATGAAACATGACAGCTTACAGGGATTATCAATTTGCAGTTTTATCTAATACTAAAAGCCAAAGTAAAAACGCAAGCTACTGCCCTGCACTGAATTACCTTCCTCAATATCCTCTGTCAGTTCAGAAAGGACAGTGTATGCACCACTAAGTTTTCAAGCCCTCCAGTGATAATTTTTGATGAAATGGTCACCCTGCATCTCTGTACCAAAACTAGCCAAAGGATGCAAACCACTTTTTTTGTCATGTGGTCCATACACTAATGAGCTAAGCTCTCATTTAAGAAGCTTCAAAGCTTCTTAATAAGCTCTCATAAGCATCTCACCTCCTATCATCTACTGACAAAAGCCAAAACAGAGCCACAGCCAGCTTTGACCACACTAAGAGTCAGTGACCTAGAAAACCGTCTCTTCCTTTAAAGTGCTGTGAACCATCAGTGACATTTACACATGTAGATTTTGCTTTTATGTTTGTGTTCTGATGCCTTGGTGACAGATGCCCATAAAATATTTACAATAACGAAGCAATAACCTACATTTGAAAGGTTCAGATATCTAAGTTAAAATTCACTCATTTAAGTACCTCAGATATACATCCTTATTAAAGTGATGAAGAATTAAATGTGTCAAACTACCCACAGCAATTGTGTCAATTTAACAATTAAAAGTACAGGCTACAATAGAACATCAGGTACAAACATTGAGAATTATGACAGATGTAGGGAAAAAACTACTAGTTACCTGTCTTTGCTGTATTTCATAAGCAAGCATCGAACTACCTAACATTTTGCAGTACAGCGCAGACAAGCACGTAATATTTACCAACATTTGTCACATTCAGAATAGATGTGAAACCGCTATCCTGGGAAGTCCTCTGTGAAGTAGGTTACTGATCATTTTAAAAGATAAAGAGGCTGTCAAAGCATAACATAGTGGCTTGTCTGAGGTGACCCAAGGAACTCACGCCAGGTCTAGGTAACTTCACACATTCAGTTCACAATCTTAATTAGATGCAAATCTTAATTAAATGTTTCCAAAACATTTTTTTTCCTTTGACAGTCTAACAAGAACAATATTCTGACGGAAAGCACTTGCTAGTATCACTTACCTGGAACGTACCTCCCTTTAGTACCACACTTGATATTTTCTATCACATTCCCTCATTTACTAGGAAAGTTTAACTACAGAGACACACAGCAACTCATTTTCTTCATACACCTTCAACAAAAAGAAATAACTTCTCTTCCTCCCTCTAGCGGTAAAAAACACACCACACACACACACACAAAAAAAAAAAACAGGATTGTTCTGCACACTGATGCGATTATTGGGGAAATACAACGTTTAACATCTACCTCTCAAATGTATATATCTCACACCAAGGAACAGATATTATCAACAATACAGAACTGAGTTGAAGCTCAATGTGTGTCAAAAGTCTTTGACAGTCCCTGCTAGGTGGATAGGCGTTAGTTAGCTAGTAAAAGACTCGTATTGCAGCTTTCGTATCATCATCTTGTATGAGCTTCTACGTGATTCACTCCTATGGCCCAACAAAGATAGTAATAGTCTTATATAAATGTACAATATTATTTGGCATGTTTAGTAGTGAGTGCTTCAAGACGTTTGCTATGAAAGCAAGCTACATTTTAGGATTTGTTCATTAAAAAAAAGTTGTAATTTCTTATTTTAATATATAAGATTTGTCTTCATTATATAGATAAAAAAGTCTATTCATCAACTAGCTTTCATACTAACACTTTACCTTCTCACCAAGCTTTCTGAGGGCAGTCAGGATTTCAACTTTCTGTTGCGTGTATAGGTCTCGTCCCAATTTCCCAACCATTAAGTCTCTGTCCATCTGTATACCAAGAAATAAAAAGTCAAATCATATAAACATCCCAGTAGTTTCACTCAATAAAACAGCATGACCACTGCAACAGCCTAAACATACCATCAGTAAGCACGGTACCCATGGAAGTAAGGGACAGACCTAACTATACTTTAAAAGACGGCTGCACATTTTTTCTGACATTCTCCAGATACTCTGCACCTGACATTAGCATTCTCCATGTCTCTGATCTTGAAATTCTTCTAATAAAAGACTTGAAACTCTTCTAATCCAAAATTATGGATTCACACATCACTGATACACAAGGGAATCACATTTCACTTAATCTAAATCTCAAGTTCAGTCATAATCTGAAACACGAATGCACTCAAATGCCCCCAACACAATTCTAGATTCAAACTCTTCACATCTTCCATCTGCAATTATACTCAGCTCACTTTTTGTTAACCACATTTTTGTTTTGAAACAGCAAGATAGAGAACAACTCATATACATTGTTGTCCCCATTACCACAATGAACATTCGAAACTGGACAAACTGAAAGATAACTTCTTTAGCTCCTCGTGATGCCATCACCAAGTTTCCTAACACACTTGGTACTCTCCTTGCAATCATTACAAATTTAAATAAGTCTAGTTCTAATAAACTGTTCTTAAAGTAAAACAGAAACCTTCACCTCTGCCAACCTTGTCCTCAATTGCCTTGGTTGTTTCTTTGCAAACATTCTAATTACTTCTGGAGTTTTAAATGCTTGGCTGATGGCTGCTTGTATTGCCTGCAAGGAAAAGAACAAGAATGACCAGAACTAATAGCAATCATAAACTATAGCTGCATGACAAGATTAATGAAGGCTGGAAAGCATCATTAGTATCCTCTGCATCATTTGATAAGAGAGCTTTTCTTTGTTTGCATAACCACAGAACTTAGATGAAAAAAATATCCAACATTTACGCAGGGCTTGAAAAATCCACTAATTGGTGCAATTATTCTGAGAAAAAGATGTGGAACTTTTAATTAGAGTCCAGGTCTTAATTAAATTTCCAACATCTTCCTGATATTATCAGGACACAAGTGAATGTGCTGTGCTATCTTAAGCAGTTTTTATGCCCGCACTGACAAGTACAGTTCTTCTAAGAGTAAGCAGAATGTAATTGATGAGGTCCATCTCCTGTTGCTATTCAAAATACTCTACAGAATATCAGAGCTATTATATTAAATCTCACCACAGTTATTTTTCAACAAATCATCATTTCTCTGGAAACAGAGCTCAAAACATAGGGCTTGGAAGGAACAAACCATGCTTTCATTAAACACTTGAAAAGACAGAAAATGGATCAAAAGTTTAGAAGTTGACATAAAATAAGATCAATACACCAGAAGAACTTGAATTTACAGTCACCATTAGTCTTTTCATTTGGACTGGGATGACTCTCTGAAATACAAACCTGTGATACGAGCATACGAAATGCTATCTTCACCCTTCTTAACAAATAGGCAAGAACTTCGTTTCTCACCATATATTGTCCTGGATTGTCTCTCACACCTTTTAAATTATTTAGTAACTTTTTCTAATATTCAGGCCCTGCAGTTTCCCACATTTTTTCTTCTACAGTGTTATCACTGATACTATTTTTCCCCTCCTGTTGTAAAATGAAGAGACCTAACCAAGTTTTTAATATGTACACATACATTAAATAATAAAAACATTCAGTGCAAAGATGCAGGTTTCACGTGCCCCTGTATAGATATTATAACAGACCACTTAGATCTATTTCCTGTTTCGCTGAGTCCAAGCAGAATACAACCTACTTTTAATAACACATCAGTCAGACAGATCTGAGTAAGAATCATCTTTACCAGTTGCATGCCACTGAGCTCATCCACCAAAGTCATATCTCCAGACATAATCTTCTTCAGTGAGTCATTGATCTCACTCAGCTGTTCTAGAGTTTCTTTCTTTGTTTCTTCATACTCATCTGCATCTAGTTCCTCTCTAAAGAAGAGCCAACAAGACGTATTAAATCACAGGATTAAAGCTGAGATGTAATATGGAAAAAAAGGACATCAGGGTGTATCATGAAGCACATATCCTCAAATAGCAATAAAAATATTCACATCACTTCACGTTATTCTGCTTCTAGGCCTCTTAGCTGTTATTTGGCTCATGAATATGAGTTTGCTTCTTGTTTTTGCACCTCTTCATAGTTGTCCATGCAGTTGTGTTGCTTGTACAAATTCACTTGCATTAAAAAGACACTGACAACTACAAGGTACTAAACACATGGTGCAACATTTAAAAATTTATTTGGGATCTCAACAAAAAAATGCAGTGAGATTGCCTTACTTAAAGGTAAGATGGATCAAATTATCTGAAAAGCCCACCTCTTCACCCCAAAACCATCAAGCAATTCAGGAAAAAAAAAATGTCAGCCCTTAATCCTGCTGTTTAAGCCTTGGTAAACTCAAAGAATGACACACAGAACTGTTCTTGAAAATACATTAAATATGTATCGCTTAGGCTAGTTAGAATTATAGCCAGAGAAAGCATCTAAAACCAGACAGGATGCTTAAGTACCACTAATGAGATGGAAAAAAAAATTCCTTGGCAATTCCATCTATTTCAAATTTTACTAGCCTACGAAGACCGAAAGAGTTAGGAGTATCACATGAAGATGTTAAACAAACCACGGAAAAAAATACACAACCAAATCTGTAATTATAAGACAAAGCAAAATAAAAGCACACAAAAGCAAATAACTGCTATTAAAAAAGCATATATGAAAACTGAGAATTCTGTGAACAGCTACTGCAAGTTAACAAGTCCCACTGAAATATAAAATTTCAAAGAAAATAGTAATGAGTATTTTTGCCCTCATTTTCCTCAAGACAATAGAATGACCTTAATACAAAATGTTTTTTTCCACATCACTTTTACTACCTAATACTAACACCCTATCATAGTTTTTAAAAAATAAAGACACATCAAAACACAAAGCAAAAACAAAAAAACACAAGACTTTTGAAAGGTACAGTTCCCTTCTGCCAACCACTTAGGAAAAATATTCCCATTTAAGAGGAAAGCATCTACTTCTATTACCTGCATTCCTCCAGATCTTGAAGCTGCTGCATTAGCCTATCCAACTGCTCTTCCAAGTTCTGTTTTAGTTTAGTGGTCTCTGTTGTTCCTCTTGAAGCCATTTTCAGTTTTCATGAGAAAATCCGAAGTTGTTACATAACACTCCTAGGAGAAAGAACGTGTTACTGTTACGTATCAACACCTTAAAACATATTTTAAAGTGATCCAATTGATCAATATATTGATGACGGAATGTCTAATAAAAGCACTTCGAGATCCCAGCAGCAGAAATACTGGAATATTAGGCTGGGTCTACAGGACTTTTTTTTTTCTAGCATGAAATCATACACCAAGATAGTAACTCAAACAGCTATATCACATAGAAACGACTCCAAAACCTAGCATCAATTACTAATGACTTCAGGTCTCTCTATATGAAACAGTAGGCTCTTATAGAATTCTTTAGGTTGGAAATGACCCTTAAGGTCATCAAGCCCAACCATCAACATTATCAAGTCCACCAGGAAACCACATCCCTAAGTCCATGTCTCTTCAATACCTCCAGGGATGGCGACTGCCGCTTCCCTGGGCAGCCTGTTTCAGCGCCTAACCACCCTTCCCGTGAAGAAATTCTTCCTGATATCCCACCTAATCCTCCTCTGGCACATCTTGAGGCCGTCTCCTTGCATCCTAAAACTCCTCAATTTTTATTCTTCGCCTTCTCTACAACTGCCCCTTGGGAAACTACTTAAGAGACAACAACCCAAATTTAGGAGTTTGAAGCACGTAAACACCCCAGTTGAAACCATTAGCCGTAGAAAACTAGAACGTTCTAGAGAAAATCCGCGCTTCTTTGGATATTAAATAGGCCAAGTGGCCTCAGCGCAACGATCCGAAGGCTGCACCCGGGCGACACGCCGGCTCCCCCGGTACTGAGCAGCCGGCTCCCAGCACTTGCACGAATGCCACCGGCTCGCCCCGGCTCTGGAAGGCACTCGGGGAGGAGACACGACCCTCCCGCGGCCACGGCGGGAGACGAGCGGTAAACGCGAAGGGCTGAGGGAGGAGACGGGGAAGAGAAGCAAGGCCGGCACCGCCCGGCCTGCGGCTCCGCGGGGCAGGGAGGGGAGGCCGCAGGGCCGCCCGCAGGCAGGGCAGGGAGCGCGGAGAGGGGCCCGAGCCCCACACGGATCCCCCCGGTGCCCTCCCGCCGCCCGGCCCCGTGTCGCCGCCTCACCTGGGGCAGGCCGGGAGCGGGGCGCCGCGGGGCCGCTTCCGGAGCGCCGGGGCCACTGCGATGGCGCCGCCCGCTGCGGCTCTGGGCGCCGGGAGGCCCCGGGCGGTAAGAGACGGGGGTTCCGGGGGGCCGGGGAGGGACCGAGGGGACCCGGGGGGGCCGGGCTCTCGTGGAGGGGGTGGCTGCTGAAACGGGCCGGGCAGCGGCGGGCCCAGCGCGGGGCAGCTGCCAGCAGGAGCTTCCTTCTGCACGCTGACAATGTGATACGTCTGAATCTTTCTATTTCTTCGGCTGTTCTTAATAAATGAGTGTTTGCCTCGGAAATGTAAAGGTGGTAGGCCAAGGCGGACTCACCACGCTGCCTGCGCACCCATGGAAGCGAACAGCTTGGTTTTCAGGACTGCCAAAATCTGCTGTAGGCACATCTTGATGGGGTTTGTGCTAATACATGTCGAGTGTCAGGGCTGCAAGTGGTGCACACTACATGAAATCACGTATAAGCATGCTGAGATTTTATGTAAACATACATGTAAAGGATCATATACATTACATTGCACATTTTTTTCCTTATGAAAAAGTGAAAATGATCCACGGCATCCAGTGCTTACAGAAACATTGACTGAGCACAGCCTTACCTTGTTACTTTTAAAGTCTCTACAGAGAGATTTTACTAACATTTTATTTAGTACTTGATATAAGGGAACAATAACGGATGTGGCTGTTTGCAGTGCTGTGAAACAAACCACACTTAACTGACTGTGCACATAGCTCATACCAAAGAGTTAGAGCTGTATGAAGGTCATTTCGTACAGAGCAGGTCCCAGCTCTGTAGGTACTATGCTGTGTATAACCATGACAAAATAGCGTCAGTAATCACAATACCTCTTGTCATCTGCGCTGTTCTCCACATCAGCCATGTAGCTGTTTTCTATGCAAATGGTCCTAGACAGAGGATGTCAACGCAGATTGGGAGGCTGAGGGTATGGGCATACTGTTATGTTCTTAATTTCTATGCAGATATGCAGTGCTACAAGGTGATTTTATGATGCAATACCTGCCTGTTTCTAAAGAGTGCAAAAAAGGATGAACAAGGACGTTTGACTAACTCCAGAGAAGGCACTATACATTTTCACCTTAAAATCTTCCTTTTTTTTCCCTTACTTTTTTTTTTTTTTAAAGCAGAAAATCAATCCTTTTCCAATTTGCAGTATGAGTCACTTTCTTTAGCAAGTGGGGCTTTATGCATTACAAAGGCAAGTCCAACTCCTTTCCTTGCCTGTTCCCATAGTAACTCTTCTAGCTGATGCCCCTGTGAAGACTGCATTCCAAGTAACACCAAACCCTTCAAATGCTGAACTACTCTGCAATAATAAAGAATATTTTAAAAGTTTGTGAAACTCAAAAGCACAGAAAAGTACCAAAACTTGCAAAATGTACCTCATAAGATGCCTTGCAGGATTTCCTTTTATTCAAGGGCTATTTGATGTTAGTAGGTAGGAGCTGTTAGAAGATTCAGCTGTGATGAGATATATCACCACTGTGGTGGCACCGAGCATTGCTGTTTCTTTGCAAAGAAGACTGATCGTGAGGCTGACCTTGTGGGATTTTTCCAGGCAGATTGTGCTGTAGAAATAATGGCAGACTATTCAGTGCTCAACACAAATGCCTCAGACATCTCACAAACAGTAACAAGCAGGAGAATGGCCCATAATATATTCCAGTTTTCATGTGCTTGTTCAGGGCCAGCCTAGGAGAAACCATCTTGGCAAGCCAGAATGTTCTCATGAAGCACTGAGGAGCAAAAATCCATGCAGTGGGAGGAGAAATTAAAAAGACGAGTGGTGAAATTTCCTTATTTTCCCCAATTCTTAAACACCTTTCTGAAACTCAGGTTGCAGAGTTGAAACAGTGCTGCTGTATTTTTAAAAAGGGAAAAAAAAAGGTATTTAATTGCAGCTTTCACTAAACTTTTTAAAATTCACTTTTCTTCTATCATTAGTTCCACTGGTATACACAGTACCCACTTTCCACAAAACCAAGTAGATTGGTTGTTTTCATGTTTAGGCCATAGCACTGTCTTTCTGCATACTAGGAACACGTAAAATGTAAATAAATCCTAAACAAAGAAATGTTAACCCTCCTCTCTTCCGGAATTTAATTCAATATAATGATAATTATGTAGATTTTGCTGAAAATATTCACTGCAAAGTACATCAGCAGCACTGGGAACTCTCAGAGGATGTTCTGTTCCCCTCTATAAGCACCAGAAGTAAGGAAGTTCCCTGCAAACATGTCTCTTGGCAGTTGATTGGCATTAGCATCTGAAAAAAAAAAAGACATTCTAATAAAGTTTGTCCTGAAGTTGGAGACCTTAATAATCTCTCCTCCTGATTTTTTGGTTGTTTTTTGGTTGTTTTTATTTGCTTGTTTTTTTTTTTTTTTCACAAGCTGCTTTTCTTTAGAGTGGGCAGTACACTGGCCTCTCTTTTGGTGAGCTGCCCATTTTTAATGAACTTCTTAAAGGTGCTTCCTTCTCTTGCATATAGGAAGGAATTGCAACTGCCAAGCTAATACATGGACAAGGCAAAGTTAGGTTCACATATCTGTTACATATGTCGTCCTCCTTGCATTCTATTCAGGAATAACAAGGAAGAACTAGAGACAGTGGTTTTAATCTCTTAAAAGCTGGATAATGCAGTATCACATGAATGGTCACAGGCCAAATGCTGATGGAAGGAAAATACGGTGATCAATTTGCCCTTGAAATCATCTGCTTATTGGCAGCACAAGTAAGTAGAAATAACTATTTTTAATCTCTCTTGCAGTAACTAGGCCCAACATTCTCCTCTTGGCTCTGTAGCTGTGAGGAATGGCTATGGAAGATCCCGACAAGAAGACTGAAGTAGTACTGCTGGCCTGTGGGTCCTTTAATCCCATTACCAACATGCATCTCAGGCTATTTGAGCTGGCTAAAGACTATTTTGATGAAACAGGTAGGATGGTAATTTATATCATTTAAAACAGCTCTCTATCCAGACACTTAAATGTTAAGGTGAATATTTTGTTTATGCCTGTTTGACAGTGATAGATATTTTTGGAAAACTAATTAGGTATTGAAGCTAGAATGAGTATGTATCCTACTGACTCCTGTAGGCTAAATACAGTCTCACTTATTTGCTGCCTTTTACTAATTCTAACGAACTAAAACACTGGTTTTATAGTTTTTCTTTCTGAAATTAGAAAGGCATGAGTAGATGTCATAGAGATATATCTTTCTTATATTTCTTACTGAATATTTAATTGTGCGTCCTTGTACAGTGGCAGAAATATACCGTACTTTTCCACTGGGCTAGTTATTAGAGCTGTCACTGATGTTCTTAGAGACTGCAGTGAACAATGAGTGTGTAATAGTTTAAATACAGTACTGTGGAAATAACATCTGCTCAGCCACTTTTCATGTTCTTGTGTGATATGCGTTTTTTTTCCCCACAGGAAAATACAAAGTAATCAAAGGAATAATTTCACCAGTAAGTGACGCATATAAGAAGAAAGGTCTGATCAGTGCTGATCACCGAGTAACCATGGCAAAATTAGCTACTAAAAACTCAGATTGGGTGGAAGTTGATGACTGGGAAAGCACCCAGAGTGAGTGGTTGGAAACAGTAAAAGTTTTAAGGTATTCTTCTGCAAAATCCTAAAAAGTCTCAAGAACCTGTAGAATAATAAGGAATGGTGTTAGCTATTACAAGTTAAACTAACCCCAAATCATGTGAATAAACTCAGTGAAGTCAAAAATACTATTTGTATAAACATTGTAAATGAAGGATTGCAATATTAGTCCTAAACGTACACAAAATGTGCCTGTGAACAATTTTTAAGATCATATATTTTTTCTTAGGCTCTATTTAGTTTTTGTGCTGAAAAGATATTCCCAAGGAAAGAACAGAGACTAAAATAGGGTGGGCATAAGCTATGCAAGCTTCCCTCATTTGATTTTGTTTGTGTTAGGCTGCCCATTTGTGTATTTAAAGGTTGGCATGAGAATCATCTAAAGGCATTTATTTATTTATTTATTTATTTAATGTTTTTCGCTCTTTCAGTCACTGCTACTTAACTGAGGTTCTTCTTTTTCTTTAAAAACAAGGAAACAAATCTTGTAGTTGTTGCTTTGAAATCTTTGCACTTTTACCACCTTATAAGCCAACTCTCAGAAGTCCTTCTTTCAGCAGATCAGTTCTTGGATGGGTTTTCTGTGAAGACACTGCAAGAGGAAGTGGTGAAAGGTTATTTAGTAGATAATACTCTTCCCTGTATTCTCTTGCATCTTTAAAATATCTAAAATACCTCTGTTTTGCAGGTACCATCATCAAAAGCTTTTGTCTTCTGATCCCACTAATAGTCCGCAGAATGCTTTACCTTTAACAAAGCCAGGACGGAAGAGGAAACAGGAACCAAATAGACACGAGCCTATTAAAAAAAAAAATCAGAGTCCAGATATAAAAAGTTAAGTCTATTTGCAAATTAAATGCTTAACAATAGTTGCTATGTCAAGGGAATTGTGCTGATGAGTAACTTTTTTATGCTACTTCTTGTTTATGATTTTAGCAAAAAAGGTTACTCATCTAGATCCCAAAGCATAAATAGGTGGTTTTTGCTTGTTTTTTCTTTCCTTTTATGCAATCCCCTCCACCCCCTGCCATGCAAAAGCTAGCTCCTCTTCTGTAACTCTATGGAGTGTCACATAAAGTTTTAAAACCATAATAGTATCCCTTCCTAATTAGCTATTCTGAAATCCTCTCTAGATTTTCTTTTACTTTGATCCTTTGATTGACTCACCCCAAAGCTAAATAAGCATATTAGAGTATATTTTCTGGTCCTCTTGCATGAGAAGACTTCCATAACCTTTTTTCAGAGAAACCCTGTGTTAAGGCTACTAATTGTAAACTATATGCTCTGAATCTTTTTTTTATTTTAATTTCATCTTAACCAAGATGGGAAGAGTTAGCCTAGGTATTAAATGTCCCCATCAAGCTAGCTAAAATCTGGTGGCCTAAACCAAGCCCAGCTTCTCATTTATTCTTCTTTTTAAGGTACCCCACAGATTAAACTGCTTTGTGGAAGTGACGTGCTGGAATCCTTTGGGATCCCCAACCTGTGGAAGTTGGAGGACATCACTGAAATTGTGCAAAATCATGGCCTTGTATGCATCAGTAGGGCTGGAAGCAACGTTCAGAAATTCATCTACGAATCTGATATCTTGTGGAGACATAAGAATAATATTCACCTTGTGGAAGAATGGATCACAAATGACATTTCCTCCACCAGGATCAGGAGAGCATTGCGGAGAGGCCAGAGCATTCGTTACCTAGTGCCTGATGTAGTTCAGGCATACATAGAAAAAAATAATCTATATAATCCAGAGAGTGAAGACAAGAATGCTGGGGTTGTCTTAGCTCCCTTACAAAAATATGCAAGTGATTCCAAGAACTAACAGGCACTATACAGCGAATTTACTTTCTGCTGTGAAAAGGTACTAGTTCAGTAGAGGAAAATGTTTTTTTTCTTTAGTTTTTATTTGCCTGTTTGGTTTTGGTGACTTTTTTATTAAATAGCAGGCAAATTCTGTGGCTTTAGTAGACATGTAGTTGCTGTTGAGGTTTGGTTTGCTTAAGAATTGGGCCTACACAATCCTTTTTAAAAATACAGTTAGAAGATTTTCACTTTTAAGCATATTGTCACAGTTCATGAACTAAATACAAGAATTCACAGTGGTATATGAGAGTACAAATTGATGAACAGAACAAATGAAAATGTTCTGATGTGTTTTAACTCAGACCGCTCTGACTGCTATTTATAAAATAAGAACACAAATATTTTTAATAACTGTGCTGTAAGTAATAAAGCCATTTCATTTCAAAATGTACCACTTACTGATAGTAAATCCCTATAATTATTATTACTTTTTAAGTTGCTAACATATGATGCAACTTAAAGAAATGATTTAGCTATACCCTGGAAGGGAAAAATTTACTCCTGGCTGAAATGGCACTAGATAGATCATGCTTTTAGTTGCCTGCCTTTCAAATATGAAGCCCGTTTACTTGCTCTCACACAGTTTGCTCCCCAAAATGCCTTGTGCTTTACCTTCCCATTCATGTTTCCAGAGCTGTAGGTTCAGTTCAACAATGTTTCTCACAAGAGGAGGGACCTACTTCAGAAACTGGTTTATAGCCATTGATTTAATGGAAAGAAGTTAATAATAGTGTCATTGCAGATTCTCAGACAGTTGTCCCTTTATTTCAAATAATAAATGAGCCTTTACGTTTGAGCCAAATGTATATAGCTAGATATGTTTTTATGTTAGTGGAGTTGAAAAGAAATAGTAGGACACTTAGGACTGTTCATAAGTGAAATGTTTTTCTTTGCTGGAAATCTGGTTTAGAATCTAAAAACATACTGTCTGTATTAAGTGAATATAAACTAAAGAGGCACTGTGAATGTCATGGTAATATAATTCTACCTCCCTTTCTTTGCTGTCATCCCATTTTTAGTTTGGATTATGTGCCTTAATAAAAATGTCAAGGTTTCCAAGACGCTACCTAACAGGTCAACAGCTTTTTCATACTATCTCCTCAAGACAAATCTGTTCACATTTTTCAGATCAACAAAGCCAACAGAACATGAAGTTCTTGGTGTGCAGAGCGTAGGTGCTGGTGGGCAAGTCTAGAACCATGAACTTGCTTTGGGATCATAACTGTGACAACCTGTCATCCTCCTTCCCTGGCATGTGATTCCCAAAAACTAATGCAGAGGTGTGGGCTTCACTGAGAGCTTAGGGTGAATCTGGAAGCCACAAGCCAAACACAGCCAAACAATCACGGGTTGCCTTAGAATGTGCAGGGCTCATATAGAACCCAACTGGAGAGTAAAGACTCTAGTGGGAGAACATGTAACATGCAGTGGAGCTAGGATCACACATACAAACCTGGAGCCCCACGATATTATAAAATTACCATGTACTAGAACCTCTGTTCTGCTAGGTCTAGCCTGTAAAGGTGGCCATCTGTGGTGGTTTTTCTCGGGTGGGCAGCCAAGCTCCACCACGGTCACTCTCTAACTCCCCCTCTTCAAAGGCACGCCATCTACAGAGAATGTACAAGGAGATCATTAGTGTAACAAAATCAAGGCACAGCTTAGAAGGTCATCTGTAACTCTACTGTGACATAGAGTAGCATCATAGATCTTATTTTTTTTCCCTTGGTGATTTCTGCATCAAATGTGCTCAGTCTGCCATTTTTTCCCTTAGAGCTTAGGCAAACTTACACAGTCTTTTGATAATGAGGCTGGGTTCATGTATCATCAACAGTTACAAAGGCACTGAAGGACATATTAAGCCCCTCTGTCACACCTTAGCATCAAACTGCCATTGAAGATAAACTATATTATTGATGGTGCATGTGAAAGGATAAGATCTCTGTTACTCTTTCGTCTGTTGTCTGTCTTAATGGTTGACAAGAACAGAGAGCAGGAAAGTTTTATTTTCAGCATGCACGTCAACTAGTGTGCTTCTGAATAAACAGAGCAGATATTTCCAGTAGGAAAGCACCCCATTTATGTGGTCACTTTTCAGAGTAAAACTACACTTTAGGATTATTCTTCTAAATAATGACACTGGTATATATTGGTGCACTGTATAATTCTAGAGAAACTGCATATTTAACTGCATGTTTATAAAGCTGTGATCTTCAGACAGTTATTTCACTGGGTTTTAATGTAGTTTTATGTGATGGGTCTTTCAATAAAATAAATTGCATGCAATATGATAATTTTAATCATTAACCAAATCTGATGTTTGATGACTGCATAACTTTTAAGTAGTAATGATGTCAGTATTGTTTTGTCTATACAAAACAGAATATTGTTCAAAAATTGTGGTGAATATTGATCTTTTGTTTTACCAGTGGGATCTGGAAATCTCCCTATTACAACACTAGAAGTAAACATATACTGACAATCTGCTGTTCCAATCAGTTCTAAGTATCAGCATCACAGTCAGTGAGGTGTCATATTCTGAAATGTTCAAGTAGTAAAACTTGCAAGAGTGGACTAAATCTAAGAGAGAATGTATATACTTGTAAATGTAAGGTTTGTGAATCATGCAGTTCATTGAACTTTTTTATGAAAGAGTTGTAATGCATTCACAGCTATTCTGCAAGAAAAGTGAGGCTTGCTTTCTTAACATTATTGCTTTTGGTTCTACTCTATTAAGAGAACATAGGGTCCTTATACCACGTAAGTAATTCAGATTCAAATTATTTTACAAATACTGCAACAGCAGTAGGAACCATTTAATTTACTTCTGTAATGAGGCCACATCGTTGGCAGAATGTTTTATATGCTCAGTGCTGCACAACAATTAAGATGGAGATGGAAAAAATATCTTTCCACAAAAAAAAGGAAAATAGGGGAATTTGTAAGGGAAGATGAAATGAACCATCACAGGAGGTGGCCAGGACATTAGGGAGTTCTCACAAAATTAGATACAGATCCTTGGCTTAGTCTTGAAATAGCTACCTGAGTATCCTCTATATATCTTAGTTTGAGATTTAGAACTGATTTACAGAAAGAAGCACCACATCCCAGACAATCAGTACAATCTTAATTTTCAACTAAAAAGTTAATCCAGACTTTTGTGGAGGATTTATACTAGTACTGACTTCTCTTTACTTGGAAGAGTCAGTAGTATTGCAACAGTGCTCTTTTAGTATTGTAACCTCGTAATAACAAATTGTGGGTGAAATGCTACTACTGGAGTCCAGGGGAAACATTAATTTGCATTTCTCTGTACCATTCCCAGTTTAGTATAGGTTAGAGAACAATATCCATCTGCAAACAGGAAAGAAGCTTTGACGTCCTAATTTCCTACTCACATGATTCTGTGAGTCATATAGGTCAAACTGTCAGCTCCAAAAATGTAGTTAAAGTTCAGTGAAACAATTTTCTATGCAAAATATTATCCTTTTATTCAGCCTGACCTGTATCAGTGACCAGGTAAATGTAGTAGCTATAGGTGATTTTTTTCGTTCAAGATTCAGAATACCAAATTCTCTTTTTACTAGCAGCAGTTAAGATTTCCCTTGTCCATCAGTTTTGGGGGTTTCTTTCAATGTAGCCTTCACGGTTGTGATTGGTACTGTCCCATCTGACAAATTAAAATGTAGGATTAAGCTGACGCTTAAAACATATGCACAATTTTGGGAACTGTTGTTTTCCCCATTTTACAGATGAGGAACTCTGGTACTTCAAAATTCTAGAGTGCTTACTATTTCAGGGTTATTAAATTCCTATTTCTTTTTAAATGTACTTTGTAAATTGTCACAATAAGGCATACAGTTTGCAAAAAGTGGCCACAGATGGAAGAACTGCAAGTGACTGGAGAATTGTATGTGTTCTGTAGGAGTTCAAGTCTTATTTCCAAATTCCTCACATATCATTTCCCTTTGAAGTGAAGTGTTCTTCTATTTCATTTTCCAAAATATATTACTGGGTCATCACTTAAGGAATTTATTTCACTTCGTTGAAGATAAAGTCCAATATTGAAGCTTCCCAGCTGCACCATGTGCTATACTCCCTGTATACTCTGCCACAATGCATAGCACCTAATAAAGCATCATCAGGATTAATGCTCCATATGATCTCCCCTTTACTGTATGCGTCAAGAATAAAAAGCAAGGGGAGAGCCACATCTTCTGTCTACATGAGTACTTTTTGAATTTCTTACTGTTATTAGCAGTTTTTAGGAGTTAAATGGGAATTGCAAGGAAAGGGGCTTCTTTCCTTTAGACTTCTTTCATTTAGAAAAGGACTTCTTTCCTTTAGAAAAACCAATAAATACAGAGCTGTAGAACTGTGAACAGAGCTCAGGCGTCTAGATCTGTTGTCTCATGCTTAGCTGTTACATAAACTTTCTGTCTGGTAAAAGCACCAGGCAAAACAGAGAATTTGGTGTTCACTCTTCATGTTTCCCATGTGCTTGGATGTCTATTTATCTAAGATATAACTAACAGAAGTACAGAACACAAATGGATGGAACTGTGGCACAGCAGAGTTGTGTTGAGAGTCACATTAGAGAATAACATATGCAAAAACGATTGGTCTTTCACTTTCCTGTTACAGCCCCTAGACAACAATGCTGCCTGTTATTCACTCCAGACGTAAACCAATGAGATATTCTACTTAGTTCTAGTACTGTATCGTAAGTACCACTTTAAGACTTGCAGATACAGTACCATGAACAATTTACCAGTCAACCCCTGCCTGCTAAAACAAACACATCATGAATTTGCAGTGGGTAGATCGCCTTTTCAACAAATATGTAGATTTCAAATCATAAACCCCCATATCCAATATACACACAAGAAATCTGACTAATGACAAATTGTGTCCGTGCTTCCCTTTAAAGTATACAAGACAGACAGAAGTTTAACCAGTTTTTCATTTGTACTGTGACTCTTGGGTTAATAACATTTGCTCCATACAAAGATTTCAGAAACTGTGAACTTTTCCCTCCAACCCAGCCGAAGCTAATCCACAAATATCCTGTCACCTATTGGCTCAGCAACAGTACCCCTCCCCTCCATCAAAAAGGATCTCTGGTGTAATTCCACCCACAGTCTTCCTCATATAAGGCCTGGTTGGAAAGCTATTTCTTTATTTTTGCTTTTTGCTCAGGGGTTGATTGCAACTTCTTTCTGCAGTCTAGAAATGCCTGTAGATTTCAGTGGAACCTGGAACCTTGTCACCAATGACAATTTTGAAGGCTATATGGTGGCTTTAGGTAGGTGAAATACCTCATTCTATCCTTCTTCCTTCCCCCATGAGATTCCTTCTGAATTTAAATGCTCGAGTTCTTCTAAAATCTAGATATTGGTAAAGCTTTTTTGTCCAGAAAAGCAATGGAGAGATATTTGTTTGCTGATTAATTACATAGCATTAAAAATTATTTTAGCCTGTAACCCAGGCATCCTGGCAGGTTCCAGGAACTTCTCAGCCTGGTACTTGTTAAAGTAGAACTTTTGAATACTTTTTATCAGAGATGAGGAAGAGTTCTCCCTGTCTACTAAGTTTCTCTTGCTTTCCAGAACAAACTTATAGACCCTATGTCTTAGGGTTAATTACTAAATAACAAACAAGTTCTTGTATATTTGTCAATTCAAGGCAACTGTTTTGCTTAGTATCATGAACCTTTAAACAGCTCACAAAAGACTTCACTTATTCTGTGACCTGTTGAGCAGTCCTTCTAACTATCCCTTTCCTCATGTGCTTGAAGTTAACCTCTTATCTCATTCAGATCTTTATGGAGATACTAATGAAGCTGTAATGAGAACTAAAAGTTCTTGGTACTCTATTAGCTTTCATGTGCAAAGCTCATTATAGACTGACAGCAGGTAACCCTGCATATCCCCTTCCCCTCACCTACCTCTCCCACCTCTTTCTGCCTTGTAGACTTGTGTAAGCTGACTGCTAGCAGTATCGCTTGCAGGTAATTGCATGCACAAGTAGAATGCAATCTTTTTTCTATCCATATATGCGCTGGGTGACCTACTTTAATCGTCTAGTTGATAGCTTTACCATGTTGAAAACTCTTCCCCTTTCTTCATCCTGCTGTGTTGTCACAGGGGGAGGAGGGTACTCCATAATGAGGATTTATTCCCAAGGTCTATTCTGCAATTTGAATACAAACCAATTTCTTTACAAGGAATAGATTCACTTTTTTCCATGATAGTAAATATTGTCTGCCTATATAAAGGAATTTTAAATGAAATTTAACACCCCATCTTACGAAAAACTGGAGCATGTAAGTATTGTCTGCCAAATAGATAGTTTGTTCCTCTAAATAAATAAACATTCACTAGAAAAATAGGAATAAACCCTAAAAGCAATACTTCAAGCCCAGTATTACCAAGACCATGAGGATGATGTTCAAGATAACTGATCGTTACCCATAACTAGGCAATATTTTAGGTGTGATGTTTTCTAGTTGCACTCAAAAGGTCTTAATAGCCAGTGGCATGTCCTGAAAATGAGCCTGAGTAATTCAATTTTAGGACTGTCTTTCATTTGACTCTAAGGTACAGTGTACAAAAAATTCTTGTTAATTTGAATAATGCCTTTCCTCTTTAAAAAGGGTGAAAGAATAGGTATTAATTATTCCTTGTATCTAATAAAGAAGGGGTTCTTGGGGGTATGTGTGGGGAAATCAAATTTTGAAGAACATTCACTGAACTGTATAACATAAAACAGTTTGGCATGGGGGGACCCAAACCAACAGCACAAAAAACCAAAGCAACTAAAAAAATCCATCGAACCCTTGCATAGCAAGCTATTCTTAAGAAACGCTTCTAGAAGCAATAAAGGTAAATCCTGGCTGTCAGAATGGCTGGTGATGAGCACAACTTATCCTTTTTTCTCCTGTCAAAGGTATTGATTTTGCAACACGCAAGATAGCAAAAATGCTGAAGCCTCAGAAAGTGATCAAACAGGATGGGGACATGTTATCTATCCATACCACAAGCACATTCAGAGACTACATGCTCCAATTCAAAATTGGAGAAGAGTTTGAAGAAGACAATAAAGGCCTGGATAACAGGAAATGCAAGGTAAGACTGACTATTAAAAAATAATAATAATCAAGAAGTTCTTAGAGAATTAAGATGCCATGATCAATCTTGCTACTTTGGCTGAAGTTATCAAGAATACTATTTCTAGTGTGATACAGAGGCAGGAACCTGAGTTATTTTCATTTTCCTGTACAATAGTATTTAGTCCTCTTTTTTTATCAGAAAGGATATTAACTACTAGGTGTACTTCAGAACTGAGATAACGTATAGGAACACTGTTTCTTCTTCAACAGAGCTTAGTTACCTGGGACAACGACAAACTTGTCTGTGTCCAGATTGGTGAGAAGAAGAACAGGGGCTGGACTCACTGGCTTGAAGGAGATGACCTCCACCTGGTATTTGCTTTACTTCAGATTTTTATATATATTTCAGAATTGTATCTATGACAAAAATACAGTCTTTATTGTGGTCATAACATGCACAAGTTTTCTTCTAGCTCAGTAGTATATGTAATTGACAGTACATAAGAAACACATTCTGCTTTCAGCTTGTCTACCTGTAACAATTTTACTGTTTCATTCTTCATTCTTCTGCATAGTTAAATGCAGAATATTAACCACAACTTATTAGCATAGCAGGTGAGTGATGGTCAGTACTCATGGCAAATGGTCAATGTTCACCTTTGGAGATGATCCCTTTGATTACTATTTATTTATTTATTTATTTATTTATTTTTAGGAGCTTCGTTGTGAGAATCAAGTATGTAAACAAGTATTCAAGAGAGCTTGAATATGAGTGTTGGTCACCGTGGAAAGACAGCTATATACAGGAGGCCATGCATCCTCATGTCCAGTGATAGCTGTACAGACAAGAATCGATTCCTTCTACCTGTTAATCTAAATGATACGATGTTTCTGGCTCAGGAAATGCTGTCTGTTAGCCATGTTAAATATCTGATTTTTGCTAATAAACACCAAAAACAATCTTAAGTACCTGTCTTCTGAATATATTGACAGAGGGGAGGAGAAAAAAGACAAATGATGGGGCTTGGTTTCCACTTAACTACTGGTCTAAATCAGAACAATAAAAAAAAAAAAAAAAAAAAACAGTCTAAACAGGCCTGCCAACATCAAACAAGAGGAGAACTTAACCTGTGTAATTCTGGGAATGGTAAAAAGTAAAAAGGACAACACAAGATACGAAGTCATTATTCAAAATACTTCTTAAGCTGCAGATTAGTATTTCAGAAGTTAACTTTGGTTGCATTTTAAATGTGTTATGTAAACTTTATGTTGTGCCATAGCTGCTTTGTTCACAAAATAATTAAGTTCAGCTTACCAGAGGGGGAGCAAGCCTATGACAAAATAGTGTCATCCCACAATAATGACAAGAGGTTTGAGCAATCACGTAGGTTCCAGTCTGCAAAGCAATTGAATGCTGTTAGCACATATACAGAGTAAAAACAATGCTACTCAAGACTTACTTGCACATGGTTGTTCAATTAGGTTAACATAGCTCTCATTTTTGACCTTGTGTGCTGTTGCGCAGAAGCTTAATTCTGTCTCCTGTAAATACCTTTACGCGGTCAGACCGACTTGTTGCATGTGCAATATATCTCTCCGGTAACGCTAGTATTGCAGGGATGGGCTTGCTAGTGGAAAAAGAGGAGTTTAACTTAAATCTAGCTTAAGCAAAATAAATTAATTAGAACTCCTTTTTTTTTTTTTTTTTGTAGAAACTGAAGTTACCCCTGACACTTTGAGAGATAAGTATCTTACAGATATTTCTTCTTCCTCACTGTCAGTTCAGAATTACTACAGCTACTAAATGAGGCATACAAAACCCGTTGAAGCTTGAAGGGCTTAAAAACATCGTGAGATTTTGTGAGATTTGTGGTAATTACGTGGGATACCATCAGGCTCTGTAAAGGTACAGTAGCTTCTAAAATATGAAGAAACAACTCGTACTCTGGACAGGGAAATCTGGTGGACAGGGAGTAAAATATTACATATATTCTATGATTCCTGACAGTGTCTTCCTTATGGAACTGAGTGATGATTTTACTTATTTGATTAATAAGATTAATGCTACCACGTTACTCTAATATAAACAACACTTAATACCTCAAATCTGCTCTGTCATGTCTACCGGCAGTGTACTGCAACAGCCACAGGCTTCACTATTCCACTAGATGGCACCACTGCAACACATTGCTTTTGTATTTAAAATTGAGGTTTCCAACAGCAGTATTTTAAGTGTTAAATATTGCAAAAATGCTTAAACTGCACAGCTTGAAGTTGTATGTTCCAATCAGATGTACTTGAGAAGCAACACAGAAAGGCCATGATGATCTTAAGAAGTCTGTTAGTACAGGGAGAAAATCCAAGTAGAAATCAGAAAAATGCAATCTTCAAAGACGGTATGACTAGAACTGTAATACTTCAGTAGTAAGGCTGCTATTCAGAAGCCTTTGCTAAAAAAAAAAAAAAACAAACTATAGAAGACTTATCAGCTGTGATATTACTTTTTTGTTGCTACCTTCCTGCTTCAAATTGATAATTTGAAAGCGGGCGATGCCATGCAGAACTCACTTGAGGATGCTTTGGAGATCTTGAGGATGAGACAAGCTACTACAGTGAGAGAACTGCTTATAATTTCATTTTTATGCCAACCATTTTGCATGCTTTTATAAAATACAAATTAAGCATCCTGAAATTCAAGGTGAAAAAAAGAAAGGGAACAGTCCTATATTCTGTAACCAGCCAAAAAATAAAATAAATAAATAAATAAAGATATTAAGATAGTTTTTGCCAAGAAGACATTCACTTGAACTCTAGAACTGAAGGACAGAAACAAAATTCCCCAGGTAAGCACTTGAAGGGTTTTATTCAAAGGTGTTTCAGACCACTTCAATTATCTCTAAAGCTTTGATGGTGAAACTTTTTCAGCAACCAACCTTTGAGTTTTTTAGTCAGTGTAACTGCTGACTATGTGTATTACATGAGTTCAAAATATGTCGGCTGCATGTAAAAGTACTTTATAGATGGGTGAATTGAAGGATATGTGTTGTCTTCTGGATTTTACAATCAAAATAGACAACAAAAATTCAAAAGAAAAGACAGGATTCACACTCTGTAAAACAGTTTCTTTAAAGATTATATGAAAAGAAAAAAGTTAGTTATACAGGTGGTATATGACCATGACATGGTGTCACCATGACAGCAACAGAAGCACCATCAAAGTTACTAATTTTCACTCAGAAGCGTATATTTAAAAATTGTGTTTTAAGACATACATTTGTGTGTAGTCCCCTAGTCATTTTCTTGGATAATGTTCTGTGTACTTACTATATGGAATAAACTGGAGTAATTTAGTGTAAGAACAAAATAGCAAGTGTTTTAGATTACAGCTCCAACTCCAAACAATAAAATATAACAAAATTAAACATTGTCCCAAGAAGATGAAGAAACACGAGATAAAACATAATCTAAAATCAATGGTAAGGATGGGTAGGTGTTCAACAAAAAGACCAGCAGTATATATTATGATCCAATTATTTACAAAAGAACTTGTTCTCCATTCTGGGCAACTTGGTTAAGTCATCAAAAAACATTTTTATTCAAAAAAATAAAAAGCTCCTATCAAATTAAGAAAGTTGTGTGCTGAAATACAATAGCAAGGATATCTGCCTCATATATGGATAAAAAACCCAGAGCTGTTCAATTGTATTGCTTTATAATTATTCATGGTACTTAAGGAAATATGTCTTAATTTGATTCCTTGTTCACACTGACTGGTTTGCTTCCGTCTCATATCCTGTTGTCCTTCCTTTATGGGATTCTTTCACCAGCTGAGTCAAACTACATGGCATGGCACAGAGCTGTCTACTAAGATCTTATTACTAGTGACTGTTCATCCTATGGGCAAGTCTGCTGATGCAACTCCCTTTTTTTTTTTTTTTTTGGTCCTCTTCCAAAAGAGCAACTTTCCAAATCCCTTTTCTTTTCGCCTACCTGTCCTGTAACTGATGTAACACGGAGCAGGAAGCAAACATCCGACTCACCTCAAGTCAGCACAGCCCTGGCCGCTTTGTTCTCTAACTGGAGTACGATTTTTGACAGGGAAAGAAAAGAAAGTGAAAGAAAAGATTAATATTTTCCACACAAATATAATTTTTAAGGATTGTGCGGCACTGGCATAGGCTGCCCAGGGAAGCGGTTGAGTCATCACAGAGGTCTTCAAGAAATGTGTAGATGTAGAGCTTAGCAGTGCGGTTTAGTGGTGGACTTCAGCACTAGGTTAAAGGTTGGACTAGATGATCTTAGAAGTCTTTTCCAACCTGCATGATTCTGTGATTCTATGACTAGATGCAGATGTCTAGATGTTTTTCCACAGGAAGGGGAAAAACATACATCAGGTTCAAACAAGAGTTAGGGGTAAGGCCCAGTATTGAGTGCTCAGCACTTCAGCTTTCCCTTGGGATATCACACCGAATGTGACGATTAGACAAAAAGCTTAATTATGGGTCACGGAGAAGCGGGCTAAGCCCTTCAAGGCGCGGGGCGGGCTAACCCATGACGGGGTCTTCAAGGAGCGGGGCACAAAGGGACCCACAACTGGAGGTCGGGGCCACCACAGCCGGCGGCTCCCCACGCCCCTCTGGGGCTGCTCCGTCCTGTGGGCGAGCGGCGACGCCCCTGCAGGCGGACATCTCCCCCCTGCCCCTCATTCCTACCTCATGCCCACCCCTCCCGGCCGCTACCCCTCAGCACCGCCCTCGCCCCCCCGTTGCCATGGCGCCGCCGGGCCCCTCCCCTCCCTCCCTGCCCGCCACGACTCGCCGCCGCTTGGCCCCGCCCCTCCCGCTCTCCCCGCGCTCCCCGCCGCCTCCTCCCGGCCCTGCCATTGGCCGGCGCCGCGCGGGGCCCGGCATGCCCGCTGCCCTCGGCGGCCTCACGTGATCCCGCCGCAAGATGGCGGCCGCCGCCCTGTTGTTTTGATTAATAATCCCTGCGCGGGGCTGCGGCCGCGGCGCGGGCGGGGGCCGGGGCTGAGGGGCGCGGGCGGGGGGCGGCAGCGGCGGCGGCTCCCCCTGGGCCGGCGGCGGCGGCAGCAGCCGAGCAGCGGGGGAGCGGGCCGGGGGCTGCGGCAGCGGCGGCGGCTGCTTTGGGGCGGGCTGCGGGCGGGCGAGGCGAGGAGCGAGGCGAGGCCGCCCCGGCGATGCCCTTGTGAGGCGGCCCGGGGGGCAGAGGCGGCGGCGGCAGAGCGCTCCCCCGGAGCTGCCCTGCGGCGGGGCGGAGGAAAGCACCCTCGGTGCAGTCACCATTAAGAGGAAGGCGATGGAGGAGCTGAGCGCGGACGAGGTGAGGCTGAGACCGGGGAGGGGGGCTGTGGGGAGGGTGGGTTTCGCTCCCCTTCGGGCAGCCCCGCTGGCTCTTCCCGGCTCCTGTCGTGGAGATCCCGGTGGGATCGGTGCCCGGAGGGTGCTGCCAGGAGCCCCGTGCCTTTGCCCCCTGCCTCCTCCCCGTGTCCGGGGCCCCCCCGGCTTGTGGATGGGGTCGGGCTGCTGCTCTGCTGCCCGCTGCCTGTCCTCCGCCTTCCGCCTGCCTTCATCGGGAGGATGTCTTTGTGCTGAGCTACGGGCGTTGCGTGCGTCTGCTGCCTGTGATTTTAAAAATGATTACACATACGCTATCTTTTATGTAGTCAACGCTAAAAATATTGCTTTCTCGGGGTCTTTGCTGAAAAGCAAGGTGTGTGTGGGGGTCTTATATTGAATACAGTTTCGCCTTGAAACAGGCTTGCCAGTCTTCTGAGGCTTCCTTCTGATTTGCCCTTTTTCAATTTAACCTCTCATTCTTTCACTTCAAAGTCATAGGTGTTGTGATCAGCATCAGACATGAAACTATTTCCAGTTTCTTTCCTTAAAAGGGTGCCCCCACCCCCTTTTTTTAGTGTAGACTAAGATCTTATACCTTGCGTATATGTTGATGGACTCTCAAATGAATTCTGCCATGGTGTTGATCAGGATGTAGGGAGTTTCCCCCTATGCGGCCCAATTCATGTGCATCTTCAACTCTTCTCTCACCTCCTTAAAATATGGGTTTACATCAAAGTGTGTTGTATGTAATGCATGGTTATCAGACCAGCTACAGCCTAGGCTTCTTGCTATACTTGTACTCCAGAGAAGATCAAAAGAAGTTATTTTTGTGCTGTACCATGTGTTATGGCTGGATTGTAGCTCAAGGTGACCACTGCCATCACTCAGGTTTGTATTCCAACAAGTTGAGATGTTTTGATTATGTTGTGCCTCATGATTTAGCAATCCTGCTATGTTGCAGCAGGAACTGGGAGGAAATGCTTCATGCTGTTTATTTGGTGAGGTCCTTATATGCTAGGGAAGCACTGAGAAAAGGAGCCCAGTTCCGATGGTGGGGAGAGTGGGGTAGGATGCTAGTGTTGTCATTTCTGCCGTCAAAAGGGATCTCTCATTTTATAGCTGTATTTTATGAGTACTTTGTTTACCTGTGATCCTTCTGATCATTCCTGTAAACTGCATCTTGATTATGAGGTGTTTTATGGTTTCGGACTTGTTTAATCTGTGTAAGCTTGTTTGTGTCACTGCTTCTGCAAGTCTCTGACATCATTCAGAATGCTGCATTATGAACTGAGGTTGCAGAAAATGAGCTCTCTGGTAGGGAGTCATGCACCTATTCTGGCAAAATGTTTGTCCCAAGTGACTTGGAGTTTTCCCATGTCCTTCTAGTGCAATTCATCTAGGACCAGAACTGATTCATCTTTTAGGTGATGGCTTGAGACAAGCTTAATCTTGTAGCATTTTAAGAGAGTCGTGCTGTCGCTTTTTATTGTTAATGGACCCCTCATTGAAAAGACAGAGTCACGACAATTTTAATACCACATCACCATTTACTGTTACTTGATGCAGTGGATCCTGCATCAGAGTTGAACTGCATAGAAAAAGCCTTCTAAAATAGAAATGTTTCTATCTTATATGCGACTTCTATCTAAAAAACTTCTTATCTGGCATTAGCTGAAGGGGAAGAAACACTTAAGTTGATTATATCCCTATATTGAAACATAATTAAGTGTAACGTTAACAGATTTTAACTTTAAAAGAGGAGAGATGAGATTCAATTGATTAATGGCTTTGGGATTATAGAATGTGTTATAACTTCAAGCAGATACTTCCCACTGCTTTTTCTCTCACTGAAATTTTTTTTGGTGTTTACTTTATTAAAGCAGTAAAGTTGTCTTTCACTACAGACCATACTTAAATCTTTAGACAGGGAGAAAATTCCTTTTCTGTGTATGAAATTTAACATGAGTGATAAATAATGTAATGAGAATAGGGACTGCATAGAAAAAAGCTAAAGGAAACCAAGCATGGCATAAAGTGGGAAAGAATGATGTGAACTTAGCATCTTTTACTATCTACATATGATTTTTGAGTAGTTTAGCATTGTGCTTTCTGAGTGTAGACCATGACCAGCATCCCCAGAAAGGGAAGCATTCCTTAAACTCTTTTAACAGGCTGTAAAGGATGCAAGGAAATAAAGGTATCCATTTAAATTAACTCTTATTTTACAAATTTGGAACTCTTCTGTGCTTGTGGAAGGATAAAAATTCTCCTTAAAATCTCACTGAGCAGTTGCTACTGAAACAGTTGTTGACTCAGGAAATTTTATATAAACAGGGTACGTGAACCTGAGGGACCAGTCTTCTCGCTTGTGTCTTTACTGGTCTGCTGTGTAATTGAATTATTGGTTAAATGTCTTTAGCAGGGTACTATTTTAACATCTTTGTTGTAGTGTGCCCAGCTAAGAGTTGTTTATAAGTCCAGTAAGATCCAAAATGCATTTCTGAAAGATATTATCCTGAGACACAGTCCAGATGTGTCCAGCAACAACAGTACTAATTAAAAAAACAATGTCCCATTTCCATTCAACCAATTAGATTTTTTCATTAACCCTTTAAAGCGTATATTACGGAGTTGTTCTCTGTAGGGAAGGTAGGCTATGGAACAAAGAATGCCCATGTAGTAATGGGTCCCAAATAACTTGTCATTATTAGGTAACCTAACGACGTGTAACAGCCTGTCATAGGTCGCTATTGCAAGTAGTTATTGCTGAACTCAAGGGTTGGGTATTACCGAGGTACCCGAAATGTCCCTAACAAAATATTTAATATAAAAAAAACATGTGTTACTTCGTGGTGATGTGGATAGTCATGTAACCCGAAATGAAACCAGGTCACTGACTTTGAACCCGCAATTCTAGCGTATGGTCTTTCTGTTGTGAGGAGGCAGGAGGTCGGGGCCTCGCTTGGGCGTAGTACCGTACAAACACGCTACATCTTCCAAGTCCCCACGTTGTGCCCCGAGCAGAAATTATCTCTTCCTTCCCCCATCTCGATGCTGCTCAGTCTCCAGGCCCAAGTGTCTTAATTGGGTAGAAGGTGTGCACTGGTTTTACGCTGTCTTCTCAGACCTCTGTTTCAGCCTGCGGATTTCCCGTTCGAGCATCATATCTTTGTTTCTCAGTCCCCTTTTTTTTCCTCTCTTACTGAAGTCTCTAATCTTCAAATCAAATTTCAGATTTCCTTGAAAATATTATGTAAACCTGGAGGAATATGGTAACTCTGGGTATCTAGGAACCGAATCTGTTTTTTTAACCATCGTTAGATGTAACCTCCTTCATGAAATCTGTCTCTTTCAGTGTAAAAATATTCAGAATGTATTTATATTTTTATGTTAATTTGTTCAGCAGTAGGAAGGGTAAGTATAATTGGTCTGTCATCCTTAAACGGGTAGGGAAAATCTTGTATTGCTTTAATTGCAGTATCTTATCTAAAAGCATCTCAGTGTCTATGCAGGTTCCTCTGTTACCTCTGCCGTTTTTCAGAGTTTCTTCAGGGCAGTTTACAATCTGCAGTGTAGCTCCGTAAGGAAGATAGGTGCTTGCTTGGTGGACTCGGAGTGACAAACAAACAGCAAAAGGTCCGACTCAGTGTCCTGTTTCAAAAGCATTGATTGCAGCTGGTATTGACGTAACTTTGGTGTTGATCTACTCCAGCTCTGTAGATGAAGAAATGTTGAGTGGCACAAAGGACCTCAATTATTTGCTTGAAGCTGGGAGATGATGAAGAGGATTTGTGCAAATTATACCTTGTGAGGGATATGAGCTTGTTTGAGTAATCAAGGTTTGACTGTATTTGAGAATAAATGATAAATAAGTTGATGAATATTAACATTTGAATATATTTGCCTGTTCCCCTTTCTCCTCCTACAGTTCTAATTCTGATGTTAGAAGGGAAATGGTTAGCAAGAAAGAATATCAACACTTAAAAGAGTTTCACATCACATTTATATTTCTTGATCTCTGCATAATTACTCCATTTTTCTCCTTCAGCCACTTCTGCATATATGGGGGGGGGAGGGTTGTGTGCATATATAGGGGGCGTTTGTGCATCTTATTATTTTCCCCCCCTCTATTCCTGCTTGCTCTTCCTCTGTCTGAAAAACACTGTTATGGATTAGGTGAATGATGAAGAAACAGCTTTTAAAACTTTAATTCAGCCCCCTAATTAGATTTCAATTCAGGTTGTTTAACTTTTTATATTTTAGCACAGCTTTGTTAGCTAGGTACAACTCATTTGGACTCAGCAATAGGGAAAATAGGTATGGGGATGTGTGGCTGACATGTTCTCAGGTATGCCTCTGAGGAGTGAGAATTCTTTGGTGTTTTTTTTTTCTTCCAGATAACAATTGTGGAGAGAAATTGAGATAACTTTTTACATTTGTTTTTGAGAGACACTAGTATGTATGGCTTCTACTTGTGGCAAAACTAAACTGTTTATGCAATAATAAGCTCTCCTGTTTTGCTCAACGAGGAGGAGGAGTTAAATAGAAAAACGCTATGATTAAAATGTATTAAGAGCAACAACAACAAAAAAGGATTTATTTTGTAGCTGCCCTCCATACTCATGTGGTGACAGCACTCATGGTAGAGATGTTGTTCCAGACACTGTTTTCCCACAGTTTTTGAAGTCTGATTTAATTTGATCTGTTCTTCTTCCTTTTGGGGTAGATTTCACAGACCATTAAATGACTACAGCGATGTGGCATAGACATTGACTTGACACAAATCTTTTGTTCACTCTTTCACTTGCTTGGCAGTTCTTTGGGATTATGAGCAGAGATGAAAACTGATATATTGCATTCAGCGCTCAGGCATCGTAACACAAATAGGGAATAAAATGAATGGCTTAGCTTTGCAGGGTGTGGGCACCCTCAAATATGATGTTTTTATTTATCTCTAGTTGAAGCTTTTGTATTAGATCCTCTGAGGCAGCCTGTATAATTTTTTTTTTTCATTTATGCTTCAAGCTTCATGGTTGTAAGTTACAGGTTCTTTAAGTTGTTCTGTCCATTTGTATCTCATGCATCATATTAGTGCTATGCAGTCACAGATTAATTTTAATAAATAGGTTCACAATAGTATACTGAAGTTAGATTTTTAATACAGATGCTTCTACACCCTATTAGTAACATGCAAAAACTGATTTTTTTAATTCTGTTCTGTTCAGCCTCTCCAGATGATGAGAGGATGTTATTTACTGTCTTCATTTACTACTTGAGATGCTTCTGTCCAGCAGATGCCTTGTAGATTTTCAGCGTTGCAGATGTTTCACATGGTATTGGATAATGTTTTTTTAATAACATTCTGTTGGATCTTCTTAAGCAGAAGTTTTTATTAGTATTACGTGCTGTGAAATTAAGGCAAAGGTCATGTTCATATTATTCTTTTTATCAGATTAATGCCGTTTGTTTAATCAAATGCCAAAATAAAGCAGGAGGTGTGTTAGAGGTTTTGAAATAGCCGAATAGTAAATGTTAAACTTGTCTTACACAACTGTTTGAAGGACAAATTCTCAGTGCAGATGGTTTTCCAAGGCAGCAAATACATACGTTCAAAATAAACATCAGAGGTACTTTAATATTGTCACACAGAGCAAAGAATGGCAATAAGACTCAGCTACAGGTGGTAGGTTATCAGGTAAAGCTGCCCTGTTTGCAGTGTTGCAGGAATAAATACCCGTATCATGTGGGAGGCGCAGAGGAGGAGATAGTGGGGTGTACGTGTGTATGCACGTGCAAATGAATTTGTGCATTTGTGTTGTTTGATTTCCTTTGTGCAGATCCGTCGAAGGCGCCTTGCTCGGTTGGCAGGCGGACCATCTTCCCAGCCGACTACACCCCTTACGTCACCGCAGAGAGAGACCCCGCCTGGACCACCTGCAGTAGCACCAGCCCCGGGGCCATCCCATAGTCTAGGCCTAAATGTCCATAGCATGACCCCAGCTACCTCTCCAATTGGTGCATCAGGTAGGTTGATGTCTGAGTGACAACAGTTATTATTACACGTGTGCTGAAGGTTGTTATGCGACTTGTTATGTTGAAAGCGTGAATGCTATTGTTGGTGTTCTTTCTGCTGTTACTAAAAATAATTTTCAGAAAGAAACATTCTAAAATAGTGACTGAAGGTACTTCGGTTTTAATTTTCCAAAAAATAAGTGGTTAGATACAATTATTTTCCAGGTATCAGTAAACTAACGATGGTATTTAAAATCTTACTGAAGATTGCTGAAGTTTGTAATACAGTTTTAAGCTGAGGAATATTACAGAAAGAATGCCCGTCTACCAACGAGAAATGAAAAAAGCTTTCCAGTCTTGCAACACAGTTTTTAATGTTTGGCTCCTACATACGTTTTAACAATGAGTCCCAAGTTCATTTCTGATCTTTAATTACTGGTGTTTGGCATAATAAAATGTAGTAGGCTGTGACTTTGCATTATCAACGTAAGAATTAATTATTTACTTTCTCGTTTGTGTTACTTTTCAATGTTTTTGAAAAACTAAAGGTTCTGACAGTTCCAGTTTTTACTGCAGTGGGTACAAGTAGCATATTTATGAATGGCTATTAGAACATATGAATAGTTCTTGATCTATTAAAGTCAGACAATGTAGAAAGCACGGAAAGTTGGGAGAGTCTCTGTAGAGAGGTCAAGACTCTGTTCTCATATATAATGCCACTTTTGACCTAACATATTTGGATTTACAATTGTGTATCTTGGAAATCAAAACAAATTGGCATGTTTCTGCAATAAGGTGTTCTCATCTGCAAACTTGTTTGGTGTGTTTTGTGTTAAAATCAATCTCACAAGAAATATGTCAAGATTGTTTTAAGCAGGTTTTCAGTATGGATTCTAATAATTTGATAGAAATAATTTTCTGATGATCCTTGGTAAGCATGCAGAAATCCTAATATATTTGCTTTCTGAAATGTTATGTTTTTTGCTTTGGCAAGAACAATAAATTGAGATGTCTAGTCTTCTGGTAGCTTGTAAATGAATTATTTACAGTGCTGCTCTGAGATATCTGGAAGGCACTGCTTTCTGCTTATTTTGTTGTCTTTTATCCAGGGCAGGCCAGAGAAAAGCTACCAAAAGCATTTCCTGAGCAAAGCTCATTGCAGTTGGAATTTAACACTGCATATTGTCCTCATGATTATACACAGCAACCCAGAAGCAAAGGTGTATTTTATTTCACTTATTTATTTTACGAATAGTGCAGAGTTCACTTGCTGCGTTCACTCAGCCTGTGGTTACATGACTATTTTAATCCCTCTTAGGTCTGGCCCTTGGTGAAAGGAGTGTTTCTCTCTGCCTCTCCCTCTGCTGTCAGTAGCAACTCTGTGGTGAGGTGGATTGTGGACTTAATCCAGGTGGAAACTAACCCACAAAAAAAATAATGGCTAGTTTTTGAACAGATGAAGTCCTGATCCATCTGAGTGCACAACTGTATGAACACAAATGCCAACAGAACAGGACATGTGGAAACACTTACCTGAGGGTAGAAATGTTCATACATTGGCAGACAGGTTTGTTGTGGTTTAAAGTGGTCTTACGGTTAAGACCTTAGAGACTTTTGTTTAACGAGTTCATCCATCTGCACTGGACAGTTGCTAAATACACAGACTAGACTGTTTGATCACCAGCAACAGAAGGTATCTAGTCAGTCTAGTGTTTGTTTCCTAGAGTTCCAGTCGTAGCAGCAATTTAATAAGGCGTGATTTTTTTTTTCATCAGGATAAGGGATATGGTTAAATTGGGGAATAAATCACGAAAAAGTCTTGACAACGGATTATCTGCTGTATTTGTTTAGCATAAACGAGGACTCGGCTAATGCTGTGTGGTTTGCAGGAGTTCCTTTGCAGCAGTAGACTGAAATGACTGCAGAGGATTTAAATTGATTTGGATGTACAGAAAGCAGCCCCGTCAGAATAATGTCCTTGTAAGCATCTGTTTTTGTAAGGAGTAGCATGTCAGGATGAGATCAGACTCATACATCGGTTTCATGGAAAGTGTGATCGTTTATTTTGTGTGCACTTCAAAAATATTTTGGAGAGCCTAAAAATAATGTATCATGGACAGTCACGCATACTGGGTGTGTGGTCTTCATAACTTTTACAAGTCCCTGCATGCTGTTGTGCTTAAAGAGGCCGGTTAATGACCGCTGCAGTACAGCGGCTAAAGTACATTTACCTGGCAGAAGGAGGGTGGGAGAAAGACCCCAAGAGAACGTAGGACAGTGTGCTCTTCGCCACGATAAGCCATGTTTGCTCTAGTCCCCTTATCCACCGAGTTGGGAAGAAGGAGGAGGTGGAAGGATTGTGCCTTGGCGTGACTCAAGCAAGACTGCATCTTTATAACTGATGTACTGAAAGAGAACCAGGCTGTCACTGGGATATCTTAAATCAGAGACGTGCTGGAATACCCTCCTGAAGCCAGCCATCCCCTGCCATGGATAGTGTTTCTGCTAGGTGCTGCCTGTGGAGAAACTGCATCATTGAAGTTCTGCTTTTGAAAGTTGCCTTTATATAGATTTAACCTGGCTGACCTGAGCAACTTAGTTCAGAGGCTGCGTTGGGTGTTTCTGTATCCTTGGATTTGGGGCAGAGACTGTGCTGGGGTTTGGGTCTGAGCCTCCTGTAAGGACTTGCAGTGTCAGAGCTGTAATAGCCATCCCTGCAATCCCGGGGCTGGAGGTGATAGAAACACCGGTTCTAAATGGACAGCTTTCCTTGACATTTTCCTGCTTCCTGGGTGAAATCTTTTGTAGACATTTAACATGGGTAAATAGGTGCTTAAGCAAAATGTAACTTTCTTGAAGGATCTTCTCCTTTCATAGGGGAAAAACAAAAGTAGTCCAGAATGTTGTTTGAATGTTGTTTGTGAATGAGTGATAATACCCAGTTAGAGCCTGAAAGATACTGAGCAAAACATAGAAGCTTTGGACAAAATGGAGTAAAATTGTAAGTCAGAGTATTTTGTGGTGGGCACAAGTTACTTATGCATTCCAGCAAGGTGATCTTAGGTGTCTTCAGCTACAGAAGGTGGCTGTTTGGATAATCTGCTGGTTCAATTATTTTCTGAATACCAGTGCAAATTAATTTGACCTCATGCTTTTTTCCACTTTTTATATGAAGATCTCTGTGTTTTCTGGATACTGACTAATTTCCAACTTCAATAAGGAGGAGTTAAATATAAACTGTTTTTATGCACAGGGAAGTGGAACAGGAGTTTCAGAGTGGTACAATGAAGAAACTTTTCCTACTTCCAGTGCTGAATACCCAGTTGTTCTTCAGCAAACTGTTTCAATGATGTTCTTTTAAACTAGCTGGATTTTTTTAACTTCATTTTTAACATCTGCATGGATTTTTTTTTAAATTAACCCCTGTTTCAAAATCGCACTAAAAGCAGACTTGCTCTTCAGTGGCCACCTTTATGTGTCCCATGTATGTTGTGTTTTAGTATATGGATTTGATGTTCACTTCTCACCTGATGAGACTGGAAAAAGAAGGATGCACATGAGTGAAAGGTTATTGTTTTTTTTAACATTGTTATAAGTCCATGCTAATTCATTAACTGTGATGGAGTCAAGTTTAAGTATTTCTCAAGCCTGACATCATTCACTTAGCTAGACCATATCAGATTTTAAGTCCAGACAGTTTGCCAGTACTTTTTATTATGGGAGTGAGTCTCTGAGCACTCATGGATGCAAATTTAATTCTGTTCTGTGTTATAATGCAGGTAAGCATTACTATATTGCTGCTGCAAAGGGAGGTAGAAAATGTCATTATCTTTAGTCAAATGTGATTATTATTAATGTTTATTTCCTAATACATTACTAAGAATGCTTAACAGTTGTACTGAAGAACAGTATTTCCTCTCCCTTTCCATTCAAGTAATTGTGTAGTGCCTTCTCATCTCCGTAGTAGTAATCTTGGTGGTGCCTTTTCTTTAGGAGTAGCCCACCGAAGCCAGAGCAGCGAAGGAGTGAGTTCACTCAGCAGTTCTCCATCTAACAGCCTTGAAACACAATCTCAATCTCTCTCTCGGTCTCAGAGCATGGATATCGATAGTGTCTCCTGTGAGAAAAGGTAAAAATAATAATAAAGAAAGCAGTTTGTGTAAGTCAGAAAACGTCGCACTGTGCTAATCATCAAAACTACTTACACAGGAAAATATTCTGCTGTTTCTCACTTTCAGCCATGTTAATACAATAGGTTTAAATGCTTAAACATGACACACTGTTTAGACCATCGTAATGCTTTTTCTAGTCTGTCTTTGATGGTAATTCCTTACCTAAAATGATAAAAGACAAAGCATCATCTCAGACATTAAATGATGAGCATGTCTGTTGGGGATGATTCAATTATTCTATTTAAAAAAGAAAAGATTATGGAATGTGATAGCGATGTGGTTGTATTGCCTGCTGAAGAAATTTAACATTGTGTTTCTTGAATTCAAAATAAATGTAACATGAGAAGCATTCATCAACTAGTGACTTTTAGTTGCTGTTCATGCACGTGTCTACTGCTGTTGCATTGGTTCTTTCTTGGCTGCTTACGGTGATGTACCTTTGGTCAGCATCATACAGAGGGCTGTCTGCAGCTTTCTGCAAGTTAATGGACTTTTTCCTCTTATTTCCACTTACAGCATGTCCCAGGTAGATGTGGATTCAGGAATTGAAAACATGGAGGTTGATGAGAATGATCGCAGAGAGAAGAGGAGTCTGACAGATAAGGTTAGCCCATTATGTTGGCTGTTCTCTTCCATACTACATATGTAGGTTATTGCAACATCAAGCTTCAGGATTTCATGGCATACCTGTTCAAATCATGCAATTTGCAGTTAGCAGTGTTGGTTTTTCATTTTTTTCAATGTAGCACATGCTTCTCTTATGTAAAACTTTGTTTATTTTATGAAGACTTCACCTCAGACTTGATAAATTCTGCCTTTTTTTCTACTGCTAAGTTTTCTCTTACTGGCATAACCTTACATGGCTACAGCTTTGCCATCTGTAATATTCCTGATGTTTGCCAGGTGTTTTCTTCTTTCTCAAAATGGACAACATTGTTTTTTGGAGAAACTTTCCTACTAGAACTGTGTGCAGGTAAGTGTCCCAAATAGTGGAATTGAAACAGGAGCAAGGGGTTTAGGATGGAGGACTGATGCAGAACATTAGCTTGCAGAGAGTTCAGCTATCTCCCTGTTTTGAACACTTCCTTTTGAGCGGATGGAACTAGCTTTCAGATGTCACCTGTGGAAAAACTTCTTCACTGTTCCTCATTGAAATTTGCCTGAAGAAAAAAAGAAACAACCTCCAAATCTCTAAGCTGTGTTTGGATTTTCTCAGAAATAGGATTATGAATGATTTCTGAAAACTCTGAAGAAAAATACTTTGTTATGTATCCTGCAACAGCGACCTATTATTGTCCAGATCTATTTTTTTTAATATGCAATATTAAGAAGAAACACTTTTTAAGATACTTTTGAAGAATATGTTGCAGATTATTTGTGTAGCTTTTAGAAGTCGACTAAGTGCCGCTTCAAATGTTATGTAAGCTGAAATAATGCTATGTAATAAGATTTTGTTCTTAATGATATTATATGAAAGTAAATAAGAATAGTTAGCTATCAAGGATTACACAGGAGGTAAAACCATTTAAAATGGAAAAAGGAAGAAAGCATGTACAAAGCTTTAATTCACTTTTGAGATAGTCCTCTTTGTCATTGGATTTTAAGGCCCTTGTGAAATAAAACCACAAAGAAATGGGACATCAGCGTGGTGGAGAGAATTTTCTACAATTCTTGCAGCGCTCATTAGATGCCTTTGTTTATTCCTGCACTGTCAGTAATAAGCTCAGTTGGTAAAAGCCTGGCTTAAAGCCATCTAGCAATAACCCTGCTGCAGAATCCTTTCCAGTCAATTCCTAGCTGCAAACAGGGCAGCTGGACAGCTTGCATTGTGCTACTGTGAAATAAATAGCTTGGAATCAAGGACAGTCTTGAAAGGGGGAGGCTCAGCGGAGAGTCAAGTGAAGCTTTGCACACTTGGCTCAATTCCTCTTAACTTTTTGGTGTCTCCAAATGAGTAAGTGAATAGGCAGTGTGGTCATCACTTATGAGCAAAATGTTTTCTTGTCTGGTTATCAGCATTCTTATTATACCATTTTTTAATGTGCTTGGGAAATTTGCTTCCTGCTGGTTTAGTGTATTTCTGCTACATCTGTTCTGCTTCATCTTTCCTTTTTTCTCTAAACTGACAGATATCTGCATTCCTTCATAAATATGCCAAATCTTCCATTGAGAGTTAGTCTGAAGCTATTAAAAGAAGACTTACATCTGATAAAATTGTGACTTGACCAGTACGGTTGTAATCAATGTAAATAAGTTAACTTCTTTTCTCCCTCTCTAACCAAGGAACCTCTGTCTGGGTCTGAAGTATCTGAGGAGCAAGCTTTACAGCTGGTCTGTAAGATCTTCAGAGTCTCTTGGAAGGACCGAGACAGAGATGTTATATTCCTGAATTCCCTCTCTGCCCAGTTTAAGCAGAACCCAAAAGAAGGTAGGAATCCAAGCTGTTGTTATTGTTAGAGGTGGTTTCAGTTGAGTGGCATATTTCCTCCCCTTATCTTTAGCTTTTTGTATTTTTGCTGTGAGCCACCTACTTGCAGTCTTTGTTTGATTTCAAGGGTAGGAGGAAAGTGCATCTGCAGTCAGCAGTTGTACCAGGAAATGGAATTCCCAAGAAGAAACATGGGACAGCTTGGTCATAGTTCTTGTAGTCAATTGCTATGATTTTGCTAGTTATTTCTTCTGTTGAGAGACTACTATGCTGATACTGTCATGCTGTTGAATTTTTTTCAGAAAACTTTTACTGACTTAATAGGTTATCTTGAATCATAACTGACATTTATAGAAATTTAACAGTTCATTTGATAAGCTAACAATTTCTGATTATTTTATATAATTCATATTTTGTCAGCTGTAAGATATGGCCAGAATGAAACTTGTTTTCATATGTAGGCATGTGTAGATTGTGTTGTTTTGTGTTGTTTTTCTTTGTTCTATGATGTACCTTTGCCCATGCAGCGTCAGGGTGGGAGTATGTGAGAGGGACGGACAAGGCAACTGTATTAATGAGTAGTAACAGCATTAGGTCATGTATGATCTTCGGTACTTCCTATGACAGTCGTATTCTTGTGTAGTTGTAATTTCAGAAGCTAGTTAATATAGACCGAACCGTAGTTAGCATATTTATAAATGTAAATTTCATTAGTTGCTTTTGCCAAGAGCAGCTCTGTTTTCACACATGTAAATTACTGTCCTTTTTAGTTGAGATCTCTGAATAATGTGTAGTTGAAGACAGTAGATGAGGGTACTAAATCTCTTTTGTTCTTTACAGTGTTTTCAGATTTTAAAGACTTGATCGGACAGATTTTGATGGAAGTGCTGATGATGTCCACCCAGTCAAGGGATGAAAACCCATTTGCCAGTCTGACAGCTACATCACAGCCAATTGCTGCAACTGCCCGGTCTCCTGACAGAAGCCTAATTTTAAACACGGGCTCCAACCCAGGAACCAGCCCTATGTTCTGTAATGTGGGCTCCTTTGGTTCCAGTTCATTATCCAGGTGACTTCTGATTATAACTGAATATTGATTTCACTTTAATATTGATTGGTAGACTTAGAGAGGCATAGAAATGTCCCAAGAACCATAAATAGAAGTGATATTAAAAGTTCTTCATTCTTTTTCATGTGAATGTCTCCCTGCAGTCTCACCCTTTTTTGTTGCATTGCTGTGGCTAGAAACATATTTGACAGATTAAAGCCATGTAGGTCATTTCATCCAAGAAGTATTCCTAACATACATCAGCAAAGGCTGTGGCTCTTAACGTGTAGATTGTGACATAGTTTTATTCAACATGAATAAAAAGGACTAATGTGTGTGAGCTGCAGAGCTATAGCTGAAGAGTCAACAGAAGGGGAAGGGCATCTGCTGCTCATTTTATCTTCTTCACCCGTTTTCTTCATATCCTAAATCATTGCTTTTTTGTTTTTTCTTTTTCCCCTGTAACTGGTTTAGTCTCTATGGGACTAGTCCAGCTCCTACTACCAATTTCACAAGCTATGTACCAATGACTGGTTCATCTCTTACCCCACCAGCCAGTTCAGTTGCCACCACCTCTGTGCCTTCCATTACTGTCAGCTCTCACCTGACAGCAACAAGCCCTTCTTGGATGCAGCCTTCCTCTCCGAGGTACCGGCCATACACTGTTGCCCATTCTGGTGGCTTTTCAGCTTCTTCTGTCCCGCGTTCCTTGAATATTTCCATCCCGCCTAGTTCACCAAGTCCTTCGGTCATGGCTGCGAGCCCTCCAGCCATGCCAGTCACCGCATCCAGACAGAGACCCACAACAATGGGTCCGCCTTTGTTTACTGCTTCACCCAGTACCTCACGCAGGCGTTCGTCTTTACTGAGCAGGATTCCTTCTAGGTATTTCACAAGAACACAAGAGTGTGTTTTATGTGTGCAGTGCAGGGTGTGGCATGATCTTGCAATTTGGGAGAACTTATGTTTGTGCCGAGCTCACCCTACTCACCCAGAGATGATTTCTGTATTTTGGTTTGCACTAATACATTGACTTGCTAACAAGCCGTCTTTGCCAAAATGTTAAAGCTGCTTCTGTGAGCATTTTGAGGTGTATGCTATTGCTTTAAAGGTAGCAATAGTGTTTTGATTTTCTCTGCTTTTTACATCCATCCCAGCTAAACTTAGCTTTCTGTTCAGTTGCTACTGCTGGATAGTAAACCAAGCAGACCTCCTGCTTTGAAAGCAGTTTTCTCAGTAGGGCTTTAGTCGATTTGATGAAAGCTGTTACTTGCTGGGCTGTGTTAGATTTGATTCCCTAGTGCATACATTTAAAATACAGATTAGCCTGTTTCTGTAGGCTGGGCCAAGTACTGCTGCATTTTCTCTCTGGCTGCTCCTAGAATCCCCATTCCCTGCAGGGGGGAAAAATGGAAAGGCAAGGTCTTGGAACCACTGCTTTACAGCTCAGTAGCTTACAACTGTAATCCTGTTCAGTGATATCTAAATATTCCCACTTCAGCCATATTCTTTACGAGGTCTCTGAAATTGTTAAATTTTTGGTTTGTGACTGTGTGGTGTTTGGATACATGAATAACTTGTAATAGTGCCATGGAGCATGTTAGTATAGTCTTGGTTTTTACTAACATTGGGTTATCCGTTGTCTGCATGTTTAGAGAAGATGTTTTTTGGCAGACTTGCAAAGAAAAGTTGTGTATTTTCGGCTTAAAAAAAATATCTGATGGCCTTTTTCATTTCTGTTGTGGTAGTATATACGACAACCCTTTCTCCCTCCTCTTCCTTGCCGTTTCTGATGTGTCTGAGGACAGTAGTGATGAAGAAAATGAAGATGATGATTTTTCTTGTGTCCAGTTTGGGTCCAGGTATTGGAGAAAGAGAATGTAACCTGCATGTCTGGTTGCCTAGGCACTAACAGTATGTGCAGCGTCAAGTGTTTTGCAGAGTAACTTGGGAAATGAGTAAAGCCGAGCAGCTGACTGGGATGGTTCTTAAGATGGTGTATAAACATGGATAATGAATGCTAGTTAGTCAGCTATTTTTTGAAGAGATGACTAAGATAAAGGAAATGTTAATCATGCTGCCTTTTAAGTTTAATGAGCATGGTTTCTGAAACGATGCTTGAGTTGAACTCCTCGTTGACTATGAGAAGGAATATTATTCACCCATGGCTGTAATTTTAAAACCAGTTGATGTTTTCCTATTAAAAAGTTGGAAAATGAGGACAAATATTAAAATATAGTGGCAAATAGCCAGTTGATGCAATCACTGTCGTTTTGTCTCAGATTGATTGCTGTTTGACAGCTGAGGATCTCTCCTCTAGCCTATAAAGAAAATACACCTGAAAGTTGGACCCGCTGGGGACTGATTGGTTTTGATGTGGTGGGTAGTAGTAGCTGATGTAGCTGAAACAGACAAGAATGGAGGGAAGAAAAGAGCAGAATATTTTTCTGTGAAACAGGCTTAGGAATCATATAGCAAAAACCTTTCACTCTACAAAATGAGGATTGTTATTAGTTCTGTCTGGAGGCTAGCCAGGTAGTTGTGCAAAAATAACACAACCTACAGAACACTGGATGTGCCAAGGAGAAAAAAAAAAAGCTTCTGGAAATGTGAATGTGGGGTAGGATCTCTAGTTTTACATCCCATTGCAGAGTAATATTGCAATGCCTTGGCACGTACAGAAGTGTTTTCATATGAGGGGTGAGTTTTTGATGTGAAAAAATGAGCAGCCCTCCTACAAGGTTGTTTGTCGTATCCAGGTGATTTGTGTTTTTTCTCTTTCTGTTGGTGCAGGTGATTCTTTTTTTTCCCATTAAAATTTGACATTCATCAGCTTCATCGTATGCACCAAAATTCCCAAAGTAATGCCCATTTGTCTTGTATCAATCCAAACTGGAGAAAGGGAGTAAATGTGATATACAAAACCATATATTTTAGGAAGACTTTCTGAAAAGTGATACTTCTATAGTCTTGCTAGTATTTTGAACATTTTCTATGATTGTTCAGATTTCTGATTACGATTGATAGTACTTTGGAGGTGCCTTATGGCTGCCCACGTTGTCTTATTCTAATACACAGAGCCAGTGACAGCTTAAAAATTTTTCCTGTTGAACAAATGTGATGAAAAGAATTTTTTTGGACTTCCAATCCTTTTTGAAGTATTTCAGTTACAGCAAGTCAGGGAAGGCTAATTGCTCAAGCCTTTTAAAACTGGCTAGGTGCAGACTTTAGGAAGTATCTTGGGATATTAAAGAATGCCCTAAAAGACTTGGTATGAGACAAATCTTTTTCCCACCCCCCACTAGTATTTCTGTCTGTGACTGTTCCTGTGGTATGTTGGGACACTACTGATAAGTCAGTTAACTGGAAGACCTTCCAGTTGCCTCTCCTCTTTTCCATACCAGTCTAAATTGCGGAGAGGGAACTCGATAGCAGAGGTTTAGGCCTTTGTGTGTGTACATGTACATGGAATTTAGGATTGTTTTTCACTATTGTTTTGTTTAATTCTTTTGCTGTTAGCAATTTAATGTAAATATTGGATTGAGTTGCATGGCCTTTGGTAAGGATTCCTGAGGTTGCTATGCTTCTGGAATCTTGGTTTCTATATTATGTCCTGGCATTCTACAGCAGTAGATGTTAGTTAAATTATGAACACAGTGACTATACAATTACGCAGCAACTGCATTCTGAAAATACCAAGGCATTCAATATGTTTGTAGGGGATGTATGAGCTCTGCATTGGAATAATTTCAGTTACTGGTGCAGTGAAATCATTACCAGAATGAGTAACTACAGAAATAGTAATTTTGTAAATAAATAGATATTCCTAAAGGAGTAATTTTTAAGCTGAATGTGAGTAGCCAAGAGGTTCTATTGCCTCTTAGAATCAAAGAACCATGACATTGTTCCTTAGAACCATAGAATCATATAAGAGACAACAGAGAACAGATGCATGGTTTCATGGTAACCTAGTACTATTTTCTCAGAGCTACATTTTACGTGCATTAGTTTCAATTGAATAACTGAAAACAAATTCTCTCTGCAAAAGAGACTGCTCCTGGAAGTTACATTTCTTCAGATGCTCAGCTACCAGATACTTCACAAGTAATAACCTTTATGCAATTCATTGGTTGGACTGCAAACCTTACCTATTAGTTTTGTAAAGCAGAAAATATATTACGTTTTGTAGGAAATCCCAATTTTGATGCAGTTTGTAGTTCTAACCATATTTTTATAAAGCTGCATCTAAGGAAAAATACTCTTATTTTCAAATTTAAGGTTTTGGGCTTTTAAATTGATCTTCCTTTTAAATACGCCCTGATTGCGCACGTTGATTTCTTCAATGAGGAATAGGAATAGACCATCCACATGATTGCTATTTATTTTCCTTGTATTTTATCTACATAAGGTGAATATATCTTAATTCCTGTCTGTAAAATGAGGGTTTCATTTTTAATTAGCTCTGTTAAGCTGTTACATAGAGAAGAATTCTGTTGAGATAACAAATCTGGGACTGTGAGTCTGGGGGTCTGTTCTCCTATTTAATTTGTCACTTGTCTCAAGCATAGTTTTGTCTTTGGGTTTAGTTTTCATGTTTACAATATCAGTGTTTTCTTTTTTCTCCCCCTGTAGCTGTGCTACTTAATGAAATGGCCTATTTTACTATAAGGGAATTAAAATGAACTGAGATGAAATTAAATAGTCTTTAATGTGGAAATGTCAAAAGAAACAGTTGCTTGGATGTGTTCCCTCCTGTTTTGTTTTTTCTCCTTCCTTAGAGTATATAGCATGATTGCCTGTAGCCCTCATCTATAATCTGGGGTCTCTTCTTTGTAGCGGGAGACTTTTGCTTTCCATGGGCTGGCTAGTGTTAACAGAGTTAGTGAAATTTATAATTTCATGAGTGATATACACAGAGATTTCTGCAGAAACTGTGCGGAGGTTGCATCATTGCATAGAAGTGTCTTGATGTCCTAGGAGTTCAGATAGTTGATATCAAGTACAACATAAAGGCTGTTCATTTTCAGTGTTGCTGTATAGTAACGACTTACTGATTCCCATTAATTTCTTGTACCTTATTGCCATCTCTAAGATATTTAATAAGATAACAAATTCTTTACTCGTTACAGTACAGCTGAGGGATTTTTTTTTGTGTGTGTTGGACAAACTGTTAAATGGAGAGCTCTTTGTATAGGGCACAGAAATGGTATTAATTGTTGAGAAGGTCGTGTGTGTGATGGAGCGGAGTCTTCAGAGAATTGACAGAAGAAGTCAAGAGCTCATTAATTATTAGATTGTGCAAGAGTGAAGAACTGCATCTTATGCTCTGTTTCTTTTCTTTTTGTGTGTGTTTTTAAAGTATGGGAGGCTCTGGCAGCTCAAGCGTTTCTGATTCCTGCAACGACCACTTCACCATTGAAAGTTGTAAGGAGACAGAGATGCTGAACTACCTCATTGAGTGTTTTGACCGAGTTGGAATAGAGGAGAGAAAAGCACCAAAGGTATATTTGAGCAGACTGAAATCATGTCAGTGCTGTTGCAGACTCTTAGTCTTTAGTGGGGAAAGTTAGTGGAAATGGGTAGTTCGTTCTTGATGGCTTTGTAGAAACAGATTGGATTTACTCTTTAACTTGTTAGATCATCATATCTGAAGCTTGTATATGCTTTACATCTCTAAAATAAGCACTCTATTAGAAGCTGTCTTTCCTCTTTGGATCTTCTGCGTTTACTTGGCATTTGTTCTATGTAAAACATACTTTCATGAGACCAGCTCCCAACCAGGTTTGTATATTTTCCTTTAAGCTTTGCTTCTAGGTGAAAAAGCAAAACAAAACACAACTTTCTAAGTATAAACTGTAAGTTTTTAGCTGAAGTAGTACAAATTTTAATTTGCATATTACATTCATACTACATGAAGTAAGAAGTTTATCATACTTTCTGCCTGTTCTGTATCTGAATACTTTTAGTTTGTATTAAAATGACCTTATTTTTTATCAGATGTGTAGCCAGCCGACAGTTAGTCAGTTACTGAGCAACATTCGATCACAGTGCATTTCACATGCTGCTTTGGTGCTACAGGGATCCTTAACACAACCAAGGTAAATACAGCTGATGTTAATCACGAAAGCTAGACTGTTTGGGGATTTATTTTCTTCTGAAGATTAGGTTAAAAAAAAAAAGGCTAATTTTTGGAACGGGATACATTTATGTGCCAGAAGAATAATTTACTCTTTTGCTATTGAATGCTCCCATTAATACATTGGAGAGCAATTTAGGTGCTTTTAAATTGTGTTTATATAAAACAGTTCAGGTTGATTGGAACAGTTTAAATGGGGGATGTGAAATAGATAGCTACTTGATTATCTTTCAAGCTGTACCTTTTATCCATTGTGCTGTGAGATTAGTTTTGTCTTTATGTGAATCACTGTTGACACTGGAATAAGTTCTGTATATGTAATAAGACAAAGATATTTTTGCAGAAACTTCAGGAGCAGTTAAAAGTAATGACTGTATTAATTCAGCACAGACTAATGTTAAATTTTTTCTTAATGCTGGTAAAACAACGAAAAATGTTCTTTCACTAGCTGAGCTTAACAAAAGGTCTTTTCATTAGAGAGGAGTAGAAGGCAGAGCTGATTACTACACAGAAGCCGTTATTTTCTTCCAGACTCATTAAACTGAAGTGTGGTGTTGGCAGCAGCATCTGCTTGAGAATAATCTTTACACAAGTACACTAGAGAAGGCAAGGTTGGTTACTTCTGAAAAGAGCAGGTGTCTACGTATGGATGATCTACTTTCTGGCACATCCTTAAATGTGATGACTGTGGTTTTTTTTCTGCTAGTAATCAATAGTTTTGGATTTCTTTTACATAAATAAAGGTCATTGCAGCAGCAGTCTTTGCTGGTACCCTATATGCTGTGTAGGAATCTCCCATTTGGTTTCATCCAAGAATTGGTGAGAACAACTTATCAGGATGAAGAGGTGTTCAAACAGGTAAGGCATAGGTTAAAAAATAATAAAAATTGGAGGATTTCCGTATCCAAGAGAGCGTCTCTTCAAAAGTTTATTCTGCATGTCATAGTTCTGTACCTATTACTTCAAGGGCTAGCAAACTGTTAAACGAAAGGAGTTTGTAACTCACTTATGGTTTTGTGAAGACGACCAACTTATTTGGTAATTCTCTTTATTAAATGTGTTTTAAGCAGCGCACATTTATGAAATGTTGAAGTATGCTACTCAGAATATGTCTGCATTACTGATCTACATTACAGGATTGATTTTGTTTTCATCCGTCTGTTTCTCTGCAAAATATCTTAAAAATGTATATCTAAGATATAAAAAAAATTATAGTTCTATATATAATTACAGAAGACTGCTATCTTGCTATTTTTACTATTCTTTGCAACTGTAATAGCTTATATCTAAGGTGCTAAGAACACCTTGCAAATCCTAGTTCATGAAGTCTTTATATTTTATGGAGGAGATGACTGAAAAACATCAGCTTATACTGTGTGTCAGAGTAGTTCACTGAGATGTCACTTCCTCTTTCATAACAGTCTGTGATTACTGCTTATTATCTTTACTCCTACCACACTTAAAATTTACCAGCACAAAAACAACTTACTTCCATGACATGTAAAAATTAAAGCTATATGATTTCCCAAGTGTATAGGCAAATGAGTTGATACCAGCTTGGCTATCAAGTTGTTGGAGATTTCCACAGTACTTGTGCTCATTTCTGTGATTAACAAACGCACTCGTACACAAGCACACGGTGTTTCCAGTGATCTTGTATGAAATGTGTGCTTCCCCTTCTGGTTTCCACGTGCAGAAAACTTAATGGAATAACACCTGATTCTGTTGGCATGCTGACATTACTGTTTTTTCTGATTCAGCTTGTATCTATTAGCTTTACATCTAAATATAGATATTTCTGGGGTCATTTAGTTTGCAAAGTAGAAACAAGTTAGAAAGTGATCAGGCAAGATACATAAAAGCGCTTGGAAAGAAGTTTGTGTGGGTAAGCTGTTATGCCCAGGCATGAAGTCAATATATCATTTATGCTACGTCAGATTACAGAGAAGATTCAGGCCAGATAACTTTCTCAGCATGTACCAAAAAAATGCCATTTTATGGATCTTATTTCAGAGCTTTGAGCAAAACAATTGGCTGAAAGCTGTTGTGGTTTTTTTAGCATTGATACTCCTGTGCATTCAGGCATTGAAATGTTCCCTGATATAACTGAAGGAAATTTGGAGAGAAGATCTTAATTTTTCTGTAGTGTAACTTGCAGTATTTGAGGAATGAGCAGGCATTTCATGCTGTGTCATTTGATTGCTTCCTATTCTTGAAGAAAGTAATCTATTTCTGTTTTTACAGATCTTTATCCCCATCTTACAAGGCCTGGCTCTAGCTTCCAAAGAGTGCTCCCTTGATAGTGACAATTTTAAATACCCCCTTATGGTAAGGACTGTACATTTCTACAAGTTTTTTTTTCTTCATGATTATTGATAACTTAAGGAAATTCTATACAAGATAATGTACTTTAACATTTTGGGACCTCCTTTGGTTAGTGGGTTAATACTAAACTTGATACTGAAAGCTTAGTGTGATATGAGATGTTGTAAAGTCAGTGATATCTCAAACGTAAGGTACAGCAGACTTGGTATAGTGGGTTATTCAAATATTTGTATGAATTGCTCTATATAAAACAAATGTATGGACTTCATCATGCATACTTGTTAAATACTGTGGATGCTAAGTTCTTCCAAATTTAAGTCTGGGAAATAAGGACTAATTCATAACCATATTTGTTGGACTCACTTGTGTATGTAGCAAATTAAAATCTATTGCATTAAAACCAAAATCATGAGTTGATGGCTGTGTACTGTAGGAAAATGTAATGTTGCCTGTCTGAAAACTTTTTTTTAAAGTGTGTATTTTAGTCCCTCGATCTGCTTCCCACCTGCTGCTTTTATTGACAAAACAAAAAAATCTTGTGAACAGCATGCATGGCCACATAAGAGTAAGCTAAATTCTTGACTAAATTGAGCATTGTCAGCTAGCACCTTCGGATCTTAAGATCTTCAGTGCATCGTGCCAATAAAGGCATTCCTTCATATCTCGAGTTTAATTTGTAACTCCGGAAATTAGTTGGACGGGGGTGTGTGCTGCAAATCAACTCCCCCCATGTTAAATCGCAAACTGTTGCAAATTTGACTGTCAGGTACAGTAAGGGCTGTTTGAAAACGATACTCCATTCTGGTCATCTTTAGTGGGCACAGTGTGCATCAGAAAGAAGGAATATAGTTACTAGCTGCAGTGTAATTGAAGTATGAGAAAATAAAATTCAGGAGAAGCGGGATACGTGAAAGCCTACAGTATTTTTGTGTTTTCAAAATTGTCTGTTATAACTGCTTTCTTTTTTCTGTGCTGCAGTTGAAAGTGAGTTAGAGATCTGGGATAGGATTCTTTGTTTCTGGCTACTGTGTTCATCTGACATTTTTCCACTCTGACTCAAAAGACAAAGGCCTTGGTGTATGTATAGTACAATTGCTCTATTTATTATTGTTAATGACTTTTATGTGGCAGTTCAGGCGCCCAGCAAAGCTATTGTTATTTTCTGAACAAGCAAATAATTTGCACAGCTAATTTTTGAAATAAGTGCAATATCTTATTATCTGGTGAGATGTTAGCTTTTTTGAGACAGATGGAAACTTTTTGGAACAGATGTAAGAACTAAACTGGGAGCAGGGTGTGCTCTAGCTTTTTTTTTGGTCCTTTTTCCCACTGATTGAAGGGAAAAAGGTTTGGCTCTTTTTTCAGCAGTTTACAATGTTTATCTTGTTATTTGCAGACAGCTTACCTAAGAATTACACACACACAAGTAATTTTCCTTGTATTTTCCTTATAGGCACTATGTGAACTTTGTGAAATCAAGTTTGGGAAAACACACCCCATGTGCAGTTTGGTAAGTGTATCCAGGCTGATTTTCAAGTTAAATGAATCATGTAACTTATTTTGTTGGCTGATACAATCTACATTTATAACCTTCCTTAAAACTCTAAAAGAGGGACTAATGTAGTATCTCATGCTAAATAATAGTTCACTTTAAACTCATAAAGGGAGTCCTTTTCCCTGAGAATTTAGAAAAACTAGAACGAAGTTAACTTGCTTAGATTTCTGAAATGCTGAGGAGAATTCCCATTTACCAAACAGTATGACTGAATTTTGAAGAATCAGGGGTGCGTGGTAAAACACTGAATAGTGACAGTGCAGATGGAGTATGGTTGACATGGCAACTTTATGGTCAACTTGCTGTTTTTCTGATTTTCTAGGTTGTCTCTTTACCCTTGTGGCTGCCTAAATCATTAAGCACAGGTGCGGGAAGAGAACTGCAAAGACTTTCCTATCTTGGAGCCTTCTTCAGTCTCTCTGTCTTTGCTGAAGATGATGTAAGTGTTACAGAAGGATGTTGACAGTAGCATGTTTTATTTTTAATGTGTTTAATATGTTTGCCAATGTTCATTCCACTTCCAGAACAAAGTAGTTGAGAAGTACTTCTCAGGGCCTGCCATCACGCTTGAAAACACCCGGGTTGTTAGCCAGTCCTTGCAACATTACCTGGAATTAGCAAGGGTAAGTGTCCTTGTGTGTAAACAACTGCAAAAATATTGTGGTTTTGGAGGGGAGAGTGTTTACACAGAAACTAGATTTTTTTTATATTATATTCTTCATCTATGTTAACAAGAAATCTGTTAGGATATGGCTGAAGGGAATTAAGAAAAAAAGCTGATGAGCTCTACAAGCCTTTTTCTAAGGTTGAAAGCCAATTCAGAAAGTGTTAGAACAATTAGTTAGGATGAGTAAAAAAAAAAAAATTAAAAATTGCCTTCTATATTAGATCTGTGTTGTGCTTGTCTTCCGTATACATCCTTTCTGTAACTAATGTTGTAATTAATGTGTCCATATAATCTTGACAAATAGGATCATAGCAGTAGTTGTAGCAAGTGGAATTTGTAGAACATAAAAATATGGAGCAATAGATAGCAGGAATACATTGTTGAAAAGTCTGTGCAACCTGACATGATGTTTACTTGAAATTCCAGCAAGAACTGTTCAAGATATTACATAGTATTTTACTGAATGGTGAAACTCGAGAAGCAGCTCTCAGTTACATGGCAGCTGTTGTCAATGCCAACATGAAGAAGGCACAAATGCAGGTAAATAAAGGAAAAGCTCTCCGTGTGACTTACGGAATTAGCACTAGATGCCTGGTGCAGTGGTGGTTCTTGAATGGAATACAAAAGAATTTTGATTTTGTACTACAGCAGGCAAGAAGTTGTGTCATCAGTTATCAGCTCTTCAGTACATTTCCCATTTCTGAAAAAATTCTGTTCTATGTACTTGATCAACTTGTGTTATTTCCTCCCTTGGGACTGACATGTCACTTCATTAACAAGGATTCTGCTTTATAACTCTCCCCTCACCCCCCCCAAAAACAAACACACTCCAGTCTGAGGGTTTTCTTCCATCTGGCCGTATTTAAAAACCTTTTTTCGCCAGTTGGTAAGTTGCTAAGCTTTGCTTGTGTGGTCCCGTAAAAAGAGTAATGCAGGTATGAGCTGGTGTGGTTCCAATGAAGGACCAGGGCGTTATTTTGTCATCGTTTAATTAATGTATTGCATTCATTTATTGTGCATGAATTTTGAACAACTGAAGTTTGAATCGTTGTCTTCAACTCCAATTTCAGAAGCAAACATTTGGAACCGTCACTGTATTTCTGTGAAATTCCAATGAAGAATAGAAACTTTATGTTTAGGATAGAAGTTACAAATTGAAGCTCAGTAACTATTTGAAACAACTGTCGCTGACTACCTGTAGCAAACCATTCCTGAAAGAAACACTTTTAAACCCTTTTCATTTCTAATGTTTTCTACTACTTTTGTTTGTTTAATGTTACTGAGAATGCCTGTTTGAACATGAACCATAGAGAAAGAAAAAGACAATATATGTTAATAAATGATCTTCCAGTTGTCGGGAAGGCCTTACAGATCCGTGTTCTTACTCGCTTCTCCCTTTTCTTGAACTGATATACTTTGTTGACTACTATTAAAGCATCAGAAAATACGCTTGTATTTCTAAACTTAGGTTTTGAACTATTTCCTTTGTCTCTACAGACGGATGATCGTTTGGTATCTACAGATGGTTTTATGCTCAACTTCCTATGGGTACTGCAGCAACTAAGTACGAAGATAAAGCTGGAAACGGTTGATCCCATGTATGTATTTCATCCCAGGTGTCGTATTGACCTCCCAACAGATGAGACAAGAGTGAAAGCAACAATGGAGGATGTTGCAGCCTGGATTGCTGAGCTTTGTGAGTGCTTTATTGAGTATATTTTGAACTCTCTGCTTTGTGTTTTTGCCGTTGGAGGCACATGGAAGTATTTTAATTCTAGCAGATATTCTAATTCTAGCAGATAGTTCCCATATTTGTAAATGTGTTTTTCTCGATGCTGTCTGCTCTTACTTGTTGTAAAGAAACTTGATGTAAAGAAAAAAAAAATGAGTTCAAGGTCTCACGCCTACATAAGGCAGTCCGTTTGTTAACTTCTTCACCAACACTTTTTTGTTTGTTTGTTTTCTAGACAGTGATCCGTCTCCATTTTCTGAGCCGAAATTTCCAACAGAATGTTTCTTCTTAACCCTGCATGCCCATCATCTCTCCATCCTGCCAAGCTGCCGTCGGTACATACGTAGACTGCGGGCCATCAGGGAACTCAACAGGTTAGAAGCTGTTATGTAGTATGTCCTCTGCTGTTCTACCAATGTCTTTTTTTTCCCATGATGGCAAGTCTTACAAACTTCATGGAAATGAGGATACTCAGCAACAAATTGTCAGAGATCATCTGTAACCATTTGTTAATCTGATGCTTCTGGCAGTTACGGATTTTGCTTACATTGAGGGACTGTGGCTTGCATCAGGAATGCAAGTAATAATAGGAGGGAGGATATTACTTTCACCAATTTGAGTTGCCTTGTGTGAAGACCTTTCCATTTAAAAGAGGATTGGATTGATTTTCAGAGTATTTTAGATTCCATGGCATTACCTAACACTATTTATTATAACTTAATATGGTGTGTGGGTGTCAGTGTCTTGGGCTCTTTGGCGTAGCCGTAGGATTGCATGTAAGTTTACATGTCTGATAAATAGAAGTCATGCAGATGACTTACAGTTTCAGAGACAGCACACCATTAGCTGTGCTTGCGCTGTTTTGTGTTTTGCAGAAGATACTTGCCTTGTTCCCTTGGTTTCCAAGGTGGAATAACTAATTGTATTATCTGTAAAAAAGGCTTCAACAGTAAACTCTTAATATTATGGATGTACATGTCTTTCAGCATGTGGTTTACCACTTTAAAAATTATAAATAGAAGTTATGATGTTGACTTGAAGATACTGCTGTTTTCCATTTCTCTTGGCGTAAAGCCAAATAGACTCTTATAGTTGCTAAACCTCGAAGAATACTCTGTTAAAATTAGAGTGATTTTTTGTATCATCAGTATTTTCCATTGTTTATAATTGCACTCACTGCATTTTGGTAAATGTTCCTTGGCAGTAATACCATGAGTTCATTACAGGATTTTTGGACTGCATTCATAGTGATTTCATTTTTGGTTTTTAAAGCTCATGCAGGCCAAGAACTTGGGAAGCTGCAGAAAACAGAGCAGGGAGGGTCAGTATACTTGAAAGAAGAAAATATTTTCAAATAAACAGACTGAATTATTTGTAAATAAGTTACACATTTGGCTTGAAGAAGAAGTTATTTCTTTTCCTTATTTAGAGTTGTTGAAAACGAGTTGCCTACGCAGCAGTCTCCATGTAGTGCTAGAGTGCATTGAAGAGCTCTTGGCTTTCACTGACTTCAATAGGAGCTTAGTGCTCAGCATTTTCCATAAGTTGCCTAGTTGCTTGCAACACCAGACAACGTATTTAGATGTTGGTAATAAAGTAGACTGGATATTTTTCTGCTGTAGGCAGAGGTTGATGTGGAAAGGAATTTGTGTTTAGAGGAGGGAGGAAAAGGGACCGTATTCATATAGTTCAGTATATAAGGTTTTGTTCTAATCAGCTGCCCTTCTAAAAAGAGTTAAGGTATAGGAGTAAGCAGGATTTGTCAGTGTTAATAGTGTGTGCGTGTGTATATAACATGCATTCAAGTTCTCCCTTTATATAGGGCAGAGTGACAAAGTAGGTAAGAGAAGGGCAGTAATATCAACCGTCTTGATTTAATGACCCTTATGCTGGCAGGGAGACTACAGACTATTCATGCTTTATACTGTTCATCTGCAAAACTTGTATTTGATGGGGAGTGGAGGATGAGAAGGGCAGAACAAAGCTGCCAAGTCTTACAGCAGTAGAGAATGGGAAGATGCCCAGGATGCAGACTTGTACCTTCCCTCAGAAAGGGAAAGTATTGTGTTTTTTAACAAGTTCTGTTGTCAGCACCCATTTTCCTTCATTAGTTGATTGCTTTCCACTTTCCATTTTCCTTTTAGATATTAGAAGGTGTGAGATATTTAAATATCTGGTTGTTAACAAGATCAGCCCGTCTGTGTGTCAGGTTTAATTCTAATGACATCCTTTTAACGTTCCTTTAGAGTGACTGTGGACTTGACTATGAAAAAAGGAAAATTTGTATTTTAAATACAGTGACTAAAACCAGTTTGCCAGGCAGGATAGATCCTTTCTGTGTTGTTTCACCCCACTTTTTTTCAGTGTTCTGATTTGTCTAATGGGCATGTATGTTGGAGCTAGTGTATGTAGTCCATTTGAATGCACACTGCAGATGTTACATCTGCATTTACAAGAGCAGTTTATTTCCTTGTGACTGTGGTGAGTATCTTCTGTGAAGATAATTGCCATTTTTCCCCACTTTTTTCCATCTTTCCTCTTTATTTAGCAGATAGGTAGGTTAAATGCCTTGCAGATGGCAATACGTATCCCCTCTCATGATAACCAATTATTGCATGTTTTCAGGACTGTTGAAGATCTTAAAAACAATGAAAGTCAGTGGAAGGACTCTCCTTTGGCTACTAGGCATCGAGAAATGCTAAAACGCTGCAAGACACAGCTTAAGGTCTGTAAGTGGTTTGGATCACAACAAAATGCCTTTGTCAAACTGTCTGTATGTTTATTTTGTCCTAGGGCTTAAATACAAATTCACAGTAATGATTCAAAATCACTACTTTCAAGAAACTATAAACCATGTTAAAACTTATTTTGACTATACTAAGTGGTGGTCATGACACAATATCATGTGAATTGTGACTTTAAAATTTGAAGTAATGCCAAGATTAATTTAGCCAGTATTCCTGAGAAAGAAGAAAATACTGTTTTTGTTGGAGAGAGAACAGCAGAAGGATTGTGATTTGATCGGGGTAGTTGTGCGCAGTCCATGCCCAAGTGGGAGACAGAGCTCTCAAGTCCCTCATCTCATGTAGCGTTCTTGGAAAGGTGAATACACTGGGGGTCCTCTTATGAAGGTGTCTGTCCTCCTTAGGTCTTCCTCGTATAAGTTGATAAAAATTTCCTGAGCTGTATGAGCAAAATGACTTTAATTGCATATTTTCCCAGTTTGACACTTCTGTTATTTCTTTTTGTTCCCTTAGAGCTAGTAAAAGGCTCTGTCCGTGCAACTGCCTGTATTGTGTGTTCTTTGTGTTATACTGAGGTTTTAGTGCCCTGTTTTAAGTGCATATTTTAAGAAGAGACCTTTGTACAATTGTCATAATTCACAAATACATTGATTTAGCTTTAGGTCTGGTCTTCCTTTCCTATTATGTTGTCTTTCCCTGGAATAGTTTCTGTCTGTGTCTTCTGCAGAAACTGGTGAGGTGCAAGGCTTGTGCAGATGCTGGTTTGCTGGATGAGAACTTCCTCAGGAGATGTCTGAATTTTTATGGCATGGTTATTCAGCTGATGCTTCGCATTCTCGACCCTGCCTATCCCAAGTAAGTGCCAGGATTATCTGTAAACTGTATCTACGATATTTCTGATCATGGTAGACTGAGTTTTACTGAGTTTAGCTGTTCTAGAATTTTAGTGTTTTTTACAGTATCTACCTACATTCCTATGTAAAAGTTATATTATTAATTTTTGTCAGTGACATACATTCTTGCATGGAATGTGTGTCTTATTCATAATTTAAGGTTTGGTTGGAGGGTGTGGGGTAGGTGGGAAGCAACCTTCAGGTGTGGTTAGTAGATCTGAAGCACTGGCATAGATATTTGAAAAGTTAATGTTAGATCTTTTGTAAAGTGTTCCCATAGGTGAATTCTGTAAGAGAACTCAGGACACTTGCTACTTAACTCTGGTATTTCATTGTTCTCTTTGTTACATCTTTCATTCTACAGCATAAAGCTGCCTTTAACTCCTGAAGTTCCAAAAGTATTTGCAGCATTGCCTGAGTTTTATGTGGAAGATGTTGCTGAATTTTTATTTTTTATTGTACAGTAAGTAAAAGTGATTTCTGAAGAAAATTTGTACTGCCCTTTTCCCCCGTAACAGGTGGTGTGCACACAAATTCAGGGTGTGGAAGTAGTTTGCTAGTTATTCTGTAGTTATTGGAGTTATATAGTTTGGAGCTTGAGACCTTTTAATTTCATGTTAGGGTTAATCATGACTAGAATAATATTTTTTAAAAGGTCATGGCTTAAGAAGTATAAAATCCCTTCTATTATAGATTTGATGAGATGAAATGTAAAGTTTTAGCAGTTAGGACAGGTGTGAATGCTGTTTGGGTGTAATTCTGAAGTTGGTCACTTTCCTCCTGAAAACATGCCTTCAAATTCAGACTTTGCTGTTGTGTATGAGGAGCAGATGAATGGTTGCTTTTCCTTTTCTGAGGTGCTGTTATAGCAAATTCGCTATGAAGCGCTACTATGATATGCAACAGAAGAATATGACACTGTTTCAGAAGAGAATGTTTGGAATCAGGTCAAAATTCAGCTGCCCGTGAACAGCTGGCAAGACGTCTTGGAAGAGGAATAATCTGTTTTCTGTAGAGATAGCCAGAAACAACAGTAAAATGACTTCAGTTTTTCCTACTGCTAATGAGATGGTAAAATCATAGAATGGGTTGGGTTGGAAGGGACCTTTAAATATCACCTAGTTCCACGCACTTTGCCACGGGCAAGGATGTCACCCACCAGACCAGGTTGCCCAGGGCCCCATCCTGCCTGGCCTTGAACACCTCCCGGGATGGGGCATCCACAGCTTTTCTGGGCAACTTGGTCCGGTGCCTCACCACCCTGTGAGTAAAGAATTTCATCCTATTATAGGAAGTTCAGAGATATGAGTTCAGAGATATCTGAACTTGATATACGTAGCAAAGCTTTTGTTTTTAATACAGGGTTGGGATTTTTCACTCTGTTTTCCTCATCTCCATCCTTTCAGATATGCTCCTCAGGTGCTTTATGAGCCCTGTACTCAGGACATAGTCATGTTCCTTGTTGTGATGCTGTGCAACCAGAACTACATCCGAAATCCTTATTTAGTAGCCAAGCTGGTAGAGGTGATGTTCATGACAAATCCAGCTGTTCAGCCCCGGACCCAGAAATTCTTTGAAATGATTGAGAATCATCCTCTCTCCACTAAATTGTTAGTCCCCTCCTTGATGAAGTTTTACACAGGTAAGCGCTTCATCTATAGTTCTGTGACTGTACAGTAAGCAGTGAGTATTATAGCACAAAAGTCTGTTGGCTGTTGTGACCTTTTAAAAAACAAGCAAAAAAAAAACAACTCAGGGTAGATCTTGGAAAGACAAGGCTTTGCTGCTCAGGAATCAGGTGAAACTAACATTAGGGGGAAGCTTGAGAATTCTAGACCTTCCACAGCTTCTGTGCACTGACAGCTCTAGCACTGTAGCTTGATGTGAATGTTGTTTGTGTGATGTTTAGATTCCAAACTGGAAGGCTTCTTTGATTTGTGAGGGAGCATTGGGATTTAAAACTTTCTGGCAGTGGCTTTGCAAGTCCTGTAAATTTATATGCTTCTCAGTGTCCTTGCACTCCTGGAACTATTTTTGCTGTAATGTTTCCGGTGCTTTTTTAGCATTGAAATTTAGGCGTGTAGGATAGAGTAGAATTGAATACAGCAGAAGGTGTGTTTTCTGAGGCTTTTCTTCAGGAATGAGGTCGGTTGTGGATTAGGTAATGGACAGTGCTCTTTTAAGTAGGTATTATGATGGAGATTTCTGAATGGGAATTGAATTTAATCACTTAAAGCTTGGTGCTTGAAGGACGTCACATGGGAGACAGTAGGAAATGATTGTTATTACTAGAGAGATGTAGGGAATCCCAGTGGGAACAAGTTTTGATTTCAGTGCTGGGATCTGATTTCTTTTTCAGATGTTGAACATACTGGAGCAACTAGTGAGTTCTACGACAAGTTTACAATCCGCTACCACATCAGCACCATTTTCAAAAGCCTCTGGCAGAATATAGCTCACCATGGTACATTTATGGAAGAGTTCAAGTGAGTAAGAAATTGTGTATGATGCTGCTTACTGTCATGCGATCTGCTGAGGAGGCCATTACCATTGGGAGTGGGCGATGCTGCTTTCCATCGCGTTTTAAATGACAGCCCCTTCCAGTAGAACTGGAGTGTTTCTAAAGCTGAGCTCTGGACATCACAATCAACTTGGCTTGGGGAATGGGGTCATTGTTCAGAATATACAGTGCAGCAGGTGTGTTGCTGGGGTTGCAGTCTGCTCTGCACACCCATCTACTCTGCAGTGATAACTGTGTTTCAATGTTTTCAGCTCTGGGAAGCAGTTTGTTCGCTACATCAACATGCTGATAAATGACACAACTTTCTTGCTGGATGAGAGTCTGGAGTCCCTAAAACGTATCCATGAAGTGCAAGAGGAGATGAAGAATAAAGAACAATGGGACCTGCTGCCCAGGGTGAACAGAGCTGTTTTTCAAAGTGCCCTTTACTTATTTTTAATTTTTCAATACAAGACCATTTTTAATTTTTTTAATAAGGGGCAGCACCAAAGAGCTGCTCATGAGAAGCAGTTCTCAATGCTTTTTCTTGCTGCCAGTATGGCTGTGGTCACTCTGGATGACATTCTGCAAAAAAAACCATCCTTCTGCATAGTTATGTTGTGGCTGGCAAAGAGTGTATAACATGGAAATAGTATAAAGTTTTAAATTGCTGTGCACTTAAAATACTAAATGGAGAAACTAAGACTTTAACCTTCTTGAAGGAGGTTGTGGAAGATGCTCGCCAGTTGAATTGACCTCAAGGAAATAACGCTTTTATTTTGTTAATGCCTTGATCCTGTGTAGATTTGGTGTAGACAATTAGAGTACTGATTTAATGATTAGCTAACGATTAATTAGCCTGATTTAACAATAATTTTGTGTGCTAACCTACCAAGGTCAGGTATTTCTATTTTAAGGTTATCAATTAAAAAAAAAAGTCTGAAAAGAAAAGTTATCAAGATCTTGTTTGTTAAATCTTGTTTTATTAATTCTGGTTTGTTCTTCTGAAGCCTTTGTTCCTGTTTATGCCTGCTAGCAAGGCAAAGCCATTACTGTGGTGACAAAATGATCTGGTCTGTAATCTGCAGATTGTTCCAGTGTAACTGGTGTTACTTATGGTGGTACATAAATTAGGAAAACCTCTCTTGACTCTCAGATTCCAGGCTGATTTTGAAGTATTGGCATTTGGATGGAAAGGAAACATAATTCAGTTTTGTAGCTGTGAGGAGCAGTTCCAGGATGTAAGCAGACTCACTAAACTTGGAGTCTTGTGATACCATTTATATTCACTTTTACTTTTGCAGAATTCTGGAAAATTAGTGCAGACTTCTGTTTAGTAATAGGTAGTAAAAGTGAGCTGCATCTTCAGTTAAAAATGTGTTGTGGATTTGAATTACAGTCTGTTCTTTTGCCTTCCTAGATCATGTTAGCTTTGTGGCTGTTCAGGTTTTTTGATTGGTGATAAGGAAGGAAATTCTGTGGACGTAACATTTTAACCACTCAATATTTATTTTCTAGGATCAGCAGCAGGCTCGGCAGTCACAGCTCGCTCAGGATGAGCGTGTCTCTCGTTCATATCTCGCCCTGGCAACAGAAACTGTTGATATGTTCCATATCCTTACCAAGCAGGTTCAAAAGCCTTTTCTCAGACCTGTAAGTCCTCGGAGTTAACTTAGTTTCTAGCTTCTCTCAACATCTCTGCTATTGGATAATGTACTGGAAATGTTTGTTGGCCCTTTGTCTCCCTTCACCTCACCTTTCTCCAACTCTAACTGCATTGAAATCTAATTTCTCTTGAGGTTATCTGATGTTAAGAGCATTACTTGAGTCTCTGAGATGTTGTGATCCTTCTAGACAGAATCTGTTTACGTTGCTTTTTTTATCAAAAGCATATATAAAGAAAAGATACTTCCTGCAAGCTGACAAAATAATTGTATTGGTTAATAATTTTAGATCTTGTTGTATGCAAATCTAATGATAATCTACTTTATCTCTGCCTTCATGCTGTGATCTATTTTACTTTGGTCTTGTAGGAACTTGGACCACGATTGGCTGCTATGTTGAACTTTAACTTGCAGCAACTATGTGGCCCGAAGTGCCGTGACCTAAAAGTTGAAAACCCTGAGAAATATGGGTTTGAACCAAAGAAGCTGTTGGACCAACTGACTGATATTTATCTACAGCTAGATTGTGCTCGTTTTGCTAAAGCAATCGCTGATGATCAGGTGAGCTCCCAAAAGATAAGGGGGAAGAGTGAGTGTTGTGGACACACAGGACTTTGCAGGATTCTCTAGAAGAGTTCCATTTTATTTGTATGCTGCCACCCAGTTTCCATCATGTGTTTGCAATTTATCTTCCAGAAAATAATTCGTTCATATTTTCTCTGCTCTTTGTAGATGGGTTTGTTTTCCAAGTGTTTTGTCCCTTGGAGACACACAAACTTCCATAGCACTTCACATAACTTCACATACACAGGAAATTTCCCAAGCATTAGTTGTTTATTAGCTACTGCCTCATTGTAATGTAGTGGAAGTACCTTGTCCTGATTTTGCAAGAGAGAAAAATGAAGTATGCAAGGGTTCTGACTACCCCTTCCCCTTCCTCATCAAGAAAATACAGAATAAGCACAGCTGAGACTAAGAGCCTCTTTTAACAATCCAAAAATCATTCTCTAGACTGTTTCCAAATTATATTCACTTTACTGAATGTCTGTGTAGTAAACTGACAAAACTGAGCATAAAAGGGATGTTTAAGACACCTTTGTACTGCCAAGGTGCTTTCTCAATGGTAGTCTTCAGACCAGAATGTTAACAGGATTTTAGTTCTTGAGATAGATAAGCCATTGATCACCTCTGTGTTCTTGTAAAGATGATATGTTAGTTAAACTACTGAATTGCTTCTGTCCATGCCTATGTTTTATAACACAAATTTTTCAAAATCCAGAGGAACAAACAGCATTAGCCATGGCTACTTGAAATTCTAGTGGAAGCAGTTTTACAATACATAATACTGTATTTGCATGTCTGGTGAAGCAGAGATAGCAGAGGTGACTCATGATCTTTTTTCTGTAATAATTTAATTTCTGGCAGTAACACTCCTGAGACAGACTGTGAGTGTGTGTGTGTGTAATGAGCATGCAGGGTATTTGTCATGCTGTTCGGTATATGTGAGAGTGAGAATGTTGTCCATCGTTCATTCATCAATGCTAGCTACAGCAAAATGCACAGCAATGACGTAGGGATTAAAAAGAAAGAAGCCTGCTGGTGTGGGAACTGGAATAAAGCTTAAATAACAAAGTGGCCCTTCATAAAAATTGGGGGGAGTGACTAGTATTTTGGAAACTGTCAATGACAGGAAAGAAGCAGTAAGAAAATGCCCAATTGGTTAACTGCTACTGGTATTTAAAAATAAAAAAGGTGCTTGATCATGGCAGCATCTCTCAAAAGCATTTTGATACATCTCCCATTTCAAATCCTAGCACATATTAGCAGGAATTTAGAAACATTTACAAAGCCCTGGGCATGTTGCCATAGTTCTGCTCTCTGTGGATTAGTAAGGAGTTTGGGTGGGCACCGTGTGTCCTAAGTAGCAAATGGTATTTTGTGGAGTGAGATAGTGTAGATGAGGGAATTGGGACTGTGAATATTTTGAATTTCCCAAAGAAAATAGAAACCTGTGAGACTTACTGTGTTATGTTCTGTAATTTAACTCAGCTTTGCACTGTGTAAATAATTTTTATTAAAAGAACATTGTCTAGACTACTAAAAGGCTGATACCAAAACACAGCATTGCCAAGTTAAAAGCAAATGGTGTCTTGAGAACATAAGCAGCTTTCAAATGTTCTCGCCTAATGCTTTATTTACAGGAAAGCAATGATTATTTCAGTTGAAGCTATAGGATGTGCAGTTGGTCTCTATGTTGTACCAGGTAGCTGTACAGTGTGAACAGCAGGCTGCTGTCCTGCAGTGTGCTGCATGCTGCCCCGGCTGGCGAGCAGGTACTAGGTGCTTGAAGTTGCCTTACTAGTTTGGCAGATGGGTTGGTTTGGGTGTTAGGAGGAGGTTATCACCTATTTCCGGTATTGCATTGCACACTAGCAAACTGCATGGTATCTGTTAGCTTGCAACTCATCGTTTTTGTCGTAAAGCATTTTTCAGTAGTCACTAATACCATGGATGGGCTGGACAGTCTTGTACTTTCAGCCATTGTTTTCAAAAGATTTTAAGTCATGGTTTGACTCACAATTTTTCGAAGTGTGTGTGCAGAAATCAATGATAAGGAGTGAGTCAGCTGTGCTTTTACCAGGATTTGTCATTTGGTTCCTACCACATGGGAGAACACCAACCACATCGAGAGGCTTGGGTATGCTGCTTCTGCTTTGTATGGCAGATGGCTGCAGTGTCTTGTTTTTTTTTTTTTGTTTTTGTTTTGGAGAGGTTAATAAATTGTACTCCAAACACTGGAGTTCCACAGAAAACTGCTTTTTCCTTTGAAGTAATCCGTCCAGCACATCATCTTGAGGGAACAGTAGTGGATTTGCTAGTTGAACTTGCATGGCAAAGTGATCGTGACATAATCCTTGTAGTACTCCTTGATGTTGAATACTGAAAGCTGGTGCAACCGTCTTTTTCTGTTACGGTATTCTCTTACAGCCAGGAGGAACTGGGATGTTAATGATCCTGAAGATCCACAAGAAGTGCTTAGAGGGTATTTCTGCTGGTGTAGACAGCAGTTTCCTTGCTGCCTTCACGTACAGTGGTTGGAGATCTAGGGTTCAAAAAACCTTTTACGATATATTTTCTGGCAAGAGGTGTGAGAGAAAAAATAATACAGACAGGAGTGACAAGACAGATGTTTTATCTAAGGAACAGTTCTAATAATTATAGTCAGCCTCTCTGAATACCTCAACCATTTTGATTAGTTGGTATTGTCTTCTATTTTTTTGTCCTGAACAGTTTTCCAGTAGTGATGACTCTTACAAAAGCATAATTATACCCCAAAGTTGACATTTTTGTGCTAGATAAAATGTTATGTACATACTTCTCCGTCTGACATAACGTTGAGGTTTCATTGATCCCTTCTTCTGAAGCTTTAAAAAAGCATTAAAAAGTGTTCTAGAATTTTTATGGCATATTAGGATACTACAGCTCAGCAAAGTTTTATGCTTTGCTTATAGAGGTCCTACAGCAAAGAGCTCTTTGAGGAGGTCATATCAAAGATGAGAAAGGCTGGAATCAAGTCAACCATAGCAATAGAAAAATTCAAACTGCTGGCAGAGAAAGTGGAGGAAATTGTTGCCAAGAATGCTCGTGCAGAAATTGATTACAGCGATGCTCCGGATGAATTCAGAGGCAAGTTGGTTTTTCTAAATACTGAATTGTTAGGCCAAGAGGGATTTGTTTTGTTATTTTGCTTCTAAATATGAATATATATTAGTAGAAACTATGTATTGTTTATGGAGCCTCGCATCCTTCTCCATTTCAATTAAATGACTAAGTAAATGAAAAGAGCCTAAGGGTGTTTTTGTTTGTTGTTCCCTGGGATTGCACTGTCCAGTCCTAGCCTTGTCTTTATTACATGGACTTTAAAACAGTAAGAAAAAAAAAATATGGTGAAAATAACTAATGCTTAGCCTTTATACTGTTTTTCCCTTTCTGAAATGGGGCCATATCTGTTGCTTATTTAAACCTGCTGCTACTTTCATCTGTTTTCTGTATCTTCAGCAATATTCCTGACTGGGGACTCTGATTCTCAGTTCTGTGCAGTAGGTTTGTGTGCAGGATAAAGTTTTATTTAATGTTTTCAATTTGATGATTGAGATAATTGTGTGCTCAGATCCACTCATGGACACTCTGATGACTGATCCTGTGAGGTTGCCATCTGGAACTATTATGGACAGGTCAATCATCCTGAGGCATCTGTTGAACTCCTCCACCGATCCTTTCAATCGTCAGACACTGACAGAAAATATGCTGGAACCAGGTATCCTGGCTTTTAAGTAACTCATGGCGCTGTTGATCTGGGGAAGCAATTTGTGTGGTTTCTGTTCCATATACTTTCAGAAGATAGTGTTGAGGCCTCAATACAACTACCAGTTGTTTAATCTCAATTTGCACAGAAAAGTTCATTCCTTGTTTTCCCCTTTTCTGCAAATAAACAAACTACCCTTGCTTTCCTGACTACTGGCGTAATGGGTGTTGTTATGATAGGTAAATGAGTAATAAATTTACAGAAAGCTGTGCAGAAAATATGTTGACAGAAGAAAATAATAGTAGATATTCCTGATCAGATTTCTAGAAAAGGAATTTCTATTAGTCACAAGCAGCTTTCCTATAGTAGTATTGCTAAATAACTTAACAGCCAAGTTAATTATTTTTTTTTCTTCTTTATATTACTAGTGCCAGAACTTAAAGAGCAAATTCAAGCCTGGATGAGAGACAAGCAGAATGCTGACCATTAAAAGTTCCCTTGCAGTGCACGCCAACACCAATGGGAAGAACAGGGCGTGGGCTGTTCTGCTAATAGTGGGGCAGATACACTTTGAAAGTTATTGATGGGATTAGCACGCCCACTGGCACTAACTTGCAGTAGTGACCAGAAGCATGTGGACGAGAAGAAAAGCAGCTTAATTCTTGTACATATATTTAAGTGATAACGATGGTCAATAACATGGAGGACAAATTAGGAAGTTGCTTATGTTACAAAACTGTCCTTCAGTATGTCACATTTTGGAGTTTTTACAGCTGACTTATTTTAGCAAAGATGAATGGATCAGGGCAGCATCCCTTCAACCTTATTTTTTACAGCCGGATATCCGTTAATTTGATTGTGGTTAGAAACTTGGACATTTTGCTGCTACAGTAACTTTTTCCTCTTTCCCTCCCTTCTTCCTCATCTACCCATCAAACCTGCACTGCTGTCTTTTTTTGTAATGCAAAAAAAAAATCCCTGTGAAGAAACAAAATCATTCCCCTGCCCGCAAAAGAACATATTCTGTGCGATAACTGTGCCTGCAACAAAGTGTTAATCTTGGGATCGTATTTTTATATTATACATATTCGCATATTTGTTTTTTAATTGGTGTTAGAAGAGATGAGGATGATTTCAAAAAGGCAAAGGTTTGACGCGTGGATTTTAAGTTCCGTTATTTGAGATGTCCCTCTGTGTTGATCTAGATGCTCTGGTATTTCTGAGAAGCCTTGAGACAGAAATACATTACAACAGCTGCCAAGAATTAGATGCTTGGGAATACCAGGACTTCAGTGACTTTTTAAAATAATAAAATCCATTCTTTTAACGCTGCAGATATAATATATGCTAAATGACAGTTCTGAGCCATTAGAGCTAGTCCACAGAGATCCTTTTATTCTTGGAGGCTGCAGTTTGGGGCAGGGGTCGTTTTTTATGTTGCTTACCAATTTGTATCCATGGCTTGGCCTTACCAAAGCAAAAAGGGTGCAGCAAATGTAGAATTACTTTTTTTTTTTTTAAAGAAAATATTCACAAACATTTTTGTATTACTGCCCCCTGCTTATGATACTTGAATTTCCTTTTTAAAAAGGATTTGAAACCACAGTGTTTTAAAATTAAGTCTGTAAAAAAAAGGTTGTTTTTCTTTTGTGTTTTTCGCTGTGTCCTCTGTTCAGTTCCTGACTCTTGAACTACAATAAATGATGATACACACTCGCACAAAGCGTTCCCTTTGTCTATCTTTCCTTTCAGTCAGTGAAAGCAGAAAAAATACAAATGATTGGGTGGCTTTTTTCACGTTTGCTGATAGTGATTTAGGACCTGGGGATAATAAACCATTTCATGTGAAACTTCCATGAACACAGTTCTTAGCAGTACTTCCAACTAAAGCATTTTTCCAAGTGGATGAATGCTGTACCTATTCATAGCTAACTGACAGCTGGTGACAAGGCTTCAGGGGGAAGTTTTAGTTAGGCTGTATATAATCCAGTGCTGGCCTTTGCAACGGGTATGTAGTTCTAAGTTAATTTTGATTTTTTTTCTTATTTTTACCCAAGGGTGGAGGGGAACATTCCAAAGTTTGTGTCGCCGTGGACTATTGGAACAGACACGTTTGTTATATGACTGTTTTAGTTCCTTAATCCACACCCCTTCCACAAATTCAAATCTTCTTCCCCCTCCACAAGTCAAGGAACAAAGCAAGTTATGCTTTTATCTTCAAACAGTCATTCAGCATCCAAATGCATCGTGGTTTCTGAATGTTTTATAAGGGCATGCAGTGAACTATACCTTTCAAGACGTTTTGTTTTCCATAAAGAGGTAATGATTTTTGCATAAAGAAAAACTCTTCACTGTTCTACTGTCACCTAATTTTTGAGGCTTGTAGCATGAAATCTCCAGAAACACCCCAGAATTTACACCTTATTTAGATAGAGGACAACTGTTCAGCTGTTTTTAGTGGGGGATAACTAAACTGCAATGGTTTTGCATTATGGCTTGATTTTTCTGTAGCGGTTTATGTTGTCCGCTTTAGTTTTCTTGACAGTTTACAAACATACCAGAAAGATGGAAGAAATGCTTTCTCATTTTTTTCAGCAATTTAAAAGTTAGACACACCACTACCTCTTCTGAATAAGGATGTTGTGGCAACCATGAGCAGTCCAGTCCTATAAAGTGAGAAGAGCACAAGCAGGAAAAAAAAATGCATAAGGGTATCCATTACAGGGTTTGGGGTCTGCTATTCTCTATTTTGCATCTGAAGTACTATAAGTATTAAGTATTAAAGATAGCCATGAATTTATATGTTTTACAAAAAAAAAAAAGGAAGTATGAAACTAGCTCTTCCTTTAATATACTGAAAAGCTTTATATTTACTGTATATTGTATGTTCTATTGTATCTGTTGAAAGGCTTGTTTGAACAGATTCAGGATGTTTTTCCTAACCTTGTCTGACAGAAAGGAATAAAAAAAATTACATATGGCATAGGATAGAATAACTGAGACTGTCCTTCAGAATTTATAGTTATTCTGCTATGATGCCAGATTTTGACCTGAGGACTATAAATAGCAGAGGGTGTTACGTTACTGATCTCATATTGGCTAATTATGGGATCCATTTATATCATCGATACATTTTGTATCAGTGCAGACATTACTGAAGGCTAACATTAAGTAGCTAAAAATTTATTTGGAAAACTCAAATGTTTCAAAGGCGTGAATTTAGATAAATACTTCCAAATTCAGCATTCATGGTCAGAATGATGAAATTTATTTTAATAAGAGAAATGGAAAGTACCATTGCTGTCCTGTGGGCACAAAAGTGGATCAGAAGTCTGACGTTCAGTGAGTAGTGGGCATTTTAGTACTTGAAGAGAAAATCTGAAGATAGTGTTGGATTAAGAATAAATCTCCCGCAAAAGCCTCTTAGCTGCTTGACAGTTCTTGTTTTTTAGTTCACTTAACACAGCCTGCAGATTCTTGCATTTTTTCCCCTCGCAAATGAACGTGTCATTTACCTTCTTCAATCAAACTGTAACTTCATTATAATAAGGTAAGAAGACCTAACATTGAAAATGCTGAAAATGTCAATGATCAGTTGATATTTACATGTATCTGCAGAATTTGGTAACTTTGATCTGTGAATTGCTCATCATAGTAAGGGCTAACTTAAAACACACCTTGCAAAGGTGATTTTCTTGGAGAATTTGACATTACAAGATTGCATCACTTGTCTTTACTTGCCCTGTAGTTATGTGACCAGAGAAATTACTGGGGCGAGTTCTGATGCTGATAGCAATACAATTCAGTGCAATTGATTCTATTGTATCACAATTTATACTTATGTAATAGCCAAATTTACATCTGAGTCAACTGTTTGCTGCTGGCAGCAAGGACAGACTAATGTTCTTAATGGCAGGATGACAGCGCTGCCTTAGCCAGCTACAGATTGACTCTAACAATCCTCAAGAGAATTGCACTATCATGTAGTCGCTTTCGTTTTCCTTACTACTTAGCTCAAGCCTATCCTCTGTCCTGTGTTTAAACAGACTTCCCAGCTTTAGGTAACGTAACTCAGTGATCTGAGTAATCAAATGCATATAAGAATTTTTTCATAGTATTGCTTGCTTTCATTTTTCGTAACAGTTTAAAAGCACTTCTGTGCAGGGGACCCTTGTTACATGAATATTTTCTTGACAGCATATTCTAAATGCTGGTTTAAAATGCACACGCTAGTGGGGAATTGGATCAGCCTCTGCTGTTTTGCAGGATGTTGGTCAGATGCACATGAAAGGAGTAAGGGAAAGGACACTAATATTTTTTCTTTTAAAGAGGATTAATTGGTGGAATTCTACTGCAGTGTTCTGCCTAAGTACCTTTTTTTTTTTTTTGACAAGTTTAATGCTACATTACACTCAGAGACCTGGCTTTTGAAAATGATATTGAGAAAGCTAGCCAAAGCAAGGGCTGATCAAATTGAACTGAGATAATTAAAAAGGTGTGGCACAACCAGGTAGATGAGGGCTGCCTTCATATTCAACCACCTTTCAACCAAATAACCTGGTATTTAAACAGCAATTTTCCTCTGTCTCCCTTTGCAGGAAGCTACCTCCCAGGTCTTGTAGAGCATGTGTCATACGCCCTTTACAGTTTTGTTTCTTCACAAGTAACTAGACTTTCTCTGAATGTTCTTGGCAGATTTTTCATGACAGTAAGCAATCAACCGAAGAACTAACATAGCGGAATTATTCCATGTGAGTACTTCCACAACTTAGATTCAAGAAAGTGATGCAGGAAATAGTGTTCCTCAGAAATACTACACAAACTGTCGATGTAAAATGAATCACTGTGGAGGAATACCACACCCACCCACTATTTTGATGGTTTGTGGAGGTTTTCATGATGGTCTTTTTTTTTTTTAACCCCCCTCCAGAGAAATCGCTGACCTAATTCTGCACAGCCCTAAACAGAAGTTGGTGGAGTTACACTGCATTAATGACAGTACTAAATGCGATGTCCCACCAACATGAAGTCCTTTGAAGTTCAAGCAATGGTATTTTTTAGGACATAGGAAAACCACCTCTTTGCTTTGCTGTTTCTGCAGCACTGTTTCCCTACTGGGTACTGTGCTGTGATGCATTTGCTTTTGTGTTCACAGGCGTAACTGTAGGGGATAAGTGCGCACATTCACAAACAAGGCTGGCAAGGGGGAAAAATTCCCCATTCCCCGCCCCAAAAGTAATGACTTGTTCTTTCACAACCCTACAGCCAATGGGGAATGTGGAAGCAGCAGTGCTCATTAATGTAATTAAGAGCCAGGAGCTCGTTAACAAAAATACACCTTGTTCTGAAGGCAGATGTCTCAGGCACCAAACGTTGTCAAGTTTAAATCTGACTTGTATGTGATGGCCTGTGAGGGAAGTAAGGTACTTCAGGTAAAATAATTATTTTACTGAGAATTCTGTAAGACTAAACATAGGGCTGTTCCTAGCAGTGGATATGACCAAACAACTCGTACAAAGGAGGAACTTAACTGAATTTATTACTACAAAAATCAATTTATTCTTTGAGAATTATTTATGTGAGCTTATCCAATGCCCTTTAACCACAGACATTGAAAAAAAAATCAATTAAAAGATATTTTAGGCAGCCACCAGCACGCTCTATAGCAGGACCATGGGGGTCGCTAGGGCCTGTCAGGACCGCGTTGCCCCTTCACAGTCGTCGCGCAGCCGAGGCCGGCGCAGGCACGCAGCGGGGCGGTGCCCCAGTGCCCTAGCGCCGCTCGCTATAGGCTAACGGAGGGCCGACGCGGGTTCCGCCCCGAGCTCTGATTGGCTGATGTGGCGGAGGAACCGAATCGCCTTGTCCTCGGGGTTCGCCAGCGGGATTGACTCACGGAGAAGGGAGGGGCCCTCCACTGAGGGCGTTCCCTCCCGAGCCTTCGATTGGCGCTCGACAGTGTCAATCTTATGATTGGCACTGCGGGGGGGAGGGGCGCGGGCCGGCTCTGCGCGCGGCGATTGGCGAGCGGGAGGGAGGCGGGAGCATCGGCGCGCGGCGATTGGCGGACAGGACGCTCCCCTTCCCCCGCGGAGGCGGGGCCGGGCGCAGAGCGCCGCGCTCTTGTCAGTGTGGGAGCGGCGCTGTGGGGTGCGGGTAGTTGCCCTCCCTCCTCCGGCCGCGGCCTTTTTCTCTTTCTTTCCCCGTTCCTTTCGCTCTCCTCCCGGGCTCAGCAGCGAAGCGTGATGGGGGCGGCCGCCTTTTGCCCTCCCTTCGCCGGCCCCGCCGCCTTTCCCAGCCGCTGACAGGGCCGGCGGCCCCCCACGGCCTTCGGACGCCCCCAGGTGAGGTGCTGAGGGAGCGCGGCCCGGCGGTGGGGGGGTGGGGTTGGGGGTTGGGGGGCGGCTCGGTGCCGAAACGCGGGGCGAGCCGGAGCTGGGCCGGGAGCTGCCGGGGCTGGGCTGTGGGGCCCCGGCCCCTCCTCGCCTGCGGCCGTCCCTTCCCTTCTCCCCCTGGCGGCGCGGCCCCTTCTCGGTCTGGTCCCCGCCTGCATCTCGGCAGCGGGTGCCGCCGCCTTCCTCCTCCTCCTCATCCTCCTCGGGCTGCCGAGCGCCCCCTCGGCGAGCCCCAGCCGCCCGCTGCGAGGAGGAGCCGAAAGGAGGGCGGTTTTCAGGGTGTCCGCTTGGGTTCTGGGCACCTCGAGGTAGTACATTCCGTCCCTGGCTCCCGCACAGCACAACCAGAGGCAGCCATGTTGGGATGACGAGCTGACAATCCTCCGTGAGCTGAGGCAGGGCGATGGGCCTGGGGGTTTGGGGTCGTGGGCAGAATACGGGCGTGAAACTGAAGCCAGCAAGCGAGAATTCACTGCACGCAGATATCGAATTCGTAGCTGTGCTCTGAGACGCAGAATCAAGCACCGAAAGACGCTCACGTTATTTTTTAAAATATATTTCCTTTCATTTCTAGCTCTTTCTTAACTCAGTTCTTTTCATTATTGTATGTTGATGTGTTGGTAAAGAGCCATCTGTTTATAGCATTTGGTTTGTCAGTGCATAGCCAAATTCTGTGCTGCTGTTTTATCTGGCATCATCACTTTATCCCAAAGCACTAAGATAGCAATTCGTAGTGTATGAGTTCAGCTGATATATCAGGCTGTCAGCACTACCTGATCCTTGGTGGGACACCTAAATTTGGATTCCCTGCAGTCCTCTTGTTCGTAAAGCCCTGCTGCTCTGAACAGCTGTTTTGTTAACTTTCCATATACGAATCACTGTGCTTGTTCCTCTCCTTTCTGTAGAGCTGGTGTAGTGATTAAGTTACAAGCGTAGGAAGCATTTTTTTGGTTTAAAAGTTAGCGCATTCTCTGGTAGGCATACCGTATTGTTTTTTCCTATACAAGAATAACACAGTGGCTGGCCATGTTGAATAAAAATGATGCTTCTTTGTTTGTGATGTGTGTTTCTTTATTTGAACGTACAGATCTAGATTCTGAATGTTGCAACAAGCTCAAAGTGGTTACAAAAACAACCTTACCTGAAGACAAAAAATAATTTGATTCTTTGAATTCGTATTTTGTTAGTAACTATCTCAGAAAAGAGCAATATGCTCTGCAGCTTGCTATAAATTGATTTGTCAGGACTTTCATATACATCCAAGGATTCAAGTCTTAACGAACAGCTTATTTGTTTATACATACCAAATCTCTTGAGACTCTGACTGGTGATTGACCAACATCATTGCGTTTGGCAGCTTGAATAACAGAAAACAGACACGGTATTTAGATGACTTGTTTAGTGACATATTTTAATAATAAAATCTCAGTACGTGGCTTATTGGGTGGATGGTGGAAATCTTTCAGTAATAGCTTGAAGTAAGTGGAAAACTAATATGTAGGGTTTGCTTTTGTGCTGATAGAGCTCAGTAAATTCTCAGACGCTGCCTACTACCCATTTCACAGACAGTGGTGTATCACGTCAAGGAGTCAAATATGCATTTCACTTCCTTACTAGGTTCTCAATTGGATTCATACAGAAAAAGCATTTAAAGATACGTAGCAAGTAGATTCTTTTCCAGACGTTAGGAGGATGATTCATTCCCGCATGAACATCAGCCTTCTAAGTCTGTAATGAACGTATAACAGACAGCTTCATTTTCTTAGGATTGTTCTCCTAAATCTGTACCACAGGCTGCATTACACTTTTAGGCTTACTCTGTTGCAATTTGCATCTCCTGTTACCACTCTAAGATGGTGTTTGGTAGTATTAAGTGATACTACTGGGAAATGTGAACCATGAAAAACCAGCTGTGATTTATTTCAAACTTCTGTGATGCTGCTCAACTTGATCTTGCTCTGCCTTATTGTATCATTCAGTGCGATGAAGGCAGTAATGCCTTTATAAAATATTATGACCAGTTAGTAGACTTTAAAAAACAAACAAAAAAAACAGTTTAGATGGTTTTGGGTTAACTTTCTTATTAATTAAAACTGAATCTTGCATAGTGAGGTGGTGTTTTGAACATCAAAAATCTGTGGGCAGCAGCAAGTAGGCATTTTGCTTACTACAGCTATGAAACGTAGAGTTGAGAATGAGACAAAATTAAATGCGGTGTAATTTTAAATGAGCACAAAAGATAGGGTTGGAAAAAGTCAGTACCTTCAAAAGTCTACCAGTGATTTTTTTTTTGCTAATGTAGTTGGTTCTGCAACCTGTTCTGTAAGTGTTTCTTCACAGCTCAGTTTCGAACAAGGCTATCATTTAACTGGCGCATGTGGAACCTCTGGTGGTGTGCTTTTCATGTTTTCTTGCTGTGAATCTGGTGTTTACTTGTGAAATTAGTTTCCCCTAATTTCAGTGTGTGGTTTGCTTGTTGGAGAGTAATGATTTCTGTTGATTGAAATGAAAACACAGTCAGGTTGCTCAAGGCACTTTCAGAGGATATTTCATTTGCACAATCACCATGTTGTTCTTCAGCTGCTGTTTGAGAAGAGCGGGGATAGCATTTTGTGAAAGTACTTTTATTTGTGAGGGTTTTCCTTGTCAGTGGCCATAAGCTGATTTGGCTCCTTTCCTGAGGTCTTTCAACACACACTAATGAATCCTGTTTTGATATCACCCCCAACTGTTTTCTGTTATTGCTTTCGGTAGTTTAAAGGATTAAAAAAGAGTAGAAGTGAGAAGCTCTTGATTCAGTACTGTGCAAATCTCTGTTTTATTAAAGCTCCATTTCGCTGTTGTTTGTTAGGTATTTTTGTATACGTAGTAGAGGAGGAGGAGGAGAGATCCAAGCCCAATATCATGCGAGATAAAGGATTTGAGCAGAGAAGCTCCAAATAAGTGAAATGTTTCCCATGCAGCAGGATGAGTTTCTAGAACTGTTGTTTCATGCTAACGCTGGGATGCTTTTGAATGTGTCACTACCAGGAGAATAAGTGACTAGCAGAACATGGCATTGTGTTACTGGTAGCTTTGTTTTCTTCTCCAAAAGTCTGTATTCTACTCTGTGTGTAGATAATCTTCTAATTTTACATATTTTCATAGTAAAGATAAAGATTTATCTTCTCCTTTAATTGCCATTTAAACATCAAAGTTTGCCTTAAATGAGGATTCTGCTCTGCGCTTGGGTCACTGAAAGGAGCTTGGTGGTGGCATGGTGCTGCCTCCTGTAGAGGACTCAGACGTCGAGTTCTTGTTGGTGAGAAGTGATTGAGTTCTGCAGGACTGCACTCTGTGTGATATAGATTATAAAACAGCATTTAAGCAGAAGATAGTATATTAGTGAGAGGCATAATTTCTTATGTAATCTACTTACTACCTTAGTTGTCTTTCTTTCTGGTCAGTTAAAACAGTCAGAATGCCCTGAAGGGCATCAGACTTCTCCAACGGACACAGCTCCTCTAAGTGCCCGCCTTCCACTCCGCTGCAGTCAAGTGTGTCTCATGGACCAGGCATGCATCGGGAGTGCTTTCTGGTGCACTTAGTTGTAAAATATTTTCTGTTTAAAAAGTAGCTGCCGGCAGCACTTTGGCATTTCTGGGGGCAGGCAGAACGTTGGCCTGGTTTAGAGGTACTCAAAAATTATTGAAATCGGTTGCGAGTCTGTGTTTTGTTGTCCCTTCCTGTGATGTGCCACACCCTCGGAAAACTCCACGTAACCATCTTTTTCTGCAGTCTGGCCAAGTAAACCCCAAAGCTATGAACTCGATAATAACAGAGATTTTGCTGTTGATAGAATTCTTCAGTTGTATTTTAGGAGCAGAATGCCGACTTGGCCACGTTCAATAGCATTCCTGTTCCGTAGCAGCGATATTCGGGGTCAGTTGAATAATGCTGCTGGCTGTATCCAGATTAGTCTGTCACTTAGCTTTCCTGGGAGGGCACAGGTACTTATGCAAGGATCGTATTAGGAAGGGAGAGCAAAACTTCTCCTGAGCGTCTACAGAGTGGAAGGTTATAATGAAGGTGCAGATTCGACACACTTGGTTATACAAAGCCTCTGTAGAACAACCACAGAATCTCCTTGAAGCTTTGCAATCCATGCTCATTCATTCCCATTACCTCTCTGCTCTAGTCTGTGTTTAGGTTTTTAGTGAAACTTCTTCAGCTATCATTAGTACAGAATTTTAATGGTTCAAGTTGTCTATTAAAGCCACTCAAGTGTGTCTGTCTCCCAACTAGTTATTCTTGCCAGTTTGCTGTACCACTGGCATTGAAATTCAGTTGGCTTGTTCCTATGGATGTTCCTAATCGTGTAGTCTGGTGAGGCACCTCAGGTACAGACTAAAATAAGGAACGCTTTAAATTGCTGCTTCTGCCCGGTGGAACAATTTAATTTCAATCCTCTCCATGTGATGGCAGTAATGAAGGAATGCAGTTCTATTAAAATTTTCTGTGTGAAGGTGTGTCATCGCTTGAATGAAGTGTGTAGAAGCATTTTTACCAGCTAGAGAGCTCTAGAGCTGATACGCTTGTGCTTTTGATCTGCTAGTACATGGTCATCTTGTAGCATTGTGATTACAACCCTAAAATGAGCGTTTCATTGCGTGTGGATGTAGCTAACCATAAAAGAAGCTTTCAAGTTTTCCAGGCCAGACATGCTGACTTGTGCAGAGAAGGGTTGTGCCCGTGTTAACTCAGACTCAAGTTAGAGATGTCTCCATGGAGTCAGACCAAAATTTACCTAGCCCATGAATCCTTTCTTCAGCATACACAGGTATTTAAATGTAATGCTAAAATGTAAGGATGACGCCTTGTCAATCTACTCTTCCAGGTTCTGAGAGCCTGTGGCGTGTAGCTTGGTTTTTTACTAGGCCTTGAATGACTTCTTTGAATCTGTCTTACTGGTTTTTGAGCCCTCGTTAGACTTCAGTACTGTCAGTGTCCTGTGGCAGTAAGTTAAACTCCTTAATGGTAGATCAGGTGGAAAGCATTCTTCTAATGGTAAGGGCTGGTTGGGGGCAATGCAGCTGAACCAAACTGTTCTGTCTCTGCATTGCACCTCTGGCTCAGATGGACGTGCCTTGAGGTTTGGGTTGTGGGTATGATGGATGGTTTCCTGCTGTTAAAGCGCTGCATCATTTGGATGTGGCAGGGAGGATTGGAACAAGTATTTTGATAATGAATGAAGATGAACTCACTGGTGAACATTTGCGGAAGATACAGATAGTAATATTTTCCCTAAAGGCGATAATTTTTGCTTCCTCTTCATCCCTATGGAGTAGTGTGTCCTTTAATCGCTAGATATACAAGTAGTTAGGGAGTGGTTTTTTTTTTTTTTTTTTGCTTTGAGGAGTTTCCCAGGAGTGCGAAGGGTTCTTTAAGGTTGTTGCCTGCACCCTTTTGTCTGTAATGGGGTGTACTAAAAGTCAGCGTGGGCTGGCCCACTTCACTTGTCTTAGTTTTACTATTATTGCTAGGGCATTGTGGCAGCAGGGGTTGACAGCTAGAGCACGTAGGCATGTAGTATGTGGCAGCTAGCTCATTCTGAAATCTAAGCAGCTGTATCTTTACTGCTAAAATTATCTTTGTTAGGTTAAGCCTAACACATGTTGCAACCAGATCTTTTTGGTATTAGTGTCCCTTCTTTCTCGGAAGAAAACCAAGTAATGAAAACAAATCTGTTTGTATGCTTCAAAAGAAACTGCCTTGGATGACAGAAACTTTGGAATAGGGAGACAGCATACAGGTGCTGTTAGTGTATTTCTAGCTCTGTCCTTGAAGTGACAGCTTGTTGTATGGGGAGAGTGTTTGCAGGGGGAGGGCTGAAGTTTTCAAACCACTTTGTACAACCCCTTTTTTTTTTTTTAACAGCATTGTGAAAGCGCTAGCTGAAATAACTAAAGTGCGTTTTTTTTTTTCTTCAGAAGACGCCAGCAAGAAGGTAAACTTGGAAGGATTCTGACCCCTTCACTTTTAATTTCTCGACTGCACTACAAGCAACCAGAATGTCGGGGGCTTCTGTGAAGGTGGCTGTTCGGGTCCGGCCCTTCAACTCCCGAGAAACCAGCAAAGAATCCAAATGTATCATCCAGATGCAAGGCAATTCAACCAGTAAGTTTATTTTAATTGCATAAGGGAGTCTCTCTTTCTCCTCTCCCTCTCTGCTTAATTGTATTCTTTTTATCAGGCTAAACTTGTAGTGTGTACATTACATCATCCAGAATTACCCTTTCAGGAAACCTTAATCTCCTCTGAGGCTGTCATTGCAAACTAAATTATCTCTGATTTCACGAGAAAGTCTAAGTCACGAGTGTCTTGATTTCAGTGCTGTTGCTTACGGTGTGTGCTTGTGGTGAGTTGTGAATTCTGCAGGAAGATTAGGAGACAGAAGTGAAAACCTTTTTGGTTAACTTCAGTATGTGGGAATATCACGTGGACTGACAGATATGGGGATGTGGTAGGCCGCCAGATGATAATGCTTGTGGTGTATCTCATGCTTGGGTCGGGTGCTTTACTTCCTAATGTGCTTATTTGGCAGTCTGTGCTTTTGTTTAGGACAATAGTTTGAGTGAGACAACTGAGGGAAAAAGATATCAGGTTTTATGCTTTCCAGACTAGATGGCAAAACAACGGACTTCTCTAACCGATTAGAAGTGTTAGGTTTATTAACTAATTATTGTGGATCAAATTAGGAGGAGAAGATTCTTCTTATGGGAAACTGAATATGGACACACCATTAATTGATTTTTATGTGCGTCTGAAAATATTGATACCATTTTCTGCAGTGTTGTGTAGACTGAGCTACACCTATAAATGGGTCTTCTGATGGTAGTTTGTTATTGTCGGGTAATGAAGTCATGTCTTGCGTGTGCCTTAAGGAAGTAACATTCTAAGAGTACTGAGTTATTTCCCTGTGATTAGTTGTGTATTTGCTGTTAATAGAAAGGTTGCATAGAGCCCCCCTTTGCTTTTTATTTCCCTTTTAGTTGAGGCTGTACTTCAGTCTGCTTATGCAATGGAATCTGTGGTGTCAGTTAGATCCTGTAAAATGTTTGTGGTTCAGTGAAAGAGAGGCATCATGCAGAAGAGACCTCACGCTTTTCAGTGCAATGACTTCTTATCTTCAGACCCTCTGTGGAATATTTCTTGGAGAGACAATTCTTAGCTGGATTTTCAAGATTCCATTTAAAATGAGGGAAAAAAAAATGTGTAGAAGTCTTCTCATGTATAAGCAGGACCTTGTATCCAAACATTGCCTGCCAACTTTCAGACCAAAACAGCGTAGAAGGGAAGAACTGTAGGCTCCAATAGATGGCATTTATTATGGAAATGCCACCAAGCTCCGAACTACAGCAGCACTGCTGGGTGCCTCTGTAATAGGTTTTCTCGCTGCTGTCATGACGTGATGGCAATAATTTTAGAAGCTTAAGATTGCTTAACTCCAGGAGCCTGTGGAAACTGTTTGTGCTACAATGACAAGGGTGACCAGAGAATCTCTGTCAGCCTGTCTGTCAACGGCTATAGAAGTCAGCGCGGACAAAAACACCGGTTCTGTTTCTGAATGCTAGAGCTGTGCTGCAGAGATACTTGAATGGTCGAGAGATTGTGTTAGCTTTCAAAAGGAGAAAAATACTTCTTGATTTATCTTGTTGGAAATTTCTTTACAGCTTTTGCTGTATTTTTTATTCTGGAAATGTTTAATCTGCAGCCTTCTGTGTGAGTCTTATGGCTGTGGTACAAGATGGGTGATACGACAGATGGTCAGGTTTAAGTCATCAGGGGCCATTACAGGCTGTGGGAAAGGAACCATCAGTTGCAGTAGTTACACGTTCTTATGGTGTGGGGGCTATTTTCCTCTTATTTTCTTCTTTGAAGAGACATACGGAAACAGCTGTAGACAGAGGAGTAATTTTCCTTCAGTGAACAGAAAAGGTTCTTATGATGAAAGATAAGAAAAAGGCATGGCTTGATGGAAAAACCTGAGCAGAAATCTTCCTCTCAAAAATCAGTTAAGCTGTCTGATGCACATAACTTCAGGCTGAAATCTTTCTGGTGTGCTTCCAGCCTAGGTGCATAAGTCCTGTTGCTATTTTTTCCATTCTTTCTGACCGTTGTAATCTTGCAGCCTCTCAGTTACGTTATTGAACTCGTTACTATTAAGTTTGGAACTTGCTGGCTAAACGCAGACTACAGAAAGTGATGCTAATGTACGTAACTTGTGTATCTGATGCTGCAGTTGAAAAATAAAGGGGAATCAGTCATAATTCTTGTAAGGCTCTGGAGTGCCAGCGTCGTACCCTCAACGGTGTGGTGAAGTGAACAAGGCTTAGATATCCTACCTCTGAGAAGGTTATTTTTTCAATTGTGCGCTGGTCAAGTGAACAGGAGGCAAATCTGAGAAGCTGGTGGAATGTGGGATAGTAACTACTTCAAGCCTCCAAGGCAGTTCAAGTTCCCTTATCTTGGAATTAAAGTTGAATAGACTATTGTGATGAACAGGATTCATGAGGCAGTGTGAAGTCGGATAACCGAGAAGGGATTTTGCCTGCTACTTGATCCTTATTTTCTTCTGTATTGATTGGCCAAGCTGAGTGAGTCCTGAGTTTAAATAGCATCCATGTGTGAGGTTTTAAGTCTATTGGCAATATAGGCAGAAAATGTGCTATAGTGAAACCAAAGCAAATCACTTGGTGTTATTTTAAGAAAAATAGTATAGAGATATAGATAAGTATGTTGCAGGTATGCTCCATTTATCCTAATGAATGCATGCAGAAAGTGTTTTGGGAGGCATCCGTAATAAAGTATTGTTGAAATGGGAATGCTGGAATTCAGGGTTGTTTCCTGATGTACTGCTTTTGTTTGTCAGTTTTTGTGTGAATTCAGCTGTTTATACTTTTTGGAGTGCCTGCTATTCGTGGGGGACTTGCCAGCAAAATATAGTATTCTCCAGGGCTAGAAAGCTTATTCTCAGTTTAGTTCTGCAGTTTAACTTTGCATTCAAAGCAAAACAAGTGTAATTTTGCGGACTTCGGGTCTCCTCCAGAATTAACTTGGCCTTGGCTTTTAGGTCACTTGTATGTGGTCAAGGCCTTTAATCAAGTTCTGCAGGGAAACTGATTTTTATAATTTCTCAGTGTTTAAAAAATGTTCTGTTTCTTAAAACGCCAAGTGCTTTATCCTGCTATGTTAAGAACACTAATGATGCAGTGACAGTTAAGTCAGTTAACAAGGAAGCGTTTCTGTTTCAACTTATCCACATTTAAACTTGAAACATACAGAAATCACTTGACATGTGGTTTGTGGTGCAACAATTGAACTAATGAGATATACAAAAGTAACTAAACCTAAAAGTAATGAATACAGCAGTGCTCCTGTAAGAAGTGCTCTTACTGTGAGCAGTCAGGATTTCTGTGTTTCTGTCTGAAGGGTGCAGAATGTGGAAATTCCGAAATCAGAAACATTTTTTGTCTAGTATTATAAATTCTTTGTTTTCCTTTATGGTTGTGGAAGGAAGTGATCTGCAGTGATACAGTATCATGCAGGTAAAGCTTTGTCAGAGTGCATCACTGAGTCTTTCTGGTTCTGAAATATATATTGCAAAAATGGAATTCTGCAGTCCAGCTCAAGTCACATGTGCTTACTGCATTAAGGGGCTGGTATTTTGGCAGAAAGCCTGTGCTGCTCAGATCGTATCAGATTGCAGATGGTATCCATTTGAATCATCCTGTCAGAAGTTCTTCAGTGGAAATGGGAGAACTGGGTGTAGAAGAATAAAAGACAATAGAGGAATTCCTAAAGACAGGAGATGTTAGAAACTGCAAAATCCTACTACTTAAGAAGTTAATTTGGGAACGCAAAATGATTTCAAGAAAAGAAGAGGTAATGCCACCATCAAATTGTTAAATAAAAATAATAAAAAAGACATTATCTGAGTGGGACTCTTTTCTTAAAAGAGCTTCCTTGTATTTTATTATCATCGTTTAGTGATGGAAAAAAATAAGGCTTGCTTTAGAAGTACCTGCCATGCAAGCAGGTAGTCCAGTATCATCTCGTGCACACATACCCTCTCAGGTCTAGGCATGGTAAGGCTGGGTTTGCAGCATTGCCCCTAATCCAGTCAGCAGTGCCGGAGTTCCTGGTGAGAGATGTATGTACCTTGAGGGAAAAGTTAATGGGCTCCAAAGACTTTTCATATTGATAATTAACTCCCTGGGGTGATCCCTCTGCTAGCAGTCCGTACAATCAGTTAGCTTGACATGGTGTAATACATCATTTGTTCCATATTCTGCCATTATGGAATACTTTCAAGTGGTATTAGTGGACTTGCAAGTTACATTTGTGGTGGTAGTTTGGTTAAAATCCCCCATAAAAACTGAAACAGACTGAAGCTTCTTAGATAACCCTAATGCAGTTTAGTCTTTCCCTCTGAGACAACTGTATTTCATTTTGTTGGTCTTTAGATTTGGAAGTTTATCTGCTTTTGTATTTTCTTTAATGTACTGGATATATCGGTTTATCATGCTCGAGGTTAAACTCACTAGCAGCTTTTTGAAATGAGATTTCAAGAACAGGTCTTGAACCACTGGCTGTCAGCATACCTTGCTTGGTTGTTTTATTGTTAACTCCTGCTTGCTCTTTTTTGTTCAGGGTGGTTTGCACCAATGCATCTTACAACATATTCTTTAGTGTCAGTCCAGTCCATAAATTACTGTTTTTTATGGTGAGTGGGGAAAAAGATTCTGCTGCATAATATATGGGGTGAGAGGTGAGCTATAGATCTGAAAGTATTTTATGTCAGTAGTTCTTGTATCAGTTTTTTAAATATTTCAAATATAAATAATGTTGGCAGCTGTTGCCTTAAATTATTGAAATAAAAAGCCAAACTGTTCTTTTTCTAAAGAGCTTCTTAGTGTTATGGTGCTTTTGTGGTGTTTGTTTTGTTTTTGGTGGAAATGATTTGATAATCCTTCTGTCCATAAATAAATAATGCAAAAAGAAAAAGTTGAAATGAAGCAGAGGTTCAAGCTATTACCTACGAGACAGTATTTAGATAGTCATTGCTAGTGGAGAGTCTAGTTGGCTTTTTCTTTTAAAAAGCTGGTTAAGTGTGTAGAAAACTGAAATAATGAAGACAGGAAATAAGGAATTGCCCTACTTGTAATATGTCCTCTGTAGTTGATTGTGCATTAGATAATGAAGAAAGGTTTTAGCATCTCATAACGTATTGTAGCTTGTGGGTGCCAGTGAAGGGGTGAAACCAAGTTCTCAAACTCAGGTTCATGTGAGATTACTGTGTACTCTGATTTTGCCACAAACTGCGTGCAAAATGCAGCTACGCAGCCTAGGTATATTAAAAGATGGGAGGGCAACTGAATCCTCAGACTAGGACCGAAAGGGGATTTTAGATGGGGGAAAAAAATCCTTTTTGTCTTTTTAACTCCGTGATTGTCTTTGTAGCTTTGTAATGTTGGAAAGTTCTTTTCTGGACTGCTTAAGGTATTTAATGAAAACAGGGACAGTGGAGCAGTCTTGGCTGCCAGTAACAATAGTCCCAGCTGCTGCTGTAGACAGATGGCAACTAGGTTCTCAAGCAGGCAGCCCTGGTGTCAGAAAAGCTTTGTAAGGATTTCTGGAGTTAATTTGTAGAAGTTGAGGGGAGGGGGCGGGGGGAATCTTTTTTCTAATCATGGTTATTTTTTTCCCAAAGGTGTCTAAACCTAAGTAAACTTTTTTAAAAAAAAAATCCTAATAGAAGAGCATCTAATCTGAGTTCCTTTTTTCTTCTTCTAAGATGTGTCCTGCTTCGTGCAGCTGTTCTGAAGCAAAATAAAAATGAGCGGGAAAGTAGGACTTAGCCTTGCGGGGATTTGATTTACGGTGCTCTTTGTGTAAATTACTTATATCAAATATAATGCTAAAATTGCTGGTGTTTGGATAATACCAAAGTGAAAAGTACTGAAAGGTCCTTGGAGTAAGGTAGCCTAATCAGTTATTCATCTAGCACTTTACTGGTATACACTGACAGGGATTAATTGTTAAAATTGGCCTTTTTCATTGTTATGTGACTCTAAAAAGTACTAACCTCTTTCAAAGAAGCTTACTCCTTAGGGTAAATGAGAAGGATTTGCTGATCTTTTGCGTTCTGATCCAACTCCTGACTGGTTTCTGAATGAAAAGCCATGCTGAATGGCCAAGAAACCCTATTGTGTGTGCATGCCTTCAAGGGAATAAAAAGTTGGTTTTTCTTCTGAGGTAGCATTCTGTAAGCATAGGTCAGATATTTCCATGATACAAGTGCCTTTGTGAAACTAATCTTTGGTTTAAGTTACTGATGAGAGAAGTCCTTAATGAGAACCTGGCTTTCCTTTAGACTAGTGCTGAGGATTTGTAGATAGTGAAGTAGTGGGAATTTGTGTAGCGGCTGCTACACAGGTAGGAAAGGCAAGCAAGGAGTTTAGTGTGGTGGTTTTACCTAATACCTTTTCCTCCCTTATAAATCACAAATGAGACATTTTCAATGCAATTACAGAGTAGGTGGGAAGATTCACTTTTATAGATAGAGTTCAGTCTTGACTCTCAATCTGTTTTCTGAAAATGAATAATTTTAGATTAAAAGAAAAAATAAGCATACCGTTTCCGATACGGCTTGTGCCTGCCAAGAAGCAGGCACAAGTTCTTAAAGCTTGTCTTGATTAGTGTTTATTTTCCACATCCAGCTTGTTTTTCATCTTTTAAAGTGTTTCCAGTTTTTTTGCTTGCATCTTGAGGTTGCATCAGGAAGATAAACTGAAGTGGAAGAAAGTCACTTAACGCCATCCAGATTTCCTGGTCTGTATATGCTCATAACTGTGGTTAAAACAAAATGAATGTTTGTCCAGTATGTTAATATACACTGCAGTCATGGTAGATGTTATCAAAGTGGGCTGTCTTTTGAGAAGGTACGCTGTGCGTCCTATGGAAGATGCCTGAATCGCCTTGCTGTGGAGGTTGAACTGGGAGCTCACGTGAAAGACAAGTCACAGTCACAGTGGTGGTGATGACCCAAGTTCCTCTACTGCCTCTCCTGTTACCACTTACCAGGCTTGTTGCAAGTCCCATACCAGGCAAGAGAAGGCCTGAATGCAAGCTGGCTCTGAGAGACAATGGAGGCAATTACTGTTCTCTTCTAAATAGCTGTATCACAAGTGGGGTTTGGTGGGCTGGGAGGGTTGCTGCTGGAGTTTTTTCTGACACTACTGAAGCGCACTTTAGGAGCAGGAGTCAGAGAGCAAATGGTAATGTCAGAGGTAATGCTGAACACAGACGAGCAAAGATTCTACATCTGAACATTAGATCTCTGTTTTGCCCATTTATATATTTTGTTACAATAATTTTTTGTAGAAAACAATCCTGGAACCTTAGTGAGGTACTTGGTTTTCCTTCTAAAGCATTTCTCGTGGTTGTACAAAAAATAACTTGAAGTGTTAATTCTGAACACCATCAAAAAAAACATATACACACGCATTTTGGAAGATGACTTGAAGGTGGGGGTGGAGAAGATGAACAGTTAATGATTAAGGGTGCAAATATTTGGCCTAGAGCAAGACCATTGGATGGCCAAGCTGTTCCAGCTAATGTTAAATGCAGTTGGACTTCTGCAAAATGTTAAGGAGTTAGTACGGATCTGTATTAGACAGGTGATAATACTAATGAACCCAGAGAGGTTTTGTGTGTCAGTGGTGAGTAAAATTGTGCAAAATGCTTCTTCTTCAGAATTAGTGCCCGCTGACCATGCACACAGAACAAGGGCTTTTAGAGGTGTTTCTTTTATAAATGCTTAAGTAATGTGCCTTCTCTCATTATGACGATTTGCATTATCTTACTTCTACTTGCAATGAGAACTGCTTCAAGAATCCAACATTTTCACTGCGTGAATCATTTCAGCTCTTGAGGCTGGCAGAACCAACTCCCCAGGATTCTGCTGCTGCATGATGTCCTTTTAATGGAGTACTGACAATGTGTCTGAAGGTCAAAATGGCCTTCGTAGAAAACCTTTGGCTTTTGGTGACAAAGTCATGTAAAAGTGGAGAGTGGGGGGTGAGATTGTATTATCTTAAAGCAAAAAAAAAACGCAGGAGAAAACAATTGAGCAGAACTCCAGTGCTTAGCCAGCCACGGCATGAAGCTGATGCACAACTTCTGCAGCAGGACGCCGTCAGGTAATCAAATCACAATGGAAGTTTTGGGATGGTTTGGGTTCAGCTTTTCAGATAGCTAGAGCAGTGTGGTTCGACTAGCTCCCACTTGATGCAAAGCCTGCTGGCATGCTGTTCTCCCAGAACGCCAGCTGTAGAGATGGTATTTATAGCAGTTGGATCTGCAAGAGCAGCTGAGGATGAGAGTGGCTTTCCAGCAGCTTCTGTGAGCGAGCCTTTGCCTTGCTCTGGTGCTGGTGAGCACAACGCCCTCCCCCACCCAACCTTTCTCCCAGTGCAGGGCTGAAATTCCACAGTGGGGAGAGAATCCGGTTGAATTCCAAATGAGCTGTTCTTAGCTTCTATTTGGTCGCCTTTCCTTTTAATGATTTGAAAAATGCAAACAATGCTTTGAAAAGCAGGCACTGTTTTACAAGCTGGAAGTGTCCATTTCCCTTCATTTATCTCTTGTAATAACAACCCTGAAAGTCTGTCCTATAAAAACAGTATAGCCATAGATCTGATTGCAACGTATGCCTAGGAAAGAAGCCTGTATTAAACGTGTTTTTGCGGGGTGTTATTCACGTTCCAGCACAGAAGAATGCCTGCTCCACCCTGCTCTCAGTAACGAACGTGTTCTCATTGTTGTCATTCCAGTCTACAGATGGCGCAGATATATTTTCCAGACACACACATTTTAAGAGACTGTATATTTAATGTTAATTTGGTCCTGTGGATTCAATTCCGAAAGTCCCAGTGCTTTTATATGTTCAATTGATTACTCAGATGTCGTGAAATAAAACTACTGCTTGTATTGATTGAAATAGAATTTCAAGAAGGCACAGTAAAGAGCTATTTGGTGTTTGTTTCCCTAAATATTTGTTTCCCTAGCATATTTTCTGTCAACTTCTGCCTGTTTCTTTACCAATAATTACGAGGACAAAACTGTAGACAGGACTGTGCCTTTTCTGCTAGCTGTTATCTCTTAATGTGTGCTGGCATTTGGTAGGAACGTGTGCTCTGGGTAGGTTACTGCTACCACTAGGAGAATTATTGAGGCTGGTGGGAACTCTTCAGTTAGGTGAAAACTCGTCATTTGAACTGTTTCTATTTCGTATGTAGAAATAAAGGAGGGTTTGCGCCTTTAGCATTGACAGATGGTCAGGGATACAGGGATGGAAGAGGGAAGTGACAGAAAGCAGACTGCATTGCAGAACGATGGAAGTTCAGTGTCTGCAGCTCCATACCCGGCCTCCACCATTACTGGGTTTTACTTCTGAACGGCAATTGATAGGAGGCTGCTTTTTTTGAATATTAATCTGTCAGTCTCCTTCCCTCCCCTGCACAGACTGTGTGTCAGCTAATCCCAGGATTTAGCCCAAGTTAATTCTGTCTGCCAGTGTTGATCTGAAGGGCAAACTGCAGTTAGCCGGTACCTTGCTGGAATACCCTCCAGAGCGACTAAGATGTGGCGTGTCTGATGGCAGCGTGCCCCGAAACACAACTCTGATCGCTGGGGAGGTGGAGCTGTTGAATCAAGTGACTTGAGCTAAATGCAGTGAGGAGTAAGAGAATACTTTCAGTTCTTACCTCTTGTGTGCTTTGCATCCTGTGTCTCCATTCAAAGAGTGAAGAGCGTTGCTTGTATCCCCAGACAAAGGGCTGCAGGTGATTTCTAACCTGCAAGATTTATGGCATGCTGAGGAGCAGTGCTGCTTGGGATCAAAGCAGATATTTGAACCGCAAATTCAGTACCCTTATAAACTGACATGAGATTTAAGCAGTTAGGAAGGAACTTTGTTTATTCTTTGTTCCCACAAAAATATTGATGCAGCTGAGTAGATGGGAGTACAAATGGGGGCTGATCTTGGATGAGCTTGCCTTCCCGCCCCCCTTTCTCCTCTGTAGGTTTCCCACTGTCTCTTTACTCTGCTTTAAAGGGGAATGGAAGTGTAAGTCCAGAAATGAAGGCCTGAAGTGGGGATGTGTTTGGGTGTATATTTAGGAAGGAGTGAGACAGAATGCTGCTTCTAACTGAAAGTATCACAGAAGGCTAGAAATTTGTATCAGCTCTCTGTTATGCCTTGCAGTCTGGTTACAATTGTAAAATTAAGTGTTTATTTGATGTGTGCTTTTTTGAGATAAACTTCAACAAATGAAAACTGCATTGTAAGGCAAAAAAAAATAATAATCCTAAAATGATAATTGGAATGCAAAATAATACATGTTAGAAAATATAAGAGTACCATCTCAATACTGAAGCTCTCTGTCAAAGCTTGCAAACAGCTTTTGCTAAAATTAAAAACTAGAAGTGAATTCGATCCTATAGGTTTGAAAGGCTGATGGTGTATGTTATTTTTGTGCAGGCTGATCCAGCAGATGGTGGGTGGTATGAAAACGTTACCTAAGGAACAAGGAGTGATCTAGAGGTTGGGCTGTGGAAGTGCCTAGTGCCAAGAAACAAAGTTACCTGTTAGTGAGGGCATGTAGGATCAAACGTTTTGTGGAGATAGGCTTGTTGTTGATACTGCACATCTAAAATTATAATTCCTTTGATTGTGCTTCAGCTTTCTTCTTATCTTTTATTAGTCAGTACTGTTCCTACTATATGCTTTTCCTTTACAAGGACTAATTGGTTAAAGTATGTGGGTTGCATCTTGTAATCTAAATCTGCATTGCCAGCCATCTGTTCTGTTTTGAAAAAGTTCTTTTTTTGTAGTTATCCATACAGATCAGCTGCATCGGAAAATGAAGAAGTAGCCTGGAGAGGAGGGGAAAAAAAAGTCTGTCATTTGTATTGTATCAGTTGATTAAGTAGAGAAGCAGAACTGGCATTGTTCTTTTGTGTTTGAGGGAGTGTGGGAACAGGAGTTATATGAGTATCTCTTATATTCTGGGTAACGGGCCATAGGTCGCTTTTTATCCTTTATTTGCCCCTGCAGTTTTCCAATTGTGTAATCGCACAGGATCTCTTTTGATAAGCAGACTCCAGGAAAGTCATGCTAACCTTCCAAAAGCTTTGGAGCACGCTTCTGCTTTTGGAAGTTGTCCTGTTATGGGAGCAGTACCTGTGAGCTGCGTTGGAAGACTGTCATTGTGTTTGAGCTCTGATTTTTCTTTGTGAGTCTTATGCTCTGATTCCTCAGTGACGGTGATTTGTCTGCAAAAATGACTTAGTTGCATATATTTTCCCTACACATCCCAACCAGTCTCTGGCAAGTTATACGTACAAAGTACAAAGCCTGAAATTACAGCTGCTGACTTGTATATTATCATTTAATAGCATACTTAAGAAAATCAAAGTTAACGAAAGAGATCAGGATAACCTAATGTTTGCTTATGTAATGATACACAGCTTTAGATTATTTGCTGTGAAGAAGCTGGTTCTAAAACTGTTGGTTTCCTTACCTTTTGGTCAACGCTACATAAAATTCCTAGATGTTTCTAGGTACAGGTGTCAGAACAAACCCCACAAAAGTTAAATAGCTAAATAGAGCTGTTTAAGTAACTTGAGCTTCAGAGAGTATATGGATTACTACTGCTTAAAGGCACCTCAGACAGCGTGAAGAAGTTCTGTATGGTTTACCATATAACTGTAAGGAGAAAGAAGCTTTTAAAATGTAAGACTACTTTCTGTAGAATTTATATGTCTGGGCTGGGCTGGCAGTGAGTATAAATGTTGATATATTCAGTTAAATAAACGAAATCAAATTCAATGGTAATGCTACAGAGCTATTCACACTGTGCACTTTTATGTAAATTTTATATTCATTTGACATCTGATATTTTTACCTATTCTGTTTTCTTACAAAGCTGGAAAACTGATTTGAATATTATGTCTGAAGGTGAAACCTGTTACTCAAAATTTGGGGGAATTCAAAATTCAAATGTAAAAACAAAAAAGACTCCTCCAATGATGTGGACGCTTATTTCCCTCAACCAGACCAACAAGCTGCAGGGTATTTTTATAACACGAATATTCCCATGCTTTTTTCTCAGCCTTTCATTCCAAAGGGAAATGCTGACCATTAATCCAGAGTTTGCTTTGCTGATCCCAGAAGAGATTTTAATCACTGAAGTCAGAAAACAGCATCTTCAACTTGTTCTATCCTTTCCACATATGTGAAATAGAGTTGTATGTAACCTTCAATGGCAGTGGTATAAGGTGGTGATCTGGTAGAATACCTCTGCCACTTCTGTTTGGTGCAGAAACCTGAACTTGTGGGAAGCTGAAAGATTCCAAATGAGCTAAGAAGCTGGCTCTTAGTAAAGCAGGGGGCCTGAAAAAGGGATTGAATTTCTCAGAAACTGGCTGCTTAGGCTAGCTCCAACGTTCAAAGTTGCTACAGTGCCATGCTGACGGTAACTAATTATAGCTGCAGCACAAAGCGTTAGTCTCAGTCTGCAAACAGAAAAGTTAATTGCCACGTTGGACCTTTGAAATATCAGATAAACAAATTTATTCTGTAAGATAAAAAGGCCATTAATGTGTTCCTGCTGTGATCGTCTGCCTTATTGCCTTTCTCATTTCCTGAGGCTCTGTAATTAAACCATTAGCTTGTGTACCATGCCGTGAGTCTGCTGTGGTGTGAGGAGATGGATGATGACCTAGTTCATGATTTACTAATACAATGCGTCTTGGCCTTGCGTGGTTTAAAAACCAAACAAAATAACTGAAAAGCTTTTACTGTTCTTGTGAGTGTTGAAGACCCTGGAAGCAATCCTTTTACTTGTTAATTCTATTTGTTTCCTTGTTCAACTGAAAACGTGGCTTGCTGAGTAACATGGTGTGTGAAATCAATGTTGCCCGCTCAGTCTAATTTCTGCGCGATCATGCTGGCTTTTTTCAGTTTGGCTTACGATATTTGAGGTTAAAGCTTACCTGTACTACAGAAAGTCTTCTAATTTTCTTCAGACGTATCCACAAGCTTCCTTAAGAAGTCCCTCCATAGATGATGCTTGGTGAAATAGACACCTTCAAGCTAGGTCAGCTGCGTTAATTTGAATTCCTGGTTCGTTAGCGGCCTCACCATCTTCTTTCAGGCGTTGTATCTCACCTTGTTATGTATCCAGCCACTTGGTTCAAGTTCAGACCATATCAAACATGACTGATGCTAGCAGTTACGCACTTGGTGCTCAGTGCTGTAAGAGAAGAGAGCTTTGGTCCGCTTGAAATCAGTTGAGGTTGTAATCTTATATTTTCTCAGTTGTTCTGCTCTCCTGGATTCCTTTGTAGACAGACAGAATTCTGTTAAACCAGTGATTCTGAAGATGGAGGATGTAGACTGTAAGAAACCAGAATGGGGATAAAAACAATTGAAGCTTGAACTTGAAGTTGAGTGAGAAGGCTGTGGCTGGATCAGAGCAGCGAGGGACAGCATGCAGAGTTCCTGGCAGCCGGGAGGTTTCCTCTACCCTGTTCCTGTTGCTGTGGAAGGTTTTGGCCAGGCAGCTGCATTCCCAACCTCTGACAGAGCTGCCTTCTTGCACATTGATCTCCCTTTCCTAATATGCTTCTCAGGATACGCTTTGCAAAAATGTGCATCCTAGAAAGTAGCTTTCAGAACAGTGAGCTGCACACGGGACTTAATGTGAGGGAGCTCAGAGAAGCTAAAGAAAATAAATAAAAGTAAAAATTGGAGGGGAACCACTAGCATAAACCATGGAACCTAAACTTGTCTCTTCGTGAATGTGATGGATCAAATTTAAACCTGAAGCCAGTAGGATGGAGCTGTAAGGGCAAGCTTGTAGTGCATGTCCTGACACTAAGCGTGTTGCATCACTGCAGATCTTGTCTTTCATGGGTGGTCAACATCCTTATATGCACAGCCAGCTGAGTGAAAAACTAGTTGTTGCTTTGACTAAATGCTTGGCTTCCTCGCTTTCTTTTTGGAAATAACCTAGATATTTTCATTTTTTAAACAATTGGTACGATGTTTGTATTTTGACATCAAACTTATTTTTGATTAATGCTGAAATTTATGCTGTTGCTTGTAATGTTTCCTGACGCAGTAGAAGCTTAGGATGCAATTTTTCTCTCGTTTCCTTGGAGAGAATAAATGCAGCTTTGCCTTGGCCAGGAGGAGTGGCCGTCTTGTTTATAGACAATGAAGTTAAAAATGAAAAAGAAAAGACTGAATACTTGCTATTCCGCTGTAGATCCTATAGAGACAGCTCAGTCGTTCTGTGGGGTAAATAAGGCGAGATCAAAGCTCTCTTGTGCGATTGAATTTGCACCTTGGAATAAAACTGCACCGATGTGGCATTGGGGTGAGTTTTTAGATTGGGGTTAAAAGCACGTTTCTCTGTCAGCAAAGCTGTAGCAAGGCTTCTGCTTGTCTGGATTTCCTTCCCAGGTTGCCTGGCCAGGAATATCCCATTTGCAGGCCAGCGCGTTCCAGTGAGGCAGTCACTCCTCTCCTTCCCTAGCGGTCACTCCTCCCTCAAACGTAACACCGAGTTTGGGTTAAAATGATATGCTGTGGAGATTAAGCAAGAATGTAAATTTATGGCCAGGAGAGGTGCGTTCGTGTATCTGCTTAAAATTATGTTAGTAATACAAAGGCACAGGTTCTATTTATTGCTGCTTTTTCCTGCTTCTAATGGTTAAATTTTACCTTGAGCTCTTAACCCAAAATGATTGAAAGAAAATCATGTCCTGTCTCTAAGGATGTTACATCGAACTGATTTGGAGACGGTGTTTCTTGTACTGTTTTTGCGTAGGAGCTTCCTGGTACAAGACAGGACTTCCTTACCTTCCAGAGCTTTGATTGCTAATGATTGAGTGAGAAGCAGGACAAGCTGTAAATCGTAGCAGCCTGGAATCCACTGAAAGAGAATTGGTTTAGCTTTGGGGTGGGAGAGCTGTCTTGTGGGATTTGTTCACTTTAGAGCTGGTTTAATCCTGTGTGCTGTAGATTTACTGCTGTTGGGCCAAGAGTAGCAAAGGGAAACTAAAGCCGTGTAGGACTGCTTAGGTTACCTCTTTGTTGTGTGTTGATGCCCATGTTGCTACCCAAAGCTGCACGTGTTTTTGCCATGTGATGCTGTACTGGTGCACAGCATATTTTGCGTTGGCTTTGCATGTCTGTCAGCTTTTGTACAGCAAGAATGTCAGCACAAGGTGCATCCAAGTAAAATGGAGCTGACCACAAGAAATAGAGTAGCAACTGTTGCTATTTGCAGTCCACAAAGTGATCCCTCCTCCACACTGTAGTTTTGGCCAGCAGCCCTGCACGGGGACTCAGCATCTGGTGGAGTGATTAAATTTTGAAGGGAATTCTGCAACCACGTTTTCAGAGACTTCACTGCAGCATGTTAAGTTCATAATGCTTGAAATGCCAAGAGATGTGGGTGTTAGGATTTTTAGTTCTGACAGAAGAAGTGGAAGAAGCTCCCATCTCCCAGAACCATGGCCTTCGTGGCCTGAATATGTGAGAAGCAGTCATTCGTTGTTTAGGATGGTTGTTTGGGATCAGAATGTAAGTTTTCCCTGGGACGACTGTCACCATGTCTCTTCTTTGTAGATTTTGTTTGCATGTCTTAATTAGTATATCATTCCCAAAGGCAAATTGCTGCCATAGGTGCAGTGGGCACGTGTAAACCTAAGGTGGTTTATCTAATTTTGATACCCTCATGAGCGTGCCTTTTTAGAATCCTTATTGTGTGGATGATTTTGAAAACAGCTGATGGAAATGCTAATGTAAGTACTTCCAGTACTATAGTCTTGAGAGAAAGGAGCAGTAGAGACTAACTTCTGCATCAAGATCTGTTCTTATAAATTACGCTCCTTAGAACATATAATCTACAGGCGTGTTGTATGCCATTAAAACAACTGGAATCTATTGTGTATTAATTGCTTCCAGGCAAAGGTTATGGGAATCTGTTTTATTGCTGGGAAGAAAAAAGAAAAACAAACAAAAAAAAAAAAACCACCCACACACCTAACATGTATTTGGAAAAGTTTCCATTAATTGCGGGGAATGTGTATGTATGGATCAAATATTGAAAGAATTAAAGGGATTGAGAAAAAGAGCATAAAAATTACAGATGTACTGCTATGGAAATTTTGTATAGCAGCATCAATTCCTTTTAGGAATGTTTTTCCATAACTTATTTCAAATAAGGCTTATGTAAATAGTATTAGGAAACTGCGAGTCTATTGCTTCAATCTTATTACTGCTGTGCAGTGTGGGAACTCTCTGAAAACTCACACACAGATTAAGATGAGGGTCAGCAGGCTCATTAATTATGTTGCTAAATGCCAAGTTAGCTAAGTGTTTAAATTTTGTTTCCTGTAGGTATTATCAACCCAAAGAATCCTAAGGAAGCGCCAAAGTCCTTCAGCTTTGACTACTCTTATTGGTCCCACACATCGGTAAGTTCTTTCAGAAGAAAACCATTTTTCCTTGATTTGTTTGATTTAACTGCATTCTTTTTTTTTTATTATTATTTTCCTGACCATGCCACCCCTGTCAGATGTTTCTGCACTGTCTCTCTTGCCCTCATTCAGATTAAAAGCCTGGGAGAGGGGGAAGCTAAGCTCTTGGGAGTCTGATAGCAAGTTGTATCTATTTGGAAGATTACTTAAAATAGTCACAAACTGTGTCCTGTTGTAAATATTTAAGGATGCATGTGAACCACAGTTACTTCACTTCTATGTTGAGCAACTTTCACTCGTCTGCAAGTCCTTGCACTTCAAGAGAAGATGTGGTCTGGGTTCCCTTGGCATATCTGGAAAAGGCAGAGTAGTGACCTATGCTTCCACTAGCTGCAAAAGCAATAAACTTTGTCATTTAACTCCTCTGCCCCACCCTCCTGTGAATTAGTACTAAGGTCTTGCTGACTTCCAGTAATTGTTCTAAAGCAGGACTGTGTTCTGCCATCTACCCCCCGCCTTTTTTTCCTCCAAAAATACAGAAAGAATGGGTCACATTTTTTGAAGTTGTTAATTTTATAAATTTGGATGGACAGACAATCTTGTTGGCCACAGATTTGCTCAGAATGATGTTTTCACGATGAAAACCTAGAAAACCTAGAAAAAATTTGGATTTGTGCAGCTCTTTTCATGAATCTTCCTGTTGAGTGACCTAATTTCCAGAGCAGCTATGCATATAGATTATGGGGTCAGTTGGAGGAATATTAAGAATATAAGTAGTACTCAAAACTAGCAGATACACTGTGTCAAGGAAAGGAACCTGGTCTAAGAAAACCTTGAACCTAGCTTGAGAATGTTAGCACAACTAATTTTTGTCCTGATTTCAGGAGCAACTAATGTTAAAATCCAACATTTTGTGAAAAGGGAGAATGTTAACTTAGTAATAACGTAGTGACGTACACATTGAAGTTTCTATGGTATGTTACGTGTGCAGTCTGTTCTCATTTGTGCAACATAAAACTCCTGCATAGATTCTCATTAGTGTGATAACTTTTAGGAAAGTCCGTGGTAAACATTTGAAAATGATGAAAAGGACATCAGGAAAAAGAGCATATACAGCAAATCCCACTTTGTCACTATTTTTGTATCCTGTACCATGCTTGGAGCTGTGTCTTGGACTGCCTCCAGTGACTGCATGCTGGAGTCTGACCAGTGCAGGGCCTGAGTGCCTGATGTGTGCTACATAAAAAATGGAGGATTCATTTGTTCAGTTCATGAAGTTTTGTTTTGAGCAGGTTCTGTGTTTGCCTTGAGATCTGGCACCTTTGTTCTCTTTGATGTCTTGAGATTATTTGTTCTTTTATTGCATGTGCAGCAGTATTCCTTTTCATCAGACAGTAGTGGAGGTGGTGCTTTATCCAAAATATAACACCCTTTTCAGTCAAGCATTTGAAGGTGATGCCTTGCTTTGTCCTTCTTCAGATTTCTATCACTGGAGCTACCTGTAGTAAAGTTTTTGTGCTTTTCTTGATTTTTTTTTTGCTTCATTCTATTACCTGGACAAAGTGTTTTAAAGTAGTTTCCCTCCCCTCCCAGTGTTATATTCCAGTTTTATTGCTAACCTTGAGTTTAACCATAGAGAAATGTTCTGATACACTGTCCTTGACTGGTTCAGCGACTTGCTAATTTAAAAATGTATATTTTCATACTTAAGGATTTTGTAATCCCCAGTACAGTTAGCGAGGTTGCAAATAGAAATCTGGATTGGATTATAGGCAGTGAAATCAGAAAGCTGCAAGAAATTTTTTAAAATGATTTGCATGTACCTTCAGTCTAAAAAAAACTAAGCAGCTTTTGCTTTTCTTCCTCTGCTGCCCTGCTGAGCCCTTGTCAAGACTAGCCACTGGGGGATTTTGTAGCTTCTAGACCTTCTCTGTTTGTATTGTCTCTCTGAACTCTACTTCTGTCTTTTAACTCCCTCCATTCCAAACACCTTGAATTCTGTTTGGCAGTGATCTTGCACAAAAGATGTCCAGTAGTTCCAACAATGTTCACAAACCAGAATTGGTTTCTTTTCTTGTGGAGATTGCTTCCTCAGTGGTGATGGAGTGGTCCTGCCATGGTTGTCAGTGTCATTTTGTTGGTACTGCCTTTGGAAAAATGTGTAAACATGTGCTATGTTTGCCTTTTCCTAAGAGATTGACTCAGAAGATAGAAGTAGATTAAAACTAATTGCTTTTTGAAATGTTATGTGAGTGAGAAACGTCTGTTCTGATGCTGTTTTCATGTCCTTACAGCCTGAAGATCCCTGTTTTGCATCACAGAGCCGTGTGTACAATGATATTGGAAAGGAGATGTTGCTGCATGCCTTTGAGGGCTACAATGTGTGCATTTTTGCCTATGGACAAACCGGAGCTGGGAAATCCTACACAATGATGGGCAAGCAGGAGGAGAGCCAAGCAGGGATAATCCCCCAGGTAGAACACAGAAAGGGGTTTATTTTTATACCATTTTCAGATTCTTGCTGGCTGATACAGTCTTTTGTATTGAGATAGTTCACAGAGAACCGTAGCTTACTTCTGAAGTGAAAGAAATCTACTCAGAAAAAGAGTAAAGAGATGCAAGTAATATTTACTGTTATATTTTTTAAAATTGTACTATAAATTCTCTCTCTATTTATATATATATATATTCTCTGTATATTTCTGCATCCAATGTCTCTGCTTCCACAACACACTAGCAAATGAAGATGTCTTATTCACTAGGTTTCTTGTGTGCTTCTCTGACTCTAGTTAGGATAGCACTTGAGCACTTTGTATTCAGCAGGAATTCCAGAGGTGATACTGGTGATGAACTTGCCAGAAACTTTTTGTGAAAATGAATTTCCCAAAGCTAAAAACTGAGTAATACCTTTTATCTCAGTAAGAAATGAAGTATATCAAATCTGTGGGAAACAAATTTAGGGCCTCTGAGCACAGCCCAGTGTTGTTGCCCCCTGAGGTTGGTTTTGATACTGCCCATGAAATATAAGAAGTTGAGATACACCCACAGAAAACAGGGACTGGCATTCAGTTGATGCTGCCACTTGTTCTAAATGCAGACCTTCCTCGGTGTGTAGGTGTTGACAGTGGACTAAGTTTGGCAATGGAGGAATGCACTGTCTTCCAACAAAGTAGAAATCTGAGGTTGGATTTCCGTTTTAATAAATGTGCTGAACAGCCTGAGTCGTCATTCTGCTACAGGTTTGCTGTAGGCATTGACCCTGTGCCATGGGTATGAAATAGACAATGCAGGTCATTGTTTTCTGTTAATAGTACAGGCATTGTATGCTGAATTATTTAGCAAGTGCTCTGGTACCATTTGAGGCTGCATATAGGTTATCTTGAAATAATGTTAGAAGAGTATATTTGTACACTTATGCAGTGATGATTTGATGAAAGACATTATTGTTACATGTAAGAATTTCCATTTTTTCTTTTGCAGTAATATATCAATATAACAGGTGAAATTAGTTAAATCCGTGGAAACAGCTCAGTGCTCAGATTCTTTGAGTTTTAATCTTGATGTTCCTATTTGTCTTTTTGTAACCTCTAATGGAAATTAAAGACTGCTAAAATCTGTAACATTCCTGTAGATGTAATCACGTTCCTGTTATCTACCACAGTTTCTAAGCAAAATCATTTCCTTCCACTTTCACTGTGAGAAGTCTCCTTATAAAGGAACAAAATGAGTTATCTGTTCAGGGAGAACTTGTTGACTCTGTTCTTTCTTGTCACGTATGGAGAGGATACAGCACAATTGCATTTGAAGTGGTGTAGTGGTGACATTAAATTTCGGTGTGTTGGCAAAAATCCCTGGCTCTATCTGCCAGTTTCTAGTGCGAAATCTTATGCTTTAACCATGTGTGGACTGAATACTTGAGTATATGCTTTAAAATTGCCTGTGTTCATCATAATGATTATTTTCCATACAGTGGTTAGTAGCTAAGTTAGAAACCTCTTTCTGTGCTTATTCCTCCATGTGCTCATGCTTTTTAATCTCTGTCCATATCCATGTGCTTGCCAAGTGTTGATTTTTCTCCTTTATGACATTAATTTGAGGTCTCACACAAGTTATTTGTAGATAAGCACTATCGAAGTAGTAGAATGCCGATAGCGGAAGTATTCTTCATATGAAGATGCTGTTAATGAATTTTGAAACTATCTGGCTATTGATTTAAATCTGAATCCTGAAACTTCAGCACACCAATGAATTGGCACAGGGTTGTTAGTTTAAAAATAATCAGACTGCTATTTTTATGAGACTAGGAGAGGATTAAGTATTTTAATATTTGCTTAATCTTACTTCCACTTCCAGTTATTACAGGCTTTAATGTTATAATGGGTTATTTTTCTAATTTTGTAGTACATTATAATAATATTGGTTAAACCTAGAACAACTGTAGTACCCTATAAAATAAACTATTGAGGTTGGATGATAGTGATAGAGAGTTGAGATGATGCCTCTTCCTAGTGAGGCTGTTTGTGGTTGAAATCTGTTCTTTTTCTTCCCCTTCCCTCCTGTGCAAAGTTAATGATTTGTCGTAGTAGTTACTACTTCCTACTCAGAACTAATTTCTGTCTTGGGTTTAATCTCCTTCCAGCTATGTGAAGAACTGTTTGAGAAAATCAATGACAACAGCAATGAAGAAATGTCATATTCTGTAGAGGTGCGTATAGTGATCAGTCAATATTTGTGTGCTGGTCATCAGACTGAGCTTAGGTGCAGCATTCTTGATGTTGCATTAAGATGCTGAGTTCTTTGTTTTGAAAGCATTGTCTTTTCTTTGTTTCGTGTTGGATGCAAAAGTACAAGTAAAATATTTCTAGGACTTTTCTCCCCCACCAGAAAATGAGTGCACCTTTACCTGCGACAGCAATTGTCAAGTACATGATGGGCTCAAAAAACAAAAGATGCATTCATAGATAATGTTTTGACCACTGGATGGAAGATTACATGTTTCTTGTCAATTAAAATAGTCATAATTTGTATCCTGATTCTCTGTGAGACTTGACTAGAAGAGTTTAGTTGCTCATTCCTACCTAGCATCTCCCATTAGCAAGATGAGTTTGCAGACAGAATGGAAGTAGAGGAGCAGAACTGAAACAATGCTACAGATAAGTGTGGGTTTTTTGGTCATAGGCTGAGTTTAAACTGGTGGAATGAACCACCTGGTGGGAAGGGAGGTCTGGGGTATGAACAAAAGAAAAGTGCTTAGGAGGATATTCGTATCCACAATTGTGGCTAGATGGGTTACATTGGTCTCTACAGCAACTGCTGTTTTGTTTTGTTTGCCATACCATTTTATGGCTGAGTGGTTTTAATTTGTTAGTTACAGTCCCTAAAACATGCCTTGAGTTGTTTCGTTTCATATCCCAGGCTTTTTGCTAAGTTTTAGGTGCATAGTTATGGAATAATACTGGTGGTGATTAATTGAAACAAAATACTTCTTGTATCCCAGTCTGAGATAGAAAGGCAGGCTGGAGTACAGTTTCATTATTTATTTATTTATTTATTGTTAGTGTAGCGGTTCAGGGAGGTTGTCACTGGTAACATTTGTAACTTGGTACTCTCTTCACTCAGTACTTGGTAATATTTCTTTGTAGGTTGGTACCCATAATAAAGATTGGTTTACAGAAAAAAATGTTTAAACCTTGCGTATATTTAGAAATTTGTCGGCACTTAATTAAAAAAAAAAAAAAAGAAATCTTAACTTCAGAATTTATTTCAAAGCATACAGATTTAAAGCTACCATTGTTTGAATAATTGTACTGATGACTCAGGTGTATAATAAGACTAGGGTGCAGTTCAGAACCAATAGTTGCTCCTACCTTCAGGGAAAAGATATATATTTTTCCCGTAAGTTTAGTTTGGGGGTTTATAAGAGAGGTTACTTGTAAGGAGACTCTTTTTACCATTTGTCATTTGCCCCTTTCTAAAGGTAGTTTTGTTGATGTGTCATGTTAAAAGTGATTATGAACTCAGATGTAAAATTTTTTAACTAAACACCAGTGGTTTTTGAAATGGTTGAGGGATCTACACATGGGTGGAGGGTCTGTAGCTTTTTTTGGAGACTTGCCACATGTGACTCATGACTCTTCTTCCCTTCTCCCATTGTGTCAAGCCATAAAACGAACTGAGACACCTACCTACAGCTTTCCTGTAGTGGACTGGGGGAATTTCTGCCAGTGGCATTCTGAGTGCTGCAGAGTTTCTTGTGGAGGAAGCCTTAAGAATCACTAAATTATCCATGCAAATTCCTCTTTCCAGGTGAGTTACATGGAGATTTACTGTGAAAGAGTCCGAGACTTGTTGAACCCGAAGAACAAAGGGAATTTGCGGGTGCGAGAACATCCTCTGCTTGGACCATATGTGGAAGATCTGTCCAAGTTGGCAGTCACGTCTTACACAGACATTGCAGACCTCATGGATGCTGGAAACAAAGCCAGGTGAGTGACAGTGGTACAGACTTTTATCTCCTTTGCGGGATTATATAGCTTATAGCACCACATTTAAAATACCTTCTGTGATGCAGTGGTGCTTTTTTAAAACCTGATGTCAGATTTGGAATAGTATTCAGATATGCACTGATCGATTCTATTAAAAGGCTGAAATTGATTTGTGTGGTATAATAGTGTTGCAAATCACTGTACAGATACTTAAAGCCTGTAATGGCTTGAGATGAAATACGTAAATTACTGGCTTTTAATTCTGCCTTTTGATGTGTACAGTATTACATTATTGGTATAAACAAGCATGTAAGCATAATGCTTAATTCACTGAAGTGGTCGGGTCTAAAGTTGGCATCCCCACTTTAGGTTCTGATTCATTAGTAGTTCATGTCATATGTAAACTGTACGATCCATTTAGCAGTCTGTGTGAGAGACTGATGTAAATTTGCATTTTCTTATGTGTTAGTGTTGGGCAGATTAGTGACTATACAGATTGAGCAAGCTCTGTTTAAATTGTGCTGAAACTAGGAGGAGCTGAGCAGTGAAAAATCATTTAAAAAATGTTCATGGTATTCAGTGTGGCTTGGTCTTGGTAGGGCCAAACATCAACTGTACAGCCTCTTGGTCTCAATACTCTGCAGCTGCACTGAATTCTGCAGGTTGTTTTATTCGGAGCATAGAGGCTACTGTTTCCTAAACATGTCTGTATCTGTTCCTCTTTCAGGACTGTGGCAGCTACCAACATGAATGAAACTAGTAGCCGCTCTCATGCCGTGTTTACAATTGTCTTTACTCAGAAGAAACATGATGCAGAAACTGATCTTTCCACGGAGAAGGTATTTTACAAATAAGAAGTACCTTTGTGAGTGGTTTTCACAAAGCTTCCCTGCAGTGACCGATTCTTATTGGCAGTATGAAGAGACAATGGGAATTAATTTTTTTCCGTTTTTTTTTAAGGTGAACTTGCTGTATGCCTTGCTAGAACCTTTTTATTTCTTACTGGATTTTGTTTGACTGTAATTCTAGAAACAATACACGCAGGAGAATACGTGGGAAGAACTTAAACCTTAAGGCCTAGGTTCTATGGGGAGGGATATATGAAATAAATTAATCTTCCCCAGTCACGTTCCCAGAACTTTCTGTGCTTTTGCTTGTTGGTGGGAAATTGGAAATTTTTGTCTTGTTAGTTCTCTGTGGGAACAGGGATGGGGATGAATATGACTTACGGAAGTTTTGGAATATACACGTTAAAAGGAGATATGCACTATTTATCATGGAACAGTTTTCTGGCATTTTTTTTTTTAACTCTGAAATAGAGGCTTTGCGTGCAGAAGTAGCTGAAATATGGGTAATGTTCATATTTCTCAATTGATTACTTTGGAAAGACAAAAAAAAGTTTGCATGTGAAAACTTGATTTGACTAGTTTTAAGCACACTATGATTTTTAGACTGAGTTTTTCTCATGCTATAGAATTCTTCAAAGTTCTGTTCTTACTGTAGTTCACTAAGAACTAATTCTAGTTGTTAATGTTTCCTGTCATCAGGTCAGCAAGATTAGCCTCGTGGATCTAGCTGGGAGTGAGCGAGCTGATTCAACTGGTGCCAAAGGAACCCGATTAAAGGTATCAGGCGGTTGATCTTTGGGTGAAGAAAGGGGAGTGGGTGCACAAGCAGCATAAGGATAAGAAAGAATTGCGACTATTTTTTCCATACTTATTATAAAAAAAGTGAAGACTTCTTTTTCCTCTAATGGAGGATGTGATATTTGGTTCTTTTAGTCTGCAGAGATTCATGGTTGAAAATTATGAGTTACTGTATAATACTGGATTATGTTTTCCCAGGAAGGAGCAAATATAAACAAGTCTCTCACAACTCTGGGCAAAGTTATTTCAGCATTGGCAGAGGTGGTAAGTACGGCATTTACGTACCTGCAACAACCTTTCTGTAACTTGTAAAACTGAAACAGTGAATACTATACAGTACAGCAGAGCCATTCACTGTTCTTGGCCTAGCATTCTCAGCAGAGTTAGCTGTGTGTATTTTGACAGATGAATTGTATCCTAAGAATTTCATGCAACCTACTAGAAACTTTATTTGTAGGTAGATTGAAGTATTTGTTTTAGTTGTGAAGAAGCCTTGCCGAAGGAGCCTACATTTATGTAAAGGGCGTGTTCACATAGCAAGCTTTTAGTTCTGCAGAGCTGCAGTAGTGTTTTTTATTAGAAAGAATAATTTTAGGAAACTAAGTGCAGGCTTCTTGTTAAAATACTAAAGTGTCAAATGTTAGAAATATCAGTGTAATAATAACTTGATTATCACTGGCTTTTTTTTTTTTTTTGCAATGGCCAGACTTAATATTTTGAGTGGAGTAAGCATATGGTGATCCAAAGAGTTATCGTCTAGATTTAGAAAAGTACTTTCAATTATTATTTAAAAAGTTAAGTAAATTAATAGCCTTTTTAAAAGGGTGTTGAGAACAGCTTGGGACAGGTTGAATGTAATTAAGTGCTTTTTAGTTATTTTTTTATGAAAACCATTCTAATTCATGGGGTTTCTCAAAAGAATATGCTATCCAAGCTAACATGGAAATTTATATAAAAAGGTGGTATTAAAAAGCTTATCTTGTATTTTACTCCTCTTCCTTTAATGCTTTCAACTTAGGATAACTGCACCAGCAAGGTAGGACGGTCTGAGTAGTAGTGGATGTTGTCTTTTTTGACCAGCTCTGAGATTTTATTCTCTCGAGTTCTAAATCAAAGAGCAGGGATCTTTCATGACAGGTCTTTGGGAAATTCCTGTAATTAAAAAGTACAGTTATGAAATCTGAGAATTTTCAATACTAAAACTCAAAAAAATACTGAAGTTGGAGACAAATTCATGAAAAAATCACATTTGAGGTTGTTGTGAAGATACTCTTTTCTTATATCCCTGCTCCTGATTTGGTGAATTAATTTTGCTCTAGGAAGCAAAATTAGAAATATTTGTTCTAGGAAGAAATACTTTCTTTGCTTTCATGCTTCTGCTCCCCATGCATTTTTCTTTACCTCACATGGTAGGCTGCAGGCAGTAGCGTCTTCTGGTTTTCTAAAATGACTTGAAAAATTTTGCAGACGTCATCTGGTGCCTACCTGCCTTTCATAATTTCACTTGTCCATTGTAAGGTTACTCACCTTTGGCAAGGGACAATAGAATTGTTGCAAGACTAATACTCTGTTTTTATGTACTTCTTGACTGTTGAGAGGAGTCTTGCACAATTTATAATTAGGCCTTTTATTGCAAAGTCATATCCTTTGTTAAATGTTGTGTGGAATTAAAGTTTTGGCATCTCTCGAAGCGAGATGTTTGCCTTTTTAACTATTTCAGTAAATAAATAGATGACCCAAGATTCACATTCTCTTATAGAATTTTAGGAAGTTAATGTTGTTTCTCTTAGACCAAACAAGGAAGGTAGGGAAAGGCTTTGCAATTAAATTTGGAGGGAATTCTGCCAAAGGTGCTGACAAGGTCTTCTTTCTTTGTCTGAAAGCTTTACATTACTGATTTGGGGACGAAGTACTTAAATGCTTGGGCACCTGTCTTGTGACCTTGTGATTTGTGAAAAAGTTTTAGGTTTTAAAACAAATATATGCCCTCCTTTCTACTTCTAGTTACAGTTACTAAGTCTCTTCATCTTTTTTGTCAAGTTTGCTAATAACTGCTTACAGAAACACAGGAAGATGGGCTAGTTGTCCTCTCGTATGTGTACCTGTACCTCTGTAGCTGTGGAATTTCCTGTAATGGCCTTTAGACTACTCAAAAAAGTCATAATGTGTCTAGTAAAGGAAGAGTGAATAGTGAATTTTTCCCTGAAAGTCAGATTTACTGCTTAAATTTTCTTGGAATGGTATTAGAACACAGTATTTAAATGCCATGAAGGTCATCTTCGTCAACAGGAAAGCCTTTCTGAAGGCAGTGCTACAAAGGTATTATGTGGACTGCTTACCTGTTTAGATGTCTGAATATGTTCCAAGCTACCTAATATCAAACTCTGTAATCATTTTTCAGTTGAGGATGGGTGACCCCCCCTGTTTTAGACAGTAAATGTGTATGCTTTCATAGTTCTTCTAATACTTATCCCATGCTGATGTTTTAAAAGTTCATTTTCCATTCAGTGTTGATTGTTTTAATGGTGTGTTTTTTTCCTTTGCAGAGTAAAAAGAAGAAGAAGACAGACTTCATACCATACAGAGATTCTGTACTAACATGGCTTCTTCGAGAAAATCTAGGTATGGCTGATTTTACCTATGCCAATATAGAAAGAAATTCCCACTAAATTTTCTGAATGTTTTTAATCACTTAAATTTGTTTTCAGTATGGGTTTAAATATTTTAAGTAGTCAAATCTGAGCCATATGTTTCACCCTTTGATAAAGTTGCAGCTCTGTTACTGTTTTGTGATTTTTGTTTTCCTTAGTTATGCAGAATGTAGTTGAATTCTGTACTTTATAGAAAATACTGATATTCAGTAGGTAATAGTATCTAGATTGTGCAGTGCACAGCCATCTAATACTTCACTTGTGCATTATAGGTGGTAACTCCCGAACTGCTATGGTTGCTGCTTTGAGTCCAGCGGATATCAACTATGATGAAACTTTGAGCACTTTAAGGTACAGTCTTTTCATCTGAGATGGATATGGGTAGACATTGGCTATACTTCAAATCTTCACACAGAAATTTGCAGGGAAGAAAAACTATAATGGCAAAAACTCAGTTATCCTGAAAGAGGAAAACTGATTTTTAGTATGTGAGTAAGGAACTAGGATCTTATTGCCTACTTTTAATTTGAAAAATCAGACTCATCTTCTCATGTTTGTATGTTGTTTTGCAGTGTGTTTGCTAAAACTAAGCATTTTAGTTGAGCTGAGGCTTTTAAGCACTGAATAAAGGGAAGAAAAAATCTATTATGCACGTGATGCACCTTGCTAATGCGTCTTAATTATATCTTGAAGAGGTCTTGTCCTTTTTGGAGCAGTACCCTATGTTAAGTATGAATTATTCTGACATACAGTTACAAATTAAATGTCTTCTATGTTGGTGCATTCTTGTGTTGCATATGGGCAACTATATGTTCATTATAAGTTGTTTTTGACTGGTTCCAGGTATGCTGATCGTGCAAAACAGATTAAATGTAATGCTGTTATCAATGAAGATCCCAATGCCAAGCTGGTGCGTGAGCTGAAGGAGGAGGTGACAAGGCTTAAGGATCTGCTGCGAGCCCAGGGGCTTGGAGATATTATTGACAGTAAGTGGATTAAACAGACCTTGCCATCTTGGGGTTGGTCTCCTTTAAGGAGAAAGGAGAGCTGGGCCTGTGAGAGAAAGGAGTTTAAAAGATGGAAGTTGGTGTAGGTGCTTACTTTAGATGTTGCACATAGTTTTAGGAACGGTAGCTTCTTAGATCTTTAAACAACCCATCCTAGTATTGTCTGTAGAGTTGATAGGATACCTTCAGACTCTCACGGAAAAACATTGAGATGGATTTACCTATTGTTGCTGTGGAGGGGATTTTTCTGTAATAGAACTTCCATGTTCAAGAGTTGCCTTGGTGAGTTAAGAAAGGCATTTTGTCTGGCTGACGGTAAGAGGATAGTTGTGATACAGAAACTAATTTCATACTGAGAAAGCAAACACTTTCCTATTTCTTAAAGGTAAAGGTCATTAGTTGATACATGGCTTCACTACAGTGCTTGTTCAGAAAGGAAAATGTGCCTAATTCCTGTTATACAGTGCCATTAGTAACAAAGAATTTGTCATCTCAAAATTAGCTATGAAACAGCTGCATGTGAATAAAATAATGCATTATTTTGGGACAAGAGTTTGTTAGGTTAGCCAAGCTGTATTGTACTGATTTGCTTTGCCAGCAACCTCTTAAAGTACTAAAACAAACTTGTGCCTGAATTATTTCTTGGCACTCATTCCAAATAAGGCAAACAAACTACAATTTTAATTGCTACATTCTTTTACAATATGAACAGTGTTTTAATTCCTAGTGAAGGAGGTGCCCATAAAAACACACAATGTATTCTGGTGGATTTGAATAAGCTATAATTTGCTGCTTGAAAAGGAAAAAAGATTGTGATTTTTGTTTAAAAAAAGAAACGTTCACCAGTTCTTGGTTTGTTAGAGTTTAATGGCCTGTGAAGCAGAAATCCTGACTTAAAGATGTGTAATATGTATGTTACCTGTCTGTTTGTTTTCAAGAGATGGGGGCCAGAAGAAAATGAAATGCAGGTGTTTTCATGATTGGTGCAGTCCATGTTTTTTGGTTCTAAATCAAAACTGGAAAAGTTACTGAAAATTGTGTATTGTCTCTTTAAAGTTAAAGTAGTATTTTCTTCCCTTCCTATGTCACTGGTGAATCTTCAACTATGATCCTTCTTGTATTTTCCCTGCCGCTTCCCTTCAGTTGATCCAATGGGAGATGAATACTCTGGAAGTGGAGGCAAATGTGTGTATTGTGTGGTTCTCTTCTTAACCTGCTTCCTCTGGGTCAGCTTTTAACTGAGCGTTGCATGCCAGCATTTCTCACAGGGAAATCCCAGACAGAACACTCGCTGTGGATATGTAATACAGTTTCTTGAATATCAGCTTAACCAGCTTAGATAAAGTTGACAGTCATAAAAAAAAAAAAAGTTTAGAATGCAGGATATGTTCATAGCTTGCTTTCTGGCAGAATACAGAAGGGAGAATGGCGATTATTTAGCCAGTTTTCATCACAGCTAATACATTCGAGCTAGAAATATTTTTCTCAAATCTCTTTCAAGTTACTCAGCTGAAACCCCTCCTACTCACCTAGTTTCCTGACCTTTTAACTTTTCTTTTCCACTTTGAAGTATTTATATTAAAATGTGTTGATTAACTCAAGCTGAAATGATACCAGTTCCTCCTGGAGACTGAGATTTATTTTCTTTATATATAGTCTATTTAAACAAAGAAGTTACACATCTCGTAATGATGAAGGTCCCTTATTTGAGCTGAAATACCTGGTTGATGATGATTATCTTAATAGAGACAGAAATACTTAGCAAATGTAATTTTGTTTTTGTTCTTCTGTTTGTGTTTATGGAAGGGAAATATGCATAGTCCATTGCAAGAGAAACATCTGATATGCATTTTATATAAACTTTGGGTTGGCAGATTGTTTTAAACTCTTTCAGCCAGTCTTCACTATCACTCAAACAATATCAACTAGAAGAGATCTGTCTGAAATTTCCTAAAATCAAAGCTACTGGTGGTGTAAAGACTCATCCTGGCCTTGTCTGACTTTCTGATGCTGCTTCCAGCGTGTGCATATGTCATCGGTTAAAGCTGCAGCCTCCAGGAGAAGCGTGCATGGTGTTGAGGGTTTTGGTTCTCAGTGGTCACAGCAAGTGTGAAAGCTATTGCAAGTGCCACTTCTTTATCTCCAGGAGTGCATGTGTCTATTGGCCTTTCGAGACTTCATCCCCCTGCTCTGCCATGTCTGCTTTTCTCATCCCGATGGCGTTCCCTCTCCTTAACCTGCCTTTCTTTTGTTAACCTTCCACCCCTGCTCCCTTTATCTGCAGATGGTGGTTTTCAAACTGACTTGATGCAATCATCAGTTTCATGAGGCTGAAATGGAAACTTGAATGTGGAGTGAGCTGTGGTGTTAGGCTTACCCATGGCACTGTTGTTCAGGATAGGAGTAGAGGAGATGTGGAAGGACACTGGCATTTATGCAATGTCTGTGTGAGCACCTCTCATTTTTCTCAGTGCAAAGCACTTGTTCAGAACGTGTGAGGTCTGATTTGACCTGCTTCTTTCTTAAGAGTGATTACATGAAAGGATTTGTTTGAGCTAAAAATTAAAGCTATCAAAATTATTTAAACTGAGCAACCTGGTAGTCTGATATTTCCATGTTAGAAGTTACTTTTTGTGATTATTCTGAGGATATGGCTTACTGACATATCTGAGAAGCTAAGTTAGATCAAAATAACTTGCCTCTGGGTGTTTGTTCTTAAATCATTCACGTGCTTCCTCTTTGTTTTCTGCCTTTAAAAGGGGCAGCTTTTAGGTTGCTGTTTTTTCAGACTGCACAAACTGCCTTATTAACATTTTTTATTAAGTCCTGCTCTATGTAGATGAAGACCAAAAATGTTAAACCACCTTCTGAAGTACAAGAGCTGTAGGGGATACTTCACTGATCACGTATCCTAGATCTCTATTTTTGAGACGAGGAGGGTCAAGGGGAAGCACAACCAGGTTACTGTGAACTTGTGTTCTTTTCTCCCTGGTGTGGACTGACAGGTGGCTTGGGTACTCACTCTCCTGGGAGAATTTAGTGAGGGGGTAGCTTTTTGTCCTTGTGGTCATGGTGCTTCAGCAGCAGAACTGCTTCTATGATAAAGATTTACTTGATCATACTTTTAGATTAAAGGAGTCAGGAAGAGAAATTTTGTGCTGAATTTAAGGGGTTGGTGTATATTCAGCCTTCAGCCCAGAAATTCACTAATCTCATCAGTAACTGCTCCTGGTCTGAGCTTCATGGTGCTCAGCAGCTTAGTGTTTGTTTAGGAATAGGACAGTTTGTTTTTGGTGAGTGTAATTTATTTTTTTAAAGATTTTTTGATCGGAATGATCCTTACTAATAATCCCCAGGGTCTGATTTGGGTTATCTTTGTCATTGATACTAATATTCAAGGACTTGTTTCAGAACTGCCATCTAAAAATTACAAAAATTGTTTTGTTGCTGCTTAAATGCTTTCCTCTTATACTGGTATTTCCTTCCTATCTTCCTCTTTCCTATTCCTTCCCTCCTCCTGTTTTCCTTTTCCCTGTCTCTCTGCTTTCCCTCTGTCTGTGTGTCTTTCTCTCAGATCTGAAAGATTTTCAGAACAATAAACATAGATACTTGCTAGCCTCCGAGAATCAACGTCCTGGCAATTTTTCCACAGCCTCCATGGGGTCCCTCACTGCATCTCCATCCTCCTGCTCTCTCAGTAGTCAGGTGGGCTTAACATCTGTGTCCAGTATACAGGAAAGAATCATGTCAACACCTGGAGGAGAAGAGGCAATTGAACGGTTGAAGGTAGGTATTGCTGGAGATTAAGCAGGCTAATTTGGTCTTTTCCAAGGGTAAATACTGGCAAAGCTGGGAAAACTTGCCTTCAGCAAAGATACGTCCAGTATACTGCTGTTTCTATAGGCAGTTGTCTGAAACCCCCTTAAAGCCCCTTGAAAGTGGGTTTAACTGAGGTGTGCTAGGGATTGGGTTCGTACAGAGCCTTTCCTGGTAGGATTGTATGGATTTGATTGTAGCCTGTAGCTACAATGAAACTGTAAATGACAATCTTGATTTTTGTTTATAGGTTTTCTGATACAGTGGCAATTATGGGAAATTTGCTCTTAAGTAAAGACTTCAAGAGGCCTGGTCAACGCTAGTGTGGACTAGGTCTGACTAGCAAATGCAGTCAGCTTTCAGAAAACCAAATTACCCCAACGTTGAGAAAAGGAGGCAGAATAATCCTGCCACTGTTGTATTCACCCAGCCCCCACAGATTAAAATGTGAAGCACACAGAATAGCATGCTTTATCCAGACAATAGCAGCCTTGTCCCAATTCTGCATAGAACTGAACCGCATCAAAAGTGCATTACAGTGAAGTATTTCTTTATTTTACCAAAGCCCCCAATCTCCATGGGTGGATGATTGGGGAAAGCTGGCTGTATTGAATCTGTGCTTCGTTCTCATGTCTTGTCCATGAGACAGTGCCACAGGGATTGCAATGGGCTGGAACACACACTGCATTTCCCTTTCCTATTAGAAACTTGCTGTTACCATGGAAATAATGGTGTGGTCTCTGCAGTTCCCTGGTGTCCAGTTACTGAATGATGTCTGTAAATTAGATTTTAAAGAAAAAAGCCATTTTTAGGTGGTTCAAATTGAAGTCTGATTGAGGTTAAATGTGAAGTCTTCTGTTCTCAGCTTGCCTTTGAGGATATTAACTATAAAAAATTAAGGAAGACAACTTATTGATTTGAAACGGGGTACTTTTTGTACCCAAAATTCAATTGACAACTAGCACTGATAAAACCTTTAATTATTTTGTATATTATGGAGGGAACTTTGTTGAGAAAACTGTAAAACAACTTGTGGGATTTTTACACAGGAATCTGAGAAGATCATTGCAGAGCTGAATGAAACATGGGAAGAGAAGCTGAGGAAAACAGAGGCCATTAGGATGGAAAGGTCAGGAATTAGAAATGCTGTACATGTGGGTGTTTTCTGCTAAATGGACGTGCGGAAAATGGAGAATGTCACTGTTCAAAAGCAATGGAACAGCGGAATAGGGCTTAGTGATAAATCTGCTGGCCTTTGTATTATGTGTAACAGTAGGGGCAATGCTGAGAGAAGGCCGCATCCTTTCCAATGTTTCCTAACATTGATGTTTAGAGTTGCAGTATGGATAACATCTAGAGCTGCTGCTATGGCTTCCGTTGTAAAGCAGCATGCACTTCTGGTCTCTTTCTTTCCCCTTCCACCTTTCTCTTACATTCCAAAAATTCTGGCCCTTAAGCAGATAAGGTTAAGGTTTTTGTACCAGAGTATCTAAAATTGTGATACAACTCCAGCTTTCCAGCTGTGGTTTGACTTGAGTCTTAAAGCAATAAGCCATGCTTAAGAATTGTCAGAAGGTGGTTGGAACAAAACCAAGCATTGTTTGTTAGAATATCAAATGTTTATAAAATATATAAGGGTAACGTCTTTGCCTGGAAACAATTTGAGCAGTCCCTAAAATCATGAGAGGTGTATGAAGGTGGATAGAGAATAATTATTCACTGACTAATATAAGAGCTAAGGGACATCAAGCCCAGCAGGTGGTAGATTTCAAACAAATAGGAAATTCCCACAACAGATTGGTAAGCTGCAGAAATCTGCATTACGCTGGTGATGCTAGGAGTTGAATTCAAAAAAAGATGACAAATTAAAACAGAAAAACGGCCCCAAAAGCACTTGGAAAGCTATGTAAAAGAAATGTCACCCTCAGTTCTGGAATTTTCTTGGGAAGAAACTGGGAGACTGAGAGAATAAGGAAAAAAAATAGTTTGCTATGTTCTTATTCTTCTCTGTTGGAGTCACTGTTTGCTTTGTCAAAGTCAAGAGTACTGTATTACATGAGTGGTTTGTCTGACCCAATAAAATCCCCTTTATCTCTTAAGGAGAGAATACTTCTTACATTAGATCAGGAATAGCCAGCTAAATCTTTGTAAATTAATGAGTAATGGTAGCTCTATTTAAATTAAATATTTAAATTTAGAACAGATTTGTACATTCATTGCCACCTTAAGGAAGGTCAGTGTCCTAAAATGTACTTACCTTGTGATACTTTATTGCACTAAAATACTGTCAAACATCTGTACTTTTTTTTTTTTTTTTGCTGTTCCTGTTCTGCAGGCCTAGAAACTCTGGGGCTAAAGTTTAGAAATGTGCCCTATTGTGTTATAAGGTGGCAACAGTTCTTGTTGTGTGGTCCATGGGTGGGCTGGTTGAAAGTCTAATGTATTTCATAGTGAAAATGAAAACTTAAGTTGTCTAAGAATTGCATCTTTTGAAGCCTAAGATATGGTAAATGACTTGTTTTACCCTCTCAGGGAGGCATTGTTGGCAGAAATGGGAGTTGCCATTCGTGAAGATGGAGGAACGCTGGGAGTCTTTTCACCTAAAAAGGTAGAGAAAATTGATAATTTTTGTATCACGTCTGTCAATGGCAGATCAACTTGCAGGGAGAGGATGATGAAAGAACTGCCATTCACACAAGGGTTTGTGTCCATGTAAGGTACAGGACAATGCAAGCGAGGCTTGGACACTTTGCAGAATAAGTTCCTTTTACAATACCTCTTTGGAAATACCTTTATTAGAACACTCTACATCTGAGGATTATTTTGCTCATAGCAATGAAGTTGGGTGCTGTTTGTTGTGCGAAATGACATGACAGTGCTTCTAGGGAGCTGTGTAAAGCATATTGCCTGCCATAGCTTCCTTTGGTCATTAAGGTAGGGAAGCCTGTGCTAGCTTGATGTGCCGATGAAATAGGAGCAGTATGAAAAGTTCATGGGGAGATTTCTGATATCCCCAAATGGTTGAACTCTGTGCCTTCCTTTAGAAAAATCTGTGCTGCCGGTGGAAGTGTTTGTAGCTCCTTGTGTGTCTGTTGAATCAATAGCAACTCAGAAATGCTGCCTCTTACATCATTGCTGTTTACTGGGTGTGACTTTGATGTACTCTGGCTATTCATCTCTGAGATACATAGAAGAGTTCAAAGTCTTGTTTAGATGCCCTTTCTTGAAATTTTCCAAGGTGGAAAAAGGTTAACAAGAAAAGGGATAGTAATCTAACAAGCCAACCACTGAACACAGTGGGGGCAGGGGAAAGAATATTTCTTTCAATACATGTCAATAGTTCTATTTTCTGGAAGTTAAAAGAAGCAGAGCTGTGCAGAAAGAGGGCATAAATCAATGCTATAAATATAAAATGATCTACTTAAAGAAGCTATCTATGCAGCTAATGCAGAATTAATGAAGTGTAAAGAAAGGAATTCACTTTCTTGTACCTCATATCTTTGAACAGGTAGCATAGGCTAATATTTTAGCGTGAGCATTGCATATGCAAGTCTAATAAATTTGATCAGAGGGTGAATGGGGCCCTGTCTGCAGGCATAGGACAGCAGAGTTGGTTTAAATGTTTTATCTTTATGTTAAAGGAGTGCTAGTGTGTTATGTCTGGAGTAGGTAGAGCTCTGGTTAGCTTTTGGTATCTAGTCTAGAAGCATCTAAGGTTTGTAAAGGTGCTAAATCGTTGAGTGTTCTTTACGTTTCCTTCTCTTATGTTATGGATCCTAATCTCCTTTTAGATTTTCCCTCAGAGGCCATCAACTCTTTTTGATGACTCTTTTGATGCATTTTCAGCTGATCAGGTTTGTGTATAAATGCCATCTGAGTTACGTAGTTGCTTTGGTAATAGATAGTGTTTATTTTTACCCATAGAGGATTTATTAGAAGTAAAACTTCTGACCTGGTCCTTGCTGCTTCTGTTCCTTGCTGTCCTTGCAGATCTCTCATTAGTTCTCCTCTTAGTATTGTGGCTGCTGTTGTGAAATTGTGGTAGATAGAAAATTTTGAAGTTCTTAATAAAGATTTAATGCTTCTGAGGTACCAGTATAGATATAATCATATGCTACTAGGACAGCACTGTGGTTTTACCAGCTGAGCTATAAATTGAACTCTCTGAGGTAAATTTTGCACACTTCACAAATTAAAAGGTATTACATTGTGCAACCATTACTGAATCTACTGGTTGTGCTTTTGATGACAGGAAACTACTTGAAATGGATTGTGGAAATTTAATTACTTATATTCTCATCAAAGAAGAGAGCAGGGAAAATTCTTCAGTTCATGCTTGAGGAATGCTGTACAGGAGAATGTTGAAGACCATTGTCCTTGGGTAAATAGCAGATCTCAGAAGGAGTGAATAGCAGGTTTAGCCAGCATCATCTTTCAAATGGTTGAACTTTATTTTTTACAAAGCCTTCTGTTGCCTGTGACAGACACATTCAGACTTAGAGCGTTGTATATAAAGTGATCTCACATATCTGTATAGGGTACAGCTTGAATTTCAGAGTGTCAAGTAGTACAGTCATAGTGTTGATATAGCAGTTGAGTATGTCTGGGATTTGGTTTCTCAAGTTTTCTCATGATTCAAGAAGTTCATACAGCTCTGAATGTCTATTTTAATGCTGTGAACAGGGTTGATAGCATGGCATATCTTTGGCTACAGTTCTAGGAGCCCTCATGAATTTTAGGGGTTAAAAAAAGTCTTTTAACCCCTTGTTTCTGTCTTTCTAGTTAGTCTTCCATTGGGCCATAAGCAATCAGACTTCTTCATTCAAAGGGAAGTTTCATTGTGAACAGACAGTTCATGGAAGCTCTAAAATTACTAAGTGCTATTAACATTTCTGTTAAGTAAACTTTTTTGCAGCTACAATGAGTTGAAGAACACAGTGTTTTCAATGAATCTTAACCAAACTTATTTCCTTTTGTTTAGTCGTTCTAAATGAGAGTAACAGAATGAAGGGAGGCTTATTAACACTTTTATCATCATCTTCCATTGTTTAACCATTTTTGCTTTTCTTTTGTGCTTGTGCTTACTGCTATCTTACTGGCTAGATTTTCACACCAAGGCCATGTGACTTGTTTGCTGATTCCAATGGGGTTTTTTCACCAAAGAAGGTTGGTTTAGTAACTGTAGTGAACTTAAATTTAGAAGCACTTTAGATGAAGAGCTTTTTAGTTGTTTGTATCAGAAAATGATGGTAGTTCTAGATTTTCCTTTGACTTTAATGGATGCTTTGCCAAAACAACTTCCAAGGAAAGCCAAAGTTGATTCCACATCAGTTTCAAAGTTTTAATTAAGCACCGTTTTCTTGTGTTGGCCATCCCATATCAGAGTTTACAGAGACTTTCTGAGGAATTGTTTTTTTTAAATTGAAGCCGTAACTATTCCCCCTCTTTGCTTTGTCTGAAATATCAACTAATCTGAGCTGTATTTCTGCTGTTAACTTTGTGATGCTCTTCAGTACTGCAGGAGGTTATATTTAAAAAGATGGATTATGGAATAACCTGGGTATACATAGCAAAACTGGATTAATCTGCACTCTCCACAGCTGTGGGAAGAAGCATGGAAGTAGGTCCTCAGCTCTTAATTAACTTTTCTTTTTTTGTTTCAGACTCCTCATCTTGTAAACCTTAATGAAGATCCACTCATGTCTGAATGTCTGCTCTACTACATCAAAGATGGTATTACTAGGTGAGGGTTGGTAGTAATATGCTGATGTCTGGTTCTTTGCTCGCTTAAGTTCCTATGCTGGAGACACCTTGAGCTTAAATAATAAGTGTTCCTTGAGTTACTCAACTTCCATGTATAAAGAAAGCATGACATTTGCTGTAGGTGCAAAAGTACACAAATTGATTTCCCTTTAGAGTTTACTTTGTGCTTTAGAAGTAATTTTTGCAGTTGTTCTGCTTTATAAGATGTTTATTACTGCACTGGGCAGTACAAGAAAGCAGAATATTCCTTTTGAAATATAGGGAAACAGAAGAAATGGAACACTAGGAATGCGATTTTGATGATCTGAGGATTGAAAACCACGGTATTTGATAAAAGGAAATGGAATAGGGCTGAGCTTTCACTTCATATAAACAAACTTATCCATGCCTCTTCTGCTGTCTTCTTGGATGTAATGCCTTCTTGTCTTTGTAATACGCTTCTATAGCCAGTCACGTGGTGTTCTTGGCTGATAGTGTAAATGCGCAATTAATGTAGTTCTGAATTCACATACGTGAGCCTAAATTTAATTGCCAAAATTGGAACTTAAAAACAGACTATATTCTAAAACTTGTTGTCAAGATTCTTGGGAGAAGTGAGGCTGTTTTCCTTAACTCTGGTGCATTAAGCACTGTTTGGCTGCTTGGTTTCTATATTCCTGGGGTACAAATGGAGTACAGTACGCAGACAGGTGCTGTTGTACTACTCCAGCTTGCATTGGACCTAATGAAAAGAGTATGAAACTTGTAGAGAATTCACCACGGAACAATGACAATAGCTTAGGGCTTAAGAAATCATGATAAATTTTGAGTCTAGCCAGCTGGCAGTAGAAATATGTAGAGTAATAAGCAAAGCAACAAGTTCATAAACATTAGGATTGAAAATTAAGTTGTCCATTTTTATGAATAGCAAATATGTAGAATTGCTCAAATATTTCAGTTTGGAATGGACATGAATCTTCATGCTTCTGGGATACAGTCAACCTCCTCTTGTTGTCTGGAAGCTACATGAAACTGCTTGTGGTATCAAATTATTCAGCAAGAGCCTACTGAGCCATTTTTGCTTCTTTGTTGAAGTGCAGATGGTAATTATTGGAAGGGATAATTCTGGCTGAAATGGACCACTGGAAGTTCCTGTCCCTTTGTTCTCCTCCGCTTCACTTTGTAGCGAGAGGGGGACTACACAGGGAAGGAAATAACTCAAATTCAGACATCTTTAATGTTTCAATTCTCTCTTTAGATTGTATGTTTTCAGGGAGAGAACTTTTTTCCTTTTCTCAAGCTAGTTTCATTCAATTTGCAGTAAATCTGTTATGTCCTGTACAACCCAGAGTTAAGCACTACAAACCTTTCACTTGAAGGATAGCCGTAGTGTCTTACAGAGTTGTAGAAAGTGTCTGACTTGCTCTTGAAATGTTTTCTATTGGACTCAGGGTTGGCCAAGCTGATGCTGAGCGAAGGCAGGATATTGTTTTGAGTGGGGCTCATATCAAAGAAGAGCACTGTATCTTCCGGAGTGAGAGGAACAACAATGGTGAAGGTAAAAATCTACTTCCCCTAGTAAAGTGTTGGAAAAAAAAACTATAAAATAACTAGTAATAATTGGCACCTGCAATATTAAGATGCCAGTAGTGTTGATTCTCTGGTGGGGTTTTATTAACCATTGTAGTGTGAAGAAGTGATTCACTTTTATCTTGTTATGGTGTTAGTAGGAAGACAGCCAGAAAATGAGGGTCTGCACGCTTAGCTGTTTCTATATAGTGTTCTCTAAAGTCTCATTTGTTGTTGTTTTCTTTGTAGTTATTGTTACTCTGGAGCCTTGTGAAAGATCAGAAACCTATGTTAATGGCAAGAGGGTTGTGCAGCCTGTGCAGTTGCGCTCAGGTAAGAAATGTTAGAACAGACCTTTTTTTCAGATTGTCAAAGAATTGTTCCTTTGTGACATTTGCATAATTGTTTGAAAGTGCTGGGTGCTGTTAAAGGGCAGGAGTATTACCTTCTTGGAGTGCAGCTTTTAAACAAGTTGGTAGCATTTTTCTCTTATCAGCAGGTTTTTTTCATTCTTTGCTGCATTAGCTGTAAGTGTACTTAAATATTCACTGCCACACAGCATCCTCCTTGTCCTTTTGCTTACCCTGGTATTATTCTAGTACATTCTTGCCCAAGCCTATTGCCCTTGGCAGTCTCAGTGAGACAGAGCAGACAGACTGCCAGCTGCTGATGGAAAATTCCCAACTTCCTGGCAAAGTTAAGATATGACCCTCTGCAGGAGTACAACAGCTTCTCTTTTCTCTCATTAGGTTTCCCACTCAGTCCCCTACATTCCTTTAGAAAGGCGTGTGGGGAAGGAATTAGAGGGGAGGGAGTGAGTTCTCTAAATTATGCTTTTTAACCCATCTTTTTCAAGACACGATGCTTTCTTTGTCCTTCCTCATTTTCCTCTGGTTTAAAACAAACAAACAAAACCACCTCAGAATTATTTGCACCAAGTTATAAGTCAGTATTTGCATGGAATCAAGCATACTGACTTCAGTACAAGCCTGAACAACGAAGGGCAAATGTTCTGTTGTTCTGACAGCATATGGCTCATACTGAAAACCATGACTCTACCCTTTAGTAATTACTTTCTTTAAAAAAAAGTAGATATTTGCCTTCTGCATCTAGACAATTGAGTTACCTGGACAATTTAGATATGGCTTTGACATCTTGAAATGCCTGTGTTCTAGTAATATATTCATAAGGGCAATTTTGGTTACTCTGGAGATCTACTTACTGGAATATATTTTTTTATTTTAACTACATTAATATGTTCTCTGGGAGAGCAGAGGAATTTCACTGTCTTCCATCAAGCACGTGTCTCAGGCTCTTTGGACATCTGATATCTCTAGGATTTAGCTGAAAGATTTACGATATTACATTTGTTCAGCTCTTCCCACATTATTTAAAAGAAACTAAAATCCTTCTATAAATATTACTGATGAGGGTACAAATTAAATCAATACATGTAAACCACATTTTAAAGAAAAGTAACCACCGTGCATTCCATTCTTTGAAGTTAGACTTTTTCCAAGCTGAAATTTCTGCTAAATTGGCCTTTGCCCATGTTTTAGTGCTGTCAATAAAGATGAGGAATGGGACTTAGTGAATGTTTTATCTGCTGCAACAGCTGGTCAGTCTCCAAGTCCGTCCTTTAATTTTTGATAAATTTTTCCAGAATGTTTGATCGGATCTCTGAGGGTGATGCCATCCTCTGTGAGCACTGCTTCTTATCACCAGTAGCCTTTTCTGTACAAACCAGACATTCTTTTCTTCCTTGTCACCCACTAATTTGAATGTATACTAAAATCCTCATTGAGCAATCTTTTCCGCTGCCATGTGAGGATAAATGGGATGAATCATTCAGTGATGTTTTTAATTGCCTTGGAATCCTGAAAGAATTAACTTGTGTTGCTATTTTTAGGAAATCGTATCATCATGGGTAAGAACCATGTATTCCGATTCAACCATCCAGAGCAAGCACGAGCAGAAAGAGAGAAAACACCATCAGCTGAGACTCCCTCTGAGCCAGTTGACTGGACTTTTGCTCAGAGGGAGCTTCTGGAGAAGCAGGGCATTGACATGAAGCAGGAGATGGAGAAAAGGTAATGAAAGAACTCAGAATTTCTTCTTGCAACAAGAAAGATACAGCTGTAGGCTATGAGTTGTGTCAGTGCAAAACCTAAAGCTAATGTCTGTTGTATATATGGAAGACTTTTAAATGAACCTTCCAAAAATAAACAGAGTTCAAGTACCCTTCTTCCAACATATTCCAGTGCTCGTTCAGACGTTTAGTGTCACCGCTACCTCTAGTGAAAGTTCAGAAAACTTCCTCCATTTTACTTCAGTGCTGTAGCTCCTTAAAAGAAAAAAAAAAAAGTTAAGCACCTGCCATTAATTCCCTAGACCAGATTTTGGTGAAGGACTGCACTGTAACTTTTAGGTAGCTTCACTTATGTAGTACCATAATAGATATCTCCTGTGTAACAAATTAAATGCACTGAATTGATAGATCCTAGTAAATTGTACTTTTTTATTTTATTTTTTTAGGTTAAAGGAGTTAAAAAAAACAAACAGTAACTTTATAACAAGTAATTCTTTTTAAATGGAACGACTTTTACTCTTGTCATTGTAATTTAGTGGATTTTGTGTTTAGATCAACACCAACGTGAAACTAATATCATCTGTCTATTTCTGTTCTTCTGCCTGTCTTCAGATTACAAGAAATGGAGATCTTGTATAAGAAGGAAAAAGAGGAAGCAGATCTCTTGTTGGAGCAGCAAAGGCTGGTATGTGTCCTTACTTCAGATTAACTATACCTTTGGCCAACAGTAATTCCTGTCCTTGCTTATCTGAAAGTTTAGGAAACCTGCTTGGGTTGTCTGCACAATGCAGTTATCCCTTTGCTTTTAAATACTTCGTGTCTACAATGGATTATGATCAGTGTGAGTGAGCTCCTTCGTGTTAATTTGGGAATGTAATTGACACTGAAGAGGCTTTAATCAGTTCTTGTTGGGACAGGTCAGATTTCTTGCAATGTAACCTTAAAGAAGAGCATTTCTATGCTCTTACGTTTTTTGAAGTTCATTTTCAATAGTCTAATCAGCTACTTTTTGGGATGTTTGCCTTGATTTTGATCTTGGATCACCAGAAGGTACTAATTTTATGCTGCCAAAGAGACTCCTAGAACAATGATATGCTAGGTTTATTTTTTCTGAATGATGTCTGAAAATGTTGCTGCATTGTGCATGTTTTAACCCTTCTCCCTTCCCCTGCATGGAGTTCCTTGTAAGGTTCTTAATGCTACACGTGCTGATGGTGGGGTTATGACTAGGGAATAAGTGTGCAAAGGGAACGTTAACTCATTCGGAACAATGGGAATTCCACCATTTCACCTATTTCTTCCTATAATCAGACTTAATTTATCAGATTTCCTGTTTAAGACTTCAATCTTTTCACAACAAACGTCTTCTGAAGTTCATTACAAATAGAAATGCATCTCCAAGCATCCTGTGAATTTTGAAAACATGACCAAGCCTAGGAACGAAATTTAGATTTCCTTACAAAATCTGAGTCTCCTGATTCTGCTTTAACTACGCTGTGTGTCTTTTAGCCAGAATGTAAATGCAGTTGTGCCGTAATTCCACTAAGATTTCCAAAGTCACAGTCCATTTGTTTGTATTAGAAGTTTGAGACCCCTGAAAACTTCATGATAAAGGCATGCAGAGGTTTAAACCACTCTTAGCCTTCTCCCAAAAGCATAGTGGAGCAGAGTACTCCGGATTCCATAGATAGAAGCTACATCCTTTTTTTTTAAAATTTATATTATACAGTACACTTAAAGCCTTCTGCATCTCTACTCCATTACAAGGGAGTACTCTTCTTGGGTGGAGAGGAGTTGCTGCAGACTTTGAGTCAAAGCAAGACTTAGTTCAGAAAGGAGTTTAAGATGCAACTAACATAATGTTTCTTCAGTTTCATTTTTTTAATTTGTGGAGTTGAAAGTAGTACTGCAAAAAATAATTCCACATGAAAAGAAAAAAAGCATCAAGGTTTGGCTGTGTGTCAAAGGAGATGCAATTCCATCCCTTAAATTTTGGTGACAGGCATATGCGAAGCTGCTGTATGAATTAAACGAGAGAATTGGCTGCCTGGGGATCTACTTCAAATAAGGCTGTATTGCTGCAAGTGTTGTGAACGGAAATTTGTTTCTCCCTGTACTTATGATTAGGGGAAGATTTATTTAAATAGTTGTTCGTCTAATACTGTAGTATAGTTAATAGTTTCTTTCAGCTTTTTTTTTTTGCTGATCACTTAGTGGGCAAAGGTGGAAGACTATCCTGCATGCATTACCACTGTAATTTCTAAAGGACAGCTTTCCTAGTTGTAAGGATCATAACAAATGAGGTCACTGGTCAGTTAAGCAGGATACTGCTTTTTACACTGCTTAATGAGCATACAGCGCAACTTCTTGACACATCTTGTCACTTTTGTGTCACTATGCAGTCTGGAATGGACAGGATTAATGCATTCTTTAGCTCTCAACAGCAATTGAATAGTGATCGGGAAATCTGGGAATGCATTCCAGCTTGTGTACTTTAAAAGTATTTATGTTGCCACAATATCCAGCTACACTGTCAGGTTCTGTATCTTGCTGCTATATAAGATTGATGTTGAAATATAAATACTCTTTGTGTTCTAAACGGGATTATGATCTTGGATATAAGATAGGGTTTTCCAAAATGTTTTGGTTTTGTGCTGAGATGCCAACCAATTTGGGCATTTCTTTATAGTTAGATGTGCTATACAAAAAAGAGAAGTGATAACTCTTCTTCCAAAATTTGCAACTACTATCTATTCACCTTGCTGGCATTATTTGGAAGTAGAAATAATTGTTCTCCATTTTTCAAATTGAATGTGAAAAGGTGTTTAATAGAGCTCAAGTTATCTTCCAGGTTTTCTTGGTCATTATGCTTTTGCAGTGACCCCTTAGTGTTAGAATGCTAGTACATACCTATATTAATTGGGTTGGTTAATCTCAGAGTGCATGCAGGACAATGACTACATAGTGTCACCTAATCAGCTTTTTATAAGCAAGACAGCCTTTACCCATAAGTAGTAATATGGTAGTTCTTGTAATCTGTAAGAATAATCCTGTGGCATTTATGCTTTAACGTCTGAGTAGTTTATTTTGCCTTTCTGGATGTAGTTTTGAACGTGTAGTTTGTGCAGTGTTTTCCTTCAGGGCATCTTTTATTTCCACTGCAACATGCAGTTTGTTAGATGATCTTTCCTTAGGCTGCAGAGTTTGTTGCCTGTAAAGTCATGACGAGTTGGTTCTGTTCATAATCTGGCGTTCTGTTCATGTTTTGGCCTGAACTAGTACAAGATGATTCTCTAGTGCTATTCCTGAATACTAAAGATACATAAGGTCACAAGAAGCTCACGTAACGTGATTCTTAGGCTATAGAGCTTGTTGACCATAGGGTAGAACAATACTGCTTTTACTCCTTTTCATCATTCCTAAGACCAATTATATTGTATTCCCCATTCTTCGTGGTCCTCTACCCGAAGTCTTAAGTCTAGAAACCTGTGGTGCAGAGTAAATTACCTCGGTTTCCTTTGGTTGTAGAGTAACTGGCTGTTAATGTTCCTGACTTCTAATGTATTTTAATTCTTCATGTGAAAAATACAGACATTAGAGGTTCGTTAGAGACTGACTGCTGTGTTTTATTGAAGATGATGTGGTTTCTAGTGGATCACACTAATTACATAGGACTCTTTTTGTTTGTTGGAGAGGTCTTAAATTAGTAATCCTTTTTTTTTTTTTAAAAAAAAAAAAAAAGGTAGTCTGACTTTAACTCCTGGCTGCAGTAAGCAATAATGGATATGCTTAACTTTTGGTGGCAGTATACCTGAATAAATATTCCTGGCATATGAAAACCTGAAGCACTGCTCATTACAAATGATTTAGCAAAAGATGGAAAACTTATAATGAAGAAGCAAAACAAGCATAACTCTTAGCATGTGGAAGCTCTAGGGTTTGAGAAGAGGACAAATGAAGGATATCAAATTGAGAATTCAAATTAAAACAGTTTTAAAAAAAGTCACTACTGCTACATTCTTCTGAAACTCGTTCTTCGGACAGTGAAGACTGTTGATGTTTTTGCTTTTTTAAACTAAACAACAAGGTGACAAGTGGAAAAAACAAACACAAAATAAACAAAATAAACCCACCTCTGAAACTCTGATTCCGGATATCCTTTTAGCCTGTAGCAAGTCTTGGAGTATGAACCACTGTCTTCACCTGTCATAGTGGCACTTACAGTCCTTTTAACATTGAAACCTTTCGGCTGCTTCTGTTTCATATTTTCTTATCGTCTAACACTTCTCTGGCTGCTGTTGTAGTGAAGCGGATTCTAAACTTGAGCATCCCTGCAACCATGTGCAACGTTACTAACCAGTGTTAACCTGACTTACTCTGGCTGCTCATGACATCTTCTATGATGGCTGTTGTATTCACCTACCTGGGGAGGATTTGCTGAAAGAAGCAACAGCAGTAACCAAGGCAAATGTGTGTGGCGGGGATTTGCATGTCTTTGTAGCATGTGGGAAGTGCAGTTGACACTTGATATTTATTTTTATTTTTTAATCAGGAACTTTGTTTTTCTTGATCATTATAAAGATTTTTGGAAGGGATTGGGAGGGAAGAGTTTAGATTATCTGATATTTCAAGATGATGAGACTTCTAAGTAATGTTAATCTTAATGTAGTGAAGAGGGCCAATTTTGACAGTCCATGATTCTCGAAGATGCACGTTAATGTCTTATCACTCAGTCTTCAGGGACTTCACTTGTTCTATTTTGATTTTTGATTTAGTTTTCTTTGCCTGCTACTTCTTGTTTAGCTTTTCCATTTTCTTACAATTTTAATTTTGGTTATTTTGGGGCCACTTCTTGATTTTTGTTTTTCCAAAGGATGCAGACTCTGATAGTGGGGATGATTCGGACAAGAGATCGTGTGAGGAGAGTTGGAGACTGATCACTTCCCTGAGAGAGAAGCTGCCCCCCAGCAAGCTCCAAACCATTGTAAAAAAGTGTGGCCTCCCCAGCAGTGGGAAGAAACGAGAGCCTATTAAAATGTACCAGATACCCCAACGCCGACGCCTTAGCAAAGACTCCAAGTGGGTTACCATCTCAGACTTAAAGATCCAGGCTGTGAAAGAGATATGCTATGAGGTAGCACTCAATGACTTCAGGCACACTAGACAGGAGATTGAGGCTCTGGCCATTGTTAAAATGAAGGAGCTTTGTGCCATGTATGGGAAAAAAGATCCGAATGAGCGTGAATCGTGGCGAGCTGTTGCCCGTGATGTCTGGGATACGGTAGGAGTTGGAGATGAGAAAATTGAAGATGTTATGGGCAATGGCAAAGGAGTAACTGATGTGGATGACCTGAAGGTGCATATAGACAAATTGGAAGATATCTTGCAAGAAGTGAAGAAGCAGAACAACATGAAGGATGAGGAGATAAAAGTTCTTAGAAATAAGATGCTAAAAATGGAGAAGGTTTTGCCTCTGATAGGGTCTTCAGAGAAAGCTCAGTCAACCACAGCTAATGATAAGTCTCCAAACTCTGACAGTGTAGCGGATGTGGATAAGAAGCCCACAGGCGAATTAAAAAGAAGTGAGAATGATGATCTTGCTAAAGAGGAGCGTGTTTCTCAGTTAATGGCAGGTGATCCAGCTTTCCGACGTGGGAGGTTACGTTGGATGAGGCAAGAACAGATTCGATTTAAAAATCTGCAGCAGCAGGAAATAGCAAAACAGCTTCGTCGACAAAATATGCCTCACCGATTTATCCCGCCTGAAAATCGTAAGCCACGGTTTCCTTTCAAAAGCAACCCCAAGCATAGAAACTCATGGAGTCCGGGCACTCACATAATTATCACAGAGGATGAAGTTATTGAGGTTAGAATTCCAAAAGATGATGATAAGAACAAAGATGAAAGCAAAGAAAAAGAAAGCAGAGCTGCCCCTAAGGACCCTCAGCAGCTGTGGAATCTTTATGGCCCCCAGAGGAATCAAGATAATATCCAAATTAACAGGCAGCAGCTAAACACTCAGGCCCAGCCTAGCAATCATCATCAGCAACCCCAGTTGCGTTGGAGAAGCAATTCTCTCAACAACGGCTCTCAAAAAACCTTGCGGCGGCAGGCATCAGGCTCGTCTGAATCGTTGCACTCGTACAGTGGGCAGCAGAACCCAGACCTGCAGACTTTCCAGCAAAAGCGCCACATCCACCAGCACCGGCAGCCTTACTGCAATCATAGCACTGGTGGCAGTGCAGAAGGCAGTACAGCAAACTCCCACCCGAAACAGACTGACCGGCTTAACCACTATAACCAGTTTGTGACGCCCCCACGGATGAGGCGCCAGTTCTCAGCACCTAACCTCAAAGCGGGCAGAGAAACTACCGTATGATTAGTTGGCCAAGGCTAGTCTCGGGGAGGAGGGAAGCAGGGGCAATGCTGGCTTCTTAAGAAACAGCCAGGATTGGCTTTGCTTATGTCTTGGGTTTGGCCAGGTAGAACTTGAGTAATTCGGCACAAGGTACCGGTGCTTCAGCCCGTTCGGTTTGCATGTGACTTTTGGTGCAGTTGTAACAACCCCGATTGGAAGAACACTGACAAATTTTAAGAACTTTCGTCATAGATTAGAAGATTTGGAGGGAGGGATGTGGAGGGGAGAACTTCTCTGCTAGCTCATTTACCAATTTTTTTGTGTGTCTTGGAGTATTTTTCTAATGTTGAAAATGTTGTCTGGAACTCACCAAGTGCTACCTTCCTCCTGTGTTTTTATGTAGACAATCAAAAAAGGAATTTAGTTTATAGCATTGAATGTTTCTTGTGCCTTTTTTTTTTTTTTTTTTTTTTAGAAATAAGGAAACTGACCATCTGTTTTTAAATCGATCTGGCTCTTCAGTACAATATTTTCCACTCTTAACCCAAATTCTCCATAATCTGTAAATGAAATGTTGGCTGACAAGATAATGTGGCTTTTTGTATAGAGAAGTTAAGAAGAGCTATTGGGCCACAATCCTACTACCTGAGTAGGAAATGTCTTCTGTCCTTCTGCTTAAGTTCATAATTATTGGTATGAAATTGCTGTGACAGTTAAACTTGCCTGAATGGAATTTGATGTCAGGATATATATGTTTGAAGCAATATGTTGGAAATGAGTTTTTTCTAATTCTGATTGCATCTCTAAGTATAATAGTTCTTAATTATTATACGGAGATTGCAGAAAGGAACCGAGATTTTTTTAATACTCTGGTGCAGGAAGAAGCCTCAAAGAGCTAGTTCTTATTTTGTTTTCAGCTTTCTCAGGCTGTAAGTCTGGGAGGTAGTTATTCTTACGAAGATTTATCAATCGCTACTTTGAATTGGCTGGGGTAAAGATAGGTTAATTGAACTGTTTCATCTTAATGTGATACCTCATGTTAGTGTTTCTGGTCTTGGATTATACCCATGTTTCCAGACTTTTTTTAATAAAGGAGAAGGTCACATTTAGGAAAAAATAAGATGATTTTTCCTTCTCCCCATGCAAGTGAGAATTTTTAATATCTATTCTGATCTGAGGTGTCTGTACTTGCAAGTGATTTGCCATAAAACAAATGCTTGCAATCCCTACTTCAGATTCTTTTAAACAAATTACACGAAAAATACTGATTAAGCAATAATCTTTTTATGAGTTTGGTGTTTCGTCTCAATTGGAGAGTCCCATTTTTGATTATAGACCTTTCCTTCTGAGTTTCTTAAGGTGCAAAACAAAATTGAGCGTACTTCTAAAAATCTGTGGACATAAGCATAAGCCAATCTAAAGCTCTGAGGAGAACTTACTTTTGCTGTTAAGTTTAACTTGAATAAAATTTTAAAAGCGAACTTGGATACTATACCAGATTTGGTGAGATTGGTCCACTTTGCAGTGCATTTGTACAGTTAAGTGACTTGTGCTCTTTTGCACAAATATCCTTGATTTACTTGAGGTTGCTTATTTTTGATTAAAATACAAGCCCTACTGGTAATTGTTACTTCTGCATGTTTCAACATAGCTGTAGATAAGTAGAAAATGCCTCATGCTTACCTTCCATCTTATTTTTATTTCTTGTCCTACTTTTTTTCCCCTTTCCCAATTGTGCATGGTATAGGTGCTGGTTGCAACACATGGTAAGTGGCAGCCATGCACCGTTTATGTATAGTTTAATCAAGTGTTACCACTGCAGCCTCTGCACATGCCTTACTGATAGAATACTGGCCCTCGGATATAGGAGATCCAAAGTCTGACTGTCCTAGTAGAATCAGTTAGTCCTACCATTTAGGACTTGTTTTACAGAAGGTTTAATTCATTTGTCCACCTATGGCTTTGCAATTTGCATTTGTCTCATGTTTGGCCTATGTGAACAAAGGAAATAGAACATGGCCAAAAACGCCTTGATATTTTTCAAAAAAAAAAAAAAGGAAGCCTTGTAGATGAGCAATACTTAGTTTGAGTCTGAGTCAAAATTGCTAAATGAGATTTTAGGCTGCAAATGCTGTTGTCCTGGTGCCTTTCTTTTGAGAATTCTGTTTTATGAGTGCATTGCACTTTACCCTTGACATGCAATGAGTTCTCTTTCATAACCTCAGAAAGGCTTGGGCTCTCTTACAAATGTATGCTCTGGAAAATCCTCTCAGCTCTGTAGAATACCTGAGCCAAAGAGGTAGTAGTCGGCGTTAGGGGTAGGCGGTGAGAGAAGAACAAGTCAGGATTCTCTTGTCCCATTTATTTGTTGAGGATTGTGGCTGCCACAAAATCACGACACGATTTCAAGTCCATGCAAGTACATGTACTGACAGGAGATTAAAAATAGATCCTGCTCTTCCATGTTTAAATGCTAAATTCTAAAAAGTTTTTCCCCAACTTACTTCAGCATAAAATGCTGAAAAAAAATACCCATAAATGGTTTGGATGGTAGTGATAATGAACAATAGGTGGTCATCAATCTGTTACCCCCCTGTTTTAGTGCAGCACTAGAAAACAACCTCGCTCATTTTGCTGGATGGTTTGACATACCATTCCTTTGAAAAAGGAGTAGTCATTGACAGAAGGGAGTCCAGCCTGCTCAGAGGAAGCAGCTTTCTTCCTGGGCTTCAGGGAGGTTATTACAAAAATGAAACTTGGGAAGAAATCTTTTGAAATAATCAGCCACTTTTAGAATGTAGTGCCTTGTCTTAGAAGGGAAAGTGTGAGAACTCATGGATCTCCTTGCAGTATTCAGAAATATGCACACCTCTCACTTCAAATCCTGCATTAATGGGGCTAATGAACACTAATACAGCTGCTTTCATAGAAGACTGTGGAAAAGGCTTTCAGGTTAATGGAAATGTGGCATCCGTGATGGGAGTGCTGTTTTAGTGAGCTTAATTGCCATTGCTAAGTGCTGATGTGCTGTGTGCTTTGACAGCTGGCTTGTATCCACCTGTGCCTTAGTGATGATTGATTAAATGTCCTTTAAGACACACTAGGGACATGTGGATTTGGGGGTTGGGTGGGGAAATGCATGACACTAACTCTCCTCTGATTGACTTCAATGTCCTTTCTGACACAATCTTGGGGATCTGTCAAACTAGAGGATGCTATTTTTATCAGTGCGTTCAGCATAGTTTCAATAACACTCACTGTTTGTTCTTTATTCTTTATATGTTAGAGGTTTGTCCTTTATCCTTTATATGTTGACATTTGACTGATACTTCCCTTTGAACCACTTCAGGAGCTGCCAAATGAGAATTCTATGCTGTGTGCCCATTTGTACTGTAAAGAAAGCAGTGAGATGCCTTTGAATTAAATGGGATTTTCAGATCTGTCCATTGTTTAAGAAAATATAAGTTTTGAATTGTCTTAAGAGCAAGCATCTGCCTCGTGAAAAGCAGAACTGGTTTGTATTGTAACAAGTGCTCTTTCAATAAACTATGAAATACTCTTGTAAGTGTCAGACTTGTCTCAGTACTATACCATATTGCAGGCTTGTCCTGATTTTATTTTTTGTCTTGGGGTCGGTATTGTTCTAGGTGAGTTAAATTTAAGGTTTCTCTAATTGTTCCTCAGTCTGATTCTTGCAAGTACATCCACCGTGATGTTTCTGCTGTATAGTTGTGTGAACAGCAACTTACACAGATTTGTGTCTGCCGTCATGTAGTTTATGTAAAATAAATAGATAAAATCATAATGCAGGGGGTTACAAGCCATACTTGTCTTCAGTACTATACCATTGCAGCATCACAGGTGCTGTTTATCTAAATCCTGGAGAAAATACAGAGCTGACTGGTCTGTATTTATTTGAAACTGACTTTTTTTGTATGCCTCAAATGGAGGAGGGACTCCCATAGACCACAGTACCCTTGCAGACATCACCTAGGTCCAAAGTATCCACGTTGTGATAGTGTTCTGATGAAAAAGCTGACCCAGTCTGGTCTTAAGAGGTTAAGCCTAGTCGGGGCATATAATTTTTCTGTTTTCAGAAAGCCATGATTGTCACGGCCTTACCTATTTCCATGCCCCTGGGCAAAATAAAGGTTGCATTCCCTTTTACTGCATTCCTGGAGCTGATGATTAAAACACAGTATGAAGCTGTGCAACAATGTGCATTGGGTTCCAGCGAGTCTCAGGCACAGAACTTCAGGACAGCTTCTTATAGATGCGTTTTTTTGTTTGTTTTCTAGCATTTGAGGTACCTTTACATTGGTACTAACAATTACATGTGTATTATCACTAATTAGATCTGGAAAGGCTGCTCAGTAGAGCTGGCCAGTCTCTCAGTAGAGCTGACCAATCCTCAGTCAGTGCTCTGTAAGTGAACCAACCTGAAATTCATCTGTCATTAGTTGCTCAGTGCCAATTACTTCTAAGTACTGCCAGAGTATCAAGTGCTAGGAGGCAATCTTAGTCCTGTTTCTCTGCGTAGAGAAGCGGTACCTATTTTTTCATTATGGGAAAACAAACTTGAATTCTTCTGCTTTTAAAGTAATGTATAGTTTGTTAGTGTGGAGATTTAAAAAAAAAAAAAAAAAAAAAAGTATTTTATTACGCATTATTTGCATTTGTTTGGCTTACGAGTCTGAAAATACAGAGGGAAGACAAGAAGCAAGTCTTTGTCAATGAATGAATGTAATGAGTATGTGTGTTTTCATGCTGGAAGTAAGATAGTGGAATGTTCCTGATTTTTGACTGTTCCCTCTGCAGCTTTCCAGTTTTTCTGAAAGAATCTGATCAAAGATTCTACTTAAACATTAACTGAAAAGCTTTTCCATGGAGCTTTTGTCCTGCACATTCTTCATTTCTGTAATCTAGTCGCTCAAAATGACACCTGCGGATTATGTCCTTCAGGCTGCAGGAAAATATTTTTTTTTGCCTTTCCTTGCAAGTAAGAGAAGCTTGTTTCTGTCACTTCACATCTGACCCCTTTTATCTTGGTTTCAAATGTAGTAGCGTTGTCTACATAGGTGGTTGGGGAAAAAAAAACAGTGCCTTTGTTAATGAATTTTTAAGAATACTCCTGGGTTTTTTCAGGGCTATAAGTAAGTCTGAAGCTGATTCCATAAATCTAGAGGAGCCTCATGGTGAATTGAGAATGTCAGGAGTAATATCAGAAGAAATTATTTATGCCCATTCTGTCTGGCTCTTTTGCTGTTGGGCTGGGATTTCCTTATGTGTGCTGTATGTAGCCATCACGGAGTCACTGGAGCAGATACAGATGGAGGGGCATTTTAACCCAATAAAATTTCAAGAGGGAATTAGAAAATTAAAATGTGGTCTCATATGATGGTCTCGTATGAAGGCCATATATCTTTAATAGTGTCGTTTTCTCTTCTGAAAGCCATGGGGCATGTAAGGATCTTAACTAATTGGAAATCTTGTACTTTTGATGTGTTGTTCTAAGAGCACAGCTACCACTTTTTAATGCTATCTCCAAGAAATATTACTTAAAGGAACACCCTAATGATTTATCTTTTCTAAGTACTGTCTAAAAGTCTTTATGTATGAAATTGTGTTAAATTTGATGTGATGCTGTTATGGCAATGTCAGGAATGTTGGATATTTGCATCCTTGCCACTGTAGGAAAAACCTCTAAGAAGCCAATTTAACTTGTGCAATAAATGCCAAAGGATTATCTTTTTTAAAAATAAATTTGAGCTATCCGTTCTAAACACCTTAAAAGAGTTGTAGAGAAGAGTAATTGTCAAAAAGTAATAATAAAAAAAAACAACAACAAATCCAAAAAACAATGTTGGGAAGCATTCATTTTACCAGCAAATAATAAAAGCGTCATAGTAGCATTTATTTCAAGGCATGATTAAGCTGAACAGGAGGAAATGCTTTTGCCCCAGAAGGTGTTGAAGTGCGGAAGTGCTCGTTGTGTAGAAGCCTCTGCACAGACCTCTCTGCCTGTGTGCCAGGGCAGGCCGATGGTTGCCTCCCAGGAATGGTTCCCACCTCCAAATTGTTTCCTTCCTCCAGTGCTGAGATCTGCCCTTGTCCCTTTCTGATTCCTGGGTAGGTCAGAATCATTTCCCTGATCAACTTTGCTAAAATCAGAAAAATGGGATCTAAACACTTCCTGCAAGATGAATCTGAATCTTTCACTGGGGCTTATTCCTGTATATTCCAGTATTTTGTAAATATATGTATGCCCAGGGAACCAGGGCATACAGTCCTTTCCATGGAAAGGACGAGGCTTGGCAGAACTTCCTGGATCTTTCTTTATTGTCTTAAGGTGTGGAATAGATTTAGAGCAAACACACTTCTTCCTTAAAGAAGCTTAGCCTTTTTGTCTTGGAGGTTGTATTTCGTGTTCTGTTATATTAAATACAAGATGAGAAAAGGATACTTACCCCCTCAAAAAGGAAAATATAATTTAAAACAAAATCTTTTTTCTAGAATTCGAATTGCTTTGTGATACAATAAAATTTTAAACAGTGGTGCCGTTAATCCCTCTGTTTGAGAAAACAAAGATGAATTATCCTTCCCTTTATTAAATTTATTTCCATACTGTTCTGTATGTCCCTCCAATGTACCCATAAGCAGGTTCCCAAAATCCACTTTATTGAGTCTTTAACAAAAAATCGTAAACCTTCTCGTCTCACACACATGAGCATGGATATCTGATGATTTAAAAACAACACTGTCTTAGCTGTGTTGGCCTCTGTCTACCCTCTTTCTATTGTCCAAGGACAGACTATACTAAAACAGTAGATGTTGGTATGTGACCTCTGCGTGTTAACAGAAGTGTCCTCATATTTCTGTTCTTTGTCTGTCATTCCATCTGAGGTTTTTGTGTGTCTCTTGACTGTTCTTGCTTTCGTCTGTCCTCCTACACAGTATCTCCTCTCTCCCTGCAGGACTATGAGAGTAAGCTGCAAGCCTTACAGAAGCAGGTAGAGACACGATCCTTGGCAGCTGAAACAACAGAGGAGGAAGAAGAGGAGGAAGAAGGTGAGTTTGAAGCTAAAAGTAATTTGGACACAAGCCTGAAAGAACAGTTGCTATGAAGTCTCTTGCAATAGAAAATGGAATAGAAAACTTGCTCTGGGAAACTGTGAAACCCTTTATAACTTTTGGATCTGTAACTTTCACAGCACAGAGATGTAAAATACCTATTCATAGAATGTTTCACATCAACAGTAAATATACATCCCCAAATTAAACCAATGCACAAACTAGATTAGTTTGACTACAAGCTTTGATTTGCTGATCTTGAACTTGAAGGAATCTGTCTCTTCTTGGTACTAACAGGGTTAGTGTCCTTAAAATGATACTGTTGCCTTCGTTTCTTTGTTCTGATTTTTGAACATACTTTTTCTCCTTTGTAGGAATCCTTATGTACCGTGACATGTCTGACTAACTCAATTTCTGGACAATAGATAGAGCTTTATTAGTCCTGTAATACTTGCTTTCATTCCAGTGTTTTAGTATTTGGCTTTAATAATTGCTAATTTAAACTAATAGGACTGGGATTTGTTTTGCTTTCTATGTTCCAAATTCTCTTACTTAGCATTGTATCTCCAATACCAGTGGTAAGAAAAATTGAATCTATTTTTTGTCACTAAATAATAAAAATGCAGATTTTTGTTTTCTGGTTTTAATCCTGCAGAAGAGGTGTTGAGAACTTGATGACAACATCAGCAGTAACATTAGTTATTTCATGTGATGGCTTAGAGAAGAAGCCACAGTGTTTTCTGTCTTTGCTCTTCTAGTGCCCTGGACACGACATGAGTATGAACTCGCACAGTGGGCTTTCAGGAAATGGAAATTTCACCAGTTCACTTCACTGAGGGACCTACTCTGGGGAAATGCAGTGTATCTGAAAGAAGCCAATGCTATCAGTGTAGAGTTAAAGAAAAAGGTAGGAGCACAAAGAGTGTCTTTTTGAAATTTCTGATTATTGATGTTGACTATGTAATCCTGCTTTAAATGCTCAGAGGCACTTATCATCCTTAAAGTTAAATGTATTTTAGTTATTAGTTTGGGTTTTAAAGGGTTCAGAAAATCACAGATCTCTGTGATTCAGTCTTCTGGTTGAATGAGTGCAAATCTGTTTGATATATTCTCCTCTTCATTTCCCTTATGCTGTTCCTGTCCATATCATAAACACATGTGCATGCCCATTTCCCCTGGGGCCTCTCTTTTCCTTGTTGCTTTTAACTTCACGTGGTCGCTTGTCTCTCTAAGACAAGTGGGTGCTGCAGGGTGTGCTAAGTCTATAGTTTTCTGGACCTCTGCTAGTTGTGATAAGAGCAAATGATGTGTATTCAGCTGAAAAATGTTTTGTGCCACTTTAAACAAACAAAATCATGTGACTTAGCAAAAGTCTATTTACAGAGGTGAAAGTCAAACTTTTTTCGTATGTTGCCTTAGGTTGTGTCTTTATCTATCCCCAGTGTAGTGCTGTTATCTGATTGCTCTGAACTTTGATTTCTTTTTGATTCAGGTGCAGTTTCAGTTTGTCCTGCTGACAGACACCCTCTACTCACCGCTGCCACCAGAGCTTTTGCCCACTGAGGTGGAGAAGACCCGGGACAACAGGCCTTTTCCTCGCACGGTGGTAGCTGTGGAAGTCCAGGATCTGAAGAATGGAGCAACGCATTATTGGTCCTTAGAAAAACTCAAGTATGCAAACATTACTGGAGAACAGAGTTCTTTATATCCAAGGAGCTTCACTGAAAAATTTCATCCCTTGCTGTTGACACTGTTTTATTTGGTTTTCTCTGTGTCCTCCTGAATGACAACTTTCTAGACAGTATAGTATACCAGCTTTCTGCAAAAAACACCTTAAATTGCCCAGCAGTGTTTTATATAAAAAGATGCCAAAATTAGATGTCAAATGAGCATAATTAGAAGTTTGAATGAAATCCAAGATATATGTAGTTTTCCGAAGTGACTTTGCCTCATGATTTGTGGGCTTAGCCTAGAGATATTTTCCCCAGACCCCTTTCATGTCAGGAGATTTGTACTGTACAGAAAGTGGTACGTACTCTGTTCTTTATTCTCCCTATTCTATGTGTAATTTGGTATAGGTGAATTCAGTTCACACTACTTTGTGTTGTCTGCTTTATTTTTCTTCCCTACTCTGTTTTGATTTTTGAATCCTGCTTTCTTTTGTGCAGGCAGAGGTTGGACCTGATGCGGGAGATGTATGACAGAGCTGGGGAAATGGCATCTAGTACACAGGATGAAAGTGAAAGCACAATGACAGGCAGTGACCCCTTTTATGATCGCTTTCATTGGTTCAAGCTGGTTGGAAGGTATGTGACGATAACCTCAGTTCCTGGTATGCTGAGAGCTCTCATCAGTTTCTGGATGGGCTTTGTCTTGGAATGTGGTTATAAACTGTGTAGCCACTTAATGTCAGTTGTGTGTGTTGTCTTGCAGGGTTTTCTGATAGACGTAAAATATAGTGAAGAGCACAAACTGCTTTTTATAACGTTGCCTGTCTTGGTGTAACTTTGTAGAATCCGATTTGACCAAACACTTACTAAGTTCTAAGTTAATTCTTTAAAAAGGGTATCTAGCTAAGTTCTGTCTCATGTCATTGGAGGAGAGCACAGAGAATATGAAGGACACTGGAAACTGATAGGAAAAGCGGTCCAGCACCTTATTTACATATGTTGTTCAAATAATTTGGTTATATCCTTCAGAAATACAGAATATCTAATGGAGTTCTTTAGTATTTCCTGATGTTGGCTGCATCTTTACAATATTTTTAATTACAAAAATGCTACATGTTGGAAATAAGAATTGTAGCTCTGTTAAATGGATGTGTTGTCAATATGTGTATGTTCACCCATGTTTGTATTCATTTTTTTGTTGCTTTTACTCAGTTCGAGGATGCCCTTTTTCCTGACTGTTAGCGATCCCTTTCCTTTTGTTTCATTCCAGTTGAGACGGTTTGAAGGCTTTGCTTGTTGTTCAGGTTGGCTCTGTGCTGATGGCGACAGACGGCTGTTAAATGAAGCATTTTTCTATCCCCTCCCTGTTTTAATCGGTATTCCGTTAACTGATATCTAGCTCCCCCATTTTCCATGGCTGCGTGAATGAGCGTCTTGCTGATCGCACGCCCTCCCCCACTTTCTCCACGGCTGACTCTGACATCACTGAACTGGCTGATGAACAGCAGGATGAGATGGAGGACTTTGATGATGAGGCCTTTGTGGATGATACCGGCTCCGACGCTGGAACCGAGGAGGGATCAGACCTCTTCAATGATGGGCACGACCCGTTTTACGACCGATCCCCTTGGTTCATTTTAGTGGGAAGGTTGGTGAGGTTACTGTGAGAATGGTCAAAAGGGACCAGCTCTTGCTGTAGGCTGCAGTGTCTTAGCTCTGTGTTGCACTGAATGTCTATTAAGCCAGCCAAAAGAGCCATATACAAAAATCGGCATTGCAAGAGAATTAATATAGTTTAACACTAAGATTTAAAAGGCCAGGAAGGCCTAAGTAATAATTGAGAAAATAATCTTAGATGTGACAGTGTGATTAAATCCACTTCTAGTTATAGAAGTCCGTCACAATATAGAACACGTGATTTTGTTTGTGTACTGTATTTAAGCCTTATCTATAGCAATGCTCAACTTAGCCATTACAAGATCTTGTAGATAGTATTGCAGTATCTAATTCTCTTCTGTAGAAGAGTCTCAGAATACAGTGGAAAGTCTTTAAGTCCATTCCAATATATCCATCTTTGGAAACCTCAGCTAACATCAACTTCCCATCTGTGTGGGAAGAGAAAAGATGGCATGTAGAGAAAGGAGAATGGCCCTTTCTGGATAAGGAGGAGTATGCTTTGAAATTATTTGATTCTCAGTTTATGTGTGACTCTGAGTAGTATTGCATTATGTAGCAAAAGGTTATCATCATTAAAATTCGCTGGCCATTGGTGCTTATTAGTGCGTTCCACATGCACTGAGCTTGAATTTCTGAAACAAGTTAATCAGAGCTTAACTTTATCCTTTCTGTGACTGTAAGCAGGGAGGACATCCTGATCAGACAAGTGCAGTTTCCTCAAATGCTGGCAGCTCAATTGTGCTATGAAGAAGAAACAATGGGATTCCCTAACAGCTATTTGTAAAAATGGGGGCCTGAGTTTGTTCTTTTGAAAAGAACATCAACAAAAAAGAAGCTTTTAGATGAGTTCAGCGCTATCATTTGTGATTTAAGCTGGGAACTTCCTTTACCTTGTTTTCAAAACAAGCTACAGTTACTAAAGATGCAAGAAACTACAATAGTCCTCTTTTATCTCTGCGAGTTTATGCCCTTATGTGCAGTGTCTGATAATGTTTTTAATAAAATTTAATTCTTTCAGGCCAAGAGTCATTTTGGGGAAGCCATTTTATCTGGCTTGGTAGTGGTTGTGAGCTAGTGAAAGCACACTGCACTGATTGCAAAGACTAGGCTGCTTTCTTGTGACAGTGCTGGCATCCTGGGCGTTTGCCTGTTGTGCACATTCTTTCAGAGCAGGGCCCTCAGTGCTTGGGAAAAAGTTGAAGTATTCATCTTCATTTCACAGACTCTTCAGGAAGCGCAACGCAAGCTGAGCAAACGCAGTGTCCAGTGAGAGCAGTTGTGCTTCCTGGCAGTTACACAGCTTGCTTCCCCTTTCCATGCATTAAAGAGAATTTTGAGCTCTGTCTCTTTAGGCAGACGTGTGGAGCTGCAGCAGCTTAGGAAACTGTCCTGACCTGTGTGAGCTGCACATATTAAAGAGCTCTGCTTGGGTTGTAAGTTGTCTTGAAGAGTGAAACTTAGTTCGTATTATCTCTGAAGAGAGCTGAGTGACTTCTTCCCCATTTGTTGGTTGAATTCCACGTGTTTTCCTAGCACGCTGCTTCTGTCAGCAGAAGGCTGTTTAACAGCAGTGAGCAGAAACTATCTTGATTCTTCAGAGTCCTCTAGTATGAGAATTCTACTTTTGAACAATGTGTCTTAGAGTATCAGAGGATATGTCTTATCTACATAGATAGTGTCTTGAGCACAAGGTAATGTTCAATCCATAACAAAATCAGTATTCTTGAGTGCTTTTAATTAACTGTGCACTGTTTTACATGTTTTGGAATGTGTGGAACAAAAATAAGATCACTTATGTTTCTTCGTATCAGCAATAATGAGTCCAGGTCATGAAGGAGAGAATGAGGATAAGACATTGATCACGCAGTTATCCAACTCCATGGGTATCACAGTATTTTTATTTTTATTTTTTCCTGTGCTGTGCTGGCCTTTTATTTGTGCTATACTTATTAAAGAAAGAAGAAAGGGGGAAAAAAAGAGCTGGTCCCTTTAGCCATCTCTTCTGGCATGCTGGGATGTCTTTTAAGGCTGATTCTTTTTAATGGCGTGACGTATCAAACACTTATGTTTTTAAGGGAGGTGGGAGAGGATTATGGGACATTTTATTGTTGTGTTTATTTAAAAATATGTTGTCATTTTGAGTGACTTCTGTTGGTTTTGTTTTGATTTTTCCAAATATTTGTGTTTGTTAAATTTCATTTCTAGTTTTTGTTGTGAGTATGCCATTTTACCTCACCAATCTTTCTGCTAATACGGCTCCCCCTCTTTCAGTCTGCTGGGCTAAGGTGCAGGGGGACACTTGCATAGGGCATGTTTGGGAAGTCCTCCCAGATGTGGGGAAGAGGAGAAGGAGAACCTTAATACTTCATTCCCTCCTAATTTAACATGGTCTTGTAATGAAGCAGATGGAATGGCAGCAGAAGGCAGTATCTCACCATTAAACAGCTCTTTCCATCTGTGCAGCAAACGTACTACGGCTCTTCGTTCTACGCAAGATATTCAACATTATTTTCGCCAAATGGGAAACTTAACGCTTTTTGCATTATGTGCTTTTCTTTCTCCAAGTCAAAATAATTGCAGTGAGCAGGGTGACTGAATGGAAAGAAGTTAAGAAATACTGTTTTTTTCTTTGGGATTGTGATTTTTGTTGAAGCGACAAAATTGCAGTGGCTAATAAAGCTGAATGCTTTGGCTCTCATGTGTTGGATAGCAACTTCAGAACTTTAGCCACACATAAAATATATTTTCGTGCAGTTAATATTTTCACTTTCTAGTGGTTTGGCTTTGGAGTAAGAAGGCTGTACTGACTGCTTCTATTACTTAGTGAAACTGTCTCTTACTTGTATATATATTGATACTAAGGCCTTTCTGTAGGGAGAACGAACGTTTTTCCCTAGCTTGCAATGTGATTTCCAAAGTCCATGTGTTTTTCCTAATGAGCATAGTCCAAGTGAACAATTCCAGGCTGGTACTGTGGGAGGATGTTTTATTTTGCATGGTGGGACACTTCTTTCCCAAAATGAGCACTGCCTGAAATTTCAAAGCTGAAAATATTTCCTTAGAGGAGGAAAAAAAACCACCAAACTTCCTATTTTGTTACTTTAAACTTACCTTCTCCCTTCCCCTGCTTTGTCAGTGTTTACCTCACTTTGGAGCAGACTGAAAAGGAATTAGATCCTAATCTTAGTCAAGTGTTAAGTTGCAGTTGTTTTTTCGTCATTGTATGCTTTTTTTTCCCTGTTACTTTTATAGCTTCATTAATCGTTCTCTTTTCTATTGCATTTTGTCACCACTTTGTTTTTTAGTAGCATTATTTTTGTCTCTTTGGTTCACAATTGACACCTGTTTGACTTCTTTATCAGTTCAAAACAATTCATCCTGGGAATGGGCATGTGAACCCATGGAGGAACACTTAACCTTTTATAACTTTGGTTCTTAGCTATATGTCACAAGGAATTGAGTTTGGAAAATTCTGTGTTTGTGGAACAAATTCTGCAGCTGATGGCACCAGACAGGCAGTGAACATTTTGAGCTCTCAGTTCTGTTTTGTCAGGCAGGACTTTCCCTGTGAATATTAAACAAGAAAACGTATAAATCTGAGGAATTAATTACGCTTAATAATAAAAACTAATAAAAAGGACTGCAAGAAGCAAATCCAGTTAAACAAATTACCAGTGTTTCAGTGTAATTTAATATGCATACATTCGTAATAATTTCCTACATAATTAGTTTTACTTTAATGACTGGTAAAGCTATTGGTTAAACTTCTGTCCATCTCAGCGTTCTTCTGGACTCTGAAACAGCTCCCTTAAATGAAGGCTTCCTTTCTTCCCCTTGTTGAGAACCATCTTTTACCAGACTCATTAGACTTCTCAACATTTCAGGTTTTCCTGAAGCTATAATCATACGGAAGTGTAGCATTTTAAAAACTGCAATTCATTGCAGAAACTTAAAATAATTTAACACTGTTAGTCTAACTTATAATTAAAATATATGCAATAAAGCTTGTTAACTGTTCCAAAATAGGCCCTGCTTGTAATTATACATAATTTTAAAAATTAACGTTCAGCAGGATCATCCAGTGCTGGCCCTAAATGCTGTTTTTCATTATTGTAAACTGTAATTTCTAAATGGGTGTTTGAGAGTACTCTTGTGGTCTTTTTTTGTTCCTTTTTTAGAGAAATAAATGTAATACTTATAAAGGTATTTATTTGTGAGGACTGTCCTCCACTATCTGTACACTCTGTGAATCTTCCAAGAAACCTAGATGATTTATTGGGAAATTTTGATTCCTCTGTGTGCAGAGTTATCAAACATGTGGAAGAGAGAACAGTCAAATGGCTGTTTTGTAGAGTGTTTTTATATGTTCGGTAAAATACTTGAGGCTGTGCAAACACAGTATATCAATTCCCTTTTATTATTTTAAACCATGCTTGGGGGTAGAAAACTGAAATAATTCTTTATGAAATAATTCTTTACATTCAGTAGTTCCTTAGTAGACTTCTACTATCTTGTTAACAGCTCTGTTTACAACTGTAGTAGATCTAAAATTACCTTTCATAAAGCCATCACCTTAAATTGTCTCCTTCATATGTTTTGTAACTCACTAATACAAGCCCTGTGTCTCCAATTTACCATGATTTAGAGCATTTCGTGGCTTCACTTAGCTTTGGCATTGGTGAAGAGCCCCGCATGGGCAATGTGAATACAAGACCACAGTGCAGGTTTAGCAGATGGAGTGAAGTAGACTGTCTGAAGATTTGAATGTCCCATTAGCCAGCCAAATGCTGCAGTCTGGTTCTGCAGATGATAGCCTAATGCTGTTTGTGTTTTCTTTCCTTCCTATTACCAGAGCATTTGTATACCTGAGCAATCTGCTGTACCCAGTGCCTCTTATTCACCGAGTAGCTGTTGTTAGTGAGAAGGGAGAGGTGCGAGGATTTCTGCGAGTAGCAGTGCAAGCTATAGCAGGTGAGGTGCTCAGCCTTGCATTGCAACTCTTTGGTACACTTTGTATACCTGCAGCTTTAAAAAACATACAAACAAACAAAAACTATTCTGTTATACTCAAACCTCAACAGTTTCAGTGTTTCAAAGAACACTCGTTCTTTATTATTAAGTTGCTCTTGAAATTTTTTCATTGGTGTAATCATGTGGACCAAGTGTGGATAAATATTGAAATAATGATGCTGACCAGAAGCTTTGAACATGACGGTGGGAACCACTTAAGCTTATACCTGGTGACTAATGCAATGCTGCTTTTTAAAACAGCAAAAAATAAAGTAAAGGTTCTCTTTCTGGTGCACGGTACAAACAGTGCACAAGGGTATGTGCAAGCCTGGTAGTTGTGGTGACTTGCAGAATGTAAAATGTACCATCTGCTTGTTCTTCTCAAACCACTCATTTAAGTGATGAGCACAAAGGTGCTCTGTCATTCTCTGACTGAATAGCACGTGGAGAAGTTCCTGTTTTTGGTCCAGGAACTGTCCAGTTTTTGGCACAGAATAAACAGAAATCAGCAATTTTCCACTTCATTGCCCCACTAAAATGTGTGGAGACTTACAAGCTGCTTTAACATATTATCACCAAGAACTATCAACTTTTAAAAGAGCAGGGTAGATATATGAGAATGGTAAATGCTGCATCCAGTTTTGAGCTGACTTGTATTCATGCCAGAGCCAAAGTCTGTCTATTAGTCAACTGCTAACTTTTTACTTCTTTTCCAATATGAAGTCAGGTAGCTGAATTTTACTCTTGGTAGTTAGCAGTGTTTCATCAATGCTGGTGAGACCACAGATAATTCCTCTAGCTTGTCCTTTTCAGCAATGGCTATCTGCCAACATTCTTTATTTAAGTATGGTAACCCTGGAAGTTTCACTCTCCATGGGAACATATAATGAATTCTCAGGCTCTGAAGATGTGTAAGAATCAGTCTGGCAGGGACTAAAACAGCAAGTGAAATAAAATCTATTTTAATGTGTACAACAGTCTTGTTTCTAGTTTAGTTTGGTCTCCTTGGCGTTGTCATCCACATAAATGGATGATAATGAGGAGTGCACTATGAGTATTAGAAATTAAACTGGGGACATCTCTTGAAAAAGGGCCACAGCTTTATTTTGTACCAAAGTGAAGTTTCAAAAGGCATTCTAAATCCTGGAAGCATGCATTTACTGTGGAAAAATATAGGTGGTGTTTCACTAGGCCTTCTTCCTGGTACTCTCCACAAAGAGAGTATGAGGGTAGAGATTAAAACAGGCAGATTGTATGCACAAAAACACCTTTAAAATTTGCATCATGTACTTGAGGAACTTGGCTAGTGTGGCTGCTTAGTTTATGGCCAGAGAATTTTAGATGGTAATTTAAATCAATGTAAGCATACATTCCCATGAGGGCCATTGTATTATGTAAGTTAATTCATTTCAGGTGTAACATTCAGAAGTAAATAAATAATCAAAATTAGTATTGAAGTTGTTTTGCATTCAGAATTCTCTATAAAGTTAAGTATATTCATGATGAAACTTCATGGCTTGTCTTGGTTTCCCACACCCAAGAGTACATGCTGGGTGGAATTCTGCCATGATTTTTTCCAGCACTAACTCAAATCAATTGACTGGTCTTTCCTTCTATTTAATGCTTTTAGCTGATGAAGAAGCTCCAGATTATGGATCTGGTATTCGACAGTCTGGCACAGCTAAAATTTCATTTGACAATGAATATTTTGATAAGGTAAGAAGTCTTAAAATTTAATCAGGTTTCTTTGAGCATGGTAGTTGGGCTCCTAAATAAAGAGTAATGTAGGGGAAGAACGGCATGGGAAAACAAGAAACTGCAAGAGTCTGTTAAATGCAACTTCACCTCACTTTTCAGAGTGATTTTTCTTCGGTTGCAATGACTCGATCTGGACTGTCATTGGAAGAATTAAGAATTGTGGAAGGGCAGGGGCAGAATTCAGAGGTTATCACTCCTCCAGAGGAGATCAACAGAATGAATGAGCTAGGTAAGCAAGCAATATGTAGTAATTTTGGAGAATTTAAGGGAAATCTAGGACACTTTCAGTCTGTGATAAAAAGGGGTTTGGAGTATCCTTCAAGAATATGATATGGAGAGGTTGTTAACAGTTCATTGCTGATGGTAAATGCTGGAATTCTGTATTTGAAGATCTATGCAGAAAAATTGTTTCCAAGTACTTGGAGCTTGTTTTATAATCAAAAAATAATTTCAGCTCAAAGAATAAGAATGTGTGATGGGACTAAATGGTTGCCTGAGAAATATTTTAAAAAAACAGAAGCCTGACCTAATGTGGTTTATTTCTCTTTAAGACCTGAAGTCAGCCACTTTACTGGATGGAAAGATGACCATGGAAGGATTCACTGAAGAAATTGGTAATCACTTGAAACTGGGTAGCGTGTTTACCTTCCGTGTGACAGTGCTACAAGCCAGCGGCATCCTTCCCGAATATGCGGATATTTTCTGCCAGTTCAAGTAAGAATTTGTTCCTATTTATTTGCATTAGGCATTGTATGGTTTAATAGATGTTGCAAATAATAGTGGCTAGTGGAGGCTCTGATTGAGAGCTTTTCAAATCAATGGTAGTGTGGTACAACAGAGAAAAACATGCTGTCAGTTACCAGAACTCCTGTTACAAACAGTACCTGCTCTGTGTTAGCATGGTGTTGAGGAATAAAGTTCAGTATCAGTAGCTCTCAAGTGAAGTGTTGTTTGGCTTAGTTTCTTAGGAAAGAGAATGAAAGTTGGGTGTCATAAAGCCAAAATGGGAGTTTTGGTCCCAAAGGCCTAGCTTTAGGCCATCAAGCAACTCCCTGTAAACCTCTGGCAGAATAAATTTATAGGTTTACTTTTGGCATTGGGTTCACAGCACAACAGTCTCCACTAAACTGTTGTTTGTCTCTTTTAAAAAGCTTTTTACATCGGCATGATGAAGCCTTCTCAACTGAACCTCTCAAAAACAATGGTCGTGGGACTCCCCTTGGGTTTTACCATGTTCAGAATGTAAGTAAAACTTCAGCTGAATAGTAAGTGATTGTTTTAGCACTGGGAAGTTGTGTGTATCCTTCCTGTTAACCACATGAGAGATGTGTAGGAAAGGGGGAGCAAGGGGAATTACTAAGAATAGACAATAGGAGGAGTGATCGGATGGATGATGTAATCCCCCATGGAGAACAAAATACAGGATGATTCTATGTGGAAGATTTAACTCTTCTGTTTCACATCTATTTCTTGCCTTTGAATTCCCTGTTCCCATTCCAGGGTGTTCAGTGAAAATAGTCTAGAGTTCAGGAAATAAAATATATGTGAATAGCAGTGCTTATGATATCAAATGAACTGAGTAAATCTATCATTATGAACTGTGGAATCCTTTAGTTATATGTAGCTCCCTCTTCTGCTACTTGAGAGACTCGATAAAATAATTTTTTTCCTTTAATAGAGAGTAGAATTAGTGCTTAAACCAAAATGGAATACAATCACATTTACTGCGGGTTGCTCTAAACAGTAGGAAAAAATGTAGGCTCCTAAAATTTAAAATTGGCACTTCCGAGATTATGTTCTTGTTTCTTTTTTTTTTTTTTTTTTACTTGCCTAATAGATTGCTGTGGAAGTGACAGAATCATTTGTGGAGTACATCAAAACGAAGCCTATCGTATTTGAAGTCTTTGGACACTATCAGCAGCACCCTCTCCATCTTCAAGGACAGGATCTCAATAGGTATTGCACACTGTTCTGGCATGAAGCCTGTCTGTGATCACACTCAGGTTAGCTCTGCAGTTCAGGCACCTCTTTTTCATACTTCTGAAATTATCCAGCCACACCCTCATGAGTGGGCTTCCTGACTGGTGTAAGAGTGCTGGCAGAGGTCTATTTACCCAGTGTAGTGTGTTTTGTTAATGAGTGATGGGATTGTTTTACCATTTCAAAGGTGGAAAGCTGCTTTGTCAATACAGCTGCATCCACCCTGTGAACACTGGCGGTAGAATATTGTACACAAGTGTTGAGTGGTGATCCCAGTGAGTTCTGGGTAAATAAATCCTTACACTCTGCAAGACGCAGTGTTCTGTGGCCTGATGCATGAAGGTGTGATTACAAAAGAGAGACAAGATTAAGGGGAAAACAAAAGGCTCTGAACGTGTTATGTGTTTGGGAAGTACTGGTGACAAAGTTGCTGAGCCTTTGAACTGGGGAAAGGACCCCCTAGTCCTCTTCAACAGCTTAAGGGAAGAGGCTGTTGTTTGGATTACTTGTTCTGGCTAGCCATTCTACTGAAAGCAGCAGCTGCAAAGAGGAAGCATGTCTTGGTTTTAAGAGGAAATGTCAGCTGAGACATGCTTTCTTTCCTGAAGATATTTTTATTAATTTAAATTAAATTTTAGTACAAGATGGGGGTGGAGCAGTTGGAAAGTGTAGATAAATATTTTTCACTGATGGCTAGGATTAATTTAGTTAGAACAGGAAAAACGTCTATTAGAGAAGTGTGCTTAGTCCACTTGTTATGGAGACAGGTGATATTTACCTGTCTTCATGGGACTGTAAGGGTCTTTTTAGAGACATGTACCAGAGTGTGCGTATACATGTGTATGTATGTGTTTGTGCAAGTCTTTACTTGGCTGCCTCTGTAAAGATAACTCTCTTCATTTCTCCATAGCCCTCCACAACCTTCCCGAAGATTCTTTCCTCCCCCTATGCCACTCTCAAAGCCAGGTGAGAACAGGTCTCTAATTCTCTGTGTCACGTTTGTTTGCCATGGAAAACAAAGGTCACAGTGTATTCTGAAGTCATTCAGGACACCGAGAAATGAGATGAAGTGAACATTGCAAAGGGCATTGGAACCATCTCGGGCTGTCTGTCTTTCCTTGTGTTCAACCGCCTCTTGCAGCAAGTGCTTCTTGGTTCATTAAAGGGTAGAATTCTTTTCCTCAGGTGTTATCCATATTCCATGAGTTCTGGCTATGACTCTTCATGTGCATACTAAGCACTTGACTGGAAATTTGCTTATTCATTAACCACTCCATCTTTCTGCTCTGTAACATTCTTGTTCAGTGAGCCAGCCTTGTTGAAATTATCCGTGTTTTTCTTTGCTTAATTTTAACAATGCATGTTGAACTTTTATGTTTTTTTCTCCCGTTTCACCTTTTATATCCTCCTCCTCTTTTTTCCTCACCTGCCATCTCTGCCATCCCTTTTTTTGTGTGTTTCATTCACTTTGCAGACCATGAAAGAAAAATTGAGCTGATTAGGTATCTTATGTCTGGCTATGTAAACGTGCATGTGCTGAACACACTATCTGAGCATGCCAACGTGCTTGCATCCTCTGCTGTGGCTGCTTTCCAAGATGGGGCTGACCAGCTGCCACCTTTTCTCTTTCTGCCTGTTCCCAACTGTCAGAGCGAGCGGGCTCCTAAACGAGATGGTTAGTAGCCAAATTTGATCTATGGTAGATGTAGAAGTAGTTTTGAAACATGCTTCGAGGTTTCAAGATTCCTTTTTCCTTATTTTTATCTTGTAGTAGTCTTGGGACTAGAACTTCTGTGACTGCAGTCACAGAATGGTGACACCATGTTTTTGTTTATGGTTATTCTAGAGAAAACAATATAGAGTGAATAAACTCCAGTGTGCAAGTATCACAGACTTTTCTCTGGCCGTGAATCTGTTTCCCAAAGCTCCCTGAACCTTTGTTTTCTTGTCTTCTGTAAATAGTTCTGAGATACTGGGAGATGCTACATATGAAAAAACACCTAGGTGTAGAGGAGACATTCTGCTTTGTTCTATATAGGCTTTCCTTTTGCTCATCTTTTTGTCATTAACTTGACATGTACAGTGCTGTACATTGTTTACATTTGCATTCTGTTTTAGAGGGGAAGAAAGGAAAACAAACAAACCCACACTGGTCTTGCCAGAGCAAGTCTATGAGAACATCCAGAACCAGCTTGCAAGTTTAATTAAATGTCTTTCTGTTTTATTTTTTCCTCTTCTGGTGCTTTTGAGTTTCTCCGTGTAGCAGTAAACTTAACTTGAGTGACGTGTTTTGATTTTTCCTATTCTCAACAATACTCAGTTCAGCTGTCATGAGTTCATGTGCAGCTGCAAGTGTTGTTTTGGTATTATGATGGGTATGAGGGAGTGATTACCCAGAGTGATCAATGGAAAGAGCAAATGATGAGAGCTTGCTACCTAGCATGACGGGCTTGCTACCTAGCATGATGGAGCTGGAGAGCTGTACATGATTAATTCTTGTAAAGTCTGTTCCTCTGGGGTGGCTTTTCTTTTACCCTGAAAAGAAATAGAATTCACATTTTATTTTTAAAAAGTGACTATGCAAACATATCTGTATGGATCTTCTCTTAATTGGGGACTGTAAAGTTCTTCCAGTGCAGTTTCCACCGTGACTTAATTTCCCATTAAGGGATGTACAAAGGCATGAAGGTAGCAGAACCTAAAGAAAACCTGAGCAAGGGAAGAATGGGGCTTGAGAGGCTAGAAAGGAGAATAATCATTTGGCTCAATAACAGCAATGCAGGCAGGATGTGAGAGGAGAAAAAAACGGAGAATCAGTTGCAGATGTACAAAAATATGTCAGAGTACACAGGAACCAAGCTCTTAAAATATTCCCATTTACAAAAATGAAATGAGTGAAGAAAGAGGAGAAATCTTGTAATGGCAAGAGGTGTGATGTAGGTATGCATGAAGGAATATCAGGTTATTTCTAGAATTTCTGTTATCCTATTAGTAGAAGTTTTTCCACGTGAATTATCCCTACATTAGTATGAAAGGAATTTGAGGGGATCTGGCCAGTAGAAATAACTAATACCAAAACATAACGAGCCCCGAAACATACTTTGACAGGATTACAGGTCTGGAATAAGTCTTACTCAGCCTCTTTCTGTGCACATTTTCTTATCTAAACTGGTAAAGGAGACTGGCATTTTGCAGCGCGAAAAAGTGAAGACCAAATTCTGAAGTTCTTAATTTATTTTCTTATGTGGGGAAGGGAAAATGTATGTTCTGGGTGAAAAAAATGTTACAGGTGAACTAATTTAAGCAATTCAAATCTCAAACTGCTAAACGATAAAGTAGCTGGTGGACATCTGAGGAGACTGTGTGGATCTAGAGACTTTTTTTTCTTATTTTTGCAAATTCTTTTTTCCACTACATTTGTTTTCTTATATAAACAACCTTATTTGATGCCAATACTTTAAGGAGCAACAATACTTTAAGTGAGCAACGTTATTTTCAGGGGACAAGATGTGATCTGCACATGTACATAGAATACATGGAATCAATGAAATGACATGTTTCTGTGAGCCCTAGGGTGTCTTCATTCAGTCTTGATAAACCATTATTTTTTCTTTCTTTAAGTGCCAGCTACAAAGCTAAATACTATGAGCAAACCCAGCTTGGGCCAGAGTGTGAGCAAGTATGACCTCCTTGTCTGGTTTGAGATCAGCGAATTGGAGCCAACAGGGGAGTAAGTCCAATATTCATCGTTTTAAGATGATCATGTTTTAAGTACGGTGGTTTATGGGATCAGTTACCCTTTGTTCCGTTCAGATAAGGTTGATGTTCAGCAATCATCTGAAGGTAGCCTGGCTTATGTCAGCCTGGTCTCTTACTAGTTTGTAATCAGCGGATATAAATTCTCCTGGCATTTATCATCCCCTTTGGAAAGGACTGAAGAGACAGAATGCCATTTTTTAACATTTGAAGTTCTCTATCCATTTTGGAAGCCCCTGCACGCCAGTTGAACAGGTGTAGGGAACATATATTCGATGTTTAGGCCATGAGTTTAAATTCTTTGTGTCACTAGAGTCTATACTGTAGAAATTTTCTAGCAGACCCATGTTTTACTCACCTCGGCTATGCAGAAGATTTTCCCCTGAAAGTTCTTTAGGGATTGTGTTGAGAAGTGAGTTCCACAGAGTTTTCCAGAAGATTGTGTGAGAGGAAACAGTCTCAAATTGCACCAGAGAAGTTTAGGTTGGACATTGTGGAGAATTGCTTCATACAGAGAGGGTGGGTGGTTAAGCACTGGAATGGGCTGCCCAGGGAAGTGGCGGAGTCCTCATCCCTGGAGATATTTGAGACACATGGACATGGGACTCAGCAGGGCAAGTTGATGGTTGGACTCGATGATCTTGAAGGTCTTTTCCAACCTAGACGATTCTGAGATTGGTACGTGAGACTTCTATATTTAACTTGATACTGTGGTCAAATATAGTGTCCATTCTGAGAGCTAGTAGAAACACCCTTATTTCTTCAGATATTATATGGAGAGGTAAACTTTGGCAGCACAAAAGAGTAATGTTGCTTTGCTAGTGTATCTTTCCTACCTGCTGATTTCTGTCTCTCACACAGGTATATTCCTGCTATTGTGGACCACACTGGAGGCCTGCCTTGTCAGGGGACATTCCTGCTTCACCAGGTACTAATGAAGGCTGTAGAACAGCAAGATTCATCTCTGTGGGGAGTAGAGTGCTAATGATGGGATTTTGCATCTCATGTCTTGTCCTTTCCCACACAGCTGTCTAATGATAGCTGTAGGGTCAGTCATCTTTCAGTCTGTATTTAGTCTGTTAGCTTTGAGCTACGTGGAGAATATGTTTGGCCCCTAGTATATTGCTGTTTCCTCTGCTTATCAGTTTGTCTCAATCATGAAAGATGAAAGCCTTTTGAAAAGCAGGAACCCTTGAGACCAAATTTGTGCCCCCCACATTCTCTAATTTCTGTACCAGGATCACTGAAGGAGCATGTGGACTCAACTTTGTTATTTCAACTTGGTTCTTTCTCACTACATGTGGCTGGCTATAAAATGGTTCTATACAATGACTGTCTCTGTGCATTTTAAATCTTTGTAGTTAATCAAAAATGCTACTGTAGTAATCCTTAATAATTTGTCTTTAGCTATATTCTAAAGATAATCCTGGTTAAATACTGTTTATGTTTTTTCTCTACTCTCAAATTCCCAGTTCCTTTTCAGGGACTTTGCTTGTGACAAGCATTTCCTCTTTTTCTTACGAGGATAGGAACAACTCTTGTACCTTGGGAATAATGGTCATATTCCAATTATTTCCTTAATAAAACAAACAAACCACGGCCAACAAAAAAAGGAGCAGGTGTTACTTCTGGATTTACCGGTGTCCTCATCAGTTACTTCCAGTCCAAACCAGAGTAATTCTGTCCTCTGTAATACCATTACTAATGTAAATCCACAATACAGGCAAACATCTTTCAACTTGTTTTGAAGCAGTTATGCATGAAGCACTTTCTTTCTGGGTAATTGACGTCTTTGCTTGGAAGAGTGGAAACTATTGAGACCGACACCTGGGGATTTTTTCTTGTTCAGATGAGGTGTTTATTTCTGTTCTACTACTCTACCTCCTTCCTAGCTGTTGCAGAGGTTTTTTTTGTATTTTGACTATACGTATAGATGTATGTGAAAAAGAGGGAGTATATCTGCATGAATAGTTGCTGGTTTATAGTAACTTTTCTTACATTTCTTCAGTACGTATAATTCTTTTGCTATATATACTTTTTATTTTGTTGTATATACTTAGAAGTGCTTAAGCATACATTATCTGAATATCTGCTTAATGTTTTTGTAGTTGAGTCTGCTATACCCCAGGGACTGTATGTATCGTGCCAATGATTTCAGGGCTATTTTAGGTGAAAAGCCTTTGTCTTTGTAGAGTAGAGGCAAGAAGTGTAATTTGTTACATATGAGAACATACTGTTCCTCTGTTCGGTTAATTTTAGGGCCCAGACACACAAAGGTTTTTGTTCACAGTTACAGGATAATTTAAATGACTTATTTGCTCCATATTTATTGTATAAGTGCAAAATAGATGATGATAGTGTGTGTGGGGTGGAAATACTTCTCCAGTATGAATTTTTGGTTTTGAACTCTACCAGGGAATCCAGCGTAGAATCACAGTCACCATTATCCATGAGAAGGGCAACGAGTTGCACTGGAAAGATGTACGAGAGCTGGTTGTTGGTGAGTGTATTCTGCTTTGTGAGTTGCTTTATGAAGAATAAAAATGTCTCTTTACGTCTTATTCTGCTGTCTTCATGAGTACTAGATGTGGGAGGAGTTAGATTTTGAAAATTATCTAGAGGAAAAACTTAAGTTTTGCCATTTCCACTTACAGCTGCTTGTTTAATCATGTAGTCTGAAATGATATTTGGAAAATAAATTCCATATTTCAAAATTTTATTGATTTCCCTCCTCCTATTCCTATCAGGACGTATAAGAAACAAAGCAGAGGTAGATGAAGCTGCTGTGGATGCTATTCTGTCTTTGAATATTATCTCTGCAAAATACCTGAAGTCGTCTCACAGCTCCAGTAGGTAAGTGAATAAAATGGCTACTCTTTTAAGCAGAGCAAGGTGTTGGCAGGGTGTTTGGAAAGCTAGCAGTGTTGCTAATAATGAAATGTAGAATTCTGTGGAGACGGGCATATAGAGAATAAGGGGTACCATAGTTTCTTGATAAAGCTGAAGTCCATTGAACTGCATGGAAGATTTTTTTTTATGATGCATTTGGATGACTTTCCATTTGTAAGGACTATAAAGGGAAGAAGGAAAGGAATGGTTTGAGGGAGACTGAGAATTGAAGCCAGAAATTTTAAACTAACATCAAGGTTTGTTTCTAGAATAAAGCATTGAAGTAGAAGGGCCATATTAGGGGGATATATTTATGGATGTATACGTACCTGTATTATTCCTGTAATAAGCATGTGACAGTTTAAGCAAGAGCACACTTTGTAAATTAAATGTCATAATTTGTGGATTTGTATAGATATATCACAAATTGACACTAGTTCTGATAAGGAGGTGTCTGCTCCGTGTAACTGCAATCGCTGGGGCAACAGCAGGGCCCCTCTCTGAGAAGTTTTTGGCTGCATGTATCTCCTCATTAGGGCGCATTGCTGCGAAGATCAGTCAGACTGCATTGTTTTGCTTCAGTGTCTGCAACAAAGGGCAGCAAGGCAGAGTTCTGCATTGCCAGCAGAGCCTCCCCCTGCTCTGACATCAGCCAAGTCACTTGACCACTTCGTGGCTCTGTTTAGCTGGTGCAAAGCAGGAATATCTCTGAAATTGAACTCTGTGTGTTCCCAGAGGGGAACAGGGTTGTTCTAGGTCTGCAACTGCTGAATTCTGGAGGCAGTGTCCTTCTCGGCACTGAAATGGCTTCTAACTTCCTTCTCTTTTGGAGGCTTGGGCTTCGAAATATCACTGCAATATTAGAGGAGGATTCAGGATGCTGCTCCTACTAACTGAATGTCTTCCTGCCACCTAGTGTCTGTGAACACACATGGTGATGGAATTTTCAGCAGCTATTCCTTGCCTCCCACACAGTGTGGATGTTTTATTTCTAGTGTTTTTGAACTAATGGTTCAGTAGTACTGGAACTTAAGGGGACTGTTGCTGGTTTCCAGTCTGATGCTGTTAGGTAGTTGGGAAGTCCTATACCTTCTGTACGCCAGCAATTTCAATAAATTCCTGCAGCTCTGTAGCTTTCTACTGGGAGGGCTGCTTGCATGAAGGATGAGGGTGAGCGAAGTGAAGCCGTTGACAGTCTATTACCAAAATGCCAAAGTTTAAGTAGAGGGATGTGTGCGTGGCAGGGCAGTGGAGTGGGACTGAAGCTCTAATCAGGGATGTCTGATGTTTGCCTATTGTCTGCAGACTTGTTTTGTGGCTGTGGTGGTGTTTCTCTTTGTCTGTTTGTTCTGTTCCTCTCAGCTGTTGCTTCTTTGTTCTGCTTTTGGCTGCACTAACTGAAGCTCTTTCTGTGTTTTTACAGGCTCTTTCTTGATAAGGATATGCCTAGGTATTTTCTGTTTGCTTCCTCTGCACATAAAGATTCTTGAAAACAGAATGCTTTATGTCCTGCTTCTATTGCTGCCATTTCCCTTGTAGCTTTTACTGAATTTTGTTAGCACGCCTCTTAGCTCTTCTAGAAGTAGTAAATCTCCTGCCTTGTCAGGTAAAATTCAGTGGGGAACACGTGAAAATAAATTTTCCTTCACATACAACAGATAGCTTCCCTCATTCAGTCTTTCTGATCCTCAGAACGTGCCATCTGAGTGTAGTTCCTATTCAGAGTCCTTGCTATTTTCTTCCTTTGTTCTGTATCAGAACTAGATTTGGAATTTCTTACAGTCTCTGACTGTAACGTTTGCCATGTTGGAAGTACCAAGGCAAGGACTGAATGATTAAGTTACTTGAAATTCCAGCTTGCAATTGTGCTGAACAAAAAGCTGTGGCTGCCATGTGACTGGCATTCAGCCTCCATTCTTGGGCTGGATTTGCATCGGAAGTTTAACTGTGTGGTTGCTGCTACACAGTTTACCAGTTGGCAGGGAAGCAAGGCGTTTAGTAGCTGCTCACACTGGATTCCTCTTTCACCTTCCAGGTTTTCCTGTGGATCACAGCCAAGCACGCTGGCTGCACAGCCTGGGACAATTTGCTCTCTGCTTTCTCTGTTCTGCCTGTTTGAAAAAGAGAAGACTTAAGTTTTCAGTTTCAATTAACCACTTTTTCCTAACACTAAAAACCATTAAAAATCAGTTCTAACTGTACATGTGTGCCTTTAACCTGTTTCTCCTGTTTTCTGTCCTTTGTTCGGTACTCCATTTTCCTCCTTGCATTATTTGCTATACTGAAAGAGGTTTGTTCACTGCTGCTTTTTTGTCTCCCTCTCTAACTATTCTAGCAAGTTCTGGTTTGGACGGGCAGGCCTGTGTATATTTAACTTCCTGGCTAGACAAACTCCAGTAGAGTAACCGTCTCAAAGCTGTGTTTGCCTTCAACTTGGTGTTGATCCAAAAAGCACCATTTTGCTTAGAGGAGCCTTTTGTTCTCACTGTTGAACGTTTACGCACGTGTTCTCTCTTCATGAGAAGCTGTGTTCAGCCCAAAGTGCAGAGCTGGCTCAGGGGCTGAGTACCATGGCTTTGCCATCTCTGGAGAACCAGGCTTTTCTTCTGCCCAGAATATAGATCTGGAGTCTGCTAAAAGGTTTTTAAAAATTGCTTTCAGAATTAAGCTATGATGAAAGCTAAAATCATGAGCACTACACACAGATTTGCAAAGGGTTAGAAGGCAACCTGTGTTGTTTGCCTAATCTAACTCAAGTGGGGATTATTACATTATAGGGCTTTTCAAGTTTCCTATTACTTAGCCTTTGGAATGTGTTTCTCTGGAGCATTTTTAATAGAAGCAAGGCATTTAGATACTACTTCAAACACTAAAACACATACTGCAAGAGGTATTTAGTAATATTCTCAAATTATATTACTAGACTGCACAGTTCGTGGTGTCTCAGTGTATTTATTAGCTTGAAGCAGTGTAACCAGCGTTAGGAAAATAGGATTTTGGGAACTCCTTGGGATCAGAACTCATTTCTGATGTGTGTGCTTTTAGGTTGTTCCAACCCCGCACTGCTTTTTGTCATTTGTCTTTGGTTTCATTTTCTATTGTACTGAGCTGCCCTTGAGTATTAGCACAGAAGCTTTTTAGATATGTAACTTGTTTTGTTTTGTTTTTAAATGTACATGAAACACTTCCTTACTTTGAGTACTGTTTCATTTATATTCAAAATGGGATGGAAAACCTGAATGGCAAGGGAGTTTGGAAGGGAAATCATATGGAGGTAATGAAGAATTAGTGCCTCCTTTACTAGTGTAAACACCTGAAAAGCATGCTGTATCCCAGAATGACAAGGGTATAGGACTCTCTTCTAAAGGAGCGTACGTGAAATCAAGTCTCTACTTGTGAGAAAGGAGAGAGCTTGTTTCCCTAAGCGCCTGTTAGAGAGGAAATAGTGTAATTCTGACTATAGACATGATGGCTTAGATGTGCTTTGTGTGATGCTCCCTCTCACTTATTTGAACAGATGGACATTCTTGATCGCTGAGGTAGAACTGGGGGAGGCTTTAGTTCCTTTCTTTCCATCTACCAAACTGAAGAAGTTTCTTCAAAAAGCTTGTGTTAGGTCTGCAAGTTTTCACTTGAAGCTAGTAGGGAAATAGAAAGAAATCTTTATTACTTGAATACAGGACTTACCCATACCTATCAATCATTCTGATTGCTGTCAGAAGCTATTGTTTTTATATGAATAGCTATTAAAGGGATCTCTTCTGTTGCTAAATGCCAGTCCTAGAATATGATGTAGAATGAGTTGTTTTTTAAAATAAATATAATAATAAAAAGAAGGTTCATCTGGGCTGAATTGTACCTAAAGCATTAGAGAGAAGCTCTGTTTGTTTTAGAAACACTGTCTATTAGTGCTGATTTCCCTGTGGTGTTATGATAGCTTTTGTTTTCCTGTGTTCCTTCTTTTCTCTTCCATATGAGTCTTTTTTTTAAAAACAGGCAATGGTTTCTTATGCCAAACTATTTGCAGTAGAAGTAAGTAATCTTGGGAAAGAAGAGAGAACTCTCTAATTAGTTATGTGAGCCACTGTGGTCAGTAACAATCATACTGGGTGATGTCAAGGAAGATGTGCTTTGCACTGACCGATGAGAGGCTTGCAGAGGAACCAACTGTTGAGCTTTTGCTGTGCTTTTTTTCCAGGACTTTCTATCGGTTTGAAGCAGTTTGGGATAGCTCCTTGCATAATTCCCTTCTCCTCAATCGAGTGACGCCGTATGGAGAGAAGATATATATGACCCTTTCTGCTTACCTGGAGGTTAGAATCCTGTGTTGTTTTTTCTGCTTGTGACTCAAACAGAACTACTGGAGACAGCAGACTGTGTGTACCTGAGATGAACACCTACTGGACTAAGGGATTTTCGAATCCTGAAGCCAGTGAAAGTCTATTAATTTTCTGAGAACAGGGTGGAAAAACTTATTCTCAATTAATACCTTTACGTCAAGGCATTACTGCCTCACAACAAATTTGAAGTGAAAAAAATGGATCTCCTTACCTTTCTGTGCCTCGTTTTATATATCTGAAAATCCTTTGAAATTGGTGAACGTTGTGATATAAGTCCTACCAGTGTTGCAGACACTGGCTTAGCTCTTGGCTTTGTGTGCAATACACTGTTGTTCTGGGTGGTGCCATTATTTTACGCACAAGATGCATTTAACAATTGTCTTTCACAAACACATACCAAAAAGCCCACCGAAGACCCAAACAAGAACAGAATTCAAAAAGCTGTCCCACTAAAAGAAGGAAGGTAAATAACTTGGCATAAATATCTTCAGGCAGTCATTCTTTACTGTTTCTTCTCTTAGCTTGATCACTGCATTCAACCTGCTGTTATAACAAAGGATGTTTGCATGGTCTTTTACTCACGAGATGCCAAGATCTCCCCGCCACGATCGCTGCGCAATCTTTTTGGCAGTGGCTACTCCAAATCTCCAGACTCGTAAGTTCGGTTGGCAGTTTTGGTATCCAATGTTTGATGTCTTGGGGAGGGTGTGGGGAGAACATAGCTTGGTTTTCTTTTTCTTCCTTGAAATGACCTAGTTATAGATCTCCAGTCTGGTTTTGAACATTTTTGTCTTGCTTGCATGTCAGTGAAACTCATGGTTTATCTCTTTAATGACCCCTTTTTTGGCCTTCTCTCGGAACAGCTAGGACTAGAGATCCCATTTTTCGAGCCTGCATGTAGTTGACCCTGATGCCAAGCTGAAAGCTGCTGCTGCAGCAGCAGCTTTTAATGGAGAAAAAAACACTTTGAGGGAAATGCCATTTTTAGAGATCTTGCAGCGCGTGGCTATTTTAAGGCAAGATTAGAATTCAGATGTAGATCTCGCTAATAACTGTACTTCTAATTGGGGGGCCACAAAACTAAAGCTAATGTACTTTATCTCTGAAGATAATTTTTTTCCTTTTTTTTTTTCCCTCTGGCTTCTTGTGAGCAGTAATCGAGTAACTGGGATCTATGAACTAAGTTTATGCAAAATGGCAGACACAGGAAGTCCAGGTAAGCAGTAACCAGGTGTGCGTGCATTAAATTAAAGATGCTGTAAACTGAGATATTGCAGAAAATTTCATAGGATGGAGTAAATACTTCTTTTTTTTTGATGGGGAGCAGTTTCTGCGTTTCATAGGAACAATGAAGCATTGCTACTCGATTTAAAAATAAAAACTTACACAGGCTTTTACTTTTGGCCTGTGTCTGTGCTTATCATTGATGAACCAAGCATTCGCAGAAAACTTCGCATTTTCCTGACGTTCCCGGTAATATGAAACTTAGCACATTCTTGGGTCGTAGACTTACGGAGCATAATACATTGCTCACTGTAACTAAGACAGATGAGACTTGGTTTTGCAATGATATAATTTTTGTGTAGTCTTTTGAAGACCACATTTTAGATATTGCTGCTATTTGAGGCTAGCTTGATAACTTGGAAGGAATGTAGTTCAAATTGAATCAGTGTATTTTCCTCTAGTACCTAGGAATCAAAGCTCTTGTATTGAATTAGACTGAACAGGAATTTGTGTTCTATGGCAGTGAATAGAAAATATGCAAATGAAACAAAGCTGAACTAAATGAAACCTCTTTAGGATGTGTGATTGCTGTTGAAGAATTTATTGCTTTGTATATTTCCAGCCAAACAGCAGAAGTGTTGATTCTTTGCAGATTGCTAATTGGTAAGTGTTTCTTGGTGGTTCCCTCCTGGCTGTTTCTAACATGTATGATGTTTTTTTTGTCTGCTCAGGAATGCAGAGAAGGAGGAGGAAAGTCCTAGATACATCTGTGGCATATGTGCGTGGAGAAGAGAACCTGGCAGGTTGGAGGCCCCGCGGTGACAGTCTCATTCTAGAGCATCAGTGGGAATTGGAGAAACTGGAACTGCTGCATGAGGTAAGTAGCTACAGGAAGTGAAAGCAAAAAGACAACTGTACATTTGAGGTTGCGTTTAGTGTGGCTACTGTCTGACCTTCTGAGCTGAACAGGTTCCCAAATGGGAGCTGAGGTTTAAATAGGTTCTCCAACAGAGAGGATAGAATGTGGCTAGCTGCTGAGTGGAATCTTCAGCTTGAAATCTCGCTGTGTTCAACAAAAGTAGATTTAACTTCTAGTGCTATAGGAGACTTTTTTGGAGACTTTTTTCTTGGGACCAAGTGTTTACTTGTATGAATCTTACGAGAATGCCTATGAATGAAGTGCTTGTCAACTAGGGAACACCCTGGAGCAAATGATATTGCTTTCTTTCCGTACTAGGTGGAAAAAACACGGCACTTCCTTCTGCTTCGTGAAAAGCTTGGTGACAGCATCCCCAAGTCTCTGAGTGACTCGTTGTCTCCCAGTCTGAGCAGTGGAACTCTCAGCACCTCCACTAGCATTTCCTCCCAGATTTCCACCACAACATTTGAGAGTGCTGTGACGCCCAGTGAGAGCAGTGGCTATGACTCCACAGATATTGAGAGCCTGGTGGATCGGGAGAAAGAGCTGGCCACCAAGGTATAATATAAGAAAAGCAGTGTGGGTCTAAATTGAGTTATGAATTGATTATGGATTAATGATGAGCTTGTCACGTAAGGTGGTGAATATCCAGTGTTGCATGAGTTTCAGTTTAATATGCTCTACAGCAAAAATCAGCCATTCTCACCAGACAGTGCAGGTGACCATGTCTGCGCGGTTATGGCTGCATCTCATCCCTCTTCCTTAGTTGTTCTGTAAATGAAACTTTAAAATTTAATCAAGGGAAGTGGTTATTCCCCTCTTCTGTTTGTTTTTTTTTTTTTTTTTTTCCACAGGAGTTTAGAATTTGCATGTTCTTTCATGAGCTGCCAAGTATGTTTGGCTAATTGCCTTGTGTTCTAATTTCCCTAAAAATCTTCAAGTAAAATCCTTTTCTTTGTTTCTTCTTCTCCTCTCAGTGTCTTCAGCTTCTTACTCACACTTTCAATCGGGAATTTAACCAGGTGTACAACAGCATCAGTGATTGTAAGGTAAAGAATTCATCTGATACAATACATCGTATTTGTAGTACAATAGCAGTATATTTGTAGTTTATGGAAACTGTTGATACTATGAAGAGACAAAACACTTTGTATTAATTATCTTTAATTTCAGTCTGTTGGAAGCATTTGGCTATTCAGCGTTGGGTTCCAAAGACTATTGAAGGAATTAGAAATGGTATGAACTTGGACGGTGGTGTAGCTTCTAGTGTAACAGCAGACTGGAGGTTATTCATTTTCCCTATGCAAAAAGATAATTCAGGTCTTAAAAATATTGACAGTAGACACGGGTAATACTACATGGCAAACCAGATAATCTAATATTCTGTTGAGGAAATCAAGGTGTGAATAATCAGGAGTGTAGGACATTAATAACAAGCTGCATGCACAGAAGTGCCGTTGTATTTTCACCCATAGATAGATAGGCAAAAATTGTAAAACTGAGTAGGGAAATGACTGATAGAAATACTTTTCTGTTATCCAAGCCTTCTGCATGCAGAATTGATACATTCTAGCCAGGACTGAATACCAAAAAAAAACTCTAATATTTTTGTGTGTATTTGTCCTTGTAGTTGTCTGATATTTCTCCGATTGGGCGGGACCCATCAGTGTCAAGCTTCAGCAGTGCTACCCTCACACCTTCATCTACCTGTCCTTCGCTGGTGGATTCAAGATGCAATTCAATTGATCAGAAGTAAGTTTAGGATATGAATAGAAAAAATAATTCTTAGTGCATATAGTGCGTTTAAGGCTATCTTTGCTATGTTTTCTGAAATTTTCCCCTTCTTTTTCTTTATTTTCAGTAGTGTTTTCTTTATATGGACCTTCTCCTTATCTTTTCCAGTCATTCCGCACAATGATTTTTCCCCTTGTTTTGTACTTCTCAGTTTTTTATCCCTTGTGCTGAAAGAACAATCTGTGTGTGTTGTTCTAGGGACCAGTGCTTCTTTAGCAATCAAGAGTCCCTAAGTTGTTTTTTTCAGGTGTTTGTTTAAAAGACCTACAAACAACAACCCAGAATAACAGTTTAGCAAATGATCTCTTCATTTATTTTTCTCAGCTGTATCTGTAGAAGATATTTTTGATGAAATTAGGAATAACTACTTAGTGAAGGATATAATTTGTGCTTTCCCTGTTTAACATCCCTGAGAGGAGTACTAAGTATACATCAAACCGTAGTAAGAAATGTTTGTGTTGTGACTGTATTTGGCAAGAGAAATGAGAGTAGTAGTGGGAAAAAACTTACTAGCAGTTAGTATTTATCTCCTTAAAACAGAGCCTCAAGTTTTGTTCAAAGATTTTGAGGGAAATGATATTCAATATTTTACAAATGGCTCGCAATATTATACAAAAAAACTTGTACTGGAGGATGAAAATTATAAAAGTCTAGATTGTAGGTGCACTTTAAATTCAACCGCCACATTCAGTTCTTTTGTTCTGATTTATTTGTCTCTCTCCATTTTTTTAAAGGACTCCAGAAGCAAATTCTCGTGCCTCCAGTCCCTGTCATGAGATGGAACAGTTCCAGATAATTCCTGCCGTAGAAAGTTCCTATCTTGCCAGAGCTGGAAAGAATGAATTCCTAAATCTTGTTCCTGATATTGAGGAAATCAGACCAGGGTGTGTTTCTACTGTAGTGTCATCATGGCTTCTAAAGTGCTGTCACAAGGGTTTCTGAGAGTTCTAGTTTCCTTTCCCCATTTGAGGAAGGTAAATTAAACAGTTGATAGCAGGACTACACAGTGGTCAGTGATGTAGGCTGGAAGCTGGACTGGTGAGAGTTGTGTTGATATTTGATCTCTGCAGCATTCATTCCCTGCATCTACTTAATGAACAAGATTTCTAGTTACTTATAAGTACTGGTTTTTATTATCAAAACCATGGCTAAAAATCACCGAAGTAGAGATCTCTGTGGTTCCTTTTTCCTGTGAGACTTTTACATAGTTACTGAAGACAAAATTCAGCTTGCTGATGTTGTTGTGGACAAAACATATTAAGGACCAAGTTCTGTACAGTGCTTTGTAGTTAATAGGAGTACTCAGTAGCTGCCTTTTTTAGGGGAAAATGTATTGATATTTATCTGTGGTTTTTTGTTTTTGTTTTTCCAGCTCTGTGGTGTCAAAGAAAGGATACCTCCACTTCAAGGAACCACTCTCCAGCTCTTGGGCCAAGCACTTTGTGGTGGTCCGCCGTCCCTATGTTTTTATTTACAACAGTGACAAAGATCCCGTGGAAAGAGGGATCATAAACTTATCCACAGCTCAGGTGGAATACAGTGAGGATCAGCAGGCAATGGTGAAGGTGAGTCTCAGAGCAATTGTTTGTTTATCTGCAGAGCAGAAGTATTAAAGTTAGTAGTGCATCCATAACATCCTGCGTCATCTCTGGTCTGAGGGACATGCAGTTGTTTGGAGAATTATCTGGCATCTGGTGACTCTGCCTACAACGTGTTCCTAATTTGTTCAGGCTTTCTTATGATTTGGATGTAGTTATACATGAGACTGAAACTAACTGCTGTGCTGGATTGTGTTTGCTTTTAATGAGCAAGTATTGCTAAAATGACCTTGTTTATTGTTTCGTTTTTTAAAAAAAACACATGCAAGCATTCTGCAAAGAATCAAACTTACTTTACTTGTCCATTTCAGCTGCCCTTAAAGTCCACACTCTTGCTTGAATTAAAATTGTATTGTGGAGGTGATGTTCCATTTGTCTGACTAGTAACATCCTGGAAATGATCAGGGAAACTTAATGGGAAGACCTTATCTCTTCTTAGAGATTGGACATAGCACATTCTTCCTGAGGGAGGGATTATGCATCAACTTCTGTGCCTGTAGACTTAGTTATTTTAAATTGTCCTCAATATTCCAGACACCCAACACCTTCGGTGTGTGCACAAAGCATCGTGGAGTCCTGCTCCAGGCCATCAATGACAAAGACATGAATGACTGGTTATACGCCTTCAACCCACTTCTTGCTGGCACGATAAGGTAAGAGGCAGTTCCTGAGCAGACAGGCTGCGGAGCATAAAGATAGTGAGAAAGTCATAAAGTAAGCAGATAGCTTGTCACAGAATTTAATCTTGTTACGAAGAATTTGACAAAAAGGTTTGCCTGAAGGGGAGCCAGGGGGGTGGGCAACAAAAAATTAAAAAGTCCTGTATTTCAAGAAATGCAGTGGCTGTTGCTTTGGTTTGTGACACTCTTAACATGTGTATACAGTTTGGACATGTGTGGTATGCATCATGCAATGAAACATTTGGAAGCCACAAAATGTCTTTCAAGCTCCTTGTAAATTTCCTATTTTACAAATTTATAAAATTTCTTAATACCTATATGCAGGTGGTTCTGGACTGCTTTTTCATTCTCTTTATTGTGGACTAAAGCAGAAAATCTTGTTTCCTTCCTTTTTTGACCTTCTCCAGAAGCCTTCTCTTTTAATACAAGTCACTGACATCCCCTGCTTGCTGGAGAGGTCTCACTACTGTAGCTTTTAATTTCAGTAAAAAGAAAGAAAGAATTAGAAACTAAGCTATTGCTGTACAGTGTCAAATGTTTCTTAACAGTGCAGTCCTTAAAAGAACCAGTCATCCTTCCAAAGGAGCACAGCAGAAGAATGAGATGTCTTTCAGATCATAGCCCTTGATATGTTTTACTTTCTAAATGTGTGGAGTAAGCAAGGACTATATGAAAGGGTAGCAAAAAAGATGGAGAAAGTCTAGGGAGGGAATTAAAATAAACTTCCAGAACTCAACAAATGCTTTTTTACTTCTTTCTTGTGCAGGTCAAAACTGGCTCGAAGACGCACGGGCCAGCTGAAGTACTGAGTCCATGTAATGTTCTCATCTGTCCTCCCTAACTCGCCTTCTGATAGATAAAGTGTTACCTCTCATTTTCTCTTTGTGATTCTTGACAGTTTCTCTTGTATGTAATCCTGTGGCTTAACATCCCCTACCTTCCCAACTCCATCACGTTTTCTAGATATTCTAACACTACCTTGTTTCTTTTTACTTGTGCGGAGAATCCTACTGGTAGCATGTGGCCAAACAAAAAATGGAAAAGAAAGAAAGTGATTATGCACGGCTCTAAAAAAGAAAAAAATTCTTTTAACAATTGTTTTCCCATTCCAACTGACCTTTTGGTGTCTGTCCCACTGTCCATTGTTGTCTGTCCGGAGCGCTGCAGGTTTTTCATTCAATTTGTGACTTGGCAATAGTCATCAGTTCCCTCAGGGCAAAGTGCTAATGCCAGGGCAAGATTATCCCTTCTGTGTAGACAATACCCGGCCAGGAACTGCAATAGCTCCTCAGGCTTTCTGGATCCAGCCTCTGATTTAAACTCTGTTGAAAGCTGATGTTGGATAAATCTATCTGGGTAGACTGCATTTTGGACTTGGTGCAAGTTTTTGAGTTCCCCAGATCCAACAGACTAAGACATAAACTGGAAGAAGGTAGGGAACAAATTAAGAGGGGCTGGCTACAGTGATCTACCGTTAAACTTTTGCTGTGGGGGTGCAGGTGAGCACTGCTTGGCTTTAACTCTTCCCCTGAAACATTAACAGTACTCGTCTGTGAGCTGAGCAGACAGAACTGGAGGAAAAATAAATGGCTCATCGCTGAAATATTAGATATATTCTCTAAAGTTTTAGGTGCTCAGCCTCAGATTTGACACAGGTGAAGAGTGTTGAAGGTGAGGAACCAGTGTGGTCATTCCCTGGAGCGTTTTCAGGAGATCACCACCGGAGGGCAATATCTCCCCTTTCTGCTTTTAGCTCTGACTTTGGAGTTACTGTAGCGGCAGTCCTCACCTCTCCTGGAAGAGATTTCCACTTGTAATTGGTTTGCTAGGAAAGACAGTTCTTTGGCATTATTCTGAAATGCCTGCTTTATGCATGCATCCCCTACCTGTAGTATTCAGCTGACATCCTGTCTGTCCATGGGGCAAAGTACCCTCTGCCCACAAAATGCTTTCTGGACCTTGCACTTGCAGTATTCTTCAGGGAACAGCAGGACACTTCCACTTGTGTTTGGAATAGCTGTTGAATGTCTCTTAATCTACCTGCTGCAATTCTCATCAGCTAACCCCCCCCCCACACACTTACTTTTAATTTCAGAAATAATCCTTCCTGGAGGACAGATCAAGTAGATTCTGGTCCTGGTCAGTGGGGTGTAACATCTGGCTTCTTGGAGATCAGCTGCGTGGTGGTAGTTCTTGACCTACAGTGGAAGTTCTCCTTGTGGGCAAAGCTTTGCTCCTTGCCCCAAGAAAGGAAGGCAAAATGAGTTTCCTTCCTGAGAAGTGAGCTCATCTGTCTTAGTTAGGTTTTCAGGGAGGATGGGGGCTTTTCTTTGTTTTCTTTTACTGTGTTTCAGACTGCTACGCTGTACTTTCTTGACTTACCTTGGGCACTGATAGGGCTAGCTGTGATCCTGGAGGAACGTGCGGGAATTTAGTCCTGAGGTTCCTGTCTCTTGGGGAGAGATAAAAGGGTTTTGTTCCACCATTACAGTAGGCACATCTAGGAGAAAAAATAGTTTTGTGACTCCAGCTCAGGAAGGTCATTTTGATTCAGGTCATTCATCACCAGGTCTCGCCATGCCTTGGAAGTTCTGTGGCCAAAAGTATATGTGGGACTGTCATCAGCTCAGCACTTTTTTTTTTTTTTTTTTAGCTTTATTAGTTTTTCATTTGATAAAGTGCAATGCATAATGGGACCTCCTAAAAGGATGGTTGGAAAAAGGAGCAGGGAGATGGAGTCTGACACTTGCTAGGACATATCCTTATGTATTTCAAGATAGTACTCAAGCTAAATCATGTGCTCATCTTGTCTCCTATGGACCTCAGATTTATTTCAGAACTGGAACCCAGAGTGAGTGTATGTCCTGGGGACCCAGGAGCATAATAGAGTTGTTTTTTCATTCTGTTTTTGTCTTGTTTAATTGTATGTGACTCTTATTACAGTGATGATAGTTCTTTGTTATGCAATGGGCGCTCTGCACTTCCAGTGTGTGGATAAGTAAGACCACTAGAGCTGGGAGTGGGCTCCCCAGGCTGGAGCTAAGCCGATCTCAAGATGTTTTAAGAATGAATTAGGTTAATTTTAAGCACTGAGTTGTTGCTGCCACCATCACCACTGTATATAATAAAAGTGGAACCAGTCTGAGGAGGGCTAGCAGTTTAAGTGGTGGTGTTATGTGACGCACTGAGAGATAAAAATTTTAATTTTATCTTTTTTTTTTTTTTTTTTACTAGAAGAAAGCTAGTTTGCTAAGTCTTTGCTTTGGATAAACCAGAAAACGAACCATGGAGAAATTAGGATTAAATAGAAACACAATTAAGGGATCTTCCTTTGAAAACAGGAAGCGATGGATGCTTACTTTATACAGAGCTGGAAATGTTACAGCTGTGTTACATAAGTGTCTTATATCTAAAGACTCCAAGCAGCTTCTGGTGACTTGATGTCTGTATGGATAACAGGTCATCAGAAGAACAAGATGCTATTTTTAAACACCAGTATCTCTTAAAGCTGCATAATCTATGACAAAATCAATTTTCACGTGAAGTTCAAGTGGGCATTACTGTGTCTGACGTAAAGGCACACGGTTTTTCAGTATGTACTGAGACATTGGTTTCCCTACTTAAAACTTGATGACTGAAATCCAAATTTTCTTCTAAAGGAGAGCAAAGCCAAAAAAAAAAAAAAAGTGGATTTCCATTCACTTCAAAGCTTTTTTGATTTAGCCTGACAAGTTAAAAATGTTTGTTTAGAAGGGAAAAATATGCTAAGCTGCCTTCTCTTGACATTAAAAAAACCCTCTCTTGGTTATGCTTATGATGTCCTGGAGTCAGACAGCTCTCAGGACCAGCCACTAGAGGCAAGGCATTGTGCTGTGGGCCTGCCAGCCCATTGAGCATAAACACTCATAGCAGACTTGATAGGCATTTCTTAGAGAGAGTTGAGAGTGAAGTTGTGCCACAGTTTTTTTTTTTTTTTTATGTTCATCAGTGAATGGGAGAAGAAAATTCTTTTGGTCCAATGAAAACCCTATGATATTTGATGGAGCTTCTTGGATATTTTTAAAACTGAACTAAACCTTCTATACTGTATTTTAGAAATGCACTTTAAGTACTCTTTAAAAGAAGATTCCTATATTGTGGGATGCAGAAGGGAAGGTAATATTATTTCCAAACCACTGAGATGTTTTTTTTTCTTGCCAGTGTGTAATAGTCCCTATTACTGATTAGCAAGGTATTTCAAAGCAAAGACTTAACCTTTTGCTGCTTGTTATCTAATTTACAGGGATTTAATTTTATGTAATGTATTGTATATTTATACATCTGTAATTAATTGCACCTTAGATAAGAAAGGATTAGCTTTGGAACAACACCCATTGGTACTCTCCCATCAACTAATACTGCCTCTGCATCTTTCTGGTACACTTACACAGCCTCAGTTTGTGTTAGTTTATACTGTGGTGGTGTTTTTGTTGAACATGCAGTTGTTAACCTGCTGCTCGAAGGAAGGAAATTAATGCTGCTCTGGAACGGTTTGCTGAATGTACTTCAAAATGGGTCTCTAACGTGCGCGTTGCATCTCTCCATTGAGGTTAATAACCCCAATATGTGGTCTGAACTATACTATATGTAGCAGGAATGTATTAATTTTGTGCTTCCTTGTTTAAAAACATCAGGTGTTCAAGAACAGGACTGAGATTTTTTTTGTTCAGAAGGCCATTTATGCGTTCTAAGTATTTGAAATCTAAACTAGTCCAACACTAACCAGATGGTCGTGTCCAATGTCAATTGGAACAGTTTTTAAATTAACAGGAGCAGACGTGTATTCAGAAAACTGAGGGTGTGGAGGTCAAAACTTGAATTCTTAATGTTGCCAAGTTATGGCCCGATCCTGAGCAGTACTGAGCTACCTCTTGCTCACACTGAATCCAAGGAGTAGAAGCAGAGGGAGTCTTGGACGATCAGCACTTCCCAGGATCAGTTCTTAATTTTCCACTCTGCTTGTTCATACTTCACGTGCAGTTGATTAACGTTCTTGACTTTGGACATTAGACATGCTGTTGCACTGAAACACATCCTTTTTCTTCTTGCAGTTCCCATTTCCCTGTTTAACCTCTCTGTACACAAGGTATACAAGGTATACACTGTATAAGTGGCCTTCTTGAACAAATGTCTTTGCAAACTGATTTCATCCCAGCGAAGGAGTGCATCAGCAACACTGTACATTAATTTCAGATTTTCATTTTCATATTTTATTTTGTAAATATCTGATGTTTGGAGCTTGAGTATACAAAATGTAAATATAGTTCATGTATTTGTACTAATTCTGATCCATTTGCTGTATAGCCTTAGGTGTGCAATGCAGATATTATCTAACTGTGTATGGTAACCTTGCACCACTGAACTGTTAGTGAACGAGGTGAAACAATAAAGGTACAACCAAGTGCATTAGCAGGTATAATGTGTGCTCCTTTTATCAGGATTTCATTACTAGTTTCTTGTATCGTTTTAAAAATCTGTCCTGAGCAAGCTTATGCTTTTGTGGAAAGAGATTTGTCTCAGCTGTTCTTGAGAAGGATGAGAGGTTCTCCTTATCCTTCGTTATCCTCTTCCCTTTGGTATGTTCCACGGCATTTCTAAGTCACTTTTAGATGCTTTCAAAAATGTTTTTTGATTGACAGATAAAATAAGGTTGTACTAGTGCTGCCAATGCTGAACTGCTTAGCTGGAGGTGACTGCTAAGAATGACAGGAAATGTCTGAAATCAAGCCACCAGAGTGACGTCCCAGCTCTGGGGACAACCACAATGTGCCAGGGACTCCCTGTGTGTCTCTAGCCACAGGGAGGAGACTGGACATGGCCTTCCCCAAGCATCTGAGCCCCACAGGAATGGGCCACCACCTCTGGGGTAACTGCAGCTGTAAAACAGCCTCGTGATGGCAAAATGCTTTCACCAGGCTGCTGCCAACATCTGCTCCTTCTCTGGAAAGCCCTCACAGATGTCTTGCTTTCTTGCTGACCCACCCGAGTTGTGAGCCAGGCACGTAAGAAGCCCGTTGGCTTTTTCTGGTTGCCCTTGCTTGAGGGAAGCAGCTCGCTCCTCCACTGAAGCACTTTCTTTCACTGAGTGCCCCTACCTAAGGGTTGCTGTCCTGGGAAGTCCTTTGTGGGAGATGGACCTTGTGTTTAAATCATAGATTTGCTGTGGTGCTGCTTCCCCCAAGCTATACCCAGTCCTCGTGCTGTGGCACCCCCAGGGCTAGGACTCCTCCTGGCCAGTGTATGAGGTGCTGACTACAACTGCGGCCAATTTCCCAACAGCGGTTAGATAATTAAAGCTCCTTAATGAGAGGAAAGAGCACAGCCCCCAGCCACCCCCAAGCCCCTGGGGTCGGTGTTCACTGCCCAAACATGCGGTTTTCAACAGCGCCTGGTCCAAGTGCAAATCCAGTGTGGCCCTGGCATGGGTTTTGCCCTAGGGGACCCCTCTTAGCGGCTGGTGGCAGCCAGCCTGGCCTTCCCCCGCACCTCGGGCCCGTCTCTGCCCTTCTAAACCCCGGTTTATTGCCACCGCGCTGCCCCCTCCCACAGCTCTGCTGGCCCTTTAATGGGGGCCTGGCCCTTTAAGGGAGACGGGCCTGGCCCTTTAAGGGGCGGGGCGCCGCCCTCCCTCCCGAACCCTCAGCCCATGGGCAGTGGGGCGGGACCTGGCGGCGGGACCCAATGGACGCGCTCTGCCCTCGCCCCGCCCCTTCGGTGCCGCTGAGGGAGCGAGGCGGGAGGGGGGAGCCGCGCACCGAGCCCCGAGCGCCGCCGCCGCCGCCATGGCCGAGTGAGGGCGGGGGATGGGGGGGGCACCGGGCGCTGGGGGGGCTGAGGGGGTCCTGAGGGGGCTGTGGGGGCCGGGGGGGCCGGGCTGGCTGCCGGTCGGGTCAGGGCGTGGGCGCTCCCTGGGGGCGCTGCTGGCGGCGACTCGCTGACATTTCTCCTCCTCCCCCTCCACAGAGCCGACATCGCCCTGATCGGCCTGGCCGTGATGGGCCAGAACCTGATCCTGAACATGGACGACCACGGCTTTGTGGTGAGCCGAAGGAAGCGCTGCCTGGCCGCACCCGGGCGCGCAGCCCTTATTTCCCCTGTGGTAGCCCGCTGGGTGCTGGTTTTTCCTTGTAATTATCACCCCGGCTGTCCTTTGTCCCGTTTCTAGCGAAAAGCAGCCCTGCGTGCCCGTGCTGAGCCAGCCACCTGATGCATGGCTTACACATCAGCACCTTTTTCGCTGAAGCGTGCTTTAGGCTTGGCTCTTAGCAATGGGTTCCCGAGGTGCTTGCAGAGACATGCTGCAAGTTAGAGGCTCGGCGCCTTCAGGTGGAAACGGGAGAGCACACGCCATCAGGCCTTACTTGTGTAATTTGTAGCCTGAGCTAAAGTAACTGTTCAGCTGGCAGCTTTTATTAACACGCTTTTATTGACATGTTATTAATGTGTTCTTCCAGGTCTGCGCTTTTAACAGGACGGTTTCCAAAGTGGATGACTTTCTGGCGAACGAGGCCAAAGGAACCAAAGTGATCGGCGCCCACAGCCTGGAGGAGATGGTCTCAAAGCTGAAGAAGCCCCGGCGCATCATCTTGCTGGTGAAGGCTGGAAGTGCAGTAGATGATTTCATCAATAAACTGGTGAGGCAAACCTTCTTTTTAACTGTAACTTCCCTCTGTTTCTTGGAGAAGCTTCCTCTGGAAGATTTCAATTATTTGTCAGTAATAAATTTTTGAGTCTAGGCAAAAAAAAACCAAAATGCTGATTTATTTTTGGCAGGTGCCTTTGCTGGAGACTGGAGACATCATAATTGATGGTGGGAATTCTGAGTACAGAGATACCACGGTAAGCCTGCTTTCTGCCCAAAGTGGGTGAATAAAATACACTTCCCGTGATTCTTTCTCCGTGATCATGAGAACAGTCAGTCATCTCCCCTCAGGAAAGGCTAAGCTGAGTTCTCTGCAGAACTAGATCACGCAGTGTATTAAAAATCAGTTGTTGCAGTAGATAGGAACTGTTTTGCAAATATATTTCTTATTTTAACTTTCCCAAATTATCAAAGGTTATTTTACTGACATCTTCTGAAGAGTGAAGGCTCTTAGAAAATGTCTTGTTACAGTCTTAAGGAGCTTTCAGGAAGAATTGAAAATCTAAGGATATTTATTGAATTGGTCTTGTGTGCTAGGAGCTGACAAGGTCCTGAAATACAGGTTCTGAAGTAGTACGGACAGTATTGCATTTATTATTGTTATTTGTATTGTTATTGCGCTCTTCTGGGTGACTGTGGGAAGATCCAGTAAGACAGAACTGCTGGTTTGGCTGCCTTGGCAATGAAAGCAGCAATGATCTGGTTGTTGAATGCTTATTTTTATTTTTTTTTTTTAAAGGCCTACATATAAGCAGGCTGTAACTGTTGAAGTTACGTTAGCCCATCTGGGATGATTACGTGAAAGTGTTGCACACAAATTGGTGCCTCTGAATCTTAGAGGGGATACTGGTATTAGCCCTTCTGCTTTCGCATTCCTGTTTTTCGATAAGTGACTTGGCCAAGCCAGAGTTAAAAACAGGTATTAAATGAGGTTTAATACTTGGAGAGCTTGCAGCTCCGCTTACAGATCTCAGCCTGTGTTTCTCTCCCACTCAAGAGGAATTAGCTTCCCATGTAGTTGTCCAGAATTGCACCTTTGCTGCATAATGAACTCAGCAACCTGGGCCTAATCTGCCTCCCCCACGCCTTTGCAAATAGCATGTATCACCTGGCACTTAATTGTGAGCCTTTTCCAGCCTCAATACGGTGCTCTTTTCTCTGGTGGTTACAAGGAATTTGTTCTCTCGGCACGTCTCTTTTGCAAGGATCCATGTCAAAGAAACAGGAAGTTTCCTAACGTTCACTTTGTCGTACAAGCTTTCTCTGAAGTTGTCTGCTAGCATGTTCAAAGCAGAGTTGAAAACCTAATTTAGTCTGATTTGCTAACCTTTGTTTCTAAGGCTCTGGCATTAAAAGAAATTAATATTGCTCCTCTTTTTGTTCCAGAGACGTTGTAAGGAGCTGATGAAAAAGGGCATCTTATTTGTTGGAAGCGGTGTGAGTGGTGGAGAGGAGGGTGCCCGATATGGTCCCTCACTCATGCCAGGAGGAGCCAAAGAAGCCTGGTAAGCATGAGCTTGCATATTCTTCAGTCTGGCCTGCAATAATCATCTTCTGTTCATGTTAAAAGCTGAGGGAGGAAAAGAGGAGGGACATGGGTGTGGAGAGAACAAGATATGTTGCCAGCTTACTTCCTCAAGGCTCAAGATTTCCCAACATATCTGGGGTCATCCGCCAGTGCGGATTTTCATAGCAGGAAAAACTAGGTCAGGTTTTTATTTCAGGGAATCACAGGTGAAAGTAATACCTACAGAAATCTAGAGGTAGAAATGTGTGGAAGAGGAGAAAGTACTTTTTTTTTTTTTTATTAGTTTAAGCAAAATCCCTGTTTCTTTATTATGATTCTTCGTTTGGGGCCCTGTGCACTAGGAAAGCTGTTAGCCATAAAATGGGCAGCAGCATACATCACTGTATTGACATGCATTGTTAAGGGAGGCTTCACTACATGTTTGTACCCAAGTTAACGTACCAGCGATGTTCATATTTGACTTTATCCCTGATTGCCCATTTTCTCTGCAAAGGTAGAAATAAAAGGGGTTTTCCAGGCTTTACCTGTGCTTTAGAATCTCAAGTCCCTGTCCCTTCCTTTGCTTTAGCATTTCACACCAGTAACAGCCTGTCCAAATTTGACAGCACAAAGCCAGCGACAATGTAACAGTTCTCTCTGCTGCCTGGTCTTCTTTTTGCTATAAAAAGCTCTATGAAGACAGCTTCTATTTGCCACCCTTGCCTGAACTTTGCCCCCCCCTCTTTCATTGCACCTGCAGACCATGTGCCACCCATGCTCCTTTCCCAGTGGTCACTTAGCTTGCTTCAGACTTGGCGTTCTGTAATGCTCTCTTGCTGGCTTGGAAATTTACCATGCGGTAGGGAGCCTGATGGTCGCAGAAGCTCCTAGTTACTGAAGTAGTGCAAGTTACTGTATCCTGACTCGCATTCGTGGAGTTTATTCCCTCCTTCCTCTCCTCCTCCAGATTACCCTGGATTTTTCTTGTAGCTATTGAGCAGAATTTGGCTTTGCTTCAGCTCTGCCACTGATCCTCTCCGAGTATGAGCCTGTATCATAACCTGCCTTGGTTTCCCCATCTGTAAAATGGAGAAAGTGATATTTGGACTCTTTTAGGTACACTAAGCTTGTCTGCACAGTGCTTTAAGTGTATGACATGGCTGTCCCCGTTTCTTGCAGTGTCTAGTTCTGGGAAAAGCATACTTTTTTTGACATTGCTGTGTGTTGTGTATGTCAGCCTGCCAGCATGCCCTCGCCCCATCCTTCCTGAAGGATGCATCATACTGATGGATTTTCTCTTGTGGTGTTTGTGTCCTCTGCTTATCTGTTGAGCCATATTATTTCTCCCCACAGGCCCCATATCAAGACCATATTCCAAAGCATTGCTGCTAAAGTGGGATCTGGGGAACCTTGTTGTGACTGGGTAAATATTTATTTGATACTGACCTTACCTTGTGTAGGCAGCTTGGTTGCTGAAGCTAATGCATAAAATGCTAATAAAGCTAGCCACTGTGCTACCTTGATATTTCTGGCTGACTGCATTCAATTCAGATTTACTCTGAATCGAACTCTGATAACTTATGCAATACAGTGGAAGAACAAAGTTTTATGGCTGGGTTGTGAGGCGGGGAAGCAAAGTGAATCAAAGCGATTAGGCTCATAGCATTTTCAGTTAGTACCTAGCTGATAAAGCTTTCTTAGGTGGAAGGAATCCATAGGTAGGTATTAAACAGTGGACATGGTGACAGCAATGTTTATGATGGCATTTTTAATTTCTTTTTTTATGTTTCCTGACAGGTAGGAGATGAGGGTGCTGGACACTTTGTGAAGATGGTGCACAACGGGATTGAATATGGAGACATGCAGCTGATCTGTGAGGCCTACCACCTGATGAAAGATGTGGTGGGCATGGAGCATGATGAGATGTCGAAGGTAATTTGTAGATTTTAGTGTCTTCCCTTGAGGCTTGGTGTCTGCTGTTGATAGGGGCAGCTTAAAGCTGCTGTAATTAAGTGAAATGAATATTTCTGACACGCTTTGTGCCAAGGACAGCTGAGCTTCAAAACGAGGCAGGGGGCAGCAAGCACTTACACCTCAATGTTTATAGAAATTATCTGAACTCTCCCATTCTACAGCTGATTTCTCCCCAGAAAGCAACTTCATGCCAGAAAAAAAAGCTAGTAAAAGATTGATCTTTATAATCAACCAAGCAAATCTTGCCTGAAGCAAGTTGATAAGTGTGTTGTATCTTGAAAGGCCAGTTCTGCTTCCAGCCCTCAGTGCCTGTGGTGATAGCTAACAGGACCAGCTCTGCTTCTGCCTTTCCATTTGGAAATGGATGCCCTGCAGCTGTGTTTCTGGGGTGTCCTTCCAGCGCAGGGCTTCTGAGCAGTGCTGTTTCAGTGGTGCAGAAATCATTGGTAGCTGTGGCAAGGTACCAATAACCAGTAACTGAGATAAGATGAACACTGTAAGAATACATATGTATCTATATGTATAGATATATTAGTAAATCAGTAGATATATATATTAGATATATAGTAAATTGGTGTGTATATATGTATGTCTACATATACTTTTTCTTCTCTTCCAGGTATTTCAGGAATGGAATAAGACGGAGCTGGACTCTTTCCTGATTGAAATCACTGCCAATATTCTCAAATTCAAAGACAGTGATGGCAAGTACCTCCTCCCAAAGATCAAGGACAGTGCAGGACAAAAGGGCACAGGGAAGTGGACGGCAATTTCTGCCCTGGAGTACGGAGTCCCTGTCACACTCATAGGTAACCAGTTCTTTGATCCAGCCTTGTCTTTCCTACCTGCACACAGCACATCACACTAAGGAGCATGTAATTCACAGTGATCTCAGAAATGAGCCTGTACTAGGGCTTGGCCCACAGAAGAGGCTGTTGCAGTCTTTCTGCTCTTGACTGCTGTTAACTCTGTTCTTCTTTGCTGAGCTTGTTTTCACCTGGTTTCTCAAATGTCTGTAGTACTGTTACTGCACCGTTGTACATGGTATCTTTGCAGTGCTGGTGATTACTTAGTGACAGGTGAATGTAACTCAGTGTCATGCTAGATTGAGGCAGCATTCCTCTCAGTCATCCTCTGCTTTATCTCCTGCTCCCAATCCCATCATAGCCTTGAAAGTGGTTTTGTTTTTGTTTTTTTAAAAAAAAGGCAGGGAGGGAAACCCCAAACCTCGTTGCTTGCACACTGCTCGATAAGTACTTCTTTTTCAGATATCTATTTAAGCATTTCCTTCTCCTTTTTCTGTGTTTCGCTATAACTAGACAAAAACACAACGGCTGGACCATGGTATGGGTTGAGGAGCACAGAGATATTTTTACAGTGGCAAACTGCTACCCTGTGATGGTGACTGCTGTTTTTCCATCATGGCAGTTGGTTATGGTGTTTGTTTATACGCTGTGGAATGGTGCTGGGTTTTGTTTTGTGGCTAATACAGCCACTCACTGAAAGCCAAACTAAGATGATAGGAATGTATTTTGTAATTACTTTAGATTGTATCCCTAAAGTGTGTGAGAATTTACCTGTCCACATCCATACCTAGTAGTTACCTGCCCTTTTATCCAGCCTGGCCTCAGGGTTGTGACACCTGAGTTGTAATAGATTTGCAACATGTTTAGAGTGCTCTTAGCACAGGTCCCACGTGGACTTTCCCTTTGCATAAGTACGATAATGACTCCAAAGATTCTTTGCTCTCAAACTGGCTTTATTGTTCATGCTTTCTCTACCTCCTTTTCCCTTCCCAAGTCCTGCTGTATTACAAGACAAGGTAAACTGTATTCAGTGTGCTAAAGAGAGTAACTACAGTGATAGCTATGACAGAAATGTGGCTGCATTGCAGCAACGTATTTTTACAAAACAAGCTTTTTTTACAAAACGTATTTTTCCGTATTTTTACAAAACAAGCTTTGTAGTTTTAGTATTCTACTACAGCTATAGTCTTTCAGTTGTAGGCTTGAAAAACAAAGATTTTCACTTGTGCTATTAATATTCCCTACTTTAGGGTTCCTGCAAAGATTAAGGGTGGAGGAGACACTCCTTGATGAGTCCTCTGCAATGCCAGGGTAGCACTGTTAGGTAATGATCAGTAGATAAGGAAGTATGTGTAATAGCCCTTGTGCAAACATGGCCATTCTTAGGGCAGTTGCTGTGTGTGTGGTTTTATTGCATAAACGTGACTTGCAGACTTCTCCTTGTAAAAGCAGCGTCATGCTGCCTCTGCTTTTTCCTGATTTTCCCCCCCCCTCCTTCTTCTCCCCAGCTGCAGAAGGAAGTTTTTGCAGAAATGGAGAGGAGCCAGCTCTGATTTTGATATGGTCTGTTAATCCTGCTACTGGGAGGGTCCAGAATCCTGTGAAAATGTGACTCATGACACATTCACTTTTTTTTTTTTTTTTTTAATTTACAGCTCACTTAAAAGGAAGAAGGAAAGTTCAGTATGAAAGCTATAAAAAACTTAATTACTTTCCTTCTATCAGACACTGGAAAAGAAGCTTTTTTTTTTTTTTTTTTCATTTGCCAACCCTGTTTTCAACTGCAAATAAGTACAACTTAAAGCAGCATGATTAAGAATCAGATCAAGAGATTGGCATTCAGGCTTATTCTTTAGCAGCTGAAGATACAGCTTGGATAACTCTTTAGCTCTGGCAAATGATGTTTAATAACCTGCTTAATGATGTTGTAAAACTGTCTTGTGGGTTTCTGGAAACTAGTGTTGTGGGCCTAACAAATTTGTTAAATTCTAGTTATGGTTATTTTGTGTGTGTGTATTTCAAAGCACATTTAGTGTTTTGATGTGAGCTGGCATTTATGCAACAGCTTTTTATCTTCAAGGTATGTTACAAGAATTAGTGAAGTCAACAAGCCTTGCACTGCTGTGCAAGGCTATCTGCTTTCTGTGGTTAGGGAGGGGTATTAAAACAGCTAAAACCTAAGAGCTGGTGATGGTTCCTGAGGTTAAATTTTCATGTGGATAACTTTGTTTTTTTCCTTTATCATTTCAAAACTGTATCAGATGGTATTTACCCAGTGGTTGTGGTGGCTGGCAGTTTGGCCCCTCAGTAACGCAGCTGAAATAATTAATTTGTACACTTCTCTTCTCATTTGACTGAGCAGTGGCTCATCATACAGAGGCACTTCGACTGTGCATTAGGACAGGTATCTCAAGTAGACCTTACCGGTGATGCTGATCTTGCTAATTGTCTGCTCTTTCCTTCCCTGTGTAAAGGTGAAGCTGTGTTTGCACGGTGCCTGTCTTCCCTCAAGGATGAGAGAGTACAGGCCAGTAAGCTGCTGAAAGGGCCTAAAGTGACTCAATTTAGTGGGGACAAGAAAGCCTTTCTGGAGGACATACGCAAGGTGAGTCATTGCGCTTTGCAGAGTACTCTGTTAAAGCTGCAGATAAAAGCAAGTTGATGCTGTAAACCTTGGTGAGAAGCTCTTATGTTTGCCTTTCATGACAGGTGTTGCCTGCTTTCAGCCATCCCATTTTGGGTTGCGTAGTGGTGTCCGCAGAGCAAAATGTGGACTAAATAGAGCATGTCAATCATAAAGTTTCTTGTTCAATTTTGTGGAAGTTCTCTTTGAATATGATTTTTTTTTTAGGCCCTGTATGCATCCAAGATTATCTCGTATGCCCAAGGCTTCATGCTGCTGCGACAAGCAGCCAAAGAATTTGGTTGGACACTGAATTATGGTGGCATTGCATTGATGTGGAGGGGAGGCTGCATCATCAGAAGGTAATTGGGATGAATTGTAATTTAGTTACTGAGGGGAGAAGAGAAGGCAATTTTCTTTATGCAGCGCTAAACTGAGAAGCCTGGAAATCTTCTTGGGAAATTCATGGAGTTAATCAGCTGATAAGACACCAGGTTTCTTTAGTCAGCATTAGAGATTACCAGATGACACCCATTTTCTGGTGGCTTAGCCACTGTTGATCTTTGTTTTGTTTTCATCTTTCCTGATGTTTGGAATCAGTCTGTCTGAGTCAAATCTTGGCACTGTAATTTTTGGATTCTGGGCCACTGTAGAAAGATATGAAATTTGATTCCTGCATTACATGTTTCTGCCTAGTGTGTTCCTGGGAAAAATCAAAGATGCTTTTGATCGAAACCCTGAGCTCCAGAATTTGCTGTTGGATGATTTCTTTAAGACAGCTGTTGAAAAATGTCAGGTGAGTTTCCAAGGAAGAAAAAGCATAAAAACAGCAGTATAACTTCTTCAGCTTGTTTCTTTCACAAGTATATTTACACTGAAAAATGAAAAGGTAAAAAGAATGTCTTTGAATCCTATATAAGTAGCATCCTTAATCCCAAAGATCTCTAACCAATCCTTAAGCTATTTACGACTGTGTTTGTGCATCTGTACACACGTGAGCAAGAATTAATCATTATGGTTTCAAGGTATTCTTTTTCAGTAGACCATACCAGTCTTACAATATCAGGATGGGAAGTAAACTATATAATTGGAGCTGGTTGAAATTGCACAAGCAAGTTACTATGAAGAAGTGGGCTATACTGAGATCAAAATTAGAATTTTGCCAGACACCAGGGTTAGTGACCTGTCCTTCAAAAATACCTACAAATGCCTCTTGCCTCTGATTCACCAAAAAGTTGGAAAATGTTAGTTCTAAACAAAGAAAAGCTTTTGTATCACTTTATTAATCATCATTCAGATATATCAAGCTGCAAACCAAGGTCTTACATAATGTTGCAATGTATATTTATGCTGTGAACATCAAGATAATACAGAACCAAATGAACATATAGTCCTTGTGTCGTGGTTCTTCTCTTGAACACTAGCCAAGCTACCATTAGAAACTAAAGGTTTCCATTTTACCATTACAGAAGAACCTTAAGCTGGAATATGTCAATTCAGTAGAACCACAATGTCAGGAAAAAAAAAGTCTAGCCTGTATGAACATTCTCTTCTCTGCCATGTATCTTGTTCGTACTATGCACTTGGATTTCAGTGGTACAAAGTATAAAGCTCTGATCTGTTACTGTTGCTTGCAGTAGCACCAAAATAACAGTGTTCCAGACCTGCTATTCATTAGATTTAGGTCTGTCCAAACAGTGTTCTGATTTGGACAGGAGATGACAGGGAGAGCTAAAACCAGATTATCTGGCAAACAAAGCAGTCATATATTATCATTAATAATTCTTTTTATTGAATCTGAATATTCCATGCAGGTTACTAAATCAGATATACAGATAAAATAATGATTATCCACGTGTTTGTATGAAGCAATGTGCTGACCTCTTATGCCCTTGTGCGGGTTGTTGTACTGTGTGTGCTCGATTAGATGTCCTGAAAATGTCTCAATGTTTGTTCGGTATTTTTGCAACTGTGGTCATGCTTTTGGGATGCACAGATGATATTTATGCAAAAGAACAGCATCATTGTTTGAGTTGTTTGACTGCATGTGAAGTATATACCTGCACTTTTATTTTCCTGTTTGCTAACTCTGTCTTACTTGCTTTTATTTTGGATCGACCTTCTTTGTGTAAAATCAGGAATCTACCACCGCATTTGCTCAGATGTAGATTTTATATGATGTGAAATAACATGTGCTATTATACTAGAATAGTTTGTGTGCCTGCATATACATTTGAGCAAGCACTGAAAAGTTGTTTTTTTATTAATATTCTCTCCCCTCCTCCAGGACTCCTGGCGACGTGTAATCAGTACTGGAGTCCAGATTGGTATTCCTATGCCCTGCTTCACTACAGCACTTTCTTTTTATGATGGATACAGACATGAAATGCTACCAGCTAACCTGGTTCAGGTAGGTGCCTGAAATAGTGTGGTATATCATCTATCTACTGAAATATCATTGTGTTGCTATTGAAGTACTGATCTAAGGACCATGATGGCAGTACCTCATACTCCACCATTGTGAAAATATAGACATAGATTGCCTAGTATAATTCTTTGAAACCTGAAATTCAAGACAGAAAAATACTATAATATGTCTGGTCATAGAACGTCAGAGGTAGTGGTATGAGAGTGCCCAGCATGTGTTAGCATTCTGCCTGTGAACTAGAGGTAATGATACTGTTGTTTAAAAAAACTTATCCTTTACCTGGTGTGCCATAAGCCAATTCTCACACAGCCAGGAGAGAGATTGCACCCAATGCTGTCATCTTTGTTACATTTATATATTAAATTTGCGTGTGTTCTATCAATCTAATATATATTCATTCTAATCTACCTGAGTTGTGTAAGTATGTGGCGTCTTTCTTCTTGGTTCCTGTTCAGGCCCTTCCTTTCTTTGGGCGTCCTTGGTGGTCTTCCCTGATGAAGTACCCTAACCCCTTTTATCCATATATATGGTTGCATGTCACCTAAGGACAGCTTAAGGCTACTTTCTCTTGCCAACTTTCCTTCGTTTCTTCCAGAAGTAGCATCTGTTCTTGATCAAAGGTTAAAAGTTAAATGTAATTTTTATCATGTACTACATAAATGATAATTGATTAAAGGGGCACTCAATTAAACACAGACAATACCTCTTTTCCAAAGGAGAGTTTGTTCCATTACAATGCCTTTGGATCAAAATGCTATATAAAAAGAAGTGTATATCTTTTGACTTTTGGATGTATGTGCTTGTCTTTTAGGTTAGTATGCAGAACAAAATTATAGTATTAATAAATGTTTCATTGTAGTTTTTCTTAATAATGAGAAAGAGTTGGGTCTTATTTCTTGAATTCATATACTCAAGTCTCAGTAAGTGCAATTCCTAGTACTTGTATGACTGTGATATTCATGTGTCTTTTTACTTTGTGTGTGTTCTTTTTCTAGGCTCAGCGTGATTACTTTGGTGCGCATACATATGAATTATTATCGAAGCCAGGTGTATTTATCCATACTAACTGGACAGGCCATGGAGGAAATGTGTCTTCTTCTGCCTACAATGTCTAATGGAAATATTTCCTTTTGAAGACAAGATACTGTAGATCTCAGATGTACCTCCTTGAACACCCCTTTTTACTGTACTGTGCTAGAACTTGTGTTTGCACACTTTTGTAATAACTGTGGATATATTTCATATATCATATAAGAGAGCTAAATAAACCTGCTTATAAATGTATTGAGATATTTTCTTTCCTCTGCTGTTGGCCAAAACTGGCTAAAATGTTTTTGTGCAGTGTTTCATAGAATACATTTTAATGTGCTAATATTTTTATTGTATTATAGTGCATAAACACATAGGAATCGAGATAGAGAAGCCTGCATTTCAATAATTGCTAAAGTGGAGAGTGGCAGACAGTGAGCACAGTAACACTACATGAGATTCCAGGGAGGTAAAGGGCTTTTTTCTCTGATTGTTTATTTGTAACAGGCAGTAGATTGGTTCTTAAAGATTGATTCCTGGGTGTTCACCTGCACACAGTACTGCTCAGTGAGCTGTGTTTGCTTTCTGAGCAAGGGTGTAGGGTGGGATGGGTCATAGAGAAAATCCAATACAAATCAAGGGTGTCAAGACTGGTATTCCTGTCACCAAGCAATTCTCTGTCCAGCTGCTGTTCCTAGTTCATGCTATCTTTATGTTCCTAGCTTAAAACTGATGGCTTAGCTGCCATCTTCACTAAACCTCCCTGCTTTTTTTTGCTTCCTCCTCCCTGCTCCAATTAAAAGTACCTGTGGTAGCATGCAAAATTGTCTGTTTACTTGATATCCTCTTCCTTCAAAGCCTTCATCTTTAGATTACTGAAACTTCACCTGGGCACTTGTGCCTTTATTTCACAGAACCTATCAGGCATTAAATTTTGTGCTGTGAGCTGTTTACTGTATTAATTGAGACAGCTACTTAGCAGTTACCAGTGGAATATCAGTATGATTAACAAAAGATAGGCTTCAATTTAAAGCAACTCTTTGCAGATTGTGTTGTAAAGTGAAGGGATACCATGGAACACCTGGGTGACACTGCAGGCAGTAGCCATAATTGAAACATCGTGAACATTTTAGTAGTTTGCCCTAACGTGTGCGGTGTAGGTCCTTGGTATTATAATTTTCTGTGGTGAACAGTAGCAACAGCTGTGTCAGGGCGTTACAGCAGAGGGACGAGGGGCTGCTGGGGCTGGGGCTCCCCTCAGTGGCCGGGAGGGGCTCGACATGGCGGCGGCGCGGCCCCGCCTCCGCGCTGGGCGGGAAACCGCGCCCGGGCCGGCCATGGAGGAGGCGGGCGGCGAGCAGCGGGTGCTGCTCACCCAGGTACGGTGAGGCCTGGGCTGCCGCCGCCGCCGCCTCCTCCTCCTCCTCCTCCTCCTCCACCGCCGCTTTCCCCCGCTGCCCCCTCCTCTGGAAACAGGACCGGCCCCAGCGCGGCCGGAGGGGGCCCCGCCGGGACAAGATGGAGCCGGGGCGGGAGCGTGTGGGCACTGAGGGGCAGAGGGGGTGTCGCGGCGGGCTGGGGGCTGTGTGACTGCACGGCCGCTTTCTTGTGACAGAATTTGTAATTTCCGCGAGAGATCGGCTGTCGGTCTGTCGGGAACTGACCTGTCAGTCTGACCTTTTCAGAGGCTGCGGGCTGCGGTTCACTACACGGCCGGCTGCCTGTGCCAGGACGTCGCTGAAGACAAGGGCGTGCAGTTCAGCAAGCAGGCCGTCGCGGCCATCGCGGAGATCACCTTCAGGCAGTGTGGTACCACGTTTGTGTCCTAATTACCTGGCCAACGGCACTGGCTGGAGATCGGGTGCTTTAAAAGAAATAGCCGTTAAACTAGGTGTCACGGATGTATCGCTTCTTGCGTCACCATTTTAGAAGTGCAAGAAGTTGTAATTCTGTTTTTCAGACCTACAAAAAAGCATTTAAATGTAAGCGAAATATTTTTATGGGCCACCTGCAACAGTGACACATAAGAACAAGTTATGATTACTTCTTATAACTTACATTGACAATTTGCAGCTGCACCTTTGTTTTTTCTGTATTACTTCTCTCTTCCTAATCAGAGACAGCATTTTAAAATCCATGGTGTCTGTTTTTTCTCCAGAAAACTTTGCAAGAGACCTCGAAATGTTTGCCAGGTAGGTAGTAGGACACTTGATCACTGCAAAAGCAGCTCAAATAACTGCATAATCTTTAAAATGTGTCACGTAATTCAAGTTTTAAAGGGCTCTGTTGACTGATTAAATAGTGGCTGTGAAGTTAGGATGCTGCTACAGCTTCTTCCTCATCTTGGAAGCCAATTTATGTGGTACAAGTGATTGTTAAGACTAATAGCCACAGAAAATTGTCAAATTCATTGATGTGTAGCAGTGCTGGATGGTTTGGGAGTGACAGATGCTTGCTACCATGTCTGTGGTTCATCTAGTTGCTCCAAGGTGGTAAGGGAATGTTTTAAGGAATCAGTGTTTGGTGCTCTGAGTCAAAACCAACTCAGTAGCCTACTGAGAAGTAAGAGCAAGCAGCAGTACCTGATATTCTCTTTGCTAAATTCTACTGTTTCTACACATAAGTGTGAGTATTTAGATGTACACATGCACACTTGAAAAAAGGCTTTTCTATGTTGTAGTTGGAAAAGATTGTCATTGTTGGTTACTGGGTCCCTATTAAGCTGCATTAGTTCAGTCTGTACTACATGCTCTATGACCTTTTACAACTGGTGTTGGCAAACACATCAAGGGGTGTTTTTAATTATATGCAGGCATGCAAAACGAAGCACAGTCAATTCAGAAGATGTGAAGCTTTTGGCTAGAAGGAGCAATTCTTTGGTGAGATTCACTGTATATTCTGTCTCACAACACTCTTCTTAAACCAATTGATTAATTCCAAAGAGCATCTGAATGGAGTGTATAAATGATGAAGCGACTGTTGCGTAAGCAATTTAAATGATGTATAGGTGATGGATAGGCATGATTCAATGATTTAATTTTTTTTTCTTCATGATGCTACGCTTCACTGTGGGAACACAGATCTGACTGCAGTTCAAGCAACAATGTTCTGGTTGCATCAGAGCTGCTGAGGTTTCAAGTATGAAAATACAACAAAGAAACACTTTTTTTTTTGCTGATGTTGTATTCCTTTTTTTTAGCCTAAGGTCAGGAACAGCTTGCATCCATGTCGATTTGCTGAGTCTCCTAGCATTAATTTAGGGATTATTCACATTATTGTATTCTCTTATGTGCCAACCTATATAAACTTTGGTGGACTTAAATTGACTTGTTTTAAGGCATACGTGTGAATGCTTACATGAAGAAGACAGTATCTTCACAAGGAGGATGCTCTTGTCAGTATCTAATAATTGGTAACTGCCAAAATTATGTTCAGTATGACGTAGAATCCAGGAGGCTTACATTTGCTTGTCAAGGTTTTTTCAAGGTTCTACAGTATAAACAGATGCTTCTTTTCAAGAATAGAATGTCTGTGCAAATGAATACACCTCATTTGAAGAATACTTTGAATGCTAATTTTAATTTTTTGTGTTTTGTCCCCTTCTGTCTGTGTGATTTGAAATATGCAACATGAACCTACTGTGAGAAGGCATAATAAATGCTGGAGCTGAATTTTGTGTTCTTAACTATTGTGCATCATGTCTAGCGGGTGCAGAGGAATCTTACAATGTTTCAATACTCTGATTATGTCTCAGCAAACTCCAAGTAACTGCTAATGTTGCTGTCTTAGTTCTAGTGATGGATGCAAGGTAGATCTGTAAATCCTAGTTTTGTTACGCCACTGCAGTATCTGAGGATATCCAGCTGAGACTGGGGGCTTTGTGCAAGAATTGAAACTGATTGATACATGTCAGTTTTTTAGGGGTGGCTTTCTTATTTTTTTGTAATAAGAGTTTGCCCATTTAATTTATCTTAAGATACATGAACAAAGTTCTTCATTAGATTACTGATTAGTTTATTGTTCTCAGCTAAAGTATATCACACAGAAGAGTGAAGAGCTCACATCAAATAACATGGAGCAAAAGGAGAAGAAGAAAAAGAAGTCCAGTGCAGCTAAGGGAAGGAGAACTTCTGAGGAACAAGAAGCACCAGTGTCTGAAAGTGAAGATTCCAACATGGCATGATTTACCTTTCAAGTAACTTCTCTGGTCATTTTCTCATACTGTCCTAGAAGACCAAAGTTAGCGTTCCAGGGATTGCCCTTGCAGGTTAGCAACAGTAACAAGTCTTTACTTTTTTAGGTGAACATGATTAGTTGTATTTTTTGTTCCAAAACTGAAAGGGCTGTCAGAATTCAGCAATGTATACAGGCAAAATGCCTTAATTGCTCACTAAACACTATCTTACTGTTATTTAAAAGAAAATCCTTTACTGAAAGAGTTTAAAGCAAAGCATTCCCACTGAGCATAAGGCCTCAGTATGTGCAACTCTCTCCATGCAACAACTTAAGTTTTTCTACAAATTGATCTCTTCCTCATTTCCACTTCTGTTTTTTTAGGTATTTTATTTTCTTTTTATTAGGCATATCGCTTGTTCTCTTGACAATTAAAGCATATTTTGTGTAATTTTTCTACTGTGATATTGTTGGTATGCAATTTCAATTGGTTGCATGACACTTCTGAATTTTATGGAATATGCCCCCCCCAGTGGCGTTCAGAAATATATCACCATTGCCCTCTGCTGGCCTGATACAGACTTACCGTATGTTAATTTCATAGAAGCAGATTTTAAGAATCATAGAATCATTCAGGTTGGAAAAGATATAGTGAAATAAAAGGAGGAGAAGGCTTAAAAAACTACGGTATGAGAAAGTTTATCGAGCAAGAGGATGCTTGCCTAGGATAGTCTAAAATGTGCAGTAAGAGACAAAAAGACTTGAATGCTGGTTTTCCCTTGCTCACCTCTTGACCCATGAGACAAATACTTCCTTGAAGCCAGTTGTTCCATCCTGAAGGAGGCAGCTTAGGGCAGTTCCCCAAAAACATGTTTGAAACTATCAGGTTCTAATTTCAGTAGGACTCAGCCCTTAAATACTACACCAGGGTAAAAAAATTACAGGATAACAGGACAGTTCTAATAGCCCTGGAAAACTTCTAGCTATAGCTTTGCTGCTCGTTCATGGCAAATCCCTCTCTGAGGAAGGAATCAGTTACAAGGTACGTTTGTCTAGTTGGATGTATAAATGATGAAGACCAAGTCAAGACTTTGATACTCAAAAATTTTACCATGATAGGAGATAAATGGCAGCCACCCTAGCTTTTCCCAGATCTTCTGGCAATGTTTTAGACCTTCTGTGCTGCATCCCTCCCTCTTGAACACCTATAAAATATCCATACTTGTGAATCATGTGCAGCACAGTCAACCTGTTCTAAAGTTAAAACTTCTTAAATATTACAAGATCAAGGAAATGCTAATTCTTGCAAAGTTAAAGAATCTGTGCAGCTTAAATGAATCAATTTTAATGTCTACAAAACATAGAAGTAATTTCAGATTAAATTACAGAGCGTTTTTTTTCTCCTGACTTGCACATGCAAGATAAGCAAAGAATAACCCAGTATTGTTTTTGCTCTTACCCAGTGTTCTGTCTCTAAAGGAGACAGTTCTGTAGTCCTTGCCTGAAATCTGTCACTTCCTGTCCGAACACATACACATATTACACCATAGAATGCAGAAGGTGCTGGCTGAAAGCTAGAGATTATTTACTGGAAAGCTTTGTGATTGTTTGCTGTGGACACACGAGATCTGGCAGATGCTCTTTGTTATCACTAACAGGAAAGTCTAGCTCTGAGCTGACTTTCAGAATATAATGATCTAAAGATCTACAATAAAGTCTACCCTAAAAAAAAAATCAATTTATAAGGATAATTGAACTGTTAGGTTTAAAAATCCCATTAATGGAGATGTTTTAGGAGTTTTCAGCTTTGTTTGATTGATTGCACTATTGAAAGAGATCCAAGAAGCAGTACATAAACTTGACTATTATAAAAGGATTTTTCATAGAAATTAGAGGATGAGATATAGCACTGGAGTCTGTTAGCCTATTAGCTAATCGCTGCTCATTTGTCACGGAGACATTTGAAGGATGTTGACTATAATAGAGTTTTAAAGAGAGCTAAGTACTACGTATGTGCTCTTTGTAGATTATACTCAAGATTACTCCAGCTCAGCTTTAGGCTAGAGTTTAACTGCGGCTCCCATCAGCTTATGACAATGGTTTTTTTGTTGTTGTTAGTAGAACAGAACAATTAAGAGTAACAGTTAAGGTTACACTGTGCTACATCTAGTTGATAATTTGAATTCTGTAGTGTAAGAACTGCAGCATTTAGTAATTTACAGGCATCTGAAGAGCTTTAACCTTGGTAACAAAAAAAAGCAGAAATGAAAGCCCTCTTTTTTCTTAAGGCTAGATTGGAAGGACCATCGCTGCATTCTACGAGAAGTATCAGCATGGTCTCTGTGACTCCCATCTCAGTGTTTTCCTGAAGTAGTTAAAGTGTTTGTAATACACGTAGGATTGAAGTAATTACGCTGTTATTTCAGGGATATGGAAAAGCGATAGGTAAAACCCCTTTCCTCTTGTACAGCATGAGCAGTAGGATTTCCATTGCTGAGCTTGAAAAAAGCAAAGCACTGAAGCTTTGAGCAAGACTGAAAAAAGGGTTTAAAAGGGGAAGAGTGGTAATCACAGGCAGAGACATAAGCTGACAGAAAAAGCCTGCTGACAGCTAATCTGCTCAGTGCACTCAGTTTCAATGGGCAGCCAGTATAATTAACTTTGAGTGCAATACAGCATGCTTCAAAAATTGTTAATGGACAGCCATACATGCTCTTTCAGAAAGCCTCGAATATAAAAAGCTTGCAATAAGTAGCTATTTAAAGCAGCAGGAACCCTTTTTACCTGCCGTGGCCTATGATGTTACAAGCCAGAAGCATATACTGTAAGAAGTAATCGCTTGCCCAAGCGAAACAGATTGTCCAAAAAGTTGACCGCAAGCTTACCCCCTAATTCCAGCCAGATCTCAGGGGGTAGCATCTTCAGAAGTTACTTGAAGTATTTTTTGCTTACCTGCACAGACGTACTAAACTGATAAGAATATTTTAGTTACACTGGAAGCCTAACTTTGAGTGCGGTTAATTCAGCTTAAGTATCTATATGCAGTGCCTGCTGTAGCAATACTCACCAGACAGCATCCTGTGCCACTTAAGGTTATGTTAAAGGTTTAGGGTTATGTTAAATCAGTGAATTTTGCATGATACTAGGAAGTATTTATACCTACAAAAACTTTCCCGGAAGTTTCAGCTCACCTTTCAGCTACTTTTGTATACATTTTACATTCTCACAGGAGAAGAAAAGATTACACCAAAACTCTCACCTGGCACCATGTTCACACCTATACCTAAGTATCATCTTCAGACAGGTTAAATGTGGAATACTTTTCTATTTAAGTTCTTCCTCTATCCTTAAAGTAATAGTGTACATATTGGCACATTCTTTAATCATAGCCACCAGCAGGAATATCAAAACTAGTCCAACAGTATAGTAAAAAGGTTTTAATGACGTTAGAAGAAGACTTTAACCTATTTAAAAATAAGCAGGTTAATACTGAGGTGTTATGATACCATACCAACGATTAGACTAGGAATACAGACAGGCCAAATACAAGTCTTCTGTCCCACAGCCTTTCAAAACAAGCATTTCTACTTTTGCTATTTTACAAATTAGTGCTTACGCTGCACTCGAGGCAGGAGTTCCTTGCAGAGAAAAAAAGCCACAGAAATTAAGAGGTTTTGCTTTTACTTTAACTGGTGAAATTAGAGAGAAGTTCAAGTTCCTAGATGCCAGGCTGGAGCTTAAGGCCAGACAGCAGCTGGAAAGACCACATGACAACTTTAATAGGCCAAATCACAACAAACCCCTCCAAAGAAAAAGCACGCTGTGTTCAATAAGCAATTCTCAGAATGCCTTCTTCCTATTTGTTAATGTCCACGAGGTAGATAAACTTCATCCTTTACACTGAAAATGGTGGCAAGATAAGGTAATCAAACTGTCTGAGGCTCCAGAAGCTAAATACAGCATCATCAGATGGAATTTTCTGGCTCCCAACCAGCTATTCAAAGCTGAACTCTAACATGCTGTGTTTAGTAATTCCACTGTTCTAGTATTCTGCAAAAAGTGTAAATCCCTTTGGTTACACATGATTTGAGTCATCACAGGAGTTTAAGCCTCAGGACAACGTCCAGATTTTAGTTGTCTACAGCCAGACCATGGTATGACCAGCAAACTATGGCTGCCAGGACGTATCGTGTTTACATTGATTGCAATTTGAAAAAAAAACACCAACCGCACACCCCACTTGCATTCCCTTGGCACTTGAGGCAGAACAGTCTTATTTTTTACGTTTTGAACTAAGCCAGTCTCCCCAAGGTAGCGTTTTCTTGCCCTTTGATGTGCTCCTCAGGGAATGCAAAGTCTGCACTTGCTGTAGGCGCTTGGAGAGCTCCTGATCGCAGGCTTGCTGTAGAGCTTCAGCTTTCTGCTTGTCCCAGCTTAGAGCTGCAGCAAGGGCTTGTGTGTCTTCTTTCACAACCAGCTGTAATGAGACAGATTTGTAACAGTCTTCTCCACCGATGCCCTAACACCACAACCCCCTCTGCCCGCACTAAGAACAGGAGTAATTAGACACCTACTTAATAATGCCAGTTTGGTATTGAAGATGCTCCTAGCTTACATATTTCATCTCATAGGTTAGTGTATTTTTCTTTCTACCGGTACTTAGAATTTGAAACTATATTCAGATGTCCAAGCAAACAGAAAGCAGTTAAAGCAGTTGCTTTTTACTTCTGTAGAAACTAAGATTCATAGTATCAGAACACTTCCTAATGGTTAGTTTACCTAGACTTTCCTTTCAAAGCTATGGGTTTATTTACACTATTTTCCAAAAAAAGGAGGTTTTTATTTTGCCTTGGGATGCACACAAATACAGCTAGATGTATCTGCACCCAAAAGACTTGCTGGTAATACAGCTGAAGCACTGCCTGTCTATGCTATCAAGATTTGGCAGAGATCAAAACCACAGTTTTTTCTGTGGCTTTTCAGAGTATGTCCTAGAGTACTTGGAGGAGTATCAGCTGCATATAACAGCGAAGCAGGAGGTAGTGTTACTGAAGAAGAGAAATGGGCTAAATTTCAGCACTTTGAGACTGAGACATACTGACAGTAGAGCCTCCAGAGGCAGGGACAGCTTCCCCCATCACCCCTTTCTCCAGAGAGGAAAGATTTGCCAGAGTACAGTTATATGATCCTCACCCACCTCTAGATCTTGACTGTCCAAGCAGAGCTCTGGGGCAGGTTTCCCTTTCAGAACAGCAAGGAGGTGGTCGCTGAGTGCTGTTTTGGCTGAAGTGCCAGTACTGCTGGTACCTGTGTCAACCACATCCATCTCCTTTCCTGGCACAGTCTCAGACTCTGAAAAGTGGCAGCAAAATCATTACAACCCGTGACAGACACAGGACAGAAAAAGTAACTCAGACTGCACTGTTGTTTTTGAGATTAGTAAGGTATACGTTTTATCTAGATGCAGCCTCTAACTTAGGAAATCTCTTCTGTTAAGGATTACTACATGATTTATGCGTGTTTATTTATGTTTATTTCAGGCGTTGTGAGGAATGTGACAAAGCAGTGAAAGGACTCCTAATCTCTCCCATTCAGAGAATTCTTACACTACACCAGCTTAATACATCAGCCACATTAATAGCTGCTAAACAAGTGGCTCACTCCACTCTTTCCCTCCCCCTTATTTGTTCTATTCAACTATTTCAGGCTTCTCTGAAAATCTCATTCTTTAGCATCGTAATGCTGCCTACCTGCTACTTTGCTTAAGATACTGCCTTCGTTTTTCAAGGCCTCTAGGTAGAGTTCCAGGAGCTGCTTTGACTGGCGTTCTTCTTCTCGTCTGTCCAGCACCTGCTGCAGGGTGTTCTGCAATGCTTGGATCTTGGTTTGACTTTGGGCAAGTTCCTCTGCCAGGTCTGAATGCGGTACATCAATAAGCACCTTGAAAAAAATAAGAGTGCTCCTGTTAACTTATTCCATTACACCAACTGCAGTACAAACAGCAAGCTTCCTGAATGACAGAGCCTCCACCTTCATGAAACCTAGCAAGTTTCACAAGGTTTTCGTGTCACAGCAAGTCAGCCTGGATCTGAGAGGCTGTAGAGGTACTCCACCAACCCACATTCTTTACCAGCAGCCAAAAGGTCTTCAGGGAGGTGTAGAACTGTGCATTTTTAACAGACATCCTAACAATTTCTAGCAATCAAAGCACTAATTCTTAAGTGTGCATGGGAACACACAAAAGAAATCCAACAGGCTGGCACTTGGGAAGCTGCACGTTGCAGGAAAGCACCAGGAGGCTGTTATCACCATGCCTCACCACACACAGGGTGTTAGGCACTCAAATACTTGAAGCAACGAGCTCTGTAAGCTGTCAGCAGCTCTTCACCCTCCCTTGGAGAAGACAAATTTGGCATGCTGCTCAACCCTCCCTTCTGAGGCTTTACACAGGTGTCTATTTTCTATGAAAAGAGCCCACCTCAGTTGCCATTTGGCCCAAACTTGCTTTTTCACGCTCCCACAGCCAGAATTAGACATGCTGTGAAGGACAATCAGTGATGAAGAGCACCCTCCTCAAACACATACACTGCCAGTGAAACAAGTATTCCCCAAGGAGAAATTTCACTCTAGCACCACAGCCAAAAAAACAACAGCTGAATTAAACTTTGAGATCTCATGTGCTTATTCTGTTCTGTGCCATCTACTGCAATAAACGGATGCGGGGCAATGCCATGAACAACAATTAGTCTTCCCCTGTCTACCTGGAGGTCTTCTTCAGACATCAGGATGATATTAGACAGGTCATCCTTCAGCTGCCTGGCCAGCTGCTTCCACTTCTCTGCAGCACCGTCCACTTCATCCACATCTGAGAGCCAGGTTGTTCCGCCATCTGACACGGGTCATCCGCGAAAAGATGGAAACACAAGTAACCAATACAGACGAAAGTGTCATGACTTTGTGGTGGAAGCTGTGTGACACTGTTTAGGGTATTTTGATGGGTGTCAAAACGGCAGAGTGAGGTCTGTTACTCCCACTTCTCAGAATCACAGCATGTTAGGGATGGGAAGGGACCTTGAAAGATCATCTAGTCCAATCCCCCTACGGGAGCAGGAACACCTATATCAGGTCACACAGGAATGCATCCAGGCGGGTTTTGAAAGTCTCCAGAGAAGGAGACTCCACACCCCCCTGGGCAGCCTGTTCCAGTGCTCTGTCACCCTCACCATAAAAAAGTTTTGTCTCATATTTAAGTAGAACCTCCTATGTTCCAGTTTAAACCAATTGCTGGTCCCGTTCCTGGACTAATATTAGGAGCACTTGCAGCTCGGGGAGCGCACCCTACACCCCCGCCCCGTGCCCCCGGTACCTGGGCTCCTCCCGCCCCACTTCTCGTCCTTAGCCAGCGCCACAAACTTGGTGTTGGGCGGCAGGCACCTGAAGTAATCCTCATCGTCCACGATGGTGCCGTCCTCCGCCAGCACGATGGTGATGGGCTCCGCGGCTTTATCGATGGCCAGAACGCCGCTGGCTGAGGGAGAGAAGAAAGAAAACCCCAAAAAGAAAACATTTTGCGTGACAACCACGGGGACGCGCAGCCCTGTTACCTCACCGCCGGGCCGGGCAGCGCCCTGGGGGTGTCCCCGCCACCTGAGGAGCGGCCCCGGCGCTGCCCCCTCACCCTTCTGGCGCAGCTCCCGCAGGCAGGAGGCGGCCAGGCCGTGCTGCCTTCGCCCGCCGCCCCGCCGCACCAGGCAGCGCTTCGGCCGCGCCGCCATCGCCGGGCTCCCCTCCCTCACGGTCCCTGAGCACGCCGGGACGTGTAGTTCCGCCTGGCGGCGGGGCGGGCTGTGCCGCCGGCTGGGCGGGGATGGATTAGCCGGGCCTGGCAAGATGGCCTCCTCGGAGCAAGCGGAGCAGCCCAGCCAGGTACGCGGGGCCGGCGCTCTCTGCCCGCTGCGCTCCGCCGCCCGGGGGCGGGCCGGGGCCGGGGCCTAGGCGCTGCCGCCGGGGAACGATCGTGGGCAGGGCCCCGGGCCTCGCCGCCCCCTCCCCCCCCCTTCACGCGACCCCGACGCCCTCCCCCCCCCAACGGTCGCTGCTGAGGAGGCGCCGACCCCCCCCCCCCCCCCCCGGGCTGTGTGGGGAACGACGTCTGGATAGGGAAAAGGGGGGGAAAAAAAACACCAAAATCCCCCCAAAACACGGGCAGGGAAAGCAGGCAGCTCGGGGGGCAGCTGGGTTGGAGGTGGGCAGCGCTAGTTGGGTGAAATGGTTGTGGTTCTGCCTTGAAACGGCGAGAGGGGAAGGTCTCAGAGTCACAGAGTCATAAAAAGGCCGGAAGACACCTCCAGGTTCAGAAGATCTTTGAGTCTCCAAGATCCCTGCATAAAAGGGCAGTGCAGTGACAGATGCAGCGCAAACCTTGTCACAAACTGAGTGTGGAGGGTGAAGGAGATGTGGGTTCGCTGGCATGGGTGCGTGCTCAAGAAACACACTGAGAATATCATGATTCTATAAATTAGGACCTGAAGTGAAGGGGGAATCAGAGGGAAATGGGAGCATGGGTTTCCAACCAGCTGTGCTGGCTTGCTGATGGCCCAGTGTAACTTCGGGCCCGCTGCAAACTCAGCTGACCCCAGTTTAGTGACCCGGCACCTTCCCCATCCCACCAGTATACTTGACAGACTCCTGAACGTGTGGCACCCGTGGAAATCTGTAAAATCACCCCCAAGGTGGCTGCAGCAGGGCCTTGTTCTGCAGCAGGCGGGAGATGAAAGGTCTGGCTGTTCAGCAGGAGGAAGGAAAACAGAGTGAAGTCTGCTATGCTTTCTTGTGCAATCACTCAAATCTATCCTGATTTGACTCAAACGCTACGCACCTCTCTGCTGATACTTTTATTTGGGACTGGTTGAGTTTGTAGGAACCAATGTTGAACTAAACTGCGATAGCAATACATTACATAAAGCATGTGCTCTGACTAATAAGTACAAATCTCCCAGGTTGTGAAAGGCCCTCTTGCCAAACTGGCGGTAGGCTTGCTGGGCAGTTTTGCTTTGGCTATGTGCTTTCATCAACAGCAGCTTGAGGTGCAGGCACTGCAATCCATTCCTCGTGCTTGGAGCGAATGCCTTCGGCAGGAGGAAACCTGAAACAACCCAAGACAGATCTGTGAGCCACTGGGCAGTCCATGAGGCAGCTGGCTGCAGGTTTAGATAAAGAAACCTGGTTAATGGGCAAATGTGACTGCTGAGAAACTTTCGGGTTCTCATGAGTTTGGATACAGTATCCTCCCATTGCACCCTTTGCGTTTTTGTTTTATAGTTCTTTAGTGTTGCTTTACCTCAAGGCTTGTTTGCATTTTGGATACAGGCTGCTGGAAAGGAACTTTTCACCACAGAGACATTTGTGTCTGGCAGCTCTGAGGAGGGAGACAATCTGAAGCCACCATAGGAGGAAATGGTCAATTAACCGCATCCTTGCTGGAATGTGTCACATTGTATGCAAAACCACTGGATTCTCAGGCAAGAGCCAATTATTTGTGCCCCGTTTGGCTCCTGGCCTGTCAGGACTTAGTTAGCGGCAGAGCTGGATTAAGGTGCACATTTGCCTTGCTTCAGGTGCGGGAGGAAACAGCCACGTTTGGCTAAAGGGTGGCCATGCCTGTCGGCGCCCCTTCCCACATGCCAGGAGCAGCCCTGATTCTCTATTGAATTCTTCCTTCCCCACGTTGTGTGCTTGTGTGAGACACAGCTCACCAAGGCTGCTCCAGATCTGTGGTGAGAACTGTTCAGTACTCTCAAATTCTGTCAACTTGGGTAGGATTTGAGAGAATCTTGCAAGTTTGGCTGGAAAAAAGGGGTGTAATCTGCAAGTAAAGGGTATATTGCCCAGGAGATGAATTACTAAGGGCACAGTTTTGGAATAAAACAGAATAATGACAGTGTCTTTTATTAGTCTATCAGAATGTAAATGCTGCTACTCTTAAGCGGCCACTGCAATTTTGACACTGGTATGCAAAAAGTTGTCCTTATTGCACTCTAAATGTTTAAAGAACTTAAAGGAAATATTTACTTTCCACCACTGAAGATACTTGTTTATTTATTATCAAGCCTTCAACATAAGGCTATGAGTAGTAGCAGTGATTTGCTCAACATGTTTATGTTTGGCTCCTGTCGTTTTCTGTTACAAATCTCATTAGTTTAGATGCTGCAAAGGGAGTGTCACATATCTTTTGGCTTACTGTCTGTTTTACTTAGTTTCATTTTCTCATTCCCATGAATTAATATATTGCTTCAAGCGTTGTGGGGGGTGGTGTTGTAGCTCAAATGAGATCATTGACATAGAATTATATTCCAAAGGCAATAAACATTTCTACCAGAGATTTAAAAATAATTCATTTTGGTTAGAAATCGTGTTCCGTAGGTCTTTTAACAATGTCTTTGCTAAAAAGAAACAAAAGAAGAGAGCCCATCTCCCTATGACTCTTCCTAATAATAAAAGTAAGGGAAGAGCAAGAGGAGAGTATGGCCTGTGAACAGAGTAACCAGTTACTGATTTTTCTTGGCTATCAATATTTCTTTGGTGCTGAGTACCTTGACAGTATATTTGGAGAGTTTTGTTGGCTCAGCCAGCCAGCAACCCAGTTCCTCAGTATTGCATGTAACTTTGAATCCCAGTGTTAGAGAAGGGTTTCTTGTTTTTTTTTTTTTACGTTATTTAGCACTTGGTTTAGATAACCATGTCTAAATTTTCAAAGCTGTTTAGTTTGGGACACAAAATGATACTTAATTGTCCGTATAATTATGCGCAGAAGGAGGAATCCTGTAGCCTGGAAGTCAGTGTGTGGCGAGTTGGTGTGAGTCATAAAAGGCCTCAAGTTGTTACAGTCAATGGCTTGAATTGGACTTGGTACCAAAACGGTAGTGCAGCCGTTGAGGCAGGGAAGAGTGGATTCCGTGTGTGGAATTGTTCTGTTTGTTTCATAACATTGCAAGGCTCTCTTTGCTGTAGACAGACTGCATGTAAATGTCACGTGAGAGACAGAAAGGAGAGGTGACAACATGAACAGAATGCGTTGGTGTTCTAACACCTTCTATACTTGTTGATGCTCTTACTTGTCATTTAGTGGGGAAGCAAGAGGAATACAAAGGCCCAAATCTTTTCTTTCTAAAGCTTCATTATGCACATCTTGGGCTGAGTCTGCCATCTAGCTGCATTTTGCTTTCATGTAAGGAGATAATTAAAGATTATCAACAAAGATGTTGAAAGATGCCTGATTTCTTGCTCCAGAGACTTCTCAGGTTGCATTGTTAGCCAATATATAGGGAATTTTTTCCTTCCCTCTTGCTCAAGTGTTTAGCCTCAGGATTCTCTACTGTGTTCATCTTAAAAGATGGTTTGTGATATAGGATATTAGGTCTCTGGACTGGATATCCATTGTTTCGTTAAATACAGGCTAATGAACAGCTTGCACATGGAATGGATGGATTCTTCCCTGACTTGTGTCAGAGCCACCATGTTCCAGAGGGCTGCTGACTCCTGCCTTACAAGAAGCTTCCTTTGCTGTTACAGTATGTGCTGTGCTTGGAAGTCTTGCTGGAAGGAAAATGCAGATCCCATTTAAAGTGTTGTGCCATAAGTTATCCGACTAATCAAATATGTCAACAGGCTGCTTACACACGCATCAGAGTTTCTGAGTATGTGTCTTAAGTATCAAGACTCTTACCCATCCACATAATACACGTTTTCTCACAGTAACCTGCCTTCATTCCAGACGGTCTTTGGGCAGTGTCCCAGGTTGGCTAAATATTGTGTGTGACAGTCCATAAACACTACAGCAGCTCCTTGGGGCAGAACATACAAGCTCTTGTGCATTGGAGGCTCTGGGAACTTTCTGAGGATGTGAATTCTGTGGTGGGCAGTGCAGGGAAATGGTTTCTTTCTTTGTGGCTTTGCGACTTCGCTGTTTGCTCCTCACAATTCTTTGCAAAGTCAGCTTAAGTAGTTAAAATGCTTTGAATTTTCCTTGAAACATGCTACAGATAGCAAAATATGCATAACACTTCACACGGGTATCTTGATGGAGTAATTCCATGGAAATAGTAGTTATCAGCTCTCAGTAGTTTTTTGAAGTATTTAACAGGAATTTTATCTGTGCTACACTTTGGCTGCCTTGTCTCAGCAGCTCTGACCCTGTACTAACTGAATCTGATGAGAACCTTTTCCTTAACTTCAGTGTGCTGTTAATCAGGCACAAATATTTTGGAGTATTCGCCGTAGGAAGATACCTGTGTTAGTCCTGGGAAACGACTAAAGAAACAAAGTCGAGCATGTGTACCAAAGAAGTTTATCCACAACCTAAAGAGGCTCAACTAACTTACTAATAAATCCTGCAAGCCATATTCTAGTTTTGATTCTCATATGTTTTCCACATTTTTGGAGCGGTGGAGCGAGCTTGAGACTGTTCGTTATTTTTTTTCATCCAGCTATAAAAGATTTGAAAGCAGATGCACCGTGCATATAAAAATAGGAAGCCAGTGACAAGCCTGAAGAGAGAAGTGCCCTTTTCTTGCTATCACAGAACATTGCCTCCCCTACAGCAGGCAGTGGGACTTCCAGTATGGCGTTGAAGCTGATAAGCTGATATTTGCAGTGGTTATATTAAATGAATTGATAGCGGCTGAAATTTTAGGAGATGTAGAGTGGACACACAAAAATGAAGATAAGGGCCTCTCGAGAGAATCGCTGCGTGGCTGTGACATCTAGCTGGGCCCTGGGAATGATGCGTATGTATCTGGAAGCAGCTGAGCTGCATTATATTTGGGTTCCTGGCACCCTCTTGTGGCAATACATACTTCTATCTATATTTTTTGAGTATTTTGTAGATGGGGGAAAAAAATCTTGAGCTGCTTTGGAGGTGTGGTGTGTTGCATAAAAGTGATGAATGCAATTGGAGGACAAAAAGTCACTTAAGGACTTTTATGGTATCGCTGAAAAGTTTTAGCTTTCATTGTACTCCATGAATAGGATCTGTTTTCTGTAAGCGAGCCTAAAACATGTCATCTTTACCAGTAAAATTGCATTTTTTACCATTGAGGTAACCTGTATGTGTCAGCTCTACTAAGATAAAAACACAGTGAAGGCAATATAGGTTAGACCATTTTAACATTATGTGAATCCCATTAGAAAGTAGATGATTGACCAAGGTAAGGTTAGTTTATGATAAAACTTAAGTGTCTGTACCTTGGAAGAGACGATGTATTTTAGGTATACAGGGATCAAACTTTGCTTTTTTTCAGCACTGCAGAAAAGCCCAGGGAATAATTCCACAAAACATGGGACTCAGCTAAAACGTTACACCAGGAGAGTGGAAGCTCCTGAATTTTAAGTCTAGGCCCACCTTTGACTGGCTGTCCTGCCTAAATCAGATTTCTTCACTTTCCTACTGTGTATCACCCCTTCCTAGTGTGCAAGAGGAAGTGTTCAGCATTTGCCCTAAAACTACGTCTTTTACCTCTGTGTGGGAAACAAGGATGGCACTGGTGTTGCTGAGGTGCTGGGAGCTGTAGCTAAATCGTAATTGCTTTGAAATCTGAAATAGTGCAGAAAGCAAAGGGTGCATTACTGGATCATGGAAGTGGGAGATGCTCAGCGTCAAGTTAGGTTTAGTCCCTCTATAGAGGAGAAAAAGAACCCTGGAATTAGAGCAAGGTACCTTTGCATCCACTCCAATAGCAATACTTTGGGCTGCTTCTGTTATAGTATCTTTCTGCCTTTTAGTATCTCAAAGTTCTTTGCAGACATCAGGTGCTGATCAGGTTTCCTAGAGACAAACAAGCTATTATCCTCATTTCAGGTGTGATGAGAATGTCCTGTCTGTGCCCTGCAGTGTGGCAAGTGTTGCAACCAGGAGTTTAGCAGAGGGAGTCCAAGTTTAACGGTGTGCTCATTCACTGCACTGTTACAGAGGTTGAGTTAGGGTGAACATTTCTGTTGTGACGTCTATCAGTGGCCTCTGGCTCTTAGCTGCTGGCTCCCTAGAGCAAGTTCTGCCCATTCTCTGAGTTCTGTTGGTTTAAATGGGGACTGCTGGGACTAATTATCTCTGTGATCCAGGGATTTTTGTCTTCAGCGCATTACAAAACTGCTACAGATAGCAGAAACAAGTGTCTTCCCAAATGCGTAGCCTTTACAGACGAGCGTTTCTACTCGCGTCCATCAGGTGGCAATGTAACCTCACTCTTCTTTTTGTTTTACAGACTGGCTCCTGCCCTGCGACTGAAACTGCAGCATCTCGGGAGCCACTGGTGAGTTCTTCTAGAAGCAGTAAATAATTTCTTGCTAATAATATAATATACATGACTTGTATTTGCTGCATCATTTTGCAGGCATTGTTTTGCTTTTCTGAGGAGTTGGTTTTGTGAACAAGGCGTAAGCTGCCTGATGTCGCCGTGCTGCTGGGCTCTGAATTCTGACCTGTAGCTCCTGCCTTTCCAGCAGGTCAGACATGGGGCACCCAGGCCTCTGAGGTGTCCTTGAGCAGGGACCATCTGTCCTAAATGTGTGCAGTGCACGCTCTTGATTAGTGCTTATTTAGTAAAGAGTCTGAAGAAGGACCTGTGCAGCATAATTTGAACTGAGATTCCTAGGGCTGTTGTCTAATAACTTCTGCGCAGAGACCTCACTCAAGTTGTCTTTATTTTCAGATACACTCAGTTAGCTTAGAAGTGTCTTGCAGCTGGCAGTGCATGTGATCCAGTGTTTTGACTCTAGAACTGTTTTGGAAAGAGCTCTGGGATTTTTTTTGTATGAGGATAACTAAGAGAATTTTTTTTGATGGTGACGCAGCCTGGGAAGTGAGCCACCAGTCTCCTGAGCCGCATTAATTTATTTTACAACCTTCTTTTTCTTTTTTTTTCCCTTCTTCAGCTCTCTATAACTCAGTCAAAACGTTGCCAAAAATGTTAGCTCTTCTTATTGTCCTAAACATACTGTCCCCTCGTTCTCTGGATTTCAGTTTGTGGTGATGGTGAATACAAGCTGTTTGCAGTGAGAAGACTCAAGTACTTTCCATAATGGCATGGCACCAGTTACATCAACATATTTTTACCTTGTAACTCTTATCTGGAGAACCCAGGAGATGATTTTTAAGGGAGGGAGATGTGAGTAAAGACTATGAACTGGGAAGGGTCAGTAAAAAGCATTTAATGAGAGGGCTGCTCATGAATTCTGTTAAGCTCTGCAGTGAAAATCCTAGTAGCCTAGTAACGCCGTGTGATCTCTTAATTGCATAGACGTCTACGTGTGAATTTACCTGAAGCTGTTACTGACAATGGTAGCACACCAGCTTTGTGATGGATTTGGTTTTGGTTTTGGTTTTGGTGCTCCCACTTAGGAAGCTCATAGCTGGCAGCAGATCATCACAGCCTGTGTTAGTCAACTGTGAGTTCTCCTTCTCAAGGCAGATTCTGGCATTACCTTGGATTTAGTTAATTTCTCACTGTATATGCAACTGAAGAATTGCTTAGAGGAAGCACATAGCAGCTGTGTATCTTTCTGTGTAGATATGTATTTGTAGACATGTACAAATATTTATAAATGTAAAGAACTCCAAAGTAAACTTTCCTCTCACAATGGTGAGTCTTGCATGTGAACTAATTAGGGCCTTTTGAAAGGTGGAGTCTTTCTCCTTATTTTTTCATTATTTGTCTTTTATATTTAAGCTCTCACAGACTCTGTCACGTTTGCTTAGGAGCCATTATTGTTTCCAGCTGAGTATCTGTAGAAGCCTTATTAAAGGAGCGGTTCAGTTCTGTGAGCCAGATGACCTTCCCACCACACTACTGTGGCTTCTCTGTAGCCAGGATCATGCACGCCGCCTTCTAACGCAGGCAGCAGATCTGGGTCCACGAAGAGGACTTGTAGGCACATGGCGCTATGTCATAAAAAATGTTTACGGAAACGCCAGAACAAACTATGGCACGAGTCCAGCAAGTGGCTCCATGTGGAAGGGCCATGCGCTCAGGCAGGTCGTCGCTGACTTCAGATCTGGTGTTAAGCAGTTGAGGAGGAATATAGGGTTTCAGGAGGAGGGGAAAGGAGTCTCAGGACCAAGTTCTGTTCTGTACCCCTTTTGCCTTTTTTGACTTAATTGGTGGCTGGCGGTACTTGGGGCTTTGTAGGGTCGGGATGTGCGTTGAACATGGTGGTGGTGTTATGCCCAAGTGTGAGAAAGCAAGGAAATTAAAGCATCTTATACTGTGTCAGCACATATCGTGGTAGGCTCAAGCTGGTTTTGTATCGCATTTGTGATTGCAATGGGTACTGTATCCTGCACGGTGCTGAGTACCTTCTGCTCTGTGCTTGGGCACGCTCTTCTGTGTGCTCTGTGTCCCCAAAGCATGCAGCTCGCAGGGGGAATCCAGGAGAAGCAATGACTTCTGGTTGTTTGCAAGAAGACTTCGGTGTTCTCCAAGATCACGTAACCAGGTGCGATCCGACACGTCCTCTTGTGTCCTGCGTTTTGTGTGCTCAGACCATACCTTGCTGTGGTTTCTTGCCCTACTGAGGCCTCCAGAATAGGGCCCTACAGATTCCTGTCACACTCCTAACAGCTCTTCTTGCAGCTCCCTTGTGGTGTGTGCAGTTCCAAACTACCAAAATGGAGATAAGGGGCTCCACGTCCGTGCCATTAATCCCTTGAGTTATCCCGTGTCCTTACAATAAACTGTCCCAACTGAAAAATACTCCCTAATGAGAGGTCATTGTGTTACAGCACTGACAGTGGAGAATGGGTTGGAGGGGGATGGGAGCAGCAATAATTTTTGCAGCAGAGAGCGGACACTCATTTCCCTAGCTGTCGGTCTTGGCCCATTAAAATTTGCCGTGTAGCTCCGTAGTGGGAAGTGTAACCTTGTGTTAGCAGAGTGTCAGCATCTCGCTCCGCTGCTGTTTACAGCCACGTTTGTCATCGTCAGTGCAGGATCAGCTTCTCCTTGAGTGCAGCTTATCAGTGAGCGGTGCTGCATCCCTTTCTGCTCTCCCCAGCTTTTGTATGTGCGGCCACCTCCGATAATCCTCTGAGCACTTGTGGCACTGGAATCGGTTTGTCTTTTTGCAGCTACTCACAGCAAAGTCCTGGGACGTCTAAAAGATGTAACGATATGGGACAAAGCCCCTTTCTGTGAGGTTAAAACATTAGGAAATCCCCTTTTCTTCTCGAATCTGTGTTTCTTTCATCTCATTTCTCTCTCTTCTCTTTAGGGTGATTACTTAGTCTTTTCTGCTTCTTTTTAGCTTGTTTTGACTCTCCCTAGCAAGGTCTTGTAGCTCGTTAGACCTACTGTGCTGCTTTTGAGGTGCTTTCAATAGCTTGAATATGTTTGCTGTTGGCCTTTGGTTTTTGCCCAATCTACTGCAGTCTGAATTACAGCTACGAAGGCAGTGCATCTGAAAGACCCTAACACAAGCCTGGGCTGTGAGAAAAACCTAAGGGAACAGAGCTCATAAGTGAGGTCTTCCCACATGCTGCTATTTTTTTTTTCTGCCACAAAACATACTCCTTCCCCTGCTGGTGCTGGAAGAAGTACTATTAAATATAAAAATACTGGTTGCAAATGTAAATCACTCTCTTGCTTTTTTACTGAGTTACAAAATCCCTGGATCATGTTGTAAAGAGCGGGGTATTCTCTTTTGTAGAATTATTTAACTTTTATTTTCAGCATGTGCTGTTTCTTTCTGTTTCTTATTGCAGATGATAGCAGTTAGCACTGAAATGCGGACATTTTATTCCCTTTTTTTACAGGCAGTCAAAAGGTACAAGGTAACAAGAATTACTGCTGTCTCTACAGCAATTAGTGTAGAATTTGTTGGTATGTGCTGGAGCCCTCATGGCTTTTTCCAACCCTTTGTTAAGCTGATTTTCAAATTTTTAAGGCTCATGGTAATGGCCAAAATACTTTTAATAGCACCTTTTGTGCAAACATCACAGGCTATATACTATAGCCCTTAGTTACCATATTTAGGGAATGTGTCCGTGTTGTTTCCATGCTTTAGAAAAGCTGTTTGAGATGTTCTGGTTAACTGTTAGCCAGGTTCACCCAGCAAGTTGGTGGCGTAAGTGTGAATAAAGCTGTGGAGCCCAGAGACCTGGGCTTTTGGCCTGGTAAATGAGGTCATTGCTATTTCAGGGGTTGCATTCTGCCCCTTGCATGTCTTTGGAAGAGGCTCTAGCCTTGCATTTGTAGTATGCTTTTTTAAGTGATTGCGGCATACTTCACTCAGCTGCTTCTTTAGTTCACCCTTTTTCTCTTTTTGACTACTTTTCTGGTGGTCAAGGAATAACGGGGAGAGAGAAAAAGAAGAGCAGAAAGGGGACTTGACATTGCTATAGCCATAGCTTATATGTAGGCACAGCTTCGTGATAGTTAATGTGGTCTCTTGCCCATAGTGAACACTTTTTTTTGGTATTTGTATCTGGTTCCCTGACCCATCAACTGCGATCCCAAATTGAAGCCGTGATGCTGTGGCTTGGTTACAGGCAAATTTAGTTCCTCTGCAGTTTCTGTGTTCCGTTTCTCTGTTTCCTTGGAAGTAAACCAGTAAAAATTGTGATGTGTGTTTGTGGTGGAGAAAACTTTTGACATTGAAACTGGACAGGGATGAAGTTTCCTCATGTACTTTCTCAGCTGCCTGGATTTGGTGCATGCAATGACAGTAGAATGGTCAGTTCCTCTGTTTCATCGCCTCCTTTTAACCTTTATCTGTTCTGTTAAGCTTCCTCTTCAGTAGACTATGGTTAAAGAGAATTTCGTTTCGAGTTCTGAGGAAGGAGCTTTACAATCGAGATTTTAAGTCTGACTACTTTAAGCTCTGACTGGTGTAAGCACAAGTTGCAGGAGCCTAACACTAACAATGCTGTTGTCTTTAGCCATGTGAACAAAATGATGAGTGGGAATGAGGAAAGGTTGCAGAACTGTGCCACAAGGTATGAGAGAACTAATAAGGGGATTCAGAATCCATTTTTGATGAACAAATCATTGAGAACATTGTGAATTCATATTGCTCTCCTTCTTATGATAGATGCTATCTTCCTGCCCTATCAAACCCTACAGAAAACAAGTCAAGGATTAATTCTTTTAAAAAAATACTTTCTTCTGCCTGAGATTCCTTGAAATGAAAAGTATTTTCACTGCAAAACTCATACCTGGATTTCTGGAACACACTCCTCCACTAGGGATACAGTGTAGCCCTTATGCTTTATTTTAAATTTTACAGATCCTTGTCTAGATCTGTAGAAAAAGTAATTTTTTATTTTTTTCAGAAAGATTTTTGTTTTCAGAGATGATCTGAGGGACTGGAGTGTTCTGGAGGGACAATCCTTATCACACTTCTGCTTTCCATTTTCCCACCCTTTATTGTTTAACACAAGATTTATACCTGTTTACTGTACAAATTTTCTGTCTGCCACGATGGGTTTGTTCAGAGTGGTGGCCTACACTGAATAATTCTCTAAAAGTAAATCTATCCAGAGGGGATTTCCAGACAGCCAGAGTCAGTAGGCAACTAACTTATAGCCCCCAGCGAAACATTAGTCAGGATAATTTACCACTGTCAGCAGGAGAGAGAGAGAGACTATCAGCTTTGTGACCTCCTGTGCAGGCAGTAACCCTAATGGTGTGATAATGCTTCCGTTTGTTTGGGAGTTCCTGAACGTGTTGCTGTGGATTTCCAGTGCTGGACAATAATTCCATCAGGCTGTGGAAGGCAATTGCTGTGCGGATTTCAGTTTTACAGGGCCAGGAGCAGGGAGCCAGAGGTGTGTGACTGCCCTACACAATATGCCGTGGTTTGCTGCAAAGCAAATTCTGATATCGACGAAGCACGCCTCTGGTGTATTTGACCTTTTCATAGCTTGGAGGTTTTTGTTTTCTTCCTTTTTTTCCCTTTTTTTTTTGTTTCACTACTGAGTATTCACTGACTTCTTTTGTTGTTCATGCAAAATGTACTTTCTTTTGCTCTGTTGATTTAGAGAAATACATTATACGTGCAAAACACGCGGATGCAAATTGACTTACAGAGCATAGTTAAAGGAGCACTGCCACATCGAGTTAAATTGCCAGTCTGAGGTCAGTGGGAAAGTTTCCTTGGAATTCCTTTAAATCCCAATTTTAAAAGAGGATGGAATATAATCGTGTTGGATATAATTGCTGCTGTAGCATTATATGCTAATGAATGAAAGCTAGAAACTTGCAGTAGTTACAGGCCAAAGCAGGTTAAGGCCCTATCAGCCTGTACAAAATGTAATAATGGCTTTGGATGTCCCTGAGAGCTTACAGGTTAAACAACAATTTAGAGCCAGTGGGTGAAGCATCATAATGTCTAGGTAGGCACACTCATTTTTGGTTACTAACACTGTTGTTCTATGTACTCGTGCAGAAAAAAAGTTCTGAAAGCAATTCTCACTTTTCAGATAAACCACTGTTATTGCTCAGAAGACTTTTACGATGTTTTTGAAATAGTTGTAATACTCTGGCAAAGCTGTTCCTTACAGGCAAAGTTGCTCGTTACAAAACATGCGAGGAAATTAATGTACTGGGAGTTAGGTTGCAATCCCTTTAACGTTAGGTATGGTTTGGCTTCCGGAGATCCCAGCTCTCACCAAAGGCAGAACGGGAGCTCTGGTGATTTGTGACGTTGGAAAAAAAAAATGTTGGCACCCACTTAGAAAATATTTAACATTGCTTGCTATTTACCTTTGAGAAAAATGAATTTCATTTCTCTGTTTATGCTCACAGGATGTTTCGGAGGCATAAACTTGCTACACCTACAAGGAACTTTTTATAGATCATGGTCTGCTTTGCTGCCAGCTGGTTGCTCTGTGTTCGTTGGCAGCCCGGCTCTTTGCCTGCTCAGAAGGATTGGGAGCACTTTGTTGTGTGCACCCCAGCTGTTGGGAAGGGTGCCTTTTAATTTCAAACAGGTGGAGGCACACAGCAAGGAGGCGCCTGCACTGTGTGTGCTTTGGTAATGATGGGTTACGGGATCAAGGTGAGATAATAGTATCACTTCAGCTACATGTGTGGAAAATATGCTATGTGCAAAACAACTTGTAGAGGGCAGCAGTTGCCCACAGTTCTTTCTGCTTAGGGAGAGGAGGGACCAGCTTAAGAACTTCACAGGAGTGTCTGCCGTTTTAGCTTCTTGAAATAACTTTATGTAGGAGACTTGTTCTTTAGAGTGCCTCTTGACTCCATGTTATTAAATTCCTAACCTGGAGAGTGTTGCCAGAGATTCTTAATTCCTCTCCTCTAATACCACTGAGCAGTTGGACTCCTCTTGCCCTTATCCAGCTGCTGTCTGTGTTGTTGTTGCTGCAATCAAAGAGTTAGTCTTGTCACAGCTAGTGACTTTCATGAGATTATAACTGCTTACATGTAATAACTTTCTTAATTTCTTGGCATTCTCTTACTTTTACCTGGGAGATCACGCTGTAAGAAAAAATTGCAATATCTACAGCGTCTTTGTAGTGCCTCAGAGCACAGGATACATTGCATCTTCATCACGTTACAGTATGGTAGCTGAGGCACAAAAGGCAGAATGAATTATTCAGGAACTTGAAAGAACTTTCCCCAGCTTTGATGCGCGGGAATATGTCCTTCAGATACTTCTGATGCCAACACCTTCAGAAGTGAGGTTTGCAAAACTAGAAAGTTGAGAGTCGGTATAGTTCATAGATTGGGAGTTCCTAAGCACCTCGTTGGAGAAGACTTTCCCTGTTGCTCACATTTCTTGTATTTCTCTGGAGGTCACTTCAATTGCAAATCCTTCCAACATCTTAATCGTTTGGGGTTTTGTTTGTTTTGTGTGTGTGTGTATATAGCTCTTTTCCCTGTTATGATTGTACAGACCATGTCTTCTTCCCAGTTGTGATCCTGTAACACACCATGGCTACTTTGACAAATGCATTTCTGGAAAAGTAGCAATGAAAATATAAATAGCTCTTTAGTAAGAGGATTTTACAGCTGGAAAGAAGCAAGAGGGATAACTTCATATCACCAGCCACACTCACAGTGTGCCCCGCTTTTTTATGTTCTGTTCTATCTTTTGGTCAGAGCAGGATTGTCCTTTGCTGCCAACTCCTAGCGTTTGGCCAAGTGTTCTGAGCGGCCTGACTAATGGTACTCCTTGGGATGCAGTTCAGCAGCTCAGCACGCCTTCCTGGGATGGAGCTTCCCTGCCATACAGCGAGAGTTTCCTGTGTCTCCCCTCCAGCTTGCTTCTCCTGTTTGTGTGCCACCCCAAGTGATTCCTTTCCTCCTTAAGCATCTGCACCCTTCAGATGTTTGCAGACAGTTATCACATCATTTCTCCTCTCCCCTCCCCCATCCCGGTCTCTTAGCCAAGCTCTACATATTTAGCTCATTTAATCTTTCCTCATAAGTCAGGGCTGTAATTGACAGCTCTGACACGAAGAGTCGCATTGGTTACACACGCTGCCAACAGGATATAAATACTTTCTGTGCGGTGATTGAGAATTACAGTCAAGGCTGAGATGAGCCCCCCCTCCCCCTTAACGCTGTATTTTTGACAACCCCTTTCTCAACATCAGGTTGCCACAGCCTCAGAAAGATGAATTTGGGTCTCACTCCAGTGGTCAGCACCCCAAGCACCGGTGTGTTTCAGAGTGGTTGTTCCAGGTCACTTGGGATTTCACTGTTAAAGCCACGTGGGATTCTGTTCTGACCCTAAATTCTTACAGAGGTCTTCCCTGTGCTTCTGCCGGGCCTGCAGAGGCCTCGGGCTGCTGCTGGTCCTTCTTCCTGCTGGTAAGGCAGAGTGGAGCCCCGTGAGTGCAGGGTTCCACCCGAACGAAGGGGTCTTGCTATGCACACGTGCTCTGGAAGAGGTGTTGCAGCCACTACCCTGGTGCATGTGTTTAAGCACTGCCGTCAGGAGGCTCACAGCACTGGTGCTGGCAAGGATCTGTGCTTCAGATACTCTTGGCACTGACGTTCCTCGCGGTCTCTGCCAAGAGGAAGCTCAGGATGCTATCGATCCGATTGGCACAGCTGTGAACGAGTTCAGGGTTCCTGCTCCTACATGTTGGGTCTGGGAAGAGGCTTTTAGCCCAGCCCAGGAAGGTATTGCGTTGGGAGCAGAGGTAGTAGCTCCATACTGCGTGTCCAGGAGTGAGAACATACAGATCTGTTTCCAGCGAAACAGATCTGGAGGTTGCTTTAGATGACTTGTCTCCTCACGTTGGCTGCATTCATTTCAAGAAGATAGGTGGAGCTGACAAAGGCTGGGGGACTGGGAAATGAATTGTCTGGCTTCTAATGTTGTGTTCTGTGAAGCTTCATATGATACAGCTTCCCCAGCGGGGCTAGTTCACAAACATTACATGTATTATTGCAAAGCATGCAACATAAAGAGAGCATTTATGAAAGGGAATATCAGAGGAAACATTATAGCAGGGACCTTTATAGCCTTTCCATTATTATGGTTTAAATCTTGACGTGGTCTTTATTTGCAATGACACTGGGACCAGTAAAGAAGTGTTTCTTCTCTTCCCCTCCCCACCCCTTTCTCCCATCTCCATTTCATTCTTTTCTTCCACATCCTGTTCTGAAGCTGTGGTGCAGAGATACAAATCGTTAAACATGCAAGTAGTCGGAGAGCCAGGTTTCAGTTTGTGTGGAATCAGCCCCTTTTGACTCAGAAGTTGGAAACCAGATGACTCACTGCGATGCATGTTTGTTGTTTTTAATAACTGTCATTTTGCAAAATATGGTCAAAGCTTCAAACCCTGACTTCTGGAGTAGGGGTGGTGTGTATTTATTTTTAATTTGGGAGGCTATAAGCTGGAATGTGTTTGTAGCTGCAGTCTTCCCTTAAAGTCTGAGATAAAATGAATTAGAGCATTGACAGCGTGAAAGATTTTAGAGCTTTTTTTTTCCTGTTACCTGAAAAAAAATATCCATTTTCTTGATCAATTACTTGAAAAAGCTCCAGGTGCCAAACATCTGGTGGGATTGTAGGCCTCTGGTTTATGTTTTTGTTTTTTAATATATACCCAAAGGGACAGGTTTCTCAAAAGGAAAGCAGACAGATGTTTTTCATTTGTGGAGTTTTAAAGAATAAATGCCATTCCTGCTTTATCATTCCAATTTCTAACAAAATTTTCATCCATCTCCTTTCTTTTATAGGAAACCAGCAAATGTAGTATTTTAGTGGCAGATTTCCCTATCAATAAAATCTGTTAGCAGTATGGAAAATGTGAAAATATGTACACATTCTACTTTCTAGTGATTTATTACTGCTTGTACAACAGTTTGTAAATTATAAGCTTAATATTAAGTGCTTTATGGTTGTTTTTTGGGTGTTTTACTTTCTAATCTGCCCCAAGAAGTGTTGTTTTAATTTGTCAAAATTCTGCAGGTTTGTTGTGGAAGTCAGTTAACTCGCAGTGAAAATCTACAGCCACTCCATCACAGAAGAATGGAGTTACATAAGTACAAAGTCTGTATACACGAGAACAGAATATGACCCTAGTTATAAAAACTGTGTGTTTTTATACAAATATAAAAACTGTATTCTGCCTTATGACAGAATTTATTGTGGTCATAGATTTTCCACCAGTTCAGTTTGCAGGTTTGAATGCTTTGCAACTGTTTATTGCCATGATTTATATTATGATCTTTTGCAATTGCTATTGCAAAATGAAGTGCTGGGGTATCGTCCAAGGGAGGTACGCTCCTAGCCCACCTCAGCCTGTTGCTTCTTGTTAGAGAGTTAAAACAAAACAAAACAACAGGGGCTGATTTAAAATGGAAGGTTCAAGTTTGGGTTCTGCTCATAGTCTGAGGTGGGGCATCTCTCTGATGGTGGAAGTGCTGAACAAAGTCCCATTGCCACTACTCTGAGAACATTTGGCTACTCCTGGCCAGCAGCTGTCTACCTGATCCTTTATTCTGATCGGGAAAGAAGAAGGTTTGGTCTTTATTTCTTAAAGTGAATGTTATGCTTGTGAAAGATAGCAAAGTGTTGGCTTTGGGACTTAAACCATCTCCCAGGACTCACCGCTGAGCTGGGCTAGCAGCGCTGCAGGACTCCTCGCCAGCACGGCATGGCTGGGACCCCCCTCACCCCCCAGGAGAGGAGAGCTCAGTCCAGTCCATTCGATGCTTGACTTCCCTCTGAAGCTGCCAAGAAGGATGCCAATTTTTCCATTTAGCTGCCTGTTGTATAGACCTTAAAAGGGAAGGTTTTAATGCAGTTGGCTGCTATATAGACTGTTAAAGGGAAGTTATTTATTTTAACTGGCTGCTGTATGGATTATTACAAGGGCATTCTTTTCGCTGCAGCTGCTATATTGACTAGTGAATGTGCCGGGCTGTATTGCTAGTAGCTGTCATATTGACTGTTACAGAAAAGATCTGTATTTAAGCCATAGCACAGCACTGGGATCTCCCAGGCAGGATATTAATGCTAATTCATCTGCTCACCCCCTGCTGTGAGTGTTATTTGTTTAAATCTGTAGAATCCCACAGCGCGTTTATATCCTCGCTAGAGTGAGCTCCGCTCCCTGTAATTATTTAACATTATATGCTGATATAAATTGTAACAGTTAAAGAATGGTAATGAGTAGCAAAAAAACACAAACTTAACCTTAGAAATGGCAGAGTCAGCTCTTAAAACAACAGCCAGCAACTTTCGCTGTTCTCTCTCTTTTCCCAAGTCCATATGCACAATATTGTGCATACATTATGTGTGTGCGTGTGTGTTCATGCTCGCACTGGCAACTGTGCCAGGCAAGGCTGTAATTATGCAGAATGTACTGTGAAACTTATGCACACACTCCTAATTACATACAGTGCCTACGTACAGCAAGTTTTATCTCTCGGCAGTTCAGCTTCTTGATGAGTTGGCCTGATAGGTGATGTGAGCTGGGGCTATCAGGAGAGAGGAGACGGAGCCCCTGGATTCCTCTCCTAGGGAACGCGTGGCCGAAGGTTAGGCTGAAAAGCCATCGGGTGTCACTGTTGCTCTGCGTAGGCTCAGCTAGGAGTGGATTTGTCTGGCAATAAAAGCTGGACTTTGGAAGTAGTATTTTGGGCTATAAACATCTGAGGCATTTACACATAATTTATATGTAAAGTGCATGTCCGTGCAACACCACTGACGTGTGGGTGGAGTGAGCGGAGGTAGCTCTGTTGTGCGTTAGATGATCATTTTTTTAGTTTCTGTTGCCTATTATAGCATTCTTGTCCCAAACTGGCGTGCAAGATGGCCAACCATTGCTGGATGGTTGTTGTCTTCAAGACAACAGGAGTGCTTCAGGAGTGTCTGCTGTTCGTCAGTGGAGGTGACCTGGTTCCTGCGTGTAATTTGTCTGTGGACATAAAGCTACGGGCAGATTGTTAATTGTAGGAAAAAATGTTTTTATGGTGTGCACAATTATGGTGTAGAAACAACAAAATTGTTTAGTGTGGGTTTTTGAAGAGCTTTGGAGCTATTGGGCTTAAAAGGTACTGGAGAAATACAATTTTTTAACTGTGGTGCGTGTGTAAGAGCTCATTGACAAAACAGATTTGCAATAAAACAGTTCAGCAATACAATATGAAAACTTTCACTGACTTAAAATGGAAAGAAAAAAACATGTACATAGCAAAGAAAATATATTTTCATAAGAGTTCTTTGTACCCTGTGTCCCTTCTGATTTCAGGTAGGGAGTAAAAGCTGGCGTAAGAGGAGCTGAGCTTGTACTTGATTCGCAGAGTAGCGTGATGGTCGGTTGGGCTGCGTTGGCAGCATGGACCTGTGCCAGACTTCACCACAATTCATACTGTGTCAGTTTAATAAATGCACTACTTAAATTATGAAATTACAAAAGAAAAAAGAGAATGCACTTATTCAGACTCTTAATACATTAAAAATAAGGCATTAAAACACTGCCTTTTTTTTTTTCCTTCCAGAATCAATAATGAACAGGAAGGGTTGTAGACATTAACAGTCATGGACATTCAAACTCTTATACATAAATTATCTTAGAAAAATGCACATAAGACTTGAATAATGTAAATACATTAATGCATTTAATAATTTAAACATTAAAGCGCATGCAGGAATTCGTGGCAGAAGCTGTTCTGAGATAAGGAACGGTCCTGGAAGTTGTGTGTCCCAGGATCGATGGCTGGTTTCTCCTTGAGAAAACTCTCTGGGGAAGTCAAGCTGTGCAACTAGAGTGACCACCTGTCCTGTGAAATCCCAGGACGTTAGCTAGCTCTTTTGCTTTTCACTTCCCATTCTCTCCTCCTTGTGCGTGAACACACGTGCAGAATATCCCATGGTCCAGAGAAGGCCAGTGTGCATTTTGTCATTTCTCTTTCGCATGTGTGCTGTTCTTTGACTGTGAATTAGGTGTAGCAGCTTCAATGAGCGTCTTGGCTCAAGGTGAAATCCCAACAATTGTTAAAGAAACTGCCTGCAAGAAGTCACAAGGCACGGTACTACGCAGGGTAAGGAGAACAACTGTGGACGGTACGGTATCTGGGCTCTGATCTACCAGTTCTCCTGAGAGACAGGAATACGGAGTCTGGAGTACAAAGAGTGAAATGGGGATCCTGTTCTTCCAGGGCTTTGCATGGACCTGTTATTCAGCCTCCATCCCAGCTGCTGGTACAGCAGTGTCAGCTCGGGAGCAGGAGGCTTGGGGAAGTAGTAGAGCTCTCCAGGAATGCTCGTCGCTTTCTTGGAGCCCTGAAAATCACAAGGTTGGCTCCAGTGTAATAACAAGTAAGGGAATTCTGTTCTTGTCCCTCTGCTTGTCTGCAGGCTGAAGCAGTCAGCACTGTCGCAGCATCTAACTGGCCCACCAGGGTCCCCCTCATGCCAGGCATTTTCCTGAGGTTTTTGAACTGTTTCATTTTTGCTGATGTAATTAGGTTTGAAAGGTGTTGCAGCAGCCCCTCGTGCCATATCCCCTTGGTTCATTGCCTTGCTTTCTCTGTCTCTTCTGCAGGGAAGAGGACAGGTGCTTTGGAGGTCATTTGCACCCCTCAGTCGCACTCACGAAGTGGTAGAAGTTCTCCTGCTTAGATAACTTCGGCTAACCTAGATACTGAAATGATGGAACTAATAAAAAAGAGCTTAGTCTGATCCCAAAGGGGGAAGAGTTGGGTTGGTTAATTAAAGGAGCCTGGCACAGGGCACCTAGTAATTATAGGTGCAAGAAGTCTGAATTTGAAGAGGACTGTGCAGCTGGAGAAGGATAGGGAGGCACCCAGAACTCTGCAGGCTGTGGGCAAGAATGCAGCAAAACCAGATCTGGAAATCAGACTCTGGCAGAATTCCTTGGTGAATTCTTATTTATTCCATTTTTTAATGAGGACCTGAATCTCTCCTTATGCATTTCTGTTTTTGCATGCACATGCGTATGTACAATTCCAGTTACACCCTATGGCTGGGAGGGTGGTTTTATTAAAGACCAGAAGATTGAGAGACAGATGTTTTAAGAGACACAGGCCTTGCCCCTGTAAGTGGTTTGGAATAATTAATGCTGACTGCTGCATTGGTTGTATTATCGATGATGCTACCGGGTCTTTATCTCAAGCATCATCTCAGCACCCATGAGTCTGTATCACTGTAGGGCAGAGCTTTTGAAGGCAAAGGGGCTGAAGCCACCAGGACCTGCTGGGAAATTGCTTCTAAACTCTTATGTAGGTGTAGGGTGGGGAACAATGCTATGTCATCACCTGCTCCTCTTTATAGTTAAGTTCCTTAAAGCAGTGTTTCTCAAACTTAGGTTATGACCCCCAAAGGGATGCAAAAGGCTTCAAAGGAAGTCACAAAGTTACTAGCCAGTAAACAGCTTTCTACTTTTAATTGCTATCGGGAGTTCTGTTTCTCCTAGTTCCAAGAGTTAGCATTTATTCCAGTAACTCTCGTTTTCCAGAAGGAACTTGCTGCTGTTTCAGCTGAGGAATGTGGGATGAGCCATGAGGACAGAGGAGTGCAGAAGGGAGTCAAGCGTGCAGAAAGTTTGAGAAGCAGTGCTTGAGCAAATTTCATTTTCAAGGGACAAGCTCTGCAAATGTTCCCCGAAATGGATCTATTAACTTTACCTGATGAAAGATAACGACAGTTGTTTCGTCCCCAGTGGAGTTCTCAGCAGTCCCCGTTTGGGGAATGTAGGATTTGTCTGTGCAGAAAAGTGTTGTTTGTTTTAGTGCCCAGGACTAAATAATGAGGCTAGGAGACCATAGCTCTTATCCTACCCTTCCAGCTGACTTGCTGTGTACCGCTAGGTGGATCACGCTAGAAATTGGAACTCTGATTCTAAGGGACCTGAGCTCAAAAGAAGAAAAGCAGCAGTTTTATCAAATTATTGAAGATAGTCCACAGAAGAAAATAGCTTTGAGAGTTTGACTTATGTCCTGACTGTGTGTGCTCCTTGGCTGTTGTAAGAGTAAAATAAACAAACGTTGACTTGAGGCACCTCCGTTTATGTTGCAATGGACTAGGGGAATGCTTCTGGTCATTTTCTTCCCCAGCTCAGGTGACTTTACAGCATCTGATCACCTGCATAAAGCCAGAGCTGAATGCTCCCAATTTTCCCATCCCAAGCAGGCAGCACCCCTGTGTACCTGGAATAAATTTTGAGCCTCCCACACCTCAAAGGCGAAGCATCGCTGGTGGTAGGAAAGGGGTGTGTCTCTTGCATGTGGGAAGCTCCTGCAGGGGATTTTTCATAATCCAGGGCCTGTTGAGGAGAGGACTTGAGTGATGGGATGCTCTGGACGTGGCCTGCAGGGAAAACGGAGGAGTGGGTGGGGATCTCCCTAGGCTCTCATGGCTTAACGGCCACATTTAACTGGATTTCAGAGGTGTAAGCATTTTTAGTAAATACTGCTATATCACAGCCTACTTTCTGCTTTTTTAGCTTTGTCTCCATGGGGGTATTCCATGCGTTATCCCATTTCACAGCCTGAACTTTTGCTCCTACTTAGAGGATTACATGGGGCAGAGCTGTAAGAAGAAAGAAGAATCTTGCCGCTACCCCACCCCTTTATCGCTCCATGTATATCTAGCTGTCTGCTCTCACAGGGGCCAAGCCTTCTGCCTTCCAAAACCCTGCTCTGAAACTGCTGATTCAAGCAGGTAGCAACTTTAGGACTCCTTGCAGAATAAATGTCTCCTGCTTGCTCTCCTGGCACTGGGATTTCCTCTCTGATTTATCGTGCTCAGGTCTGCTAATGTCCCTTGACTAAACTGGGCACGGTGCGATGGTGTGAAGGTCACTTTATATATGCCGTATACATTTCCAGAGACGTGGTGGGAGGGTAGGACATCTGAAACAGCATATCCTGCTGGGAGAAGAAGGAAGAAAAGGATCGCCTGGCTCTTCTTTTCACAGCCTCTTGTGGTGGGATGAAGGTTTTGACAGCCTAATTCAGCATTTAGAGAAAGATAGAGCTGAGCAGAAAGATTCTCCCCCACCCGCTCCTTACAGCCCAGCTGTGACAAACAGACAGATAATTAACAAATCAAGACCTTCTATTAGCCTTGTCCCCGACGCACTGAAGCAGCTCCTATGTTGCATGTGTCCTTTAGCAAATGTCTGTGCTTTATGGCTACAGAGCGAGGTAGTTAGATCACTTCAGAAAGGCGAAGGGTTCTCTGAGATGTCAGCGCACAGATGTTCCCAGGAGTGGAAGAAGTTGGCTCTGAAAGAAAATGGTGGGCAGGAGGTGGGAGAAGTGTACTGTGGCTGTTAGGGTGCAGTGCGTTAGTGTGAAGCATCTTCTAGTAATATAGGACTGAAAGGGATGTATGGAATTAGTGAGTCCCTCCATTTTTTGCAGAAAATGAGGTAAGCCAAAGCAGCAGTTGATAGAGCAGGGACTAACCATGACTATAAAAATTACGTGCAAGGAAATGTGGTTTATGGTAGAAACAGATCTTAACATTACATTGTGGGTAAGGTGTTGGTGCCCTTTCTTTTCTATCATCGAGCTGTTGAAATGGCATAGGCAAGCCCCAGGTAAGCCGCCTCTTCTTTGCTGTAGCTCCACACATTTGGAGAAGAATGAGGAAGAGTGTCAATGTCCTCCTAGTTCAAGATGTTACGTACACACAGGCCATTGGTTCCAGAGCCTAACACATGTTAAAGGAGAGAGACAGGTCTAATTGCATCAAAGCCACTCTTAAGTTCATGTATGTGGAGCCCATCAAGCTGAAAGCATCCAGACAGCATCTGCTGTTATCAAATCACTCTTGAGTCGAGCTAATTAAAATAGAGCTTCATTTTTCTGAACCATTGTTTGGCAGGAATTCGAAACAGGTCTAACCCAATTTCTTTGTGTTTATGAGCCTTTATTATATCAAAAGTACTTTTCTGTAAATGTACAGGGCAGTGTTAAATGAATTGATCCGCACTGTATCACTGTAGATGCACTATGGACTTCCTAATGATTTCTCTTCTAGTTTTTTCCAGATATACCCCAGAAAGCTTGCTTTGTCCCTTATCGTGTCATCTTTTTTCTCTCTTTCCCTTTCTGTCTCACTCTCAAGAAAGTAAATGTCCTTGTATTTCTTTATTTCATATCCTCCTCCTCCACTCTATTGGGATTTTTTGTATTATTAAAACATTTACACATTTGCTGCCACATGCAAATGCAGAATAATAAAACAGGACTCTTTATACTCCAAACAGGAGCAGGAGGTCTCTCACCACTGATTCTTACCCAGTACTCATCCCAGCTGATCACAGGGGAAGGAGAGGAGGGGAATCTAAATGTTGCTGCGTTGAATCTGTTTGGTATAGTGTTTTTTTTTCCCCTTATTTTTTTTATTTTAAACATTTTACATTTCAGTGTGCAAATTCCAGGTATCACATTCCTCTTTATAATTTGCTACACACCAAACACAAAAGTTAAAGAGACATAGAAATTGCTCCCTGAAGACAGGCTGTACTCTTAGGCATCTGAAAGGTAATTTGTGAACATTTGCTGCAGAAAGAGAATACCGCACATAGGGCCAGTCAGTTATGAACATGTGAGAGTGAGTAGCAGCCCAGTGAAACAGCAAAGTCAGGAAATAACTACTTTTCCGGTACCTGGTACTTACAATCCAAGCTGTTCATATGATATTAATTCTTTATTTTTGAATAGTGTATTCATATTAAGGAAAAGGATCATAAGGGTTAACATTAGGTAAAAATTCTGACAGTGATCTGTAATGAAATCTCCCTAGAAAGGTAGTAAAGACTTGGGGACTTTTAAAAATAGATAGACAAAATACAAAAATAAATAGGAGGCAGCAATCCTGCAATAGCTGAAAGAAAGGAGCCCTTTTCATTTTTTTTTGTACTTTCTGTGTATTTTTAGGAACTTTGTTTCTTTTGACTAAATAAATTCACATTGGAATGGAATTTCAGTACATTATATTTTGCATTTAATGCAGCCTGTTCTGAATGTATATTCAACTCCTCTGTATGAAGTTTAAGAGCAGCATGCATGAATTAATACAGGAAGCAAATGTGACATTTTTGCTGTAAGCAAACCAATGGGTAAGGTTCGATGAGATGCTTCCAGACTTATCAAGTGTTATCTCACGCTCTGTGGTTTTAGAGAGATGAAGAAAATTGTTACTCAGAAGTTTAGTCTTCTGTTCATTGACAGTGACTCTCCTGATTCTCTTTAAAAAAAAATAAGTGAATTTAATAGTGACAAAAAGCAGCAGAGTCATAGTATCCAGAAAGATAAAGCCTCAGATGGAGCATGGACATTGTACTGCGTGCTTTTTCTGTAAATCTTGTAAAAGAGAGCTAGTTAGAGGGCACTATGACTAGGGGCTTGACTAATCTCACCATTTGTTCAGTCCCTCTCTTGTCTTTTGAGACCACCAAGGTGGATAGGAGCTACTTGCCTTTTTGACAACCATCTCATCAATGTGATCGGTTTTCCAGCAAAGGGCCATGATGTAATGGTTTTGAGAGAAGAACTTCTGGTAGAGCGCAGCGATAGCGGTAAAGGTAAATCCAGACACTCTTAAATGGAAAAGTAGTTCAAACGACATTTCTGCTAGTGTCATGGTGAGCACAGAATGAATGTGTGAGATCTAAGAATATCTTCGTAGGCTCCCCAGCATTTCCTGCACATGCAATTGTTCCTGTGGTTGCTGCTGCAGAAAGAAGGTTGCCATTCTAGCAAGAAACGCTTCTGCTTTTTTTGTTTTACAACAACAACAACAAAGTCAAGCATTTGGTCGAAGGATCCAAAAGCCCAGGAAATGCATCTCTAGGGCTCCTCGTCAATTTGGAACCTAATGAAATATAGAAAATACTCAATAAAAGCGCCTTTATTACTTTAAATGTTTAAATGTGGAGTTTTTAGCCATCAGGTTAATGTTTTTGTATCATTTTTTGATTTGATTGTGAGCACTTTTCCAGGTATCTCTGCCACTTGAGCACTAATTGGATTTCCACAGATAAACGGTGCTAGCTGCAGCCCTTACATCACTGCGTTTTTACTTCATCATTATTTTATTTGTTTTTACTGTAAAGGTTAATAAATCTTGGTATGTTTAGAGTATGAAACAAGGCAGGCAGGCTAAGAACTACAACATGGAGGGGCGAAGTTTTATGTGCTGCTCTCTCAAATCTGAGGGGTGGAAGGAGAAACAGGGAGCCTTTTGTGGCATTTCTAATGGGCTGTTGGGTGCGTTAGTCGGCCAAGTAGCGATCCATAATCCTTAAGATAAAAAGCGTTGATCTCTCCACTAGTTCTCAGACAGAGCTGTAAGGCATTTGAATTGGGTTACCATTGATTTAAGGTGGGGAGAAGACTGTGTAGCATGGGTCTGCTTAAAAAAGGATATGTGGAAATTATTTAATTTTATTTACTATTTTAAAGAAAATTGGAAGCCTTTCAGTGCAAGTGCACCTGAGATCCCTCTGGTTTTGGAAGGAAGTTAATATGGAACTCCCTAGTCTTTTAGGGAAGAACTAGTTGAATGCAGATTTTAGTCAGGATTTGGACTGCAAATAAATTTCAGTAAGAATTTATCAGCATCCCAGACACTTGCTGTCTCACCCATTTGTTCAGGGAAGCATGGTGTGGGTTTTTTGTTTGTTTTGTTTTGTTTTCTACCATTCTCCTGATTTCCTGGGAAGGTGAGTATCAATTCCTACCGCAGGGAAGCTGCTGCAGTGTAACCCTCAGTTTCCAGCCACAACCACAACACACAAGCTCTTTTTGGCCTGGCAGGATTAAAACTGGTACATTTCAAACACTTCCTCCCATTTTGGACTTTGTGGAAATAGAAATTGATTGAACAGCCTGACTTGGGCCAAAGCAGAAGTAAAGACTAAATCTTCTTTCTTCCGTTACAAAGACAGGAGGCTGCTACGGACGGGTGCAGTACTGAGCACAGTGTTTGCAGCGATGCCGAGTCAAGCTTTCAGCTGTGCCAGCTCTCGGTAGCAGCAGTGCCTGTTCCTACATTGGTGCTAATCCCTTGCTGTGGTGTGGACCCAGATTTCAGAGAGATTGCTGATGCTCTCTGCAGCATTTGTCAAGGAAAAGGCTGCTTTCTTTTTTCCTGAAGTGAGTAATTGTTTATTAATTTTTCAGCACATAAAGAGTATAATTATGATAGTCCCTGACATGTGCTGGCTGTGCCAAGGTTTAAGGAAAACAAAAACCAGTAGAAGCACAATTTTGAAGCTTCTCTGATTTTGTAAACCTTCCTGCTTTGGACCCAAATTTCTGTGTAGAAATTAGGCAGGAGCACCCTGGTTTAAGAATAATTGTCTCTAGAACCAATTCCCTTGGACATTTTAATTTAGTTTAGGATGGTGAAATCTTACTCAAGTGTTTCAAGAGATAGGAGTTGGTGATCAGTACCCTCGATTTTTTGGTGCATGCAGTCTCCTGTGTATTCAAGAGCATTCTGAATTTTTCCTGACACCTATATGCGTTATTTCTTTAAACAGAGAATGTAACATATCCATGAAAAATGCCAAATTGACTCCGTGGGAAAGCGAAATGGACTCATTGTTTGTAGAATATTAATGGCGTGGGCAGCTACAGTGGAAATGTTCTCTGTGTTTGCCCTTATATTGTGTTTCACTCCTTTTCTAGAGGAAGCGTCCTGAGTTGCCAGGGCAGCTCAGTTTTGAAACTGCTCATGCAAGTGCCTACAAACGAAGGAGAAATGTTGTGATGTGTGCTTCCTTCTGTTGAGAACTGGACAAAGACAAGGGACGCAGCTGCTTTCAAATCTATAAAATTATTACACTTGCAATCCCTATAGACTAGGCAGCTCTGGCCAATCAGATTTCTTGCCCCTTACTTATTTTTTCCCTTAATGGGGCAATTAACAGCAGGAACAAAGTGCACGGTCTGCTCAGTCTTTATTATTTGTGTTGTAATAAGTGTCTAGGAGGCCAGTTGCAGACCAGCACCAGGCACTCTGCAAATATAGAGTAAAACGACTGTTCTTGTCCCAAAGAGCTCTAAGTAAAATATTAAATTTACATTAAGGTCTTCAAGTGTTCCAAGCCCTTCTTCTTTTGCTATTACTTCTCAACTACTGTGGTTTGCATGATTTATTGTGCACCTGTCACAATTTCCAGCTTCTTTAATCTTTCCAACATGAAACCTTTTGTTTGCTAGATTCACCAGAAACCAAGTAGTTTCCTCCTGCATCTCCTTATGTATTCTGGCTTTAGGATCTTCCATATAATGCCAGCACAGCCCCCTGACTTCTCTCCTAATAGTTTGGGGTTTTGTTGCAGGAGGGAAGACGCTCTGTTTCTAAGCTGCATTTCCTATGGAGCTATTAAATGGGGTGCTAGAAATAGCAGGTTCAAGGAATAGTAGCTTGCTGATTTTTCATGTCCATTTGAGTTATTTCAGTCTGAAACATCTTTACCTGCATCTTCCACAGATGGGATCTACTTCCAGTTCTTCTGCATTAAATCTAAACCGTCATATTCCTAGTACTTGCCAGTCTCTCGACTGTGGAATTAGAAGGATCTATGTAAGTCTGAGCAACAATCCCGTCCTGGTGCTTGTCTTTGATTGATGTCGCCTTCTGGAGACTACCATTCAATAGCCATTTTAAGTACTCAAGCACAATTGTTAGATGTGACACAGACTTCCTATTCTTGAGTCATCTTCTAGCTCCCTAGCATGTGAATGAAGCTCCAGCAGTCCTTTTCTGTCCTGCAACTGAAAGAATGAAGATGTAGTAAGTTACTGGTTCATTGTTTTTTGACTTTGTGCATGTGTGAAGATAATAGGGTAAAAGATTTCTTTCAATTGCTGTTGTGAGCTCTTCAGGAATGGCAACAGGGGGAGAGCAGTGGGAAAGGTAAGAGCTGGAGATGCTGCCCATCTGCTCCCTGAAGATACATGCTTTTTTTATTTATTTTTTTTAGTTGTGGAGCCACACAATGATCTCACGGTTCTGCTGTAGTGAGCATCTTGGACACTGAGTCATTGCATTCCTTTGGAATGATTCAGCTCAACAACTTGACACTTGCATTAATTTTACAGCACAGAGCCTCAATGATCCCTAAGCTTCCTTCTATAAGAAGGGAGAAACGAGATGTATAAATTGGGTATTGCCCTGAAAAGTTTAAAAATCAGATTCTCTTTAGTCAGTTTTAACCTTTCGTCATCTCTCTGGCATCTTTCTTAGGTCCCGTTGAATCAGTTTGTTGACCTGATCACAGCACGCTGGCTTCAGGCACACTTGGAAGCTGTATGCCTTACCTACTTGCACGAGACACTGCCTCTCTAGTCCATATATTATCCGCGATGATCCCGTGCATTCAGCACTGAGGTTATTGCCATTTTTATATAAACAGAACTTCAAATAATTTGCTGCCAGTTGGATTGCAGGCATTATCTTCCCTCCCCACCATCCCGTTCATCTTGCTGTAATACCTTCTTTGGTGGTTCTGGTGGCTGGAGGAAGCTTGCAACTTAAGTTTAGGCAGAAGTACAAAAAGGGGATTTTTAAAAAGTTTCCCTCTGAAAGTGAGATTATATCTTTCCTTTTCGATGAAAAAAATTGAGTGTTTGAACTCCAGAAAAAAGGTTTGTGCTGCTTCTTGCTTAAAATGTATTATGGTTGCATTTTCAGCTTAAGACAAGGTTTGCTGTTCTGCTAATACTTCCTGCAAGGTGTTTTTCTAGCATTTATCACTTGCCTGTAACAGTTTGTGTGGCCTTAAGCCTGGTGTTACAATGTCTCGTTTGGAGCTGTATTCCTTTGGGAATTAAAAGAATACAGAGCACATTCTCTCTGTGTATAAATATAGTTATTGTACATTTCTTTTAAAGCATGGGCAAAGGTTTCTTGTTCTCTTCAGTTTTATGCATGGAAGTATTACCTGAATGAGCATTATTTCTGATAAAAAGAGAGGAATTTTATCAGGATGTCCACTATGTTTTAAATTGAATCAGAAGAAACTGAAGATGGCAGAGATATTTCACTTTGAAAGGTGACTACTACACAGACGAAGTTGCTACTTTTCATAAGGGCTTTCACTCCATATATCATTGTGTTTTAAGAGAGACTTGGGTCAATAATACCATGCTTTAGAATTCCCTAAATACATATTTACACAATAGACCTTAAAATATATTAGTCTATCATGTCAGCTCCTGTACACTTCTATCAGGGATGTTTTATGTCCTTAACATATGATACAATAAAACTTTATTTTATATAGCATTTTTCATACAAATTGTATCCTGGAATGCAGCGTGGGGTTAAATAAGACTTTCACAAGGTTAAAATTAAAAAAGCTGGAGGGTGCAGGAAAATTAAGGGGTACGCATGGGAAATATTTAACCGAACAATGGGAATCTGGATGGAAAGGCCACAGAGCTGGGAGAGACTGTGAGGCTCATTCAAGCTGCAGATCGGGATCCCTGGAAATGATGAGGTTATGTGAGGAAAGACTGGTTCTGTGTGAATAAAGAAGGTGGAAAGGTCATGCCTTTCTGAACAGCTGGAGGAAACGTGAAGTGGCTCCTGGAACAAAGAATCCGAGAACGGGGACTACGTGGAGTCACTCCTTCGGAGCGAGAATAGCAGAGGAAACGGGGGGAAAGTGTGTTGAAGGGAAAGAAAGCAGCTGAAAGCGTGCCCCGGGAGCTAACCTGCGGGGTGGGAGGGATGGGATCGGGGCGGCAGCGTGCACCGGGGGCTTTGCAGCGCCTGCCTTCCCACTTGCTCCCGCACGCGCAGGGAGTGCAGGGGTCTCGGCTGCGCGGGGGCTGTCCCTGGAACCAAGTAGGCACAACAAGATGACACCAAGACAGCTCAGCTTGGGATTTTTTTCTGGCTTTTATCAAATTTTTTTTTTTTGGTCACCCTATTAATGTAAATTAAGTAAGGCTTTTTTGTATGTGATAATTATAGATAAATGTATTTAAAGTAGATCTGGATTTTGTAGTCCTCGGGAAAAAGAGGAAGAGTAATTTTTCCCCCCGTCCCTGTCATGTGTTCATTTTAATGAGCAATTTTAAAAAATTGAAAATAAAAGAGGAAAATGAATAGGTGTTGAACCAGCCTGTGATATGTAAATGCCAACTAGTAATTACCTAAAACCTCAATTTTCTTTCTGTTTCATCTTGCAAAACATTTCATTTCCACTGAGTGAAAACACTTAATTTGGGCTCCTCCGCTGAAGCCTGCCTCTCAGCACCGCCGCCCGCACCCGCCTCGGCTAGGGGGAGTCCTGGCTCCGCGCTAGCACCCGCTTGCCAGCCCAAGGTTATTCCTCCTGCCGCCCGCTGCCTCCTCGCTGCTGGATGGAAATTCACCTGCCCCCAGCTCATGTTCGGGTTCGCTTTCGGGAACCTCCTTCTTTCAAGGCTTAGTGAAAATTGGGTGGTGGATTCACGGCTGGAATTTGTTTTCCTGCCTTTTGTCTGCTTGCTGTTACACTCGTGATTTCGAGTTAGGTTTCATTCATGCAACTGTCAGTTAGAGTTTCTGGGCACCTGGGATTTTTCCTTTTTAGTTATTATTGCCCTTTTTTGGTTGCTGTGTTCTTGCAGTTCTGGGTTCTTAATTTCAGGTACGGTTTGAAGCCTGTTCCTTCCTCGCCTTTGTTCTTTTCTGGTTCTGACTCCTGTGAATCTTGCTTTAAATTGTATTCATTTTTTCTTTGCTCTGTTTTACATGAGGGCTTTTTTTTTTTTCATTTAAAAACTTTTCTCTGCACAACACTGACGTCTACCAAACTGTCGTTTTCAACATCCTCTCACAACAGAAATAAATTCCTGATTCTGTCCATTTTCACAAAGATTTCAGTGAAATCCTAGGAGCTTTGAAGCTCCTATTTTGCCTCCCCTGCCTGACCTGCTGTTTCTGGGAAGCATCACTTGGGCATTCGGGGGCCCAGACCGGTGGGTTGGAACGAGGCTTGGCCGGGAGGAGCATGCTGGCGCTAGCGCTGCGAGGTGTCCCAGGACCCTGGCTCCGAGCACTCTGCCTGCAATCGCGAGGCGCAGCGCCTCTTTAGTGAGATATATGGCTTCATAATTAGCCCCTTGCATTTTTTCACGAGTGCTAGCATCAGCGTTCTATGATGTGTTTCCCTGATTAACAGCTGCTTTGCAACTATTTCCGTGTGCCACCGCTAACCATATTTGTCAAGTTAGTCCTGACAGAGCACTGCTTTCTTACCAAAACGCAGCATTTCTTTTAGAAGGGGTTCTCGTGTTCGTCGCAGTGCCAAGCTTTTAAGTCAGCCCTTGTTAAAACGTAAGTTGGCTTTAGCCTGATGCTTGTTAACAGGATTCTGGGTATCTCCTTTGGAGTAGGAGTGCAGAAACCTTTCACAGACAATTTAATCTTCTGAGCCTTGCGAACATACAGCCGTACACTGAGGGGGTGTTGCTGTAGGCTAATATATTGATCAGTTCCATTTGCCGTATAGCTGTGGCCTTCTGCTCTGGCTGAAATAGGTTGAGTGTTTGTTGATACTGCCATATTATTATTTTTTAATACACTGGGAAAAAAATTAATTCCAACTTCTTTTACATACGTCATGTATATTGCCAGTGTTGATTGCTTCCGCACATGTAATGTAAACTGTCTGTGCATAGTTCATGGCCTGTGCCGCCTCTGCTTAATGAAAAGAAGTGTTGCATTTAAACAGATACAGATCCACTCAGAAAGACAAAATACCAGCCCTTGCAACGTATAATTCAGACCCAACCTTTACATCACAGGTCATCTGAAAGTCTCAGTCTATCAACAAATGCTGTTTAGTAATAACCTACAGAGGGTTCCCAGTATTAGGAAATCTATTAGAGCTCTTACTGGCTGCACTCCCAGTGGCTTTTGCTTCTCTTCTCCATGTGGACCTCTTTTACCAAATCCTGTAGAGCTTTTAGTGATGAGGGTGGTTTTGTTTTCTTTCTTTTCTTTTTCTTTTTTTTTTTTTTTTTGAAATGTTAGAAAGTGGGCATTTGGCACTGCATTTTAAATCTGAAGGTTTTTTTTTTCTAATGCTAGTAACTGATAAAGTAGCTTAGACTGCTTTCCTGCAGTCTTGAGCATAATAAGAAATAAGGCTGGCTTTACCTTCCCCATTAACACAAAAGGGAGGGAAATTAGAAATGAGGGACCTTGGCTGTAACGTCAAAGTGCCGTGCTTTGGCCTAGAATTTCACCAGCCTGCTGCACTCCCACAACATCTGCAATAAAGTTCTTGTCTCCGTTTTATATCTTTGACATTGAAACAGAATATTTGGCCTGAATTTATGTAATTTGGCCAGACGCAAATATAATCCATGAATAGTAGCATTCAGCTTCTAAAATCAAACTGGAGGACAAGATCTGCTGCGGGATCCCACCCACCACCACCCAGAAATACGTCTTTGCCTGCCATGTCACTGCAGGGGAAGCGCTGGTGGGTTAGCAAGTTTATGGAATTAGCTTGTTTTTGAACCCCAAATACGTTATCTTTCATGAAGAGAAATATGTAACTGATCCGCTAGATAAAACTAGTTTGCTGGCCAGTGTGTGCTGGCAATCTAAGAATCGGAGTAGTGATACAATGCATGTTATTTGGCAGTGTCCTAATACTAGAAAAATTTGGAGAAGTGTTACAAATGCAACAGAAATAGTACAGAACAATGTTACCAGCTGAGTCAGAGTGCTATTTGCTGCATGATTTTTTTCTGCTATACATAGGATTGCAAAGTCTTCTACTCATCTTCCCCCCTCCTTTTTCTTTTTCTGTTTTTTAAATTATGGACTGCAGTTGCCCTTGTTTGTGCAAAGAAAATGATCCATAGAAGGTAGGAACGTTCTTGGGTATGTTTGTTGAAAATATTGGCGTTTTGACATGGCCAAAATTGGTTCGTAAGTATACAAGATTGGCTCACGTATACAAGATGAATTACAGAAATGAAGAAGTTTCAGCTCAGCCTACAAGAGAAAATGCAAACACAAATATGAAAAATGTGGGATTATTCGAAAGAGGAGTAAAATGGTTTTTTTTTATGAAGTTTGTTATTGCGTGTAATTTTATTTTGTTTTAAGATTAAAAACTTTGTGAATAATGCAGGAAACGATGCAGGGAAGAGATAAAATAGAAGTTTATTTTGGAGTGAATTTTACTACTGAAATGTTTACATTTTTGCAAGGCAAAATAAGTTTTAATAAAGAGTTAGAATCAATAAAACGTTAAAAGGGTTGTGATTAAAATAGCACAATGAAAAATACTGTTTATTTCTTACAGGCTTTTTTTATGCTTAAAAAGTGATAATTAAATATGAGAGCTTGCAGGATTTCAGGTCTGCAGGCCTTTTGTGTCTGTGTCTCTCGCTCACTAAATGTGGGAGGGAGTGTTGAGGAGTTCCTGAAGAAACAAACAAGTAATTATTGTTAGAGGGAAAGTGGTTTTGATATGTTCGCATATCTGGTGGTCTGCTCGTTTGGGCATCTTTCTTATTCAGCATATTACCTTAAAGTTATTAGTTTGTGTGCTTCATATTTCTGCATCTGGTGTAGCAATATCAGCACTGTTTAAATATGTGATTTGCCTGTCACCTGTGTTTCAGCCGGAGAGAGATCAAGTGCACATAAATGAGACCAAAATGTACTTTATGTGGGGTATTTTGCTGTAGTATTTTATGGTTTAAAATTACTGAATGTAAACTTAAGAAAAAAAATGAAGGAAAATAAGAAAAGGAAAAGAATGAAAAATACCCCCTTCATTTTATCCTTCCAACTTCGAAGTGTGCCGGGACTTTGTCAAATTCCCGTTAAAATAAATATGTCAATTTCATCTCTCTTCCAAATTCATTTATCATGCTTTTTTAAAAGGTGTTTTCTGCTTTACCTGATGTTTAAATTGGATTCGCTCGTTTATGCTGTTCTTTGCTGTATCCCCCATGTTTTTCTTAAATGAATTAGTAATGACAGCGTACTCCATCATACCCTCTCTACAGCCACTTTAAGGGAAGCCTGGTGATCTAAACCTTTTAACCTATTAAAGATGATTTTCCCCAATTGAATCAGACCCACCACAGGTGTAATAACTAATCATTTAAACTACACCTGCTATTATGTATTTTTAAGCCATTATGCGTGTTGGATAGATGATAATTCATGTTTATTGCATTGTCCAATGGATCCGTTTTGCCTACACTAGCCTGATTAATGTATTTAAAGAAATAAGAGATGCAATTTAAAAAAAAAAAAAAAAAAAAACATTGATGGAATGCACCGAGGAGTACATTGAAAGTGCCATTAAACCCATCAGAACTTTGCTCTCTGACCAGAAATGCATATTCGAAGGCTTTGATTCAAACACAAAATGAAACTTGGTGATTTCAATAGTGATGCTATTTTGTCTTTCTTTTTCTGCTGTGAAAATTTTTGAAAACCTTTTCGGAACTGAATTTCGGAAAGTGTTTTATGTAAAACTCTTCAAGAGCTACCTAACGTGGGCCTACTGTATGCCGCCATTTTAGGAGAAGGCACAGGCCTCTGTCTGGGGGGAAAAACCTCTTCCCTGTTTATGCATGGTTATTTTTAACTAGAGAGGAAGGAAGTCATCTCTTCCAGTAGTTCGCATAGATGTGTCCATCTCCTACATGCTGTTAGATTTAGGCAAATTATTCCCCCCGATGCCACAATCAGAACAGATGCCTTTGTACAGAAGTAAATCGAATCAGCTGTTTTTCACCAGTGCAGCAGCATGTAATAATGTGTATAACAATATAGGAGCATATGTGGAAAGTTGACCTGCTACACAAACAAAAAAAGGAAATACCTGTCACTGGCACTAAATCCTAATGTGAAAAACCGGTGCCATTGTTGCTGATGCCGTTCAGTGTTATCCCAGACTTTATCCTTTGTTTGGATAAGTGAGTTTGTTTTAAGTGCTATGACACCTTAAAGAAGCACGTAGAGGAAGTCGGTCATTAGACAAAAATGATCTGTGATTTCTACCAGAGCGGAACATAAAGTAACCACTCACCAACCCACTTATGTCATGAGAAGTGACTTTTTTGATATTTTTGTTGTGTGATCCACAACACGGGAAGTTGCTTCTTTTCCAGTCGTGACAAGCTGAGTTTTTTTTATTGCTGACAGTAAGTTGGAATGATGGCAGAAAAGGCCTTAATCTCTGAGAATTCGCAGGGAACTTTAAGTCAGAAAGAAAGGAATCATTCTTCCTAGTAAGAGCCTACTGTTGCAGATCGCATGAGATGTCTCAAGGTTGCCATCAACTATAGGAGCCAACTTAGGTAAGAAGATCACTGTAAATGACAGAAACTTCTGAGAATCTTAATAGAGATTTTTGTACAGGTCGAGCTGCTGAAAGAGCAATTCAAACAGAAACTTCTAGGTTGAAATACCATAATTTGCTGATTACAGTTTAGCCACAAACACTGATGGTTGTTGAACCATCTCTGAAAGTTGGATCTGTGTCAGCTCCAGACTGTCTCCATGTGTTAGATTCGATGCCTTCTTTGCAGTACAAAATGCATAATGTAAAATACGAATTTGACCATTCCTAACTTGGATCTTTTTCTCTCTTCTGTTTCTCCAATCCTCCTACCCTCATCAGATTGTGACAGCAGTGAAGTTTTTACAGAATCCACGAGTCCGCCAAAGTCCTATTGCAACCAGAAGAGCATTTCTGAAGAAGAAAGGTATGGACTCTTTAAGTTTGTGGTCTCAGTGATAATGAGGGAGTTTGAGTTAGGGTTAAAGCCAAGAAGTATTTCTATGGAAAATTGGATTCTAAGAACAAAGCAGGTAGTCTGTCTGAGGGGAAAAAAAAATGTTTTTAAGAAATACCACTCTTCCATACTGACTAGAGCAATATTGGCACCAGATGTGGAATTGTAGAACACAGAAGACACATTGAAAGTTCTTACGTTAACTATTATTGCACATTTTCTGAGAGGAGGACAGTTCAGAGTTGTGGAATAGTTGGCCAGTTCTAGTCTTCGTGATGTTGGCTTTAGAATGACCAGCTTCTAGGTGAAAAGGTCGATTGTTTCTGAAGAGAGCCAGAGAGAGGAATGAAGGGCAAAGGACTTTGTAAAAGTAAACAAGATCAGGGTAAGGTTAAGCTTGGGGTCAACCTGACTTTCAGGCTGAAATGGTAAATTACTGACTGAGTTTAGTCCTTTTCTATAGCAGGGAAAGAACAGATCCTGACAAATCCTATATTGTCTTAGACAGGTGGAACATACTTTTTGCATTGCCTACTGAGAATTTATTTTACTTTCTGATTTATAAAGGAACTACCTTTTTTTTATTTTTTTCTTTAATGTAAAGTTTTGTTCGACAACTTAGAGTGCATTTCAGGTGAAGTTCACTCCATATTATGCTGCCTTCCATATTATGCTACCTTTCTAGGACCCTATTGCTTAAATCTTTAATGTAAGATGTAAATAATAAGGACAATCATACCTTGGAGTTAATTACATGCGCTGTGGAGCACTTTAAGCACTTGGAATGATACTGAAAATACAAACTCCAAACTTCAGAGGGGAGTGACCCACTTAAACAGTGAAGTCATGAGTACTTCAGAGTACATCAAATTCTAAAGCTAAAGATCTTGGGCTTTAAAAAGTAGGGAAGCCTATGAAATACATTAATAAGTTTGAGGATATGAGCTGTTTATTGAGATGCCTGAGACCCAATGTCATGAGGAGAGTTTAAGTACACACACCACTCTGCTCATCTTGAATAGCAAAGGACCTAGAAGGCAGTGGCGCAGTCTTGTGTTTTAGCAATGCTGTCATGACAAGTAGTTCATGGATACATCAGTTTTAATGCGCTCGTCTCACTGCTTGTCCTAGCGCCGGTTAGAGTGTTCCAGCCACATAGTTAGGTACGTTGCTTGCCCTGCCCTGCCATCAGGATGGCATTAAAATTTGGAGCCTGTTGGCCGCTGTGCTCCATGAGTTTTTCCTTGAAATATGTGGACCTACAGGGAGTAATTAATCATAAAAGCTTGGGGATTTCAACTCTATCATCGAAGCAATGAAGCAAGGGAAAGCTGAGCCTAAAAGCTGTGCTGATTACCCGGGGTAACCTGATACAAAATCTATTGTTGCCGAGAGATCCTTAGCCCCCAGTATATCGTGCAATATTATAACTGCCTGATCTTCTCCTGTGCTGACAATGACCAGTTATTCCTCATTTTCTCTCTCAACACAGCTGGGTTAGAATTTCATTTGCAGAAGGTATTTAGAGCAATTTAGAGACAAATGTCTCTGGTGTTTGCTCTGCACTTCCCCACCGCAGGCTTCGCTGAACAGTTTTTAGTATCAGGAGCTCCATCTAATCTGTTTAATTTTAATAAATCCCTGACTGGGAGAAGAGGAAGGGTGGGGAGATGGAGGCAGAGAGAAACTGTGGCCCGACTAATACTTCTTATGAATTACTTGGCTAATAATTACTAAAGAGCAGAAATGGTTTGGTAGAGCTGTTTGTTTGTTCCTGTTTGTTAATTAGCCCTCCTTCCCTTTGTGCTAATTATTTGTTTGAAAACTGAACAGTAGGAGATAGGAAGGAGCAGGGTCCAGTAGCGCCTGTACCCAGTGGTCTTTGGAAATACGGCCGTATGGAATCTGACCACTGAGCTCACAACGTGAGCTCTGTCCGGTACTCGAGAGCAGAGTGTATGCACGTGCTGTAGCAGGTGGGGGCAATTATTCCTGCAACCTAGGTGTTCTGGCTAAATCCAGTCCTGGGTAAATGGGGATCGTACAGTTTGGTAGGCTGTTCCTGCTTTGCTCCGATACACAGTCACTGTCATCCCAATGACCATGTTTATCCCCATTTTAGAGAAAGTTGTATTGTCTGCTAGAGAAGTCCTCACTGTCAGTCAAAAAAAAAAAGCATTTTCTGTACAGCAACCATTTCAGTTACAAGAGTTTCTATTAAAATAACGTCGTAGGAAATTATACAGATACACCCTTGTGGTTTCTTCAGTCCAGGCTACTTCCAGCGGAACTTGCAGTAGAAGAGAGAGCTTTGATCTTCCTGTGGACCACTGAAGAATTTCAGTGGAGGGGCAAATCCATGAATTTTCATATCTCTAGTACACCATGTATGAACCTCATGTACACCATGTATGAACGTGCTTTTTGTAGTTGCTTTTGTGGAACCCTGCAGGAGAGGTCTCTGACTGCCCACTGGGTCTGGGTGAAAGCTGCTGCTGTAGAGAGGCCGGTATCTGGGAACGCCGAAGGAAAAGGCTAGGTGCCCTGCCCCTGCAGCAGCGTCCCACTGTCCCAGCTACAGCTGTTGTAGCCTACAGGAACAGAACTGGAGCATTACCTGTGGGTGAGCTTTCAGGTCCTGCAATCTCACTTCTGAGACTTACAGAGATGGTTCCGCCTTGAATTATAATTTTCTTCTCTTTTTTTTATAAGCATCCCTTTCCTAAAAATGCCAATCAAGTTTTATTTTCTTTTAATGCTCTTTAATATAGGAAGTGAGGTTCTTAATACATTTCAGTTCAGTAGGAGATGAAAGTTACTTCAGGATCATCAGTTGGACTGGGGCTGGCTGTGAAACAGGAGTTGCAGCAGCTGAAAGAAAGGAGGCTTCCCTGGGTACTCACAGGTCAGGGGGTTGCTGAACTGCTCTCAGGAACCTGGGATGAATCTGTTGATGACAGCTGGGAGAATGAGGGTGTCCTGAATTTGTAAAAAGGTCTTTCAAAAGTTAGATGAGATTTCTGTGTTGTCTTAAGCACTTTTAAACTCCCAAATACAGAGGCATTAATGAGAAACATGAAGTTATTAGAATCATTTATCATTTTCTTTGAAGCTTACACTGGCATTTTGTGTAATTTATGACATTTCCTCCTTTTTATCATGAACTTCTTCAGATGAAGGGAAAAACAGCTGTTTCCCTTCAGAGTATCTGAAAGAAAAGAAAGGAAAAAAAGATGCTGTTTGTTTTTTGTCCAACTCGCTGATTCTGCTGATGACATGCCACAGAATCAGCGGCGCCTTGGGAGTAATTAGACAACATGTGGGGTTTAAACCCTTGTGGAAATGTGTCTGTCATCTAACTGTTGTGCCTCAGATGTCCTGTACTGCTCAGCTACCCATCCAGTAACTCATGTGGTCTGTTAATTTTGTGTACTCTGAATCTGTAACTTCTGGCAAGATAGAGAGTCGGGGTGGAAGTGCACAATGCACATGGAGCTTCATTATTCGGGGTGCTGGTACCCGGATTTGTCCTTTGTATGAGTGTATGCATGTGTATATATATATATGTATATGTATATAAAAAACACAACAGGCTACATGCTTTCCAAAGCAATCAGACTCTTGCTTGGTGAGATGTGCTGCAGGCTGTTGGAATTGTTGTCTTTGTCTTTTTCCATCCTGTGTCTATTAATCTGTTTCAGTACTTCGGCTGATAGGAAGGGAGTTACTACACAAAGTTTTCTTCTGGGTCTCGCACAGCTTTTTGCAGTGCATCAGAGTTCCAGAAAATTATGCCAGTGTCAAGCTGTCAGGCTGTGGTGATTTCTGAAGAGATGAATAAATAATTTAATTTTACATGCCCCTTCCAGCCAGAGCTCAAAGATACTTGACTCCCTGGAAATAAATGCCATCAGCCCCAGAATCTCCAGTAGAAAACCAGCTGAATTTTCTTCTTCTTTCTGTAGTCTGCATTCTTGGAAGTCAAACCCTTGTCTTTTCCTCTTTGCCAAAGAAACCAAGGTGGATCACCTTGAGGACCTGAGAGAAGGGGGCACAGCCTACTGCTGGAGGGCTTTAAAGGAAGTAAATTCTTCAGCAGATTTCAATTTAACCCTCTTTTATTACTTTTCTTTTTTATAATTTAAGTCCATTTCATGAGGCAGTTTGCATGTCCTTGAATGGAATCTCGTTACCATGAAAGCTTTTTTAGCATTGATTTCATAACAGTCTTAATTTAATAGCGCCGTCATTACTGAGAAGCCCGGAGAGTGAGGCCCTAGCTTTCCAGGTCACTGACCTTTTAATTACAAACCTTGTTCTGATGGCCAGGTTATCGACTGGACAGCTCCCAGCTTCTGCCCCCAGCATGAAGATGAAAATAACTTTCCTCCCCCACTTCCAGAAAAGGGAGGAAAAGAAAAGTAACCTCTTGTGTTTCCAAAATTAATTTTCTCCTTCAGCTTTACTTTGTAATTAATTCTTTAACATGTCTCAGTGAAGCTCGAACAGTTTTTATAAAGCTTTTCCTACGGCAGAAAATACAATGCAAGCCGATAGAGTCCAGTGACAATTCATGCAAAAAATATAGTTGGTAATCTGTGCTGTCGAGTATTTGGGCCAACTGCAAGGGTCCTCCAAACCTCATTCTTCTCTAGAAATGACCAGTTTTGAGAAAAGAATGTGTGATTAGGCCAGAAGTGTAAACTATTCAAGGAATGCTAGGTGACTTGCCCTTCTCTTCAAACATGCTGGCAGGATACGGATTTAAGAGGTGGTGAAGAAAAGGAACGAAGACCTGACTTCACTGCACAGCCGATAGTGTAAGTGAGCACTTGTCTTGTTTTGCACTTGCAGATTGGGTAACTTGTTCTCTAGCTGTCTAATTAGCGTTCTGTGCTCGTGCCTGGGTAGACCTCATCACTTGCACATGCAAAGCTGCAAGTGACACCTGGAATTCAGGTATTGATTCAAAAAAGAAATGGCAAGAATGCACTTAGTGTATTAAGCATCTAGAACAGAGTACTTCAGAGCTGAAAGTCCACTCCATGGCTAGAACCAGGCAGGGTGTGCTTTCTGATTAGTACAGGAGTTTGGAACAGGTGTTCAGGCAGCACAGAGTACGTCTAACAGCTTGTGTAGATGTACGGAAATGATTGTACAGGTTAAAGGAAAGTCAAAGTGCATTCTACATTTTCATAATGCTTTTCATTTGAGAATCTTAGAGCACATTGTACCCATTAACCACCGAAACTTTGCAGCTATTTGCATCAAGCACATTTGATGGTGTGTATAGGGTTATCAATATCTTGCTGTGCTTTCCACTGAAAAGCTTTCACTTCTGAGGTAGAGGACAGTGGCTATTTAACATCACTACATCTTTTTTAGGAGAGGAAATGAAGAATACTTTATCTAAGTGATCTTGCAGGGGGAGCTTTAGGGATAGAGAAAGTAATTACCGAGTAAAAAATTTACTAAGATTCTTGAAAAGCACTATGGGATATTTAATTACTAAAGATGCTTAGGCCTCTGTTTATGACTTTGAAAGACAGCAAATGTACCTTATAATATTCTGCTTAAGTTAAAGAAAAATATATCCTACACATGTTCTTGCTACCAGTTTGTTCTTTAGGTGCCACCCGTCCCCAAGCTTTGGGTCGATACAACCCTGCCTTAGTGGGGAAATCTGGTTGTATCCTCAGGGAACTCATTAGGGACCCAGAGAATTAATGCTTTCAATGCTAACAAACTCCCAACAGTTCCTGTCTCAATCAGCATCATCAGTCGTCACAGCCATTACTGGCACTCTGCTACGTTTACGCAATGCTGATAATGTTCAACGTACGAGGAAGACTTCCACCACTGGAGTTTCATAATCCAGAAGAATAAATGTGCCCATGAACCAGAAAGTAGTGCCACAGTTCTGTGTTTTGTATTAGTTGCCTTCTTTTTTCGTCCTGAAAGTGATTGAGATTCTCCATCCATCTGCAGAGAAGATGTCTCTCTCTCCTGCCAGTCTTCTGTGTACATATCTGTCACCTGCTGTTCAGCACCAGCCTATTCATCATGCTGACTCTTTTCCCCCATCAATTTTACCATTGCTTGTGTTATCTGAATTTGTCACGAACTCTACAGATTTTCTTGGCTTGTGTGCCAAGAAGAGACCTGCAGAAACACTGTTAACAAAATGTGATCAAATGATTGACCTTAGGACATCCCGGGAAATCAGGTACACTAATTCTTTGGAGATGTCAAGGTTTTTGGAAGGAAATCTTTATAATGGATAGAAAGCCTCAAGATTTGGAAGGAAGTTTGGAAAAAGGAAGCTATTTAGTCCCTATCCACGTGGAGAAATCAGTTCATATCTCATCTTTGATGTGTTCCAGTCACTAGTGATTCGAGAGAGGGCAGAAAAACACCTGGTATAACTTTAGGCATAGCTAACCATGTGACGACCTGTTAATGTTTAGAGTAGCCAGATGATTAAGGAAAACGTGTGCATCTGTGTGTTGATAGAAACTCTACTTGCTTACAAATGAGTTTATTTTAGAAGAGCATTGTACTCAGTGTACGTTTCATTGTTTTATAACAATTGTTTTTTGTAGCTCAATAGTATCTAGAAACTAGGTTGAACAATACATTTCTACCCCACTGAAAATTCTTAGTTTTTAAATGTTTTTATATTAAATTGGGTTTAACATTTAAAATCTCACTTTTTCAAATGAAATATTATTGATCCATCAGATCACTCTTTATTGATTAGGGTGGGGTATTTTATATTGTAATTGACAATAGTAGAGATTTTGAATTGTTATGAAATTATTACTTTGCTCCAGAACAGTTTGTTGTTGTTGTTGTTGTTGTTTGGTTTTGTTTTGTTTGTTTTTTGAAGGAACGCTTTCTCTATGAAAAAATGCTGTGCTGGACATTTGTTAACTAGCTCTGCTTGGAACTAAAAAAATCTTCTAGACAAGTGCACCAGCAGGACAATACATCACTGTTGTTACTGGGTAGCTCCAAGAAGCTTGTCATCTTGCACTGTGTTGTGCTTGCAAGTTCAGTTTGAATCTGCTAGACTGTGGCTCTGAACTCTGTTAGTATGTTGCTGAACATGAGGGGAAAAAGTCCTACTTGGGTTTGTTTAAAGCGAGAAGAAAAAAGGTAGGGAAGACTTCAGACCTACTAATCTTCACAGGGTATTAGTTTAAGCAAGTTTGTTTTAAACGGCTCTGATTCAAGCCCTGCTATTTATTATTGAAAACGTAGAAATCTCAGTGACTTTTTCTTTGGTTTCTATGTGAAAGATTGAGAAGGTGCAACAAAAGAGGCGCCCCTTTGGTGTTACTGACATTGTGAAGAAGCCATTGAGGGAGAGACTCTCAAATTTGATGTCCTCTAAATGCACATTTATGTGTTCTGTAACAGAGAGTACAAGTTACATTAGCGGTAACATCCTCCCTCTCTCACATCGGGCTCAACCTACAGTGATCTCGAACCATTTAGATGTATACTCCACAGAACACAAGAGATGATTCATTTAGAGTACATTGGGTGGGCAGTGTGCTACATCTCCTGCCTCTCTTGGGCCACAGAAATTCCCTGTGATTCCAGTGAAAAGTCCAGAATCACATTTGCTATGGTTTTGTAGCTTGAAAATTATTGATAAATTGGAACAGACTGTTTTTCTTCCTGGGAAGTTGTGTGTGCTCCAAAATATTAGTTGTAGGCTTAATTTTAAGAAATGATTAGAATGTCATGAGCTTAATGGTATCTCTTCACTTGGCTATCTGACAGTAACTACGTAATGTAAAAGAGCCGTTAAAAAATGGCTTTGCAAAATTAACTCCTGTTGCTCAGTGAGTGGGTTTTGAGTCATATCTGCCTTGTTTACTGTCAAAATAATATTTCCATTCCTGGTAGCATTGAAAAACCAATATGATTACAGCAGAGTGGGTTGAAGTCTATTCTGGAAGATGATGCTAAAATAGTCAGTTATATTCTGAGTCCTGAAATTGTTAACCTTAGTGATGGGCAAAAAAAGCACACATGCTAAGTCTGTCCTGTAAATTTAAGAATTTCTTTATCATGTTTTTTAAGTGAAAGTAAATGTAGAGTACCAAAGGAAAGACACCTTTGTAGCTGCAATCTAAGCACAGACGTTGAAGATCTGAGATACAACTGCTTGCTTGGCTTTGGGCAAGTTACCTGTTCTCAGCTTGTCCATCTGTAAAATGGGTTTAATTACCACTTTCACATCATCGACATAGTTAGATTTGTCTTAACTATGTTTATAAACTGCTTTGATATGCTTGTTTTGTAATTGTTGATGCTGCAGCATGTGTGATTTTCAGAGTTGCTTGCTGCAGTGAGAGCCACACTTTGCAGAGAATTTACTTCCATCGATTGTGTATAGGAGGGGAGAGCTGCAAACTTGAGAATGTCAGGATGTCACGGCTTGGGCAGATTGCGTGCAATCCTAATCCAGCCCTGCAGCTTTGACCTTTGAAGCAAGCTTCACCTTGAGACAGCTGAAGAAATCTGTGTTCGTTTGTATAAAAATATTTTTGTTATAGAAAGAATTCTCTCTTCATGGTCATGCAACCCAGGGTTTCCCCACAGTCTTCCTGGAGCGAGTGAAGGAATTCAGTTCCTGATCTGCTGTGTGGATGAACCTGGTTTCTAAGTCTAAAGAGACAGCCTTCTCTCTTGGGGCTAAAACAAGGAGTGTAATTAGGTTAATCTGTGTTGCTCTTCTGCTGAAATCCATCTCAGACCTAATGATACTTTCCTGTTAGGAAAGATAAAATAAGTTCCTGTATGAGATAATTCTCTGGGTTCTCTGAGACAACATTCCTACCCTGTTTAAAGCTATGTCTTGGGTGCCCACGAACGTGAAATCCCATTATTTATTTTTCTGCTACACACAGCTCTCTCTTAATTTTAATTTGGAGGGCCGTCATTCTTTCCATAGCTAAAAGGGAAATTTAGTCTTTGGTTCATTCTCTCCGATAGAGCCTGGTCCAGGCGAGACTCCACTCCCCTAGGAGGAGAGCAGAGAATTCATTCTCAATGAAATCTGAGGCTCTCTTAAGTAAAAGCTGTTGACTTTGTCATACTGTGCAAATGTGCATTGCTTTTAGCAAGACAATAAAGGGTAAATGGGGTGATCTCTGCTCCTGTGGAGAGGTCGGGTGGTTACATTACACAATCTTCTAGAGCATCTTGCAGCAAATACATGGGTTATATTAAAAGTTGCAATCATATCATTTTTTAAAAGTGAATTGCTGACCTTATGCAGTGGAATCAGCTTTATTGAATTTCGCCAAAAATGCGTTTATAATCCCCCCCTGCCCCCGCATACACATGATATTCATGTCCTTGCTGCCCATGTGGAAATGTCCCTTTTTATGGTGATAAAATTAAATTTGTCTTTGTCTCTGCCTTGCCTCACCTTTTAAGATTCCATCCTTAAGAGACACCGGTGGATATCTGTACCAGAGAATGAAGATGGGCAATATCTCTGCATGGGTGGCTGGCTGATCGCGAGCCAACTGCCACGGAACAAGTAAATAAGCTTTTCACATTTAGAGGACAAATAAAGTTGAGGACAGGTGTAGTATGGGTATTTTTCTAGGAGAGTTGTGGCCTTAGCATAGGTAACGATTTGTTTTTACTTAGAAGTACTTAGTCCTTGCTTCTAGATTTTTTCCAATTGCCATGCAATACAAAATGTAAAATCCACAAATAGATCTTGTGCTACCCAGGTAATACACGTTATATGTCTTTCTTCATTAATAACTAAGCATAAAGCCCTCTAGTCTGTGGCCACCTGCAGCCCCCTCCCTGAATTCATTGGAGAGAAAACAAAACAAAACAAAACAAAGTGTTTTGCAGCATGCTCAAGAATTTAACAAATATGCATTTCATATTTGTATACCACTTTGCAAATTCAAAGTACTCTACAAATATTAACTGACTAAGCCTTGCAGAACCTTTTGTGGAATGGCAAGATGATAAGATTCATTTCATGTCCTTCTATTTACATTTTCTCTTCTTGGTTAGACCTTTATGTTCTCTCAGCAATTTGCAAACTCCAGACTTTAGTGGGAAGCAGAGGAATTACCATCCCCATTCTAGATGGGGGAAACTGACTCAGAAGCATTAGGAACAGTTAGATCCAAGATAATCCTGACTCCCAGTCCTACAGATAGATAACCATGCTGTGCTACACTGTGTGGTGAACTGATGTTGCATTTTCAGTAAAATTACTCAAAACACTCCCATGTTTATCCTCCCCAGGCCCCAGCTGCTTTGGGGCGTGGGGGTTGAGCTGGTTGTATTCAACAAAACCAGTGCAAACCATCCAAGTAAATGGAGGGGCAGGCTGGCCTCTGCGACACTTGCATGTCTCCTTCCTCCAGCGTCTCCCCCAGCCTGTCTTCTTTTTATTTAAAAGGTAAGCTGCTCAGAGGTGCAGAGTATCAGAATACCATTGCTCCTGCACTTCAAGTAACCAGGAGAATGCAGCTGTTAAACTCGGAAATATAAAATACATGTTTAAAAGATGACTCTGTATGTGTTTAAAAAAGAGAGCGAGAGAGAATTCAAGGGAACCAAAAAATAGCAGCTTCCATTACTGTAATTAAACGGCAGCATTTAACCTATCAGGCCGTTGCGTGTATGTGAGAGACGAGCAGGGAGCTGCATTTGAAATGATCACCGGCTTCCTTGGGGGATAGAGTAGTTAAATAATTTGTTTGTGAGGTGTGAGTTCAGTGTCGGGTAAAGCAAGTGCGTACGTGTGTGTGTGTGCAGCCCAGAAGCTGGGGCTGGCGCTGTGCGTACCGAGAATACCCAGGAGGGTGGCAGCACCGGCGCCTGTCCCGTCGGTCCGAACGCGATCTGCCCTTGCCCGGTTGTCCAGGTACATTCAGGGTCGGGGCCTCCCCTCGCCCCAGGTGCTCTCAGAAAGGGAGAGCTCGTTTCACGGTAGGCCTCCTGAGACAGGCAAGAGTAGCAGTAAAAGAAAACCGGGGAGGAAATTGGAGCCCTTTTGATGAACTTCATCTACTGTGGTGGGTGCGAAGGGTAATCATCTGTTCTGGCCGGTCGTGGGCATGGCACTGGGGAACGCGGGGGCTGCCGTCCCTCAGGGACCAGGGCTGAAGCTTGTACGCAGAGATCTGCCGCTAAATGTCGCCTCAGAGAGCACCTTCCCCTGCAGCAGCGTGCCAGTGGGGCCTGGCCTGAATCCTGTGCCTTGGGGCCGTAGTTTGCAGATTTAGATGGAGAGACAGGGATCTGCAAAGCATGTCCTTGGCCCTTCATTGCTCACCCCTGACTCTGTAAGTAGCTCCTTGTAATGATATTGATTCCCATTTTGGCATTCTGGAGAGGAGACACATTCTTAGGTAGTGCCCAGAAGGACATATCTTCCCATTTTTCTTCAGTCTCTTTTGATTTGTGAGGTGATTCCTTTGTTTAGGGGATATCCCCTGACCCTGGAGCTCCCACAGGTATCCTCATAGAGTATGAGCTGATACTAGTCACAAGCTTTTCAGCTGCTCCAGCTGCCTCACCTACTGATCTGACTTGTGTTATATTGCAGTAACATGCCCACAAATGTTTCTTAATCTTCCCTCCAGTTTCTGTGTGAATTCTGTGTAGCCACTCCTGTTTTACTCCTGGGCTGGAACTTTTGTGAGACACTGGAAGAGAGCAGTCTTCAAAAAATGTACTTTGAGATTCCTATTTTGAACATTCAACACCAGTGACTGGATTTTGAGGGCAATGCTTGCACAAAGGGAGACCAGAGAAACACCAGGTATTTTAGCCAAAGCAAAGCACAAATTCGGGTACTTGCGTAGTTTGATGTGAGGTGGAAATCCAGAAGTGTTACCAAAGATGATGTGCAAGCAGAAAAAAAGTCTAAACTTGTTACTTGAATAAGTTACAAATGCCTTACATAGCTCAAATGCACGTAATGTATGCATAGATTCTGAAAACCATCAGTTACGCTTTGTACATGATAATTCTCCTGTCAGTCTCCAACATTGTACAAAGGATGTTGTGTAATATTATTCCTGTTTTACAAATGTAGAAACTGAGGCAGATGGAGGTTAAGTGACCTACCCAAGGTCAATAGCAAGGCTGGGAATAGAACCCAAATGTGTAGAGGCTTTTTATTATACTAATAAGGAAACTCTGGAGGTGTGTTTGGCATGGTAATCGGAACCCTAGAGAACTAGAAGCAGTTAGTATGTTCTGTGCATGTCCTGAGGGAGCAATGATGAAACTCCTTTTGTACCTTACCACTCCAGTTCTCCGTGTGTGGTCACCATAGTTTTTCCACCACTTAACCTCGTTATTTTTAGTATTGTTAGCATTAGTTGTCCTTCGGGCGTTTTATCCAGACTCCTTTAATTTTCTCCAGAACTCCGAAGAGCTGCTGAAGGCACATGGGGAGAAAAAAATAACAATAAACAATCCAAAAGATGAAAAATGAGCTTTTGAAACTATTCTGCTGTTTTGTTGACTTGTCCCCTAATGTTTTTTGTCTTCGCTCTTCTTTTATCATGAAGGTCCCTGCTTGAATGTATAATCTTGGTTTCTTAAAAGTTCATTTGCTATTGTTCCTTTCTTCTCCACCCAAGATTAACATCCTGTATGATGACATAGATGGTTGTTGTCTAAATGGACGCAGTGTAACCAACAAAATTGTGAAGGGTGGGTGGAGAAATATTTATACAGTTGTGTTAAAAATTACAAAGTAGGTTTGCCTTTTAAACAGAAGGTATTTCAACACTTATTGGCAGCATCAGCCTTTAATTTTACAGGTGGCTAGCTTTGTAGTAGCATTCAGCAAACAATATTTTAATGGCATGTAAAAAAATTTCTCTAAAACAAAAGAAAGAAGAACGAGGGTGATTTATAATCTGTAATGAATACTTGCTGACATGTCTTTTTATAATAGTGTGCTAGTGTCTGTGTCTTTCTGGGGGAAATGCAAACAGGATTTACCTGAAACGTTTATGCCATAATAATCAAATGTGTAGTACTTAGATGTATTTTTCTTAATTGTGCTTATCTTCTCAATGCTGTGATACCTGACTCCTAGGTGTCTAACATCGATTCCACTTCATAGAAACTGGGTTACAGGAGCAAAGTCACTCTATGAGGTTGTGAAGAAAATGTTTGTCCGAAAAAGCACTTAGATTTCTGCATTCGTGGCTACTCATTTCTTTTTGGCTACTCGTTTCGTTACATTTCCATGTATTTTCTCATTCATACTTCCATATGTTTGTCCACTTTCTTAGGAAAGTGCAGCTGTAGGTACTGTTCTCAGTGCTCCCTAGAGCAATGCTTTCTGACAGGGGGCACAGCAGCACTGTTGTGCTGCATATTCAGCGTTGCCATTCTGTTCGTTCTTCAAAAGCTAAAAGTTCGTTAAGTATACACCCTGTATGATTTTTCATGTGATCAGTCTAGACTAATGGGTTTGTTCTGTTCCTTTCTAAAGCTAAAAGTTTTAAAAGTAGAAGAGGAAGTAAATAACATCAAGGCAAGTTGCTCTTTACGTTGCAGTTCGTCTTAGTCTGTAGAGGGTACTCTGATGGGTATTGTCTAAGGTAAGAAATGTGCAGATGCACTTGTTAGTGGGTGTTTGGGGCAATCAGTAGTTCCAGAGTAATGTAAAGAACTGGGAATGGTACATCAGGACAGATTTTCTCACTCTTTTGTATAAAATGAGGTCATCCTTCGGATATCATGACAAATCTGGTTAAAGAATTCCTTGCGGTGGCTTGAACATGCTGTTCTCTTACACAATTACTTTCTCTTGAACTCAGAGTTGGGGAAAAAAAGAGCCTGGTTCTAGAATTTCACACCAGTCTGTTCTAGAAATAACAAATCAGCAGTGGCTTCTAATCTGGAGTTATTCCACATTAGGGCCAGTTTTCTAGGTCAGATCTAATAGGGGCCATACTTGGTCTTGTGCCCCTGAAAGGCTTGGTGGTTCTTTGCTGCGATAACAAAGATGTTGGGTTTGCAGCCGTCTGGTTGCCTTCAGATCTTCCACGCTGGCTCTTTCTACTTCAGTGCCAGAATTCGTGTGACATGCTAGTTCAAGTTGTTTCATTTGAGTTGGAAATACAGTTTAAAATTGGAGTTCTGAAGGCAGATCAAAACCAAACCTCTTATACTGCCAGTGTTTTACCTTACCCGAATTTAAGACAACCTCTTGCTTTCCCCTTAAAAAGCTCCGAAAGATATTATCACAGATCAAAGAGTAGCCAAAGGCCAATTGTTTTGTTACTATTGCTCAACAAGCTGTTTAACAAAATATTTTTCTTTCACATAAAGTAAATGTATATGAAGCACAAACATTTTCTGAGATTGCTATTTTTAAAATCTGTGGTAAGTTTTGTTAATAAAGTCTGGTTACTAGGTTTTTGAAGTTAAGTGCTGTCTTCCAAATTGTTCTACTTTTGGAAATGAACCTGTAGAAGAAATACATATCTTTTCGCATTTATAAAATGCTTTTTTGTTGTAGTTTTTCAATTTAGTAGAAGGGAAGTTTCATAGACCTGCTGTGTACTGTGGTTAAGTTGCTTCATTTATGCATGCAGTGTTCTTCCTTCCAGCCTGTCGTTCATTCACATGAACTGTTGAGGCTTTGGGTCTGGCTGCCTTCTACTCTGTTTCTGCACAGTGCCTGGTGCAGTGAATGCCTTTTGGAGCCTCTAAGGAGTATTATAATATACCAGTAATGAGGATCAGGAACCATCACCATGAGACTTGTTTCTCTGCAGGAATAGCAGCAAGCATTTGCAGATCACAGGCTGGGGTATGCTTGGAAACTTACCTGTTTGGTGTATCTAATGTTTGTTTTCTCTGAATGCATAGCTTTATTTCTAGGAAGGTTGTCAGTTGTGGTAACAAATTATGACAGCACTATGGTTACTAGAGTAGCGTCTCTTCCATTATCTGGATTTTCTGCCCTATGCAGGCTTCTTTTAAACAAATGACAGAGCTTTGGTAATGTTCCATTCCTGATAAATTACCCTAGAAGTGGCATCTTGGCATGGAGTCTTCAAAGCCTTCAAACCCTGAGGTAGATATTCATTTAAAATCATTTACAATATGCAGAGGTTTTTGTTCTCCACCTAGTATTCTTACATCATGTGCTGGCTGAATTGGATGTCCTGCATTCCCCTGTTAGAGGATTGGCTTCCAATTTAGCCCCATGTGCTGCCTCTTCATCACTAGTGTGTCACAGGCAAGTGCAGACATCTTCTACCGCTGTCCACTCAAAAGAGGCTTTCTATCAGATACTGTTCTTCTGCTTGTGTGATAATAGAAAGGAAAGGCTGCAGGCAAGAGACCTGTAGATGATGATAAAAGGAAATTTCCCCCTATTTTTAGAAGGAGAGATCTTTATTTATGTTACAGAAAGACTCATTTCTTCTGTCTTTTTTGCTGATCGTGGTATTCCTAGAATGGCTCTGTAATAGACAAGTCTTTGGAAGAAGCTACCCTAGACTGAAGTTGCACTGTGTTTTTGCATGTCCTAGTTACACAGGTATTTAACTGGACTGTGTAACAAAACTTCTGGTCCTGCAGTTCAGGTTTCTGAGGACTTCTGGACATGTCCTCTTTGATTTAGAGTCATGTTGCTGGCTGCCCTTTTTGTAGTTTGAACTTTCTGTGAAGCAAAAATTGTGCCTGTTGAATTATGCTGTCTGCTAGTTGAAGGTTTATTGTAGATTAATTCAAAAATGAGGCGTCCAAATCCTGTTAAGGCTGTGATAGTACTGCATCTAATAGGACTTCTGCATTTCAGAGTCCTGGGTCTGAGTTCCATTATCCAGCGATTTTGTCCTGCGTGTCGTTCCTCATACTCTCCTCTTGGTGCTTTGGCCCCTGAAATATGTACTGTAGTACTGGGAGCTTTTACATAAGGTGTCCCTTCCTTTTTTCCTATGTGGAACAGAGATAACATACTTCATATGAGCAAGGAGCAAAGAGCTTTCTCTACGTTAGAAGAGGAAGACCTGACCTCTCTTACTGCAAGTGAAACTGTATCTTCCCTGCCTTGAAACTACCAGTGAAATACATTTTGCACTGACTTATAATGCTGTGATTTATGCTGTGATATGCTTTGTGATATTACAATGTCCTTTTGCCTTTGTGTTTGATTTTTTTCCCCCTAATAAATTTTAGTGGGTATGTTGTCAGTGAACGGGGGTATTTACCCTAAATGCCCATAGGAAAATGAGGCATTCTCCCCGCTCTCTGTTGCACAGAGGAGTCCTGTGCATTCTTTTTTTCCTCCCATTAATCTTACTGCATTTTTTTTTTCTGTACCTTTCCTCCTCCATTTGAAACAGTATTAACAAGGGAGATATTTTTAAATAAGAAACAACTGGAGGGAAACATTTCTCTCTTGGGTGCATTCACATACATGTAACACACACACAGAAGAGTGACCAGAAGCAACTTTTTCTTTGTGTATTTTGAACTTCTCAAATATAGAAAACTGAGAAGAAAAGTTGTAGTACTTGTTCCTGTTTTTTCTATTCCAAAACATGCTAAGCAAGCAGGTTGCCCTTTCTTGTTCAGAGTGGAAATACTTTGATCCAGTTTTCTGAAGACAATACTCATTTCATGAGAATATTTAATCAGTAGAAAATAGGGAGGATTTAGTTTGTTTGTTTAGTATTTAACCAAGTGAATAAGGCAGATTAGGGGAGGGGGGGGACTGGACCCATAAACAAGGTGATATATAATATTTTTTTTCGTTCTCCTTTTAAATAAATACCGATCAGCTTTATGTTCGGAGACAATAGGAGCCGTTGGCTTAAATTTGCAGTTTACTGTATTTATGGCTGTAATATCAAGGTGCTGCCGTCGTAATTTCATGCCCCAATGAGAAGAGCAAGGTCGAAGCAAATGCTTCCATCGGCATCTGCTAACACACTAACTCATAAACAAGGCCCGGCTGGATCAGGTGGCACGGAATAATACAGGCTAATGAAATACAGCACAGCTTTCCATTACTGTTAGTTTTTACAGTGTCGTCATTACGTGTAATTTATGTTTAAAAAATTCAATTTTATACAAGGCTCTGGGAAATAGGGGTCTGCAGGTCACCCGACGACTTTTAACGGCTCTGAGAGTCCTTATTGCACTCTACTGTTCCAACAAAATGTTAATAATAAATAAAAAAATTCCTCTTTTACTTTTTCTCTGGTTTGCATATCTTGCTCTGTCCTTTTAATTACAAGTGGCCTGAGGAGAGTTTGGGGCTCTGGATGATGTCGGGAGTTATCCTCTTTACTGATGCTCCCGGAGGGGGGTTACTATCTGCTTGCTTTTCTTTTGTCTATCAATCACCTGGGGTCCTGTAAATGGAGTAAACACAGCTGAGGAGAGGGAGATACTTAACAACCTCTCTCCCAAACCCTCACCCTCTGACATTGCCCTCCTCTCCTCCATTACACTTCATTTTATTATAGACTCCAAAAAGCCTGGCCAGGAAGAGAAACTGCTGCCAGGCTTATTTATTTATTTATATTTGTAAAGCCAAAATACTTTTTTGTTTTTAACCTTTTCTTTCCTGGTTGGCTCAATGTAATTCTTAGCATTGTATCATCAGTTAGGTTTTCCTTCCTCATTTTAGTGCAGTGTTGCTGAGGTTAGAGCACCTTTATCAGTTCTAAATGCTGCTTAGGCACCCTGATGTATTTAATTAAGTATAATAAGCGTATAATGTTTCTTAAAAATTGGAACTGCAGAATTAGCAGTCCCCTAGATGAATAAAGCTGCAAGAATTCAAAGCCCTTTCAGTAACTTTTGAAATGATTTCTATGTTTGCATTTTTCTGCCAGACAATTGAGACGACTCATTCTCACTTTGATGTTTGGGTTTCTTTCCCCAGTGTTTGAGCTGGAAGTGCAGCAGTAGGATGTTTACGTTCAAATAAAGTGTCTCAGTGTAAATGAAGGGTAAGAAAAAAAATCAGTGATGTTTTTGAGACCTTCGGTTTCATTAGAAGGTTGGGTTGGGATTGGCCTTGTGAAAGCCCCCTGAACACGGACATGTGGAAGAAAATGGAGCAGGAGCCTATACCTTTTGACCCTTTTGAAATGCGTTAAACTAAGCACAGAATAGACCATAGGATTAACATTTGACAAAACGAGTCACCCAGCACTGCGTGCAGCTGACTGAACAGGTGGAATCATTAGTCTGGATCAGATCCCAGAAGGTTTTTATGATGATTCTTTTAAAATGTGGCCGTGTTCTTTCTGAGCAGGGTTGACATCGTGGCTTCCAGGAACAGGAGCGTAATGTCGTTTCAGGATGTCTACAGTAGGTCTTCCTTTTAGTCATGTGCTTCTCTGCCCGAACCTGGTGCAGCCATACGGTTAGTTGTAGCTAAACAAGTTGTCCAGATCTGTTTTGTTTTCTTCTGAATAGGAAGGGTGTGCATGTGTGGGGTGAACAACAACAGAAAACCCACCCTGCTTGTCTCTGCAAAAGGGTAGGTGTGATGATTGCTCCAGGGGGGGCTGTCAGAGCTGTAATAAAGCTGGAAAAGCACCAAAGGAACTTAATTCTTACCACCACCTTTCTCTGTTATGGCAGAATACTTTCTGTCCTCCTAACCAGAAATTTTCTCCTTAAAACTAATGCTGCCTTCAGCTTGGAAAAATGTTGCATGAGTTACCGGATTGAGCACAGCAAGGGAGAACATAATGTAGAAAAAGATATGCTCAGTGGATGGGAAAAAGAGTTGTCGCTCACGTCTCCTGAGTTTTAGTTTCTGACTGGGTCAGAGGTTTGGTTCTGACCTTGGAGCGCACCTCATATCTGCATGTCTCGCTTCTTCATCTGCAGGTATGGACAGCAGTACTCCTCTGCTTCAGAGTGGTCATAAGAGGAAAATACTTTGATGTACACGAGGCCCTGAAATTAAATAGCAGTGGATATTGTAGAAGGACTTAAACAGACAGTCAAGTCTTAGAAGTTCTTGGACTTAGGAGCTTTTTGTACAACAAAGGTGCGGGCACCAAGAGATGTTTCTGACAACCCATTTTATTCCCTGACTTGCTCCGATTCTCTGTTTGACTACAATTTACAGAGGCTGAGTGATCCCTGAAAATTGAGTGGCAGCAGTGACAATCACAAAAGAGGGTCAGCAAGAACCCTTGAATGCAAAACAATCATGGGTGCTGGATAATTCAAATCAACACCCCGAAGCCTGCAAAGGAAATTTTAAGGCTTTGTGAAAATTATGACTAATTCTTTGCTAAGGCTGTGGCACTGAAGAGAAATGAGATGGATGGTTGGGGGAAGGGAATAGGTTTGCATTCTGTAGGGCTGTGAAGACAGCTTCCTTGCATCCTTCTCCTCAGCTCAGTCCTTGCTCAGTACCCTCTGCGGTTAGATTATTCCTTGCAGATAGCAATCAACTGGAAGGAAGTGTGTGTCTAATTTGCATGAGATTATTTAAAACAAAAAAAAAGGTCTGCATTAGTCAGGGTGATGGTAAACAACGCAAAGAGATGCCTTTTATAATATAGCCGTGGCTCAGCTTTCAAAGCCAAATATAATTCACTTACAATTGGCAGTTTCCTTTATTGTTCCTTTTAACCTTTTGCATTCTGCATGGTCTTGATCTTGCTGAAACTCTAGAAGAACTAAAACGTTTGTTTTCCAAAGTGTTGAGAAAATGGATTTAGAGCAATTCTTCTGTTAAACTGAGGTCATTTTCTTGACATACCTATTTGAGAGAGGATTATATTAGACACAAAGCTCCAGTTTTCATAGCACTGCTTTTGCATCCAAGGGAAGTGGTATTATTTTGGGGTTACCAACTTCCTACTAGATTAATATAATGAGTGGAACAGGGATACTTTTTCATGTAATACAGTGATAGCACTGTGATAAAATAAAGCAAGGCGAGATATTGGAACAGATGACTCTTTGAGCTGGTTTAGAAATACTCACTTTTCCATGCAATTAATACATCAAGGTTGAATAATCTAGGGCATAGAAAACTCACTCAGACCATATGCATACCTGTGTATAGGTGGTGAATCTGAAAAAAATAAAATCCGAAGGGAATTTTGATGAGTTAGTTATAAATGCCCAAGGACAGTCTTAGAATATCTTTTACATTTTTGTTAGTGGGTGTGAGAAATGACAGCCACGAAGACGAGTATATTTCTGAATCCACAGATGCCTCGGTGCAGTGCAGACTTACTCCATATGTATGCTTAAGGAATCAGCTCGGGTAGATTATTCCCTTGATGCTTGGAGGCCAAGATGACAGGGCCTTAAAAACATCTTGTTCAGGTGAATAAAAAGGAGGTGTTTCAAGGTGATGGCGCTCCCGGTCTTGTGTGATAATTAAGAAGGGAGGTAGTTGTGATGTTCTATTTTATGATGGCATTAGTACGACAAACAAGACCACTTCACAAGGCAGAATAGTCCAGGGAGGTAATAACATTTTTTACTTATTCTACTTTGCACAGGCTTCATACTGGGGACTCAAATGTGAAAGGTTTCCCATTGTTCTATTATTCACATTGGCTTTTTCTTCACTGTGTAGCAGGGTTTTAATAGAAACAGTGATATTGGAGTGTCACTAGTTGGCAAGACCAGAATAATCCTGGAAGTGTGTTTTATCTGTGAAAGATTTTAGTTTTTTTCTCAAGTAGGGTGAGAATCGAAGGGGGCAGTATGGTTGGGAAGCAGTGAGTATTATTTCCTGCTCTTTTTGTAGAATGAGTAAAGGATCCTCCATAACTTCCATACATTCCCAAATGTTAAATATTTTCAGATTTGCTATCTTTGCCTAGAAGTAGAACAAAATGCCCCCATTCTAGTGGGAGCCACATTTACAGCCAGCAGCTGATATTGCCTTGTGTGTCTGGCTCCATCTTTATGAAATTCCATAGTTGCTAGTGATCTGCAGTGTTGGCATCTGTTTATGCTTTCTCCTATATTGGATAATTAGGAGCTGGTTAAAACAGCTTCTTTCTTATTAGGATTTCTCTTTTTAACATGGATTAGACACCATAAATATTGTTTTTGTGACTAGAACAGTAGGCTGAGTTGATGCGTTCATGTGCCTTTTATTACTTTCACTGCAAGTCCATTCTATTCTGTGTGGTTTGGGTTCCTTACTGTTTGAGGCATGCATCAAATAAAAGTAAAGGGGTGATTTCATCAGACTGCAGGACCAGGGATTAGGAACTTCAGATTTCTGGTACAGTTTCTGACACTGATAATATTCTGTGATGTTAGAGAAATCACCTAACTTCTCTGCACATCTGTATCAGCACTGCACAGTGGATAGAATAGTAGTTAACCCACAAGAACAGGGGAAAAAAATGCTAACAGTTATAAAGGCTTCTGCAGATCAGAAGCACTGTGTTAGTGCAGTGTTATATTGAATAACAGTTCTGAGACAACCTTGTATATTAATTCCTGGCAATACTGTTTGTGCTATGGATTATTCTGTCTAGACCCCCAGTATGCAGTAAAGTTTAAGATCGTGAAAAAAAATAATTTTGAAGCTTTGGTAATATGCCCAGAACCCTGGCCATTTTCTATATTGCATCTCCCTGTGTTGTTGAGGAGCTAAGTGTTTTAAAGGCTGAAGCTCAGAAATTTCATCTGCCAGCAGTACTTCATGGACCTCGAGTGGAGGTGCTGGAGGGAAAGTATTCCTCCGTTTGCTCCCACTGCTGTCACACTCGTACCATTTTCTTCACTGTGCTCAATCCCTGCACCAACCATGTGAGAATCAAGCGGTCTGTCTCTTCTTTTCTAAATCTTATCCCTTAAATCCACATCCACACTTCCAGGCTCTGAAAGCTTTTGCATATGCACTGTATGTATAGTAGAAGGTCCTGAAATGCTTCAGATGTTCCTCATAGCAGGGACGCTGGCTTTCTATCTGCTTCTGTGCAGGAGAATAACAGACAAATAATACCCAGCTCTCCTGCCCCACATCATGGTTGCCGTCTGAGTACCGAATTCTTTTTCTAGAGGATGTTTTCTCCTCTTGGAAAAAAATAATCCAGCTGTGCTTCTTTCTTCACAGATGCTGGTCATCATGAATCCCTTAGCTGCTTTTCTTTTCCCCCTTGTTGTCCAAATCCTTTCCATATGTTGTGGCCAATTACAGATGGTCATCCTGGCATTTCCTGATGGCAGGAGGGACTGCACCAACGTGTACCATGTGTGCAGTGTGACTACAGCTCTGCGTGAAATAAAAAACAGGCTGCCCTAGGGCAATCTAATCAGGCAGCAGTAGGCCAGGGCAATGCTAAGCTGAAAGTTTGGGCTTGGCCTTGTTTTGATCTGTTTCGTTATAGTTTTATTTCCTCCTTGCATTCTGTGTCCCATTCATACTAATCACAGTCAGTCCTGATTTTTTCTTTTTATTTCTGCATTTGTCATAAAATAAAGCAAATTATTCCCGTCTTCGGAAACGATCTAGACTAATTAGTCGTCTAACCCAATAATTAGTTTTTTGTTTCCCTGTCTGTTTTCATGCATTATTGTTAGTTTTTTCCCCTCTTTTTTTTTTTACACCATTACAGATTAAAATGAGCCACATTTGCAGTTGATGGTATCTTTTTTTCGGGGGAAGAATGGAGAATTGCAATAGAAAGCTACTTCAAAAGCAGCAATAAACTCAAGGATAAATTAAGGAAATTGAATGAGCCACATTTGGAAGCAGCGTTGAGGCTAATATTCTGTCGCTTAAGGTTAAATTGCAACAGAGAAAGAGAGAGGGAGAGATTCCAGTGAATCCAAAATTGGGGAGGCAGTACTGCTCAAGTCGGTGCCAAAATTCTTTGCAGCTTGAAAGGGTTCTGCCTGGCTTGAGAATTTAATTATGCGTGCATCAAGTGGGTAAAGGTGCTAAACTGATCTCATTTCCTCTGCTCCCCCAGGCCTGACAGATGAAGAAATTGACCTGGCTTTCCAGCAGTCGGGCACCAGCACTGATGAGCCTCAGTCCCCAGGTCCTTCTCCACAGCTGGTGCCAGCTCAGCCCGCTCACCCCGTGGTGTACAGTAAGTAACCCCTTGAAAAACATCTGGTCATGTTGCTTTCTGCAATGATTTCTGCAAAAATTTCACACGTTTCTGTGCCAGATCCTACATTTCAATTCCAATAATACCGTAAATTTTGTCAGAATCAGACACCGAATGTTACTTTGAATGTACTCCGTAGCTGTTGATGTCTGTGACAAGATGGAGCCACAAGACCATATTACACAAGGAAAATTTGATACAAATGATCATGGTCTACGAACAAGCATCATAAATACTAGCCTATGACACCTCTTGGCATGAAGGGTTATAGTCAATAGAAATTAGCTTATGACTTGCTGTAAGGACTTGAAAAAGCATTTAGCCAGTGTAGGACCCAGTTTTCCCTTCTAAAACTAAGGGTCATTCTTCCCTTCATCAATAGGGCTTTCTAATATTTAGATCATTAATGTATGATAGAGATGATAGATTCTTGGATGAAAGGTGATGTAAAAGTGCAACATTATTACATCTTTAGGTATTACAACACTGGAGTCTGTTCAATAAACTGTCTGCAGCACATCATCACAAGGTTTTGCACCTTAGTTAGAGGACTTATTTTCTTAACTAGCCAAGCAACCAATCAGTTAATGTTGAACAGTTAATTGAAAAAGGTGTATTTTCAGCACAAACAACAAACCAGAATATAATGTCTTCAGGACTTAGTCTGTGACTTCCCATGTCTCTGGCACAATGAGTTTTAAGAGTGCAGTCAGGTTACAAATAATAATAAACGGTTAGTAGTGATGCTTATTTTTAACAGGATTTCTATCTTCAATCTTAAGATGTAAGGGGTGACAGCAGAAATCCTGTGTAGACTGTGTGGATAAGATTGTATGATTTTGTGTACAAAATACACTGCCAGAGAATTTTTAAAGTCCCAGCATAATCTGTGTAGACTTAAAATTTACATATATATTTGCATTTTAAAATAAACCTCACAAAAAAGTATCTAAGCTCCAAACAATAAAAACCAAAGTACACACCATTAAAAATCCATCAAAAGAAGCTGTTCAGCTCACATGTGTGTCTGGCAGTTTGAAAAGCACTTCACTTACCTGCCAAGTATTAAGAATTGGATTTTGATATTGTTCCTACACAGTTCGAGCTCAGACATTGACCAATGTAACAGTCTACGTTGGGCTGTGTTTATTAGTTTATGACACAGTTTCACTATTGTTAGAAATAATGCCAGGCTTGTTCTCCGAGATTTTAAATGCTCTGGTTTGCCACAGTTTGGGAAGAGAAACGTTTGTGTTGGAGTTGGGTTCAGAACCGGAATATTTCTTAGAGTTGTATTGGGTGCACTGGTGAACTCCAGGACTGAATTATTCCTCCTGGGCTAATACCGCTCTCCTGTAGTTCACAGAAAATGCCAGAAAAGCAAAATCTGCTGAAGCAACAGCGTTAGATCCCTGTTAGTGCCATCCCTTTGTTGTTCAGCAAATTCTTATCAGAACAAAACACTGGAAGAGTTAATTTTCTCTTATTTTATAGTGTTCCACTAATACAAGTAAGGCAGGAAAGAAGCGTGCAATTCAAACTGGAAAATGCTGTCGTTGTTAACACTTACAGCTTTTTCATTTTTTTTTCCTTTTTACTGTTTTGGATTTCCTCAAAGCACCAGCTCTGTATTTCTTGTTATTAGCTAACAATCCTAACTAATATTTAAAAACTAAACTTCCTAGTAACAGCTCCAAAGAGAATTGTGGAAGTATTATTCTGTAATGCTCAGAAACCAAAGGTGAGGAAAAATACCACCAAAGTAGAGCTTTTTTAGGGGTTGTGATTATAAACGTATGCTCTAGCTTTGTGATCTGATTAGTGCTTTTTAAGTAATTTGAACCAAAAGCTTTTGCCTGTGAGCCAGTCTTGTTTAGCAGCCCACAACATCTGGGAAGCAGTGGCAATAGGTTGATTAGATATTGTTCCTCCCCTCTCTAGCCATTCTTTGTAGACCTTCTATTTAACCTTTAAATGAATCTATAAAAAGAATTAATAGCTAAATATACGTGGTATTCATGTAACCAAAACATTTGTTTTGATTAGATGTCATCTGTGCTCAATTCTGGTCCTTGACTGGTGTAGCACTGGTGTTGTTAATGATGGATCCATCTCGGTGTTTTCCTGTTAAATGCTTTCTGTGGTGTCAGAACTGCAAGAAGAAAATGTGAATTTCTCTAGAGCTGAAGGATGAGACTGTGCAGAGGCCCTGATCAGAGTCCTTATAGATGTGGCTCAGTGCTCTTTTCAGGTGCTGGGTTTGCTGTAGGTTATTGTTGTACAGATGCTAGTATTGTTGTAATGAATATTGCTGAATTGGTCCAAATCTGCTCCAGGACAGTTGTTTCTGTGATAGTTTACTAAGTCAATTTTTCTTTCACAGATTTGTCAGGCGTTGTCATGTATAAGACAGATACTCTTTTTCCTGTCTACCTGTTATGCTTATGTTCTTACAGAGTATTCATTACTTTAGCGTTGGAATGCTTCGAGGTTTGAAGTTCAAAAGTATATCTAAAGGACTAATGAGATAGGTAGACGCTTGAATCTAAAAGTTGATTTGTGGATGGAAACAACTTACTCTGGAAGAAGTGATGAGATTATTGGCTGCATTTGGTTTTCCTAGAGAAGACTTCTGAGTTTCCTGTGAAGCAGCATCTAATGTGCTGGAGTTTAAGTCTTGAAGACTCCAAACTGCTTTGGGTTTGATTTTTTTTTTCTTCCGGTTACTGGTTTTTTGATTAGTTTTGACACCTTTAAACCACAAGACTAGAGAGAGAAGATTATGTCAGCAGAGCAAAAAAAAAAAAAAAAGGGGGGGAGGGGAGAGAAGAAATGGTTGAGGAGGTGCTGTGCTGAAAAGCAGTGGCTAGTGGCTTGTGAAATGTAATTTCTCTCTGTCCCCCTTACACCAAGGTGTTGCTGCTTCATGTTTAAAAATTGTTAAAACTATGGGTTAGGAGTGCAGAAGTTTGGGATGGCTTCAGAACTATCTCAAGAGTTCATTCAGCAGGAAAGGAGTGGGTGATCCTGCCAGCAACTCTGGTGTAAGATGTCCACTCTTGTGAGTCAGAGCACTAAGCCCTACACACATCTTTTGATTTTATTTGCTTGATCTACTCCTGCTGTAGTCAACTGAGGCTGGTCTCATTTTTAAAGTTGCAGGAAATAACTTATACCACTTAAATACTTCCTTTTGCAGAAATTGTACTGATGGTGTAGGTATTACTTAATATTCAAATCTTTTGCTGGAAATAGCTGTTACCACTGTAAGTGCTTTCTTACTCTTAAAGAGTTAAAGAAGTGTATTTGTAAGCCTTCAGAGTAGCATAGTTGTTGTATGCTGAACTTCTCCTGGGTTTGGCTTAAGTAACTTTTGGGGGAAAGAGAAAATAATTAAGTTTTTAAAGTTTCTAGACACTGTATTTTAGCTTAATATTAACTCTACTATTTCTCCTCCCTGTTCTGGAGGAGTAATTCCTTCCCCATGGTTTGTACTTTTGCCAAGAGGTGTCAAAACTGCTTAAAAAAAAAAAAAAAAAAGCTTAAAAAAAGCTTGAATTTGATTAATATAGAGAAACAAGACTTTGCCTGACTGATAATAAAACTGATAAATGACATCTGAATTACTTGTAGCGGTAATTTATTACATAAAATATCTTTTATTTGACATGCGATTAGTTGCTGGAAGCATCACTCAATCTGACTAGTTTAAACATGCTCTAAAATGAACCCCCAGTAAAAAAACAGGGCTGTCTGCTGTTGGCGTTATGAAATATACTAATCCAGCAGTGAGGACAAAAATCTGACTTTAAATATTTAAATGATTAATTGGGTTTATGTGTATATATTTTTTGCCTTTCTAACCCTCGTAATTACATGCAAACTCGGGGGAGTTTCTGAGCTAGGTGTGCAAAGCTGCATGCTTATCATCCAGGTATTGTCTGTGCTCTTCCCCATGGGGTTTATGGTCTCCATGTATGGTATTTTGTAGAGATTTTACACCTGCTTAAAACAGAACTCCAAGGACTCATTTTCTTGCCATTTGGATCTTCTTCTCTCCATGTGCATGTGTCCATGTGTCTTCTCCCGCCCCTGTGTCTTCATGAGGTGGGAGGCTGTAAAATACAGCCTGTTTTCTCCTACAGTTGAAAACAGTAACTAGAATTTGGACTCCCTTATTTTTTCCCCAACTCCTTAGCATGGGTTTGCTGTTTACTTCTGAAAAATCACCTTTTCTGGCCTCAGTTTCTGCGGTTTTAGATGTGAGTACTAGTGATGGCTGCTAGTGATGACCTTACTTGGATGCAGGAGGCCTAATTAATTGAGATCAGGAAACCTAATTCTGAGACAGATGGGGATCTTAAAAATAGTGAGTATTTGCTCTGGAGGTGCAATTTACAGTTGCTGTTGTGAGAATTAAATATACTTACAGAAAAAAAGAAAAAAAAAAAAAGATTTACAGCTGGAGAAAACGTCCATGTCACTTCTATCTGCATTTTGAGGGTCTCTGTATGTTTGTTATATCCCCATTACGCAGCGTATCTCCTTCAGGAGGATTTCAGTACCTAAACTCAGGAGTATCTGGACAATTAGTGCTTTTTCACTTCTTCTGAATATTTTTTCAATTTTACGAGTGGGGAAATTGAGGATATGCAAAGTCAGTGTGAGCTGAGAAACTTCTAGCCCTCCCTCCACCACAGACAAAAAGGAAGATTGAATGTAGATTTCGGGCAGAGCTGTGACATTCTTCATAACATCATAACGTTGATGTGGTCAGCGCAGAGCCTTTACTGTGTCCCTCACTCAGTTTTCCTCTCCACCCCCCTCACTTTTTTTTTTTGCCACAAGACAGAATTATTTCACACATCTCTAAAACGAGTAAAATGGCATTTCGGCTTCTTGTCTTTATAGACTCTCTGAACTTTAGGAAAGATCATTCTGGTCCCTTTTCATTAATAATGAAAACCAGGGGGCAATAAAATGTTCTTAGCTCCAGCATTAGAGGAACGGAGGGAGAGATGAGTGAGGTGAAAGGGCAAAGCAGACGGGGTGCTACAGGTGTCTCTCCATCCTGCTCAGAGGTCGTCACGGCTGGGGACAGTGAGGGACAGCCATGGGCTGCCATGGACAGGCCACAGCTGGACCCACCGACCCTCTGAGATTAATTAACCCTTTGCAATAGGCAGCTCAGCCTGGAATGAGTTGCAGCGTCACAGAAAGATCCTTGGAAGTTCAAGGCAGAGAATTGGACGTCCAGGAGAATTCAGGTACCAGAAATGACAGTGGGAGCAGAGCAAAGAGGGGGAAGTGGGGTGGAGGACTGGGGTTTGCAGCAAGACTAGCCAAGGATCATTTTCAATCCTGACATGTACACAGCCAGTTACCGCAGCTTAGCTGACGTGTTTTAACTCATTAAGTTAAAAAGTTATGATAATTTGATCATGTGCCTAAGCTCCAAAGCTGCAACCACAGCAACCCAAAATACTGCTGGTGACACTATTCCCGGGTTCTGGCAGAGCCGTTTTAATTCGTTCGGATTTCTAGCCAGCGGATCATCTGAGGAACTGTATCCTGAGATGTAGCAAGAAGCTAGGGGTGCCAGTATTTGAGTCAGTGTCTGTCTGTAGGGCCTGAGGACTGGAATTAGGAATAACTATTGCAATGAAATGCCTGTGGGAGACCTCTGCAACAAGAAAACTGAAATAGGTGAACCAACTGAAAGGAGACAAGCTTCCAGGCATTTTGGCCAGTTATGCCCGAGTTGAAACGTTGGAGAACAGAATGCATTTCCTAGACATCGTAGGTCCCATGTAGATTTGGGTCTGTCTGGTTGGAAACTGCACACCAGCCTCCCCCTCATCACTTCTGCCCACATCCTGCCACTGAACTTCAGGAAAGATCACTCTGCATCCCTGTTATTATTACAGAAAACCGGGGGCAGTACAAGATTCACTAAGGGAACTGCGAGGGAGGTAAAAGGATAAAACTGGTGGAAAACTACAGGTGTCTTCTAATTCTGCTCGGAGGAGCAGACCGTGCCATATCTTTGCTCTGCTCTGTTGAGTCTCTAAGCCTCTGTGCAGAATTGTGTGTTAAATATCTCAATCCTTTCTCTTCTCCGTTACCTCTCTCTCTGTAGATATTTAATTGCATATTTTTTCTTTGCTGTTTGTATGTGCTTTGGTCCCTATTTGTAATTCAGGCTTGAAAGACACTGGATTGTTCCTTATTGAAACAGCCTGTAATTGCTGACACAGCCTTCATAAACCCATTTATTGCCCTAATAGATTTCTCTTCTTCCTCTAGATGCTTCCCTCTTTCTTTTTCCTGCGCTCTTCTGAGTTTCTGGTTTTGTCCCTATTTAAAAGAATTACAATTATGAAGAGTAATCAGTATTCAAGTAATGAGTTAACCTTAGCTAGCACTTAACACCATAGTTGTCTGGGGTGAGTGCGGAGTGCCTTCTGTAAGGAAAGAGTAGAGAAAAAACAGCTTGATGGAACTTTGTTAGTTGCTGATGTGATTTGTCTCCCTTTGACACCTTGAGCAAGGCCAGTATCAATGCTGGTCTGGATAGATGTTTTAGTGTCCTAAGGACAGGATCCTGTACACTGTACCTGAAGGGCTACCAGCATCCAAATGCCCCCTGTTCATTAAATCTATGCCAGCTAAGAAACAGAAATGGCATTATTCATTGTTTTTTTCTCTGATAAAATGGGCATATCAGGAAACCAGTTGAAAATGTTATCACCTGCAGTTCTGACTATGCTTATTTCTTGATTTTGGCCTTTAGGTCCACCTGGCTCCAGATGGCGAGATTATGGGGCTTTGGCTATCATAATGGCAGGAATTGCCTTTGGCTTCCACCAGCTGTACAAGGTAATGTCTCCCTCACTACTCCAGCACCTTACTCTGTACTCTGAGAGAACAATGTTATTCTGCTTGTATCCAGATGATCACGTTGGTTCCAAGTTGGTGAATCATCTCAGCTTGTACTGACACTGCCATTGGTATATGTGAGAAATGTAGACACTTCACATGGAAATGCAGAGACAAAAAATGGCAAGGAAACAAAACTAGTTTTCGGCAGTGGATCTCAAACTGCCAGAAACAAGGTCATTTGATTTATGTATGTATATATTCTTTTAAACTGGAGAAACTGAGGACAGGTCAGTAAAGGGATTTTCTCAGCATTGGCCAGCACCATTACTGTCATAGCCATAGTCTAATGGTTTGTACACTGCTGATCCTGCGCCATGGATTAGCAAGGAGTCTTCTTTGACTGATGAGAAGGCTGAAAAGAAGGTGCTAACTTATGGCTCTACCATACATCCCATAGTTCTACTCCAGTGTGCTTAGAACTAGGGAGAGCAAGTGCATGTTTGCTTGTGTACTGTAGAGACAGTAGCCTCTCCTTATTTCTTGAGCAATGTTCCTCTGATTGAACATACTCTCTCACTCTGGATGTGCTTTCCAATACTGTGGTAAGTGACATTAGATAATCCTACTGCCTTTTGCAGTAAAATCTATTTTACAAATAAAGTGCTGACCATCTTTTTTAAAACTACTTTTCTTGTTCCATTCTGTCACTAATTTCCTGGGTCTCAGGGTAAGAGAGGGAGGCCAGATTTAGCAACTTGTTCCATCTATGCAAATGAAATTACATGACTTAAGAGGATGGCTCTTTTGAAACTATGTTATCCCCTTGTTTTTTATATGAAAGCAGTGATGTCAACCTTATTGATCTTTTCATTCTTGCAAAGTATGGTGAGGCTGCTCAGTGTCCAGAGAGATGTGGAGACAACAGCTGCTGGGCCTTGCAGACCTTAACATATTGCTGTTACTAAATGACACATCTCCAACACATATTGATGATTTACATAAAATTTTTGGTGTAATGTCACTGATGCTGTTAATACATCTTACTGCTGTATTCTTTGTTTACAGATCTTGCTCTGCTGTCTATCCAAACCTCATAAGACATATTGTGTGCCTAACAGAGACCCATATTCTTTTATAGGAGTAAGAAATCTTTGGAGACAGTTGATAAATTCCCTCTGCCCTCCATGGCATTTTGAGGGAGTTTGCAAATAGTGATTTCTAAATGCAAGGTAGGATGCTAGGGTAAGACATAGTTGTCCATGTGTGTTCCGTAAGGACTAAAAGAGAACTGCTTATGAAAGTCATCAAAAGCTATTTGGTTTTCAGAATGTCTGAGTGTAAACATATGTGCATACATATGCTTTGTGAGGCTAAGAGCTGTGTACAGCGACAGTGAAATCTTAAACCAATGTTATTAAGTGTAAAAGAGTGCTGTCCCACACGTCAGTTTGGATAATCAGCTCTGTCTCAGAAATGGTTCTGTATGTATGCCCCTACAGTGTGTGTACATGCAGCAAAAGCCAGGATGAAGAATTGATAGGTGCTATCAGAGTTGTTTCTACATCCTAGACCATCCTTCTCTCACTCTTCTTCACCTGCCGTGTTGCACTTGGACGTGTTCATCTTAGAGTGCATAAACAATTCCTGTGTGCAGTGCTGCAGAAGGATCTATGGCTGTTAGGGGAGAGTTGGGACCTAATAGATGAAGACAAGCCTCTGCAAGGGCAGAATAATGTAGATTTCATGGCTGTGTACAGGGTCAGGGAGCTGCCTTGCTTCCTGTAGTAGCTTGGTTCTCCCTTTCTTTTGCTCTCATTCCGTAGTTCTCTTGTACTGTTGCTAACTCTGCTCCATTTCCTTTTTCTCCAGATCCCTGTTTCTTCAGATCTCTGCTTTTCCCTCTGCAACTCTAACCCTCCTAACACCAGGGTTCACAAGATTTTACAACAACTCTCATTCCCTCTCTTATGCTTCCTCTGTCCTTTTCAGGGCCTTTCCCCTCTTCCCCCAACTTCTGCATTTATTTTCTTGTTGATGGAGCTCAAATGTTGTTCAACATCAGTGTGTTCACATCTGAGAACAGAAAATCTGAAATCTGAATCTGACATCTATATGTCATCGATGTTTCTCTGGAGTAAGAGCCGTCCCAGGAAACCTTAAACAGAGTTAGGAACTGTTTTTCAGCACCCCCAAAAATATAACCAGAGGTCTTGCATCTTCTCTTCAACAGCTTCTTTTAATACCTAATTTAGGCGGAATTTCATTTCTCAGCCAGGTGTGTGGATAAATAATCTCTGGCTCTGTGATAAAAGATGGGGTTTGGGTGGTGGACTTTGAGGAAGATTAGAGAGACCACTTTGCATATCCCTGTTTTGTAAAAAAAGTTTATGTCCTCCATGCAGAAATACCTGCTCCCTCTCATCATGGGAGGCAAAGAAGATAGGAAACAACTTCAGAGGATTGAGTCAAACATTGCTGAGATGAGTGGCAGTGTGACACAGACAGGTAAAGATTAATGACTCCATCAATTCACCCCTCAAAGCCCTTCTCCCTGCATCCTCCATTCTGCCAAGACCCCCACCCTCTTCTTTCCCTCCATCTACCACTTTATGTGGTGACTTCATTTATCTGCTCTGAGAATCTGTTCACATTTGCAAATGAAGCCGCCGTCATTTCGGTTTAATTTGAAATTGCTTGTTTACTGTCGGCGCGGCCTCAATTAATTATGTTTTTACGGAAAGGCTCCCAACCTCAGAATATTAATAAGGGGAATAAAATGACAGCCTTTCGGAGGGCTGTAAAGTTCATTTTTAATTTCTGCTTCTCTGATGTTTTCAGGGGCTTTTTTGTGGTGTTTTCCCCCCACCTTCCATCTGAAAATCCAAGGCAGGGTCAGGAAAGTCTGTAATTACTGTGCCTCCCTGACCTTAGCCACCTTCTCTGTTATTGACTCTATAGGGTGCTTGTTCATTACCCGATGCCCTAATGATGGTCTGGATTAGCTGTTACCTGTCACACCAATAGAGCTTTTAATTTTATTTTATTTTATCAGCTTGTTTACTGCCTGGAAGCTTTGGATAAAGTACAAAAGTAGAAAAAGTTCTTTTGCAGCTGGAATTGGAGTCCAACAGTTGATATTCAGTGTTTGCTGGGGTGTAGGAGGGAAATACTAGGTTTTCTCTCGAAATACAAGGGAAAACACACAAAGTATATGGTGGGATGGAAAAAAGCGTGATTTTCAGCAGTGTTTGTAAACGTGTTGGGGGTGAAGGAGCTGGTGAGTTCAGGGCAGGAGGCTGCTAATTACACTTTTTAGTGGAGGGCGAAAAGACAAGCATCTTTCATTTCTCGTGATACCTTAAGGTCAATCCTGAGACCAGCCTCTTTCCAGGTTGGAGCTAGCCCCAGAGTTTGCCTGTGTGAGGCCCAAGGTAGATAAATGATACAAACATTGTATAAGTTCAGGGAGATGTACAAATCATAAACCAATATAATTAGAAGGGAGAGGTTTTGGATGGATATACTGTGCTCTATAGACATCTATACAATGGAAAGATAAACTAGAAATACTGGAGGTTAGATGCAGTGCAGGTAGATTACCCATAGTGCAGATAAATCATATGGATTAAAGCGAGCAGGCGGGCGTAGATAAATTAGATATAGTAGCAATAGAGGCATCTTTGTAGCTAGACAGCAGGAAGGACGTGTGTGCATGTTTCTCAGTTTAACACTCTCCTGCTTTTTCCCTCACAGTGACTCAGTTACAGAAGACTTTAGCAGCTGTCCAGGAATCGCTAATCCAGCAACAACAGAAAATTCAGGAGCTCACCCAAGAACTGGCTGCTTCTAAGGTATCAAACTCCAGCTCCTCACCTTCAGAACATCACCATCTGTAGAAGATGCATGGCTTCCTTTGTGTCCACCTGAAAAGCACCTTATTAGGTTCACAATCCAGCCTTCATCTCTGTCATATCCCCCACCGGTTTCTCTGCATTTGACATTTCCATAGGCTGGCTGTTTAAAGCCCTGGATATTAATTGGGTACCCAGTGACATATATCTGATTTCTAAGAGGGCTTTATTATATGGCTTTGCATGCAGCATTTGTGTCTGAGGCCTTAGACCTGTTCTCAGCTCTGTAACTTCTGAGATGCAATTGAAATGAAATAATTGTCCTGTTAGTCCAGTGACCAAAAGAGGTGTAAAGGCCAGATGTGCAGTTTTTTCTTTTTCTGTAAATATGTAATTTTACATGTTTATATTTCTCCTTTACCTTTGTATTTTGATTCAAAACAATAACTTAACTCCTGTTCAGCCAAGCATACAGTTGAAATACTGTATGTAAGTCACTTGTTCAGATCCAGAACAGGTAATGGCTGAACATTCATACTATTTGGTTGCCTGTTTCAAGAATTTTGGTTATCTCAGTGTACTAGGTGGCCCCATCACAATCACATTAGGCACTCACAGTGGCCCATTTCCCTTGATTCCTGTCTTGAACTTGGCAATAAAACCACCAGTTTTGGCTGGTTTGTGTAGTTACCTGTGTTTTCAGGTAACTGTGTTTCAACTTTTAACCAACATTGTTTTTCTTTCTGGCAGTGAGACTTTGTACTTTTTGTCTCTGAAGTACTTGGCAGCTAAGCATTCTGTCAGCCAGTAGCTGTTAGTTAGATGTGGGACGGGATGGATTTGAACCACTCACAAAGAGATGATGTCTTCCTTTCACTCACAAATTTGGAATTATTCAGGTTCCAGACATCTTTCAGTACTCTTAGTACAGGGAGAGAATTTTCTTTCTACTGTTAAATCCCTTACACGTGCCTTATGATCTACCTGCAGCACGAGCTTCTCCCCATACCTATACCTCAATCTCATAGAAACCCTTTGATGGTGTGTAACTGGTGGGCCACAGCTGACTATGTGGTGTGCACACTGTACAGTAGGAATCCCTCAGTGGCACAGCTGTAAACCCAACCATGAAAGCCAGTTTATGGTCACAACACTCCACTTCAATTTTCCTTGGGAACTGTGGCCTGTCGGTGGCCTGGAGCCAGTCCGGAAATTGGAAAACTGTTTTCAGGTCGTAAGTGTTAAGATTAAGGCCACATGTTGAGCTTTAAGAAGGGAAAAGGGCATAAGAGTCTTGGTGGTTTAGAGAGTCTTAAAGTTTGTCCTCCCCCCTCTCCACCCCCTTCACTGAAATGGTAGCACACATTGTTATGATATCTAAACCTCATGTGTACAAAGAAAAACTTGGGCAACCCCACAAACCAAAGAATAAAAGCTGTGTTTTCTCAGCTGTAATGTAAGTTTTTATATCTGCTTTTCAAACTCCTACTGGCATGCTGTAAAAAATTAAAAAGAGGGACTTTAAGTAATTAAAAAACGTACATAAAAATTCAAGGCTTGAATTTTCTACAACTGTTTTTTAAAGAGACTGGCTAAAAAGCCCCAGATGTCAGATTTTATTTCTAAATCCTAGGCATCTGGCACCATATGTGTTTTGGAAATTTGAGTCCTTTGCAGGCCAGTGAGTGGAAATCACTCCCTTGTTAATGTGCTGCTGTAGCTTTCAAGGTCTTGGAGAGCCAGAACAGTGGCTCCTGGATTCTTGCTGTCTGAGGGCTGGGAGTGTGAATCCCAGGGGAACGCATCTGTGTATATCACAGCTACTACAGGCTGAGCCTCTCCCTGCTCACTGGGTTCACAGCCCAGAAGTCCCTGTGAGGAGTGCTGGCTGTGAAGGTGTTCAGGGCTGTTCAGCACTAGCTGAAGTCTGGTTGAGGAGTGAGTAGGAGCAACCAATCCTGGCTACGTCTAGGAGGAGCTGGCAAGGAGGAGTTTTTTGTTATTCCAGTCCTGGCTTCCTTCATCGGGGAATTTACTAAGAGTATCTCTGGAGAGATGCTCATGAATGGATTCATTCGTAACGGCTTGTAGCAGAAATTTCTATGGGAAGTGCTAGATGTGAGGTTTTTTTTGGTCCCACACTCAGCCCATCGCTACAGGAGCTGCTACAGTGATAGGATGGGATAACCATGCTGTGATCTCTCTTTCAGAGTGCTGTTCCCATTTCTCAAGTTCCCAGAAGGGTTAAAAGAAAAATTGCCAAAAGTATTATCTGCAGCATGTTCTCTTCAGTTGTTACCTTACTCTAATTTCTGCCTGATATCCCATAGCAATTCTGATGCAGTGCTGACAGCAGCTGTACCAGGCTTCCAAGAGTTACTTATCTTTCCCCACCAAATTGCATTCATTGCTTTGAAATATCCGAGAGACAGTGTCTAGTCCAGCTGCTTCCTGGAGATACAATCTGGTAACTCAACCATAGTTCTAATTGTTCAGATCTAGTGGGGAAAGTTTTTGGAGCTTTCAAGCATCACTTTATCAGTCCACCTCTAAACACCACAGAATGCAGATAGTCGACTTTATTTCATGATTTAGGAGAAATGAGCGAGTGGTTTTAAACCAGTTGCTAATATATAATGTTTGAATCTGATGCCTCAGCTAATTGCAGCACAGGAGAGAGTAAAGGACCTGATTCAGTGCAACTCCCACTGCCTTTCAGGATCCTAGTTCTTATCTAAAAATCGTTCCATAGGTCAATGGCAAATAATTTGGTTTATGTCTTAGTGTGTTCTTCTCTGTGTGACATATTGGAGGAAAACATGCTGTGCAGAGCTTGCTTTGTCTGAATTCTCACAAGTGCTGGCTGTGTTTTAAAGGAAAAAGAAAGGTCCCCTTGAGATGCTTCAGCAATGGTTGTTGGAAACAAGATTAATTAGTCCTCTAGCCTGAAAGCAAATATTTGAATTGTCTGAGCACCTTGAAACAATTTTTATTTCTGGTCATTGCGGGGATCCATCCAGGTCCGTCTTCATTGTGGAAGTTGTTTTGCTCAGATCTGAGATTTTAAGTGATAGAGCTTATGTATGTTAGCTTGAGATTCCCAGATGGGAGGAGAGGGAAGATAAGATAGAAAAATTGTCATTTGTGAGCTATCTCCCACTTCATGCTTTGATCTTTACATCTCCTTTTCCATGTTATAGGCCACAACTTCCACCAACTGGATTCTGGAGTCACAGAATATTAATGAACTGAAATCTGAGATCTACTCGTTAAAAGGACTCCTCCTGAACCGGTATGGATGGAGTATGTTGATGGAAGATGGTTGTGTGGGGACGGGTTGCTCTGTGGGATTCTCTTAGTCATAGAGAGGAAAGACATTTCCAACAGGAACTAGCTCTATATCCTGTTATTGCTATTTTAATAATACCACTTTACACTCTGCTACACTTTCTATTTGCAGGTCTCAGAATGTTTTTCAAATTTGCCTTAAATCACGGAGCGCTTTGGGCAACTAATAATTAATAAGATTTTTCCCTTTTGTTTGCAATAGAGGAATTCTCTGCCACTCACCACAGGGAGGATGCCTCTCACCTAGTTTAAGGTGTTCGCTACATGTGAGCTACCCACCTACATTCTGTTACAGAGAGAGAACCACTGGTGGATGCAGTTCCTCTGCCCCATTCATGGTTAGGGCATAACCAGGATGAATTGCACTTTAGCTGAGTCTTTTTCTCTCCATTAGCTAGCTCAGATATAGACATCTTATACTGTACAAGTCTGAAATGAGGTGATAGAAATCTCAGCCTGTGGGACAGTCCTAGGGAGAGGGATCCCAGTTTTTGAGGAATTCTTTTTTTCTAAAACCACTACTTAAGAGTTTATTTACCCTTTCAGTTATTGATCCTTTCACTCTGATACGACTCCCTTACCTCCTTCCACACACAACTAAGTCCTCTCAAATCATCTCTTTTCTAAGAGATGGACTTCAAAGACCGATCTATGATTGGACTAGACATATTCTGAATTTCAGCAAGAATGCTTTTCAGAAGTCTGAAGAGTGTATTGGCTTTAATATTCTTTTAAATTCTTGCCACACCTCCTGTTCCCACCAGCAGTCACAGTAGAAAGCTTTGGAGGACTGGGGACACATACTAAGTTACTGTCTGTTAAGTTGGGTCATAGTGGCATCACTGCTGGGAGAGAGCACTAGTTAATGACATCTCTTCAGCAACAGGAAGGTTGCCCAGAGATTACAGACCCAGTCTTCTTTCTTAGGCCTCTGCTTGTCAGGCTGGATGAATAGGAAGCGAAGAGGCTTACCTGTCCCTTGGTCTTTTTATTGAGGAGGGTTCCCTCTTTGATTTGTACATTTGGCCATCTTTACATTTGTACATTTTCTGCCATCTGCTGATGGCCACCAGCAGAGGAGAAGTGGCTTTCCAGAGTGGGCAAGGGGGAGGGCTATCTGCCATTAGGAAAAAATCACTCTTTTATGCTGGGGTGTAGGTGCTTTAGGGAAAGCAAACTTTGCTGTTGCTTTTTTAACAAAAAGGCTAATGTTTCTGCAGCGAGGAGGCAGCAGCAACGCTGGAGCCAAGAAAGTCTCCAGACTGAATTTGCTGATTGCATTTATGATACTGGTTGAATAATGCAGGCATTAGCTTATTGCACTCGCAGGAGATGGAGGTTAGATCAGCAGCAGAGTTCTTCCGTGACTAGTGGTGGCTGTGGGAAGAGGGAGGTGAGATCAACTGCTGTTCCTAGGTCAGTCTGTGAAAATGGACCGTGTTGTGTTCAAGGACTCACTGTAGGAGAACGGACAGCTTTGGTCTGCTCTGCTCTCACCCATGGCACTGCCAATTCACCTGAGTGGCATGAGAACGCCCTGTCACACAGCATCCTTTTCAGAGGGGGATCTATATCTCTTCATACTCCCACTTTCCACGTTACAAAAGCAAGGACGCGTAGGGAGTACCGGAGCAGACATGCCTTTTTGCTGTATTCTTCATGATGGATCACTTTCTGAGGGCACCAGGGCTCCCCACTGCACTTACATTTGTCCAGTCTAGTATTTACGTTCTCATTTCAGAGCTGGGATTAGCTTGGCACTATCAAATCCTTAAAGCCCACCTGGAGAGGACTCGCTGAGGACAGAGCAGCTAGCTTCTCAGCTGGTGCAAGCCAGTACATCTCCATTCAAATCAGAGAAGCTGAACCAGTTTGCAACAGCCAGGATCTGGCCCAAACATGTAAAGTGCATGCTGGGACTAGGAGATAGGCTCTGGATTGTAATGAGCCAGCATGCAATAGCTGTGTATCACAGTGGAGGCAAGAGCCAGGTGGTGAAATTTCTTGGCTCAGGTACCAGGAGCTGATGTCTCTGACTTCTTGCTCCAGTGGGAATTTTGCTTACCAATTAATTAGTGATTGTTTTAAAAGGGCCACTCATGTCTTTCCAGGGGCAGCATTCCTGAGTGCTAACTTACTCTGTGAAATTGGCCGAACGAGATCATTTTAGTACTTCAGATTACTGGTGTGTAGCCTCAATTACTGGGTGCTTGTAAAACACGTGGAGATTCTGGCTGAAGATCTAGCCTTGTTCTTGTTCGCTTATGACAAAGGAGACTTGAAGTTTCAGTCCTGCTTTACGTGATTTCGCCATTACAAATGCCATTCTCTCCAATGATAACCCCTCAGTGTTTTTAATAAAAGCCCCTTTCTCTCCTTTTCTTCCCCCCCCCCTTCTCTCCCCCAAGGAGGCAGTTCCCTCCCTCCCCTTCGGCTCCTAAGATCCCGTCATGGCAGATCCCAGTGAAGCCAAGCTCACCCTCCAACCCTGCTGTTGCCAACCATAACAGCAGCAGCGACATCTCGCCCGTCAGCAATGAGTCCACCACCTCCTCACCGGTCAAGGAGAACCACAGCCCAGAGGGTTCCAAGGTCAGCTGCCATCTGCTGAGCACCGAGGAAGGCAACAAGGCGGTGATCGATGTCAAGAGCCAAGTGCGGATGGAGGTGCAGGGCGAGGAGGAGAAAAGGGAAAACAAAAGGAATGAAGAGGAGGAAGAGGACGATGAGGATGATGATGTGAGCCACGTGGATGAGGAGGAGTGTCTGGGTGTCCAGACTGAGGACCGGAGAGGAGGGGATGGGCAGATTAATGAGCAAGTGGAAAAGCTACGAAGACCTGAGGGGGCCAGCAATGAGAACGAGATTGACTAAAGCACCCCGGCTTTTGCTGATGCTGCTGTACATCTTTCCTAGCCTCCTGCACTGTCCCCGGTGCCTCTCCCATTTTGTGGAGTGCCACCATCCCTTCCAGTGATTCTTCCATGATTGACCTTGAGTAGGGTCATGATTGCCCGGTGAATAAGGTGGGCCCTGTTTCACCACAAGGCTGTGCAGCGTTGCAGTGGCTTCTTCTTCCCTCCCAGACCTACCTTCTCCCCATGAGCTGGGGTCACTGCCTAGGCTGGAAGACCAGTCGCCTTACCATGCCCCACGACTACTTAAGTCCCCTTACTAAAACTCCCAGCATCTCTCCTGAAGTGGTCAGCCTCTTTGCTGTATCCTAGAGTCCTTCCATTCAGTTTCAGAAACTTTTCTGTCCCGAGCTCTTTGATTTCACAAGTCTTTAATCCCCACATAATCCCCTAGGCAGTTCTCACTGTTTCCCCAAATACCCATTTTATTTCTCAAACTAATTGGTATTCTGTCACCAAAAAGGAACGGTTTAATCCTGAATTCCTCACCAGATCTCAGTCTCAGCCACCTTCTTCCAAGCCTTACGTCAAGCCTCAAATTCCTGAAACTACCTAGCATTTGAAAACACTAAATTTCTTGTGGGGTCCAAAGAACACTATTTGCACCCCACACACTCCCTTCTACTCTTCAAAGTGGCCTCTTGCTAGGGACCAAGTCCAGGTTTCATGGCCACAGTAAAATGCATGAGAACAGGTGGCTTTGTTACTGATTGCTCCCCAGTAAAAGAAGGCTTTAAAAGATGACCCCACTCATCCCAATTTCTACCCTTCTTCCTCCAAAGACAAGGAGCTCGCATCAGTTTTTGACATCTTACATTTTATTTATAGCTGCCCTGAATGAGATGATATCAGATGCTGAAATAATTGGTTAATTTTGAATTGTTGCAATGGTTCTTATCTTGTTTTTCTCCCTAAATGAGGAGAAAACCCATATTAAATGATCAGTTGAGACCTGCACCTACCCAGTGACAGGCACCTGCTTCAGCAAGGCAGTCTTTACAGAAGAGAAAACAATTCCAGCTCTGAGGTACACCGCTGGCCCTTCTTGCCCAGTCCAGCCTTTTTTTTTTTTGCCCCATTGGGGCTATATACAAATTAAAACAGTGAACTTTAAAACCTCTCATTTGCAGCATTGTGTTCTCGGCTGTTAAAATGGTGGTGTCCAATTATATTATTCACTGCATCAGAGCCTCTTAGCGGAGCAATTCTTGTAACAACTGAGTCTCACTGTCCTCACCAAGCAAGCGTGCTCGTCTGTGTGATCATGTATAGATTTCAAATATAAAATACGATTGTATATAATTGTAATAAATATGAGTTACCACTATTTAACACCAGGCTGTCACTGGATTACTGTGGCTCTTTTTTGGGGAGAAATATGGAGAAATAATGTATGCAGGGTGGTAAAGGGAGGGAAGAGGGGAGGTTACAGAAATTCAGTCCGTATAAAATGTTTTCTGATGGACATTTGTGGTTGGTTTGTTTTCTAACTGCTCCAGTCGTAGGTTATGTCAGCAGGAGGCAGTGTAGAGAATGGTGGAAGTGCAATATAAAGTACAGTACAAATAGCTCCAACACCACCATAATTGCCTCCGTTGTTGCAGAGGGTGAGATGATGGATGTATCACTGGTGAGTAAAATGCAGCTCCTCTGGTCCCCGTCCTCCCAGCAGGAGGCTCTGCAGGGTGCAGAATGCAGCGCAGCGCTCCGTTCCACCCTGGCAGCAGGAGGTGCTGAAGGCAGCGTGTGAGATATCCCATGGCCCCGAGGCTTATCTGCCGGCAGGGAATGCTGTGCTGTATCCCATGACTGGTCTGACCCTGCCATGTCGGCACAGAAGCCATTGAAAGAAATGGCGTACAGCAGCTCGTAGCTACTGCAGCCCCATCGTTGTTCAACAGAAGTGTTTGGCTCCCTCCTTAAAAATGAGGGATTTACTTGATTCCTGAGTATTTGGGTGTCTGGTACATAGTGACATTTTCCTGCTCAGGGGGAGTGAAAGGGACCTTCATATTACTGTATTTAGACCTGCTGCTGAATGTGATGATTTCTCATTCCTTAAATGGACGAATATCTTCCCCAGGAGTGAGTGAGTGTGTGTGTGTCTCCCTCTCCCTCTCCGTCTCTCTCTCCGCTGTTTAACGTTCACAAAGAACGTCACGTTTAGCTAAAACAGGGCAAATTTGAAAGTGTTTAAAAGGACAGGCTTTTATTAAGGGATGGCACTTTTCATTTCTCCATGCCAAGAATCCTTGTGAGAAAAAAACACGACTGAATGCAGGGATGTAATGAAAAAGTGTTGTCCTGCCTGTGTACATTTTATATACATAGAAGGTTTTGAAAATAGAAAGTGCCTGGACAACAGCAGTTGGTGAAATGTGGAAAATATGTTGCTGAGGTATGTGCCTTGCAGAGTGACTTACGAGGTTTACAGTACAAGCATCCCTGCGGGTTCATTTTTCCCCCCTTTCCTCCATGTTCCCAGTGTTCAATTAATTTACCTTAAGATTTCTGGTGCAGAGTAAAAGGCAGTTTTCTTCAACTGCCCTTTTCTCTCCCTTAGCTTTTGCTTCTTGCAACCTTTACCAGCTGCATAGGTCACGTTTTTTCCTTACCCCACCCGATATGAATCACAGAAAGCTCCCTCGTAGCCCATTGCTCAAAAAATCTGACTCTGGGCCTCTGGCTGCTGATGGGGTCTTGCATACTTCGTTGAAGAGATCCAGCCCACCAGGAGGGAATTTGGAAGAAGCCAGACCTTCTTGCCAGTAGGTATTTTTGGGAATCATGAGTGTTATTCTTCAGCCTCTAATTTCTTGCCTTTCTTTCCAGCATAGCAGAAGTTTCAGGGCAAGTGTTTTGGTCCCAATGAACCATGTAACCTGCCTGCTAACTTGTGATTTTTTTTTTTTTTTTGGCTAGAAACAAGCTTATATCAGCTGCTGTTTAGCTCACCAGCTAGTAGGCACTGAGGTCACATCACGTTAACTAAAGATGACCAGGTAGCGAACCCTTTTTCTGCAGAACAAGACAGCACAGGCAGTCAGTCACTCACCACCTGGATAATTCAAGGACTGCATTTTAGTGTAACCAGCCTTGGCTTTGGCACAGAAGACGACAACACTCAGGTTGGTAAGTTCAGTGGGTTCGCAGCATGGTTTCTGTAGGTTCTTCGTACAGGGCAGAAAGTGGGTGAAGAGAGCTCCCTCTGAACAGTGTCATTTGGGCACGTTCCAGTGAAACCCTGTGAGCCTGTGCTCTCCCCTAGAGGAATTAATGTCAGGCTGGTGCTTTCCAGTAATTTAAGGATATAAAAGCTCCCTTTTCAATAGCTCCAAGAGAAATACGGGGAACTCAAAAAAATGTGACAAAGTGTGAAAGGATTAAAAGAGACATGACTCCTGATTGTCTTTGTCCAACCTTCCTCACCCCTAGACGTGACAAATCAGCTCTATGTGCACCTTTGTCAGAAGCAGGAAGAATTTTTTTATTGCCTTTTGCAAGGCCAGGGTGTTACCTAACAGTGTTTGGGATCAGAAAGGAGGTGGATTGCAGGGTTCCTCATGATCTTGCTAATTTGCTGCATGACATTTTGCAGAGCCTTTTACTTGTAATGTGCCTCGGTTTCCCCATGCGATGACAAAAAGTACCAGCTGGTGAATAATGAGATGTGACAAAGACAAGCTGCAGAAAAAGCAAACTTTGGGAGCCAAGTTTCATGCTAGGTCCTGCAGCTCACACAAAAGCCCCAGCCCGTTACCAGCTGTGCCCTGCAGTGCACAGGGTGCAGGCTGCAGCACACCGCCCAGCTGCACCCAATGTCCCCAGCTGCTGATGGCCTGGGCTGCACAGCTGTGGGAGAGGAGCTGCTCCCCTGTCCTGAGCGGTCTGTGCTGCCCCACCACCAGCTGCCCCGGCTTCGAGGCAGACATTTTAGACCTGGCCTTTGCACGTTGCGACTCAGCAGCTTCTGGCAAGTAAGTGCTTTTTAATAACTGTGCTCTCTCTTGCTTTTGTCCTTGGTAGACTGAGGGAACTGGCTGCGTTTCCAGTGGCCACCTCACCCTGCGGTGGCATTTGCTGGCAGGGTGGCCAGCAGGGCTCCCCGGCTCCCCCAGTGTGCGCTGGTAGGAGGCAGCGTGCTGGGCTGCTGCCTGGGGCAGGGCTGAGACAAAACCCAGTCTGTGTCTGCCCTGGTGCTCACATTTGCAGTGCCTTCTACTGAAACAGAGGCTGCCTTCCCTTTGGTGGGGCGGTGTGATGCTTGGGGGAAACCAAGGCGGGACAGCAGGGCCAGGGTTGCATTTTGTTGCAAACCTGTGTGTTCAGGCCAGGGTCTCCATGCTTGGCTAGAGCCTTCACACCCAGCAGGTGGTGGAGCACATGAAGTGTTTCCCAAGGCTTTGGTGACAGGGAGCTTTGGAAGGTCCCTTCCGTGTGGTGGAGCCGTACGTGCAGCACAAATTGTTTGTGGTGGCAACCCAGCACACCGAAAGCTGGTGTGAAGCTCGAGGTGAGTCTTCCAGCCTGGACTTGAGCTCTGTCCCACTGCAAGTGCAAACCAAGAGAGGGGCTTGGCCTCCAGAGATAGAAAATGTAAATAAACACTGCTGGGAGGTGAAATGGAGGAAATGATTTACCTGAGGGCGCAGGAGAGAGCGTCCAGCTTCCTTCATTTTCCCTTTCATCCTCCTGTCTCCCAGACCGTGCTGCTTCCTCGGGAGTCAGCCTTTGTGGTCACCCTTGAGCTGTGTCCACCTGGTATGCTGATGGGAGGCTGGCCCTTACCACAGCCTACACTGTCAAAAAAATAAAAAATAAAATAAAATAGTGGAAGTGTACCTAAGGTGAATCTAGGGTAGCAGGGAAGAGGGAGGATGGAGGGCAGGGCCCAAGTCCTTCACTTGCTGTGCAGCAGAAGCTCTGAGCTGCGCACTTGTAGATTGAGGGGCTGGCATGGTCTCTCACAGCTCAGGGAAAAAAACAATCCCATCCCCAAAAGGGAGCAAGCACTAACCTAATAAAGGCACCAGCTGGACGAAGGGAAAACCGGCTCTTTGGAAAAAAAAAAAAAAAAAAACTCCTTTCATTAGAAAAATAATATATTTCATCCTAATAAGGTAAAAATATTTGAAATGGGGCAGAAGTGAGCACTAGGCAGCATCTGTCAGGCCCTTTCTGGAAAGGGGAAGATTATTAAACTCAATTACAATTTATTTTTGTAAAGTGTCTTTCAGACTAAAAATCTCCCCAAATGCTTTGCAAGGACTGCTCAGGGGTTACTTACAGTATGGAGCATCTTAGAAGAATGCCCCTGTCCCTCCCCCCCCCCCCCAGTCCCTCTTTTCTGCATCTGCTGAAGGATTTAACATTTTTTTTTTTCCTTCTGTATTTGTGCAAATGATGAGAGATCTTTTGTGATGCTAGCTGCAAGAACGTGCCCGAAGAGGGGCTGGGAGGGGAGTTGACATTGCATTTTTTGGTTTCAGATAAAATACTTGCTTTTCTCTAGGACTGTGTCTCCTGAGCGAGGAGGTGATTGCTGGGTAGGGCTGATTCAGAGCATCGAAAAGTACAGCTGGTGCATTTGTTGCCTATTTTTCTTTTCATGTCTGTCACTTTGCCAGCTTGCTTGTCTGTCTCTCAGTCACTCTGTCTGCTTGGCGTGGCTGTTCGTACAGCATCCCCGCTGGTGTTTCAGCCCTCCGTCGTGCCTGCCTGTCTCCTGATGCTCTTCCCTTTTGCTCCCTAGCACTTCAGACACCGGCTGCTTTCAACTTTGTCCCTCCACTTAGATAAGCTGGTACTGAGGTTTTATCTGTGTGGAGCCAGAGTAACACCTCTTTAAAATTAATTTCTGTAATGATTTAATTAAACTAGAGGAAGTTTTGGGGTGGACATCCTTCCATCTCCTTGAACAGTTTACTTTAGTTAAAGCAGTTTAAACTGACGTGTGCATGCACAAAAGGCTCTGTGCTAAACTCCTGCAGCTTTCCGACGTGGAGGACCTGCTCTTTGCTTCCTGCCCTCAGACAGCACAAACAGCAGGTGCTGTGCCCGTTTGCCTGCTTATATCTGTGTATCCATTCCTCGCCGTGCAGTAATACCAACTCTTCCACTGCAGCGGACACAAGTTTTGGGTGTGAAAGGGAGGTCGGGGCTTGCAGTCTTGTCCATTCCCCAGAATGAGCTAGGTTCCTGGAGCTGGAACATCACGCTGTTACACCTGGGTTTTGGCTCCTTTTGTTCCCAGCTCTAAAAACCTCAGGCAGAGCCCGATCCCTCACGTACAGCAGAGGAACACCGTGCATGCCCCTGGTCCCTGCTGGCTGCGGGGAGCCCTGTCTGCGCAGGTGGCTCCATCACAGCCTTGGGGATAGGCAGGGGGACACACTGGTGCCCGGTCACCGGCCAGAGCTGCTTCCCCTCCATCCCCTGGGTGCAGCCGGGACGGGGCTCGCAGGGTCAGTGCCTGGCGGCTGGATGACCCAGCTCGGTTCCCTCTGAGGGGCTCTCTGACTTGCTTTGGCCACAGATCAAATGGCTTTGTTGTATCCTCGCTGATGTTGCGGACTGTAGGGCTCTGGTATCTCAGCAGAGCTTGGCTGCAGCCTCGGGATCGCAGGAGAGTCCCAGGGATCGCTGGCGACAGCAAGGGCACGGGGCAGAAGCTGTGGGTAATGAGAGCACAAGGCAGCACCCTGCCCTGTGGGAAGGGAAGGGGGCAGGGAAAGGCTCCTTAGTCTGCCTGTCAGATAAATCTTTGTCTGTTTACTTAAATCCTCAGTGTTTCTTCATTTGTTTGTTTAAAAGTTTCCCTGCCAAAAAAGAGCAAAAGGAAGGAGGGAAGCCGCCTCCATTGGTCACCCCTCCTCATCAGGATGGGGCTGGGGCACTTCAGGGACAAGAGCAGGACCCGGGCCCAGAGCACCCTGCCCGTCTTGGGAAGGGGCTGGGACCTGCTGCTGGAGGGGCCGCACTCCCGTCTGCTGGGAGGATGTGTGTGGGAGGATGCGTGGTAGGGATGCGAGGAGTTCCCCTCCTGCCCCAGGGCCACCGCGAAGAACTTGTCCTCCCTTCCACCACCCGCTAGAGCTGCAGGTGCTGAGCAGTGCCTTTCTGCCCCCTTTGGCAGCCCCCAGCCCTTTGGGAGAGGCTGCTGCCTCCAGAGTGAGGTGCTGGCAGCTTGCAGGTACTGGTGAGCTTGGTTCAGGGCAGCAGAGACCCGAAGAGCAGGGCTAACTGCCCGAGAGTTGCATTTGAGTTATGGTGTCTACAGCACTGATATAAAGATGCATCGTGCCTATCCTTACCCGTGTCATGTCCATGGAACTGAAGTTGTGTGCAAGGCCTCCTGTGTACTCTGCTAGAAGTGGACACCCTAATCTGTTGTTTTCTCTCCCCACAATATGTGAGACCAAAAAAAATTGCAGGCTTATGAAAAGCTATGCAAGTATGGCATTGTATACCCACAGAGCAGCTGGCTTACAGATACCCATAAAATATAGCAGGTGTAAGAAATGGCAGCCATGCAGGTCCTTCACAAGCTGGTGTGTGCTTCATTCACCCAGACTGGCATACCCCCCCTGTCCCCACACAAGCACTGTGCAAACCTGTACCCGCTGCTCTAAGCGTGCAAGTCTTGTGTGCAGATATGTTCGTGCATGCTCTTGCTCTTCCCCCTTTTGGTCAAATTAAGCCAAGTTCAGCTTTGGTTTGTAGAGAAAGACAGAAATCATTTATTCATTTGCATGTGTGTATATGTGAAACTCAAAATTTCCCAGCTACCTGTAGGCTTTTTGTTTGGAGTAGCTACGAGCGGCTCATTGACTTTCAGAGAAGTCTTTAAAGTTCACATTCCCATTGAAGATGATGTGAGAGTTTATTGTTAAGTTTTAAAGCTTCAGTCCTCTGGAATGCAAGTGGGGGGGGGAGGGAAGAAGGAGAGATTTGTTTGGCTCCTCTCCTCCCTTTTCCCCAAGAGCTTCCCCTGTGGAAGGGCTTCCCATGGCCGTTCAAGGAGGCACCTGCAGCTTTGAGAGCACGGGGTTGTGCCCGGGTGCAAGAGCCCAGAAGTGCAAATCTCAGCCAGGACACAAGCAGCTGATGCAGTCTGTGTGTACCACGTGGTGGGATTGTTGGTGCAGAACCTTACTGCGTGGAAAGGGTTTGTGCTTTGCATTACTATGCCCAGTGAAAATATATTTTTCCTTGAAGTCTTAAGACATTTTTTATCTATTAGCTACTTGTTATCTATTAATGGCTGTTTTCTGTCTTAGCTCCCATACCTGAGCAACATGGGCTGTACCAAAAGTTGGCTCGATTCTTTTTTCTTCTCCATTGTGTGAATTCTTTTTGTTTGTTTGTTTGTTTTTTTCCCCTTTTGTGTCTGTGTTTTGTCAAAGTGTCCATTTCTGGCCTCTTGTCCTGTCACAGGGATGAGGCTGTGTTAGAATAACTCTTGCTGGTCTTCTAAGAGAGCTGGGAGCCTCCAGTCCTGCCCCCTGATCAGGGGCAGGTCCCATTTTCTCATCAGTAGGTTTCTCTAAAGCTGCAGCAGCAGGTGTGTAGTTCCCCTTTCCTGAAGCGGGGTTCCCATGGGCTCCCTGGGCAGACTCCTACCCAGGGACTCTACCAGTGCCCTTCTCTGCTAAAATCCTCCTCCCTTCCAAATTTCATTCTCTAGAGGCATGAAGGTGGGCTTGTCTAACTGCCCTATTTCCCTAGCGGGTCTCCAAGCCTTTCTTAATATCAGTCTGCCGCAGGAAGCCAGCGCTGAGCCTCGGTCCTTGCAAGCTGTAAGTTATGCCCAGTATGTGTTGTGCGTCATAAAGCTGCCTTTCCTCTGCACCTGTAAGCATCAGAATTCCAAATTTCCTTCTGCCGGGGTGTAGGAGGCATTGTGCTACCAGAGTAAATACCCTCCCAGCCAGGCATGCTTTCCTGCATTCCCTGCTCAGCTGAGCAAGCTGTGTGGGGTTTCTCTGGGCACCAGCTCTGCACACCTGCTGCTTGCTGCCCTCTTGCTAGACTATCTGTAAGAAGTAGTTGGACAAATTGTGATGATCGTCTTACTGAGGCACCAGGATGGCCATTACCCTTATTCTAGGCCAACAGGCATATTCTGTTGTCTTTATTTCTGTCCATATCAGTCTGTATGGCTCCAGCAAGGACAGGTTTCTGTGCTTAAGCTGGACTAGGCACGTTTGGTTAATGACATCTAAAAACCAGGGTGATGGGAAGCAGCAGGAGAACCATCTGCTCTCCTATTCTGTGTCCTAGCATACTTTGAATGCTGTTTCTTTGAGGCAATTGAACTTTTGCTGCCTGTATTGGTTTAAAGTCTATGAATCATCTGGAAAGGAGAATGCAGGGCTCCTCTGCTTGAGCTGCACATTTGGGCTGGTGCCAAGGGATATTCCCTCTCTGGGTGCCTGTGTTGGTGGGTGCTGCGCAAGGCCCGTAGTGTGCTGAAAAGCATTATCCAGTGCTTTGTGTAAATTGGGCAGTGTAGTTTTGTGGATGTGTGCGTAACTGTAGGGTCCCGCACTCCAAAACCACTGTTAGAGGGACAGGCTTGATGTAATCAATGCATAACAGCAGCAGCAACTGCTCAGTTTTTGTCTAGACTTCAAAACAAGCAGCCTGGCCAGGTGCCTGCTGCCACTTTGCCTTCCCTGCCTGAGGCTCCCCAAGCCCAGGGGCTGGATGCAGAGCTGCAGCTGCAGAGCTGCACTGTCACAGTTGCGAGGGCTTGGAACAAACGCAGTAGTTGAGGCTTTGATTTGTTCAACTCGCTGCTTCTCCCACGACTTAGTCATTCCTTTACGGAGTGCAGTGAGAGCTCCACAGAGAGCAGGCAAGTTCCAGCAGGAGCTTTCAAACCGTGAGTCGTGTCGTGCCCCCCCGGAAAGGCAGTGATGTAAATATCCCGTGTGCTGTGGGCAGAGCTCCAGTGAGAACAAACCTCTGTGCTCCAAGGTCGGATTAAGAGCGTGTTCAGATAATGACATCTGAAAACAGGATGGCTGGGAGCTGCAGCAGAGCGACCAGGGGGCTTTGAAAGAGAGAGGAGTCTAATCCTCTCTGCTAATAAGGAGGCAGCTGCTGCCAGTGTGTCAGGCTTGGCAAGCTCTGCTTGCTGCTCCTGGGCTCTCTGACCGGTGGCAGGGAGAACAGAGGTGCATGCACCCAGCTGCTGTAATGGTTGGGGACAAACGAAGCAGGAGGGGGTTTCTTGGCTTTCTTTGGGTAAAACAAGACCTTTGTCATTGCTCCTTGCCCCCCCCCACCTCCATGGTGCAGGGCAGGCAGCAGAGCCCCGTTCCACGCCAGGCCAGCTTCTCGGTGCAGGTCTGGCCCTGCAGAGGCTGCTATCGAGGCCGAGGGGCTGGCTGCAGACACCTGAACGTCCGCCCGTGGTGCAGAACCTCCCGGGAGCTCAATCCTGGTATCTGCTGCCTGTCCCTGTCTGCCTCGCTCAGAGCAGGGCCGCCGCTGGTGTGGCCCTGCCCAGGCCTGGCATGAGTCTCAGGTAAGAGAATGGTGGAGACAAGCTGCATCGAGTGTCCAGGCTTTTATCTAATCTACTGTTCTTTGCAGCCGGCGCTCCCAACTGCTGGATCGGCTGCACCACGGCAGTGCTGTGTCGCACTGTGGATGTAAGGACACCCTCTTGCCTGGAAAAGACTTTCACATCTCCAGTGGCAGTTGCTTTACTCTGCAAACGTGGCGCATACAAGTGTCAGCAGCAGGAGGAAGCTATGGAGTGGTCAGGTAGGAATGCTTTCTTTCAGCTCCTGATGTATGGCATACAGATTTGTGTATTCTTGTGCTATAAAAATATACGGCTTCAGCATTGCATTTTAGTGTTTATTAGTGGAGTTACCAGTCCCACCCCTTCCATGCAGACAGGATGTTTCATTCATGCTCTGTTTCTATTTTGTTAGGGTGACAGTTGAACATGTATTGACTTAGTGAGCTTTGAATGTCACTGTAACATTTCAAGTAGGTTACAGCAGGCACAGTGCCACTGTGGATCCCAGTTCACCACTGTGAGTTTGCAGGCCAACGTGGGAAGAGAAAAGTCAAAATGCAAGCAGCTGCATCTCTAATTCAGGCCCCAGTTTAGCAAATCACAGAGGTGTTAGCATCGCTTCCATCAGGGGCCCTGATGAATACTTCAAATAAAACTGCAGGGCTGCTTAAAAAGTTTGAAGCCAGTCTGTAAAAAGAGAAGCCTGTTCTTTTTGCACTTATCACCATAGTGGTGGTGCTAAAACAGTGGCTGTTAAAATGGGTGCTGGGACATTACTGGGACCGTGGTGCCTTAAAAGACCTGAACTGCTCCAAGACTTGTTAGCTGTCCAAAAAATAAAACACCTCCTCAATCAAGAAGACAACTCGATCACTTGAAACTTTGTTGTTTTTTTTTTTCCAGTTTTTATTGAGTGAAAATGTCAAACCTTGCATCAGTCATGCAAAAAAAAATCAAATAAATAAAACACATATATTAAATTTCTAATAGCACTAAATTCAAGTGGAAAAATATTCAGTTCTTAATAACGCAGGTGCTGAAGAGACCAGATTCAAGTAAATCAGAGCACACCATCCTGTTTAGGGTGTTTTTTTTTCACTTTCTGCATTTTTGTCTCAAAACCTATATATATATCTATATATCTATATATATGTATATACATATAGATATATACACACACACATATATATGTGCATACATATTATTTTTATATTTATATATATACACATACATATTTATAAAACATTAAAAAGAGCATTGGTGGTTCAAGCATTTATTTCCCCCCTCCCCCACGGAAAGAAAAAAATAAAACAACAACAAAACAAAAAAATTACACATTTAAAATTCAAAATGAGCTAGCAATGGCTTATAGTCCTAGTGTGCAATATGGATATTACAAAAGGCTAGAATTCTCCCTCTTTGTCTTTTTTTCTTTTTTTTTATTTTTTTTTACTTTTTTTTTTTTTTGCTACATTGGAAAAAAATTTTTTACTTTTTTTTTTTTCTTTACAAAATTCCTTCCACGCAGACTTTAATCCAGTTGAGTTTGTGGCTAGAATGAACAATCTAGTCAATAGTTTTTATTTTATTTCATTTTTTTGCTCTTCAGCAGTGAATGGTAGCAGAATCAGGAGGGTCCATCTCAAGGTTTATTTTGTTTGTTTTTCATTTTGTTTTGGACAGAACAGTTCCGTTTCCTCTCTCCTCTTTCCCCCTCCTCATACGGTTCGTTGAATCTCTCTCTCTTTCTCTGGTCATTCTTTTAAGCACTTATTTCAATAGCATTGTATTAACAGTCCTGTTGATATGATAGCTTGAAGTGAAAACCACCTTGCTGTCATAGGGATCTTTGTGCTGTTGGGGCCTTTGTTCAGAAAAGCACTTAAGCATGGGCTTAAATCTCTGCCGGTTCGGAAAGCATGTGCTTAAGAGTTTTGCTGAATTAAAGCCTTAACATGGCAGAATAGAAAGACGGGTTTAACTTTGACTTTTTTGTTGTTGTTGCAAATATAGACGTAGTAAGAGCTTTACAGAAACAAGGCTTGGAGAAGGTAGGACAAGAAGTGCTCCGGGGGTGGGACGAGCCCGCTGCCAGCTCTGTGAGGGCAGCGTGGCCACGGCCCTGCCAGGGAACCTGGCCGCCTGGGGTCGGCCCTGCACAGGTGCCGAGTTTAGCAGTAGCCTGCTGGGAGAGAAATCTCATACCCTGTGCCAGCTCCTGGAGAGGAGGTGATAAAGGATTGGGAGAAAGGCTGAGACGTCGGGGAGAAGTAGGGTGCCTTGGGGGAGAAAATGGTGTGCATAGATAAACACAGGCCCCTCTGGCACATGCGGAACGGCCCCATGTCAGCACGGATCCCGGCCCGGTGGTGCTGACCACGCCTGCCTAAAGCTGCCTCTGGGATGATGCACATCGTCCGGCTCCAGCTACCGGGATCCTCTAACCCCTCTCCTCCACACACTGCTGCTTCCTCCCACCGTCCCGCAGTGACGCACTGCGTGGCCACTGGTGCGATGGGCCTGGGGAAGAGGTACAGACGCCGTGTCCGGGTGCGGGTTCCCAGCTGGTGGCAGCAGGGACGCAGCCCCTCTATCCTGAGTGGTACCGAGTGGCCAAAGTGAGCCCCGGCCTTGGCACTGCCACCGGGCTGCCCTGCGTGCCCTGCTGACAGCGCTCATGGGCGGGTTTCACCGAACACCTGCAGGATGTGGTGCTGAAGGCAGTGGGCTCGGTCCTGCTCCCCCTGAAGTCAGTGACATCCATCAGGGTGGTTTCAGTGGTACAGAGTAACAACAGCTATTCGGCAAGATGGGGCGTGTGTTACGTCAGAGGGTTCCTCCTGGAGCCCATCACCTTAGTATCTGGGTAGTTGAATATGGGAAAAATGTACAAGTACAGAACCTGCAGCAAATGCCGGTAAAGTTAGGATTTTTACCCCATCCAAGTTCTATAAATTCCAGGCCCTCGTTCCCTCACTCGGCCCCAGGAACGAGAGCTTCATTATATTCAAGAATTGGGTTGTGCTAGAAAACACACAACTGAGGGCAGGGGATATACCAAACAAAACAAAAACAAACAAAAAAAATGAAACCCTATAAAAATAAAAGCCACACAAATAACTGATAGAGGAAAAGAACTCCAAAGTATTAAATAAACTACAAACTAGTAATAACAATATTTCATTTGTTTTGTTTTCATTTGTTTCATCTCTACAAAATTCAAGTTAAAATTCGGAATCGTGCAGCTCCGGTCAGTGCTAGGAGTGTGAAGTCAGCCTCAAAACGTAGACTTAAGGCCCCCCTCCCCTGCCACCCCCTACAAACAAACACTAAATTGAAAAAAAAATAATAAAAGAGAATAAAAATTGCACACAATTAACCATATCTAAGGGCTGTCCAGAAGGCAGGTGACCCCCCCCCCCCCCCTCGTCCCCCTGGCATGGGTTGTCTCTCTTTTGTTCTATATATAGGAATAACCTTTACAGGAAAAATACTGTACTTCTTAATTTTTTTTGCCTTTCTTTTTGAAACGATATCTGAGCATTCTGTCCCCACATTTACACAGCTGATCTGTTTGCTTATAAATCAGACCTGATCTGCACCAGTTCCTTAGGGAAATAATAATAATAATAAAAAAGGCAACCTAAACTCCTCGAGGCCTTTTTCTGTTCAGGGTGGAAACAAATTACGGGGATCCCTTGGACCTGAAGTGCTCTTGGGGGGGCGGGGCTGCATGTCATTGGAAAAAAAAAACAAACTAGATTTAAACAAAAAAAAAGGGGACAAACTTCAGACACAAGGAACCTTTTGCTAGGCTGGTATACTTACAAACTGGCACTGAAATAGCTATTATCAGAACTAATTCATACAGCTAGTCCTTCTGGAGCCTGTGTTTATATAGACAAGCCCTCTTTCTCAGACTCAGGTGAGGATTTGGGGTCAAACAGCTACTGTCTCACCTGTCAGAGTCCTGGGCAGCCTCCTGTAGTGTGTGTTCCCAGACTGGGCTACAAAAAGAGAGCAGGGAAGTGCCTGTAACCAGGGGAAAGCCCAAGCTTCTGGAGGTGGCAGGTCCCAACATAGTAAATCCATTTGCTCGTGCAGTGCCCAAGCTATTAGCCCTACTTGGCAAAATTTATCAGCATGGACCCAGAAATGCATTTTTTTTTAGCTGGACTACATCCTGGCCTCAGCTGGCATCTCCCCCCAATCTCTTGGGGCCACATAGGTTGCTGCAGCCTCGTGTTTTGTGGCTGCAAAGGCCATGCCTGGGCCAATAGCTCTGCAGGTGCTGCAGAACAGCCCCCACTTAGTGCTGAGCAAAGGAGACCCCAGGCGGAGCAGAACGTCCCGCAGAGGGACCCTGAACATCTGCCTGCCTTCTCCTGCCTCCTCAGTGGTGCCTTCACCTTCTCCCAGAAGTCACCAGAGCTACATTTCAGTCCATGCAGGAAGCCAGACTTGTCCGTCCCCGATGAAAGGCCGGGGAGGAGGGCTTGGGGGTGGGGACATACCTGTCATCGTGCGACTGCGCGGGTCAGCGAGCAAGTAGTATTTGCAAGGCTGCTTTAACGGCTGGGACGCTCTTCTGCGAGAACGGTGCTCCTTGTGCTGCACCGTGGCACAGCGTGCCAGCTCACAACCTCCTGACTCTACCGAGTCCTCCTGAGATGGGGATACTGAAGCACCACAAAAACGCCTCGCCCTCCATAGAGGGGAGGCACCTGGGGGTTGGGATGAGATGGAACTGGATGGGAGATTAACCCCAGTCCTCCAGTGTGACAAACCCTTTATCTGCCCGCTGCGCCCTTCCCAAGTTACTTCAGCTAAATCCCTACAGGCAGAACAGCAGGGATGGGGAGAGGTGCCCTACAGCTGTAGACAGAGAAAGTTTTACAATATAAATAGCATTCAAAATTATTATCATTAATAGTAAAAAGGATCTGGAAGAACAGAGGAGTGTCCCATTCCCACCCCTGCTCATTCATTAATGCGTCCTCATTTATGTGACAATAAATACCCACTCCCACCCTTGCTGTCTGATGCCATCCATTTAATGCTGGAGAAAGGAGAGAGAGAGAGGGAGAAAGGGGGGGGGGAGAGAGAGCGCACCCCCTCACCCCCTCCTTCCCACTGGCAAAAGCTGAGCTAGTCATCTTTGTGACACCAATTCCTTGCATGTTATATATGTGTGTGTGTGTGTACATTATATATATAGAAGAGACACACACACAAATATATATTTCTAAAATTCATTACCTGTTGTTCCCACCCACCCCCCTCCAAGAAGTGGAGATTATTATTAATATCGTACAACTGAAAACATGGAAAAATAAAACCCAGAAAGAAAAATGGGGGGGGATAGAACCCCACCTATAACAAAGGGTCCCCAGATGGGCGCAGGCCCAGCGCACCATTCAGGGGGCAAGGAGAAGCAGCTGGTACCCTCGAGGTCCGTGTCTGTATAAAAGGGTATTTTTTTGCTGCGTCCTGCCCCCGTGTTCTGTGATCTGCAGAATGAAGTGATGCGGCACCAGTCCCGCTGCGAACCTGTCTCTTATGGGGCCTGTGGATTATGGGTTTCCTTCCTTCCTCTCTCTCGTGCGTGTGCCACGGAGTTTGTTTTTCATTTGCCATCCCAATCTTTGTTCTTGCCTCATATGGGGTCCTCTTAGTAATTCTGTGTAAGAGCAAAACCAAACCACTGCTGCTGTTGTCTCTAAGATTAAGGAGAAGCTGCTGGAGCAATGGTAGAGGCTGGGGCAGCAGCTGGAGCCGGAGCAGGAGTTGAGGCTGGAGTAAGGGCTGGGGCTGGCTCGCCCTGTGGCCTGGAAGCATCGCCGTGGTCTGTGGAAGAAGCAGCCTCCTCTGGTTCCCCATCATCTTTAGTGGCCAGGCCCTCAGGGTCGGGCAGCGATTCTTCAGAATCTGTGTTCAGATCTTCCTCTTCATCATCCTCCTCATCATCGTCATCATCATCCTCCTCTTCATCATCCTCCTCTTCTTCGTTCATCTCCTCCTCGTCATCCTCTTCATCCTCTTGGGAAGAGTCATCCTCGTCCTCCACATCGCCAGAGCCAGATGCCGCTGCCCCTCTCTCCTGAGGGGTGGTCCCGGCTCTGCTCGGTGACGGACCCTCAGTGGCTTCCGACTGCTTCTTGCTGAGGTCCAGGGAATCATTGAGGCCCACACCTGCTGCGTTCTGCAGGAAGAAGAGGGAGCTGTTGTTGTCAGTGCTGAGGTTGAGGGAACTGTCCAGGTTGATGGAAGAGTTCTGGATGTCATACTCGAGAGTGGAGTGGGCAAGGCCCTCGGGGCCGGGCGAGATGGCAGGCAGCTCCCCTCGCTCCTGCTTCTCGTGTTTGCGCTTGTGCGAGTCCATCTGGGACATGCCCACCACCGTGTGTTTGCAGCCAGGGTAGGTGCAGTGGAAATGGGAGCACTTGAGTTTGTACTTGCAATCAGGCACCTCGCAGTCCACGCTTGAGCTGAACTGGCAGAAGCCAGCAGCGCTGATGACGTCCTGCTTGCCGTGGTGCTTGCGGTGGGCTGTCACCTTGGTGCTGTCAGTGCAGCGGAAGCCACAGCGCAGACAGTGGAAGTGTGTGCTATTGCCAGAGAACTGACAGTCTGGGAAGTTGCAACTCAGTGAAGACTTGAAGCGCTTGAAGTCATCCAATACCAGGTTGTCAACGCGATCGTGGTGCTGGGCGTGCTTGTACATGTGGGTACGGCCACAGAACTTGTAGCCACAATTCTCCCGTGTGCAGTGGTAGTGGGTAACCTTGAGAGAGAATTGGCAGCTGGAGTCCTTGCAGTCCTCGTAGAGGTCATAGCGCCGGAATCCCTCCAGCATCATCCCTTCATCCAGCATTTTGCGTGAAGATGCAGTCTTACGGCGTTTGCCAAACGGGGACATGTCCTCAATAATCCAAAAACGCTTTTTGGCCCCCGAGGCAGTTGGCATAGTGATGGTATTCCCTGAGGAGAAAAAGCGAAGAGTGGCGTTGCTGACAGACAGGGCTCTCCTCATCCCCTAACCGTCCTGGCAAGCTCTGTACCTGCCAAGGCACAGCTGCAACTGCTCCCACCCAGCAGCTCATCTCGCAGGCTCTAAGGAAGCCTCAGCTCTGGGCCCACAGGTGGCTGGTGCCCACTGCCCATCGCTTCCCTCACTTTCCAGCACATCCCACCTTGCCTCTAACTGCCATTCTTGTATAGCTTGGTATTGTCCAAGTACCAGCTGCTCCTTCTCTGTTTTGCAACTCTCTCAGTTTCTCCTGCTTCTTAGTTGTCTCTAGTCCTATTTTCCTTTTAAATCAGACTTTAATGCCGAAGAGTTTACATTGTTCCAGACCAAGGCCTGAGGTGTTTTACTGGAGTTCACTGGGGTTCAAGTGGTGAATGAGTCTAAGTAGTCTAAAAACTGGCACGTGTGTAATGTTTTTCCCCTATCCAGGCTCTTCGTGAGCAGGACACCGTAATACACTACAACTGCCAAGGACAGCAGGAAGTGAAGGAAGATCCCATGCGTGATTGAAAGTGCAAGGGGGGGGATTTATAGAAATAGGATGGACTTTGGCCAGGAGTCTGCAACATCCCTCACTGTAATGAGCCTACATATTACGATGAGTGCACTTAGAAAGACAGATGGACAGATGTTCAATGGGGCTAATTCTCATCATCACTAGCCAGTGGACTCTGAGAGAAAATACCAGTTCCACAGCTTTCCCTTGGGTCTCAAAAATCACATGATGCCCCTAGTAAATAAAGAGCCCTCATCTATCTTCCAGTTTCATTCACAGGGCCAGCATAACTGGCTAGTGCTCACATCCCCTAGGATCAAGCTGACATCAAGGACTTGACCTCATTATATCTGTTAACTTTTTTTTTCTTCTCTCCCTGCTATTTCCAGAATCAAACCACAGTCTCCAGTATCAACATGCAGCGCAGACAAGGTTGGAGGCAAGAAGAATTTCTCACCAGGTGCAGAACTGTGAGTGTAATTGGAAATTATAGCTTGCAACTGAAACATACTTTCTTTTTTTTTTTTTTTTTTTTTTTTTTCCCCTCCATCTTCATGCTTAAACTGCCAACCTCTTAAAAAGAGGCATGATTTGTGACATGCAGTGCCTGGGGCCTGAGAGTCCAGAGCAGCTTACATCCTCATCTAGGAGACTGAAGAAACAGTCATTTGTTTGAATGGTGTAGAATTATTTTTTTCTGGCTGATAAGCAGGTATTAAAGTGATGGATACTATTTTCACCATATCTGGCCCTTCGGTTGACAACCCTTTAAACGAAGGTGGCGATTATCCAAGGAAGCCTCCAAAAGTTAAACTGACACTACTGATAGCTGTAAGTCTACAGACAGGGTAGCAGCAAGCTAATCTCCTCGTACAGTGGGTTGTTCACGTGCCTGGGCTGTACAGATTGCAGGGTGAGCAAAGAGCAAAAGATTTTCCACCCCCATTCGTTACACAGCACTTGTGCTCAGACAAGCTGATCCTACTGCTGCGAGTAGGGATGCCCGTTTGGGGCATCTGTGGTGAGACCATCTTACTGACTCTTAAGGTGGTGGAAACTGCATATTAAGGCTAATTTAGGCAGCCTACCAGTGGAAGAGTAACTTTCTATCACTATCAGTTTTATATTAGCAAGCTCTTAGCTATACAATCTGTGACCACTGCCTGCTCCTCCTTGCAAACGTATTGTAAAATACACTTCTCTGCTTCCAGGCAGATCATTGCCTGCACAAATCACTGCTATCCAGATCAACTCCTTATGCCTTCATTTAAAAAAAATTACAGCCAAACTGCCAAGTCTTTCATCATTAATATGGGTGGTAGTCTTGTCTGCCTTCAGACAGCAACACAAGATAAGACATTTTTAGAAAAAAAGACTATCTGCAAAATAAGTAGAATTTAGATTTGACCCGTTTTAAACTCAGTGTGTCTGCCCAGCTCTTACAACAGTTCAAACAGACGTATTTATAACTTTAGTTAAACCAATTTTGTTTTCTCATACAGGCAAAGTTTCAGAGCAAGGGTATGAAAAAGAAAGAAGATAACCTCCTACACTCATTAGCCACTAGGCAGTGTTCAGTCCCTAATGCCCAGCTGAAGATTACAAGCCTCAACAGATTTAATCCCAAGCAAACCTCACTGGTAAGCGCATGCCATAAGCTTGTCTTTAAAATTAATATTAATGTAAACATTCAGGAAACTATATGAAGATCTACAGGTAAAAAGAAAAGAAACTCAAAAATATGTAATTAGAAGAAAGCACAGCACAAAGGTAAGATGTTTCAGGTCACATGCAAATCAGTTTAAAAAAAAGGCAAAAAAATGGTTTCTTGTGTATTTTGTTCATTAGAACACGTTGCTCTGGACAGGGCAAGGCTGCTTCTCCTGTCAAGTCGTGTGACAAAAACCTCTGAACTTCCAAGCAGAGCTGGTCTTCCAGCCATACTCCCAACCATTCGCCTTGGATTTGTACATTACTACACATGCACACACTAAAGCCAGCAGGAAGGATGACTGGGACATTTATAGGCTGCCACAATCCTCTTTAGTGTGAACTTTAAGCACAAATATGCTCTTAATTAACTAGAAAAGAGCTGGGAGTTGGAAAAAGAAGCCAAAGCTGAGACACACCCTAAAAACCATTCCCAGCTGGAATGAGAATCCCCAGCCTGAGACATCTCTGATCTTAGTCACACATGGGAAACATGGCAGCTTGAAACTAAAACTCTCGATGTATTTTCTGCAGCTGTAAGAGCAGATGCAAATAACAGAGTGTGAGAAACAGCCTGAGATGTCTGATGATGTCATGGTAGTGACACTGACTGTACTTCCCTCTGTTACTTGCACTGGGGGAAAGCAGCTCTGAATTTTACGGCTTTATATATGAATAGGAGGCAGTGAAGCTTAAAGGAGCTATAAAAATACTGGAACTGGGTACCTTGTCAGACATTTACCTGCCGAGATGTGTGCAGTAGACTGATAGGCACTGAGCTGGGTGGCCTACAAGATCTAAGCTGGAAGTCCAAGTCCCATAAATGCTACATGAGCAAAAGTTTGCTTCGTGGCCACCCTGCTGTTATCAAGAGGCAAAAAGTGAATTTTAACTGTGGATTTTGTTAGATTTATCTCATGGTTTGGAATTCATGGAAATTGCTCTAAATTTTTCACAATGATTTGCTGTGGTTTTAGCTGTGGTTACTGCATCAGCAGAGAACTGGAGTAGGCATGGAAGGACCCTTGGATAAAGTTAAATGAGGCACAGAGTGACACAGGCTTCTTTTTTTTTACCGACCCAAAGGTGCCGAGAAAAACGTGGGCAGGGTGAGTGGGGAAGGAGATGGGCAAAGGACACTAAGAGAGAAAGCAAAGAAGTGTTACCTGCTGCATCCTGAACTAAGGGAACGTCACTTTTTACTGGAGTTGGAGTGGCAATGATGGGCGAAAACCCAGTGGTGCTGGCGGCAGGCATGACAATGCCTCTGCTGGATCCAAGAGTGGCACTGAGCAGAGAGTATGAGAGACAAGATGGAGAAAAAAGATAGGGGAGGGTGGGAAGGGGAGACCTAAGCAGGGCTTGTGAGAAAGATGGAGGCAGAGGTGGTGGCTGAGGTTGTGGTACATTGTGGGTAGCATCATCGGCAGCAGCAGTAGCAGTAGAAGGAACCAGGCAGCCTGGAGAATGTGGAGAGAAAAAAAAAGCAGAAAAAAAGAAAAAGAAAAACAAAAACAAACAAAAACAAAACAAAAAACACAAAAGAACCAAAATGAGAACCCAGGAGCGGAAGCAATATGATGAAAATGGAAAATACATTCACAAATGCATGAAACAGAATTGTAACAGAGAAGAAACGGAAGGTGAGGAACTGACAGCATCAGGAAGAGGAGGGTTGTCTGTGCAGAAGGTAACGTGGCTATAGTGGCGTGGGGGAAGAGCCACAGGCTTTCAAGCAGATATTCCTGCTTGTTTGGTCCTTGTGCATTTATCTGGTGCCAGCTTGTACCAACTAACAGCCATGAGGGTTGTCTTACACCTTGGGCAGGGGGACTTGCTCACTACCTGGATAGCAGTGGGGGGCCATTTCCTAGGACGTGTGACTTGGGCTGGATGTTGTGCTGAGAAGGGAGAGAGAGCTACGAAGTGCTGTCCCACCAGAACTCTTTGGAGGAGCTTTGATGCCATGGGGCACCCACTGTCGTGACCCAGCAGTGTTTGTATGAAGGTAACATGTGGTTAGAGGTGCTATCTGATAACCTTCATCGGTCTGGGATGGGAAGGCAGAGTAGGAAAACGTATTTGAAATTAAAGCAAACTCAGAGAGGCAGCTTATCTAGAATGTATCACCTAACACTGGGAAGGAGAGCTAAGAGATCCCTGAATCAACACTAGATGATAACAGAATTCATAAAAGACACCACACTACTGAAGAGATAATTTTGTAGCACAGGGCAGTGGGAGATGGCTACCCATTATCCTTGCAAGCAGGAAACAATGGCAGAAACTTACTGCAAAAAAGAGGAGAATGATGGAGGTCTCCTCTGTGCAACACTCGACAAAGTGGCACAAGAGGCATGAGGCAGGGAGCTCAGTGAGCTGCTTTTATATGTTGCTTTCTGAAGATGCGGTAGTCTTTTTTTCCCTCCTGTATATAATATTTGCTATTGTACAGCCTCTCTGTACCTCAACAGTATCAGAAAAAATGCCCGACTTCAGATGCTGCACAAAGAAATACAAAAAGATAATGGGAAATGCCAGGGACAGAAGAGCCCTGCAACTTTTTCTTTTGTTCCTTTTAAATCAGTTATTCAAAGATCCACTCCAAGACAGAGGATAAAAACCTCTCTTCAGGGGAGAAGAAAGATATGCTGTTAGTTCATGGACCCTTGAAGTGCACATTCTGAAGGATCTCTTCTCCAAAAAGATGGAGGGAGCTAAGTTAGTAAGAGGAACTACCATAAAGCTGGTGCAGTTTATATTTTAAGGTGCAGTTGTCCTTTGGCCTCTCTTCATGAGTTTACCTCCCAAGAGAGCAGGCAACTGATGATCCATTTCACCCCCCTTCTTCCTTACCTGCTGATGTACTCTCATTGCCCACTGGAGTGCTGGAGCAGCTGCGGTCCATATTGGAAGATTCAGAGGAGATCCCCCCTGGGCTACAGCCAGTGTAATCCATGTACTCATCTGTTTCAGTGTCCATCATGCTCGGGGGTCCCTGAAAGGAAGCTGGGGTTCCTGATGAGGCTGGGCTGGGTGCCATGCTGCCAACCTGGGGGAGATTTTCATTTCTTGGAGTGTGGCCAATAACCTGCAGCAAGAAAACAGGACGGGGACTTTCACACCAAAAGCACGATGCCAAGACCAAAACCATCTGTCTGCATGTTTATTTCCCTCTGCCACTGCCCATGAGGGATAACTGGAACATGCTTGTGAGTGGAACCCATGGCACTGTGGCTAGGAGCATGAATCTTCCTTCACTGGGAGCTCAGAGCATTAAACTTGGCACATGTATTCTGGTATGTGAATTGTGATGCGCTCAGAGGCTGGGAGTGTTAATCTTGGCACCAATATCCTGGTGTGTGGATTCTGATGCATTCAAAAGCAGGAGGTGTTAATCTTGGCATTGCTACCTTACTGTGTAGGTCCTGCTGCATTTAGAGACTGGGAATACGACTACTGACATGCCTGCCCTAGTACCTGCATGCTGAGACACGGCGACAGGGGATCACAGACTGAAACCAGTGACCTGTGTGTCTGCTGCTGTGCTCTGTTCACTTGCAGCTGCTGTGGCCTGGCTTGGCGCGGTCTCCTCTGGATAGTTACATCTGGGTAGGTACCCAGAAGCAATGTATATCCAAACACACCGTTAAATGCCTACCGAGCACTCAGGAATGGGAAAAAAATAGAGTTAGGATGGTTAAATGCAGACAGGCAGTGGCAGTACAGCAATCTGTTAGCTTTGCTACATGCCCTGATTTGTGGTTTCATCCTCTTTTTGCTATTTGCTGGACTGCTCCATGGGCTAAGCACAGCAGTAGATTAAGATGTGCACTGTATACTCTTGGGATTGCTTTGGCCACAACTACTACTCTTCCACTGCTAACATGACATGGGATTGCCAGTGAACGAGATGGAAGTCAAAACTAGCATTTTCTGCTCTGCGTGTACCAGGAGGTTTAGGGCTCTGTAGTGGAGGAAAATTTGTTTGTTAAATCTGAGTTTGATTCTTGTACCTGAGCACTTAATTTTAAGAACAAAAGCTGCCATAACAGTAACACCAGTTCCTTGGCATGTGTGAACTCATTAATTCCAACAGCAGTAGACTGGAACGATTAACTTTTTGACAGTACTTGACAACTAACAGGGAACTCTCATTCCTGTCTTGTGGAATGAAAGAGGGTTCCCATCTTGCTTCTACAGATAGCACCTTTTGCTTTTCATATACCAGATGTCCTTAGGGTTAGATTAGTCACAGGTGTTTAAATAAAGGCAGCTCATTTCATCTCCTAAGTCAGTGGAAGTTAATGCAACCAAGGAGTAAGAAGAACAAACAGGAAGTTGCAGGAGTGCTGCCATTCTGAGCAGTAGGTCAGTGCTGCAGTTGAACCTCTTCAATTTATTCATGAAACAGAAAAACCTAATCTGGCAGTTGCTCCCAGTTGTGTTAGACAAAAGTGACTGCACTACCCTGCTACTTCCGGAGATGACAAGGAGAGCCCCAGTGTAATGCCAGATCAGTAAAGGAAGAGAAATTTTGAAACTTGTGTTTCTAGAAGCAGCAAATAATTCTTTATGTGCAACAGGAAATGTTTGCTTTAACCAGCATGCTCAATTCTTCCACATCCTAAGCACTTTAATTTTAATAAGCCAATTGGTGTATACTGAGAGCGTGGGGAGGGAGCGCATGCAAGTTATAAATATGAATATTTCAGTGTTATCCTTCTCAAATGTTTTTCTCCACAACTCACGAGGAAAGGCTGTTTAGACTAAGTAATGCTTTGATGTTGTCTCTCCTCATATGACAGAAGTCAAACCAGCTGAAGCTAGCTTAGGTGAATGCACACATCCCAGGTGCATCCCCCAGTGCAGATGTGTCCTTAGGAATTTGTTATGAGCATCTTGGCATTAATGCAGTTCTGCAGCCAGCAACCAAAGGGACTATCACTACATACAGAGCTACAACATAAATAACCAGCCAGTCACCTGAGTAGGAACACGATCAAAATTCTTCCCCAGCATCCGTCTCATGTGCTTTCTGGCATGGGATGTCATTTGGTGCTTGAGCAGGAAGGAGAACTGGCAGCCCTCTCGAATACAGTGGAAGTGGCTGTTCACCTGGTTGTATTTGCAACCTGCAGACACAAAGCCAAGGTATGTAGTACAGGAAAGGTACCAAGAGAGAGCAAGACTGTAGGGAAGATGGTCTGGAGACAGGACGGGGCTGCTGCTATATGGATTTTTGGTGGACTGGAGATTATCCATGGTCATGGGTTCTTCAGGAACAGTCCTGAATGATAGAAACCACATTTTTTTGCCTGCTGAGCAACTGTGAAAGAGGATTGCATGGTACATAGATTTAAAAAGTGGGCCAGAACTGGCCCCATCCCTCCTTATGTAAAGATGAAGAAAGTTGCCATTATGTCTAGTAGTGCCTAATGCTCCCCAGTCTGAGCTAGTGCCTTTTCCTTTTCAAAGGGAACAAAACTAGGACTTCTAACTGTATCACAGAATTTACAATTGAAAATACATGCTCAGAATTAGATTTGAAATGAAAAGTTCCTTTTTTCCCTTTAACTGTGCTCTCAGAACAGAAGAGCAGTCTCTTAAAAGCCCCAGCTCTGGACAATGTATGCTCTCTGGTCAGATAGAAAGAGCCAGCAAGTGTTTATTGCCACTCCACATTTGTAGTGCAGGAGGGGCAGCTACTAAACAACAATTTATATAGTTTCTGGTGTACAGCACTTCACACATTCTGCTCCTGGCAGACACTGCCATGCATGCTGGGAGTTTGCGTACCCTGTTAAGGTGCTGCATTCAATAGCTGATAAATAATGGCTTGTTGCAGCAAAAGCAATATCAACAGTCAGGTTGCGTCTGTTCTCCGTCATCCCCTGTACTTCATCTTATAGACTTTCAGGTACAGGGCTACAGACAGCCCCAGTTTTATTCATCTCTCTACACCCATCTGCCTTTACTTACTTACATACATATCTGTCTCTCTCCCTCTCTCTCCACCTATGCTTACAGGCACTAAAAACGTATCTATAAAAGGCTATCTGTTGATCCACTGTGTGTTAATAAACTTACACAGCCCCTAAAGCAGGCCGGTGCTTCTGCACCTGCTATATGCATACTTAACCTAAAAGAGAGAGCTGTACAGAGTAGACGTGCGTTTACACGTTGGTATAACCATCGACACCCACACAAACACATCCAGCTACCCCAGCCTGTCGTGCTGCCTGTCTCTACATAAGCAAATGCACAGTGTTGGTTAAAACGTACGTTTAATGCATGGCAAGCCCAAGCTACAGGCATATGTACATCCCGCTGGATGCATGTACCCCTTCACTCCCAAAATAAACACTGCTGACACATGCACAGCCTGCAGACAGCTCGCTGCCAAACAGCTCCCGAATCACCCAGCCCATCTTTAGCTCACAGATAGCGTTTTATGTGCAAGCCAAGTTGCTGTTTGTTTAGGTATTCCACTCCCCCACAGCCCCACCTCGTTTGCCCTCCCCATCACGTCGCTGTTCTTCGGGATGAAGAACAAACAGTGCTGGCGGGATTGAAATGGTATCAGCAAAGGGCAGGTGAAGACTCGCCCGTTGCCAGGGCAGCCGTGTAGGCTGGGTGTCATATATCATTGTCCTGCTTTGTCTAGCCCCTGCTATCACCTGAAACACCTAAAGTTGAGTAAATAACAGCAACTGCTGAATCTACTGACATGTGTAAATGAGCCCTAGGTGAGTACTGGCACTGGAGTGTTGACACTTATTACCCTGGTTACCACAAACAAGTTGCCAGTTGAGTATATGTTTTTTTATGCATGCAAAACTGAGAAGTTTGGCCCTGGTTATGGTGGTTGCCATGCCCCAGAAAGAACAGCATTGGGCAGGCGGTATGGTATGGCCAAGAAGGACGAAAGTGTTATTCTGAACTCCCTTTTGTTTCAACCTTAAGCCAGGACCAATAGGGAAGGCTGGGTCTGTGACAACAGCAAGGCACAAGACAACTAAGTGACTCCCAGATAGTGAATGCCAGCGGGTCAGGATGGTGCTCGGCTGGAGCTCTCCCTAGGGACACCCCCCCCTCCCCGGCGCAGAGCAATGGGCTTCATTCAGCTCAAGGATACCTCCCTGGGAACTCATTCTGCTCTCTGCTGCTGCACGTTTGTTTTTCCAGCTTTACACTAGAGGCCCTTAGATTTAATAACTGCTGTAGTGCTGCTAATGGTTTTGTCAAGTGGGCATGCCACGGTCTGAGGCTGTGCACTCTGCAGGTGTTTCCTTCGGCCGTGCGCCGGTGGGGGGCTGGGCTCAAGGCACAGCGCTGACTCCCTGCTGCTCACAAGTGGCTGTGGAGAACGGGGTCAGAAGAGGAAGGAGCAGTTTACTGAATGCCCTTCTCCATACCTCTGTCTCACGCTATTTACCCTTTGGCTTTCAGTATGCAGCCCTGGCAACAGCTACAAAAAAAAACAACAAAAAAAGTAATCTGAAGCTGCCTGGAGTCAGGTGAAGCAGCAACTGGAGGTCAGTGCAGAAGGACCTTTGAACAAGAGCCTCATCAGAACAGACATTTCCCATATGCTTTTTTTTTTTTTTTTCTCCTAAGAGCATCCTTCAACTCTGCCCAAGACAGGCATTAGGCCCAAAGACAACGAAGTGCCAAAAAAAGAAAAAAAAAAAAAAAAATAAAAAAGATTGCCTTGACAGATCAATACCACCAGGGAACCTGTATCTCCAGATAAGTGTATATATATATATATATATATATATATATATATGTAGATGTAGATGTATGCCTATATATATATATAATCCTCTATACTACAGCTTCTAGTCATTTAAGGTCTTTGGTCCATTTGAGAAAAAAGGAACCCTCATGCTTCAACTCAGGCAGCTCAGGAGCAGATTTCTGTTTTAGTCTGTTTCTTGTTTAGTGATTTAATGACCAAATACATCTCTAGCATAGCTCACATGCTCTGGCTCATGGTATTCTTAGCCAGGATGTAGAAAAGACTACATGGGAAGAGTGAGGGGGCGTGGGGGGAGAGGAGAAGACTCACCCAGTCTGCCACACTCTTCTCGCTTGGTAAAATACTTGAAGCCATTGGCTGCCCTTCTTTCTGCCTTCTCATGTTTTTTCACATGCCAGGGCAGCTTGGTGGTGATGTTAGTCACAAAGTAGCAGCCAGGACGAAGACAGTGGTAATGCCCTCGCATCCTGAATTCACAGTGCTAGAGGGGAGCAAAAAGGCGGATTGCTTTAAGCAGATCTAAAACAAACGCACTCTCATTTGCCTGCTACTAATGCTGTCCCTCTGAGAGAGGCCCGAACTGATACTCTGGATCATATCTACTTCATCTTCCATAAGCTACAATGCAAACTTGTTCCCGGTCATGTGTTCTGCATTGCACTATTCTACACATGAATGACCCAACACACAGCTAAGATTCCATCACTTCCCCCAACTGGTGGCTTTTCTGAGTAGTCATCACCAATTTTTATTCTACTTCATCTTGAGTCTCTTTGATCATTCGAGTTTCCTCATTCTCTTCACTCAAGTCAAATAAACACAAAAGCAGTGGGATTCTCAGTTTGATGGAAACCAAACATTTTGCTAGACCAAGTAATTGAGGCCCTTCCATGGATCTGTCATTAGACCAGGACTGAACCTCTTGGCCTCACTTCCTATTGTTTCTACTTGTTCTTGCCCATGCTTCTCCCATGCATATCCTCAAGCCAGGACACTGCTTTTGAATTACTCTTACCTGGTTTGGACAGAGACACTGCAGCGAATAGTAAGCAAACTGGTCTCGCACATTCACCAAGTTATTGTTGGGGTTGATGTGGTCCAGGCAGTGGGATTCTGCTTTGCCAGAGGTTTTGCACACATACTTGCAGTTCCCAAAGAGACAGTGGAAGTGGAATTTGTTGGCATACTTGCAGTCCGTTGCCAGGCAGGGATCACTGGAATACAGCCAAAACCCAATCATCACCTTCACTCATTTCATACATTTGTTTCTTTGCCAACATTTAATTCAAGGGGAGCCCAGCTGAAGCCTCTGTTCCAAACATGGCCTACAGATTTCCCATAGCCACCTTCCTCTTTAGTAAAATTGATGCTGGTGACCCTACTGAAATGCTAGCAAGCTAGTGCACTTTCTTGATTAAGATTGTTAAATTAACAGCAGTGCATGGTGGGATCTGTAGTCTTTGAGGGCCACACTTTCAATCTAAAGGCCTCTCTCGAGGTCTGGCTAGATGCTGGTACTCCCTTTCTGCCTGTACTTATCGTAGTGGTGATTCGGATTGTTTCTACTGTCTCCGTTTTGTGTAACTGAAATGAAACTCCTGGGTATGCACACTGGAAGATGCCAGGGCTTCCCCTAATTAGACAAGACCTGCAGTGGTCTATTTTATCAGCTAAACAGTTTTGGTACCTTACCCCCTCCACCCATTCCATGGATTTAAGGTTGCACATACAGATCAGAGGTAGCTGAACACTGATCTCTTGGAGCCCGAGCACTGTACCCAATGCTACCTACTCAGAGACGTGAAATAGAATTAATGCACGTCTTTGAAAGCAGGCAAATGACCGCCAATGTACAGCCCAGAGAGTGATACTCTACCAGCCTGAAAACTAAGCTGTAATGCCTAATGTGAGTGTGGTCTCCTGCGTCCCCCTGTAACCAACCTAACTTCTGCCTCTCGATATACCAGAAACAGAACAATCGTCACAGCCCCACTGTGAAACATCTTTCATGTTTAAAAAAAAAAAAAAAAAAAAAAAAAAAACCAACACTTGAGAAACGTATGTTACCTTCTATCAGCCATACCTCCTTGGGAATGACCGTGTAAACTAACACTACAAAACCAGATGCATGGAATGTCAGGAGACTGACTACACTTGTGGAAGAGTTCAGCCAGAACAGCAGAATTGACAAAGCTGAGGTGAGAGAGGAATGCTCCCTGTTCCTCAAGCTGCTGAGAGCTCCATTCCTGCTTAAGGCAGAGTCCAAGCACTTGTGTCTCCTCCACTACCTGACCCCCCCGGCTTATTCAATGAAAAAATGAAGCTGTATTCCTCAGTGTTGCAAGTGACATTTGTATGAAAAGGCCACAGATCTTATTTGAGGACAAATCCCAAGAAATCCACCAATTTTTTTCATCAATCATCTGTAAATATCTACTGTTAGTTACCTTAAAACTTTAAAGATGCTACGCTCCCTCTGTAGCCTTCAGTGTCAAAAATACTGCAAAGAGCGTGTATTTCTGTTCACCTCCCATGAGGTATAAAAAAGGCTCCATTGAGCCTTTTTTTTATGTCAATAAGTTTATTTCTCCTCTAAACTCATATCTAAAAGTGCTCCCAGCTGTACTGGAAAATCCAGTTTTTTCCCTAGGATAGCTGAGGGTATTTTCTAGAGTATACAGAAGTAACTTTCCTGGAAGATAAAGCCCAGAGTGCCTTCTAGGCAGAAGGCCTCTTCAGCAGGTGAATGTAAATGGGATTGCAAGGTTGGAGAAGAAACAAGGAGGCAAGCAGTGTCTACAACAACTTACTTCTCCTGGAACTGGAGAAATCCGGGTTTGACCTGAGGCTTGGCATTCTCCAGGGAAGTTGTTGCCAAGGGTGAAGTTGCCAGGTTAGGCACTGATGCTGGGATCTGAGGCATCTGGGGTATGGTCGAAGCCAGCTGCTTCCAAGCTAGCAGCGTCGGGGCAGAGGGCACAGTCGCCGGGCTCGGGGTGGGCACGTCGAGGGCAGGAGCGCTCGCCATGGTGGCAGATGTAGCAGATGGTGATGAAGGGGCCAGTGAAGCCTTACTCTCAGTAGTAGTTGAGAAGGGAGACTCCGAGTTACTCTTCACAGCTCCGCCCTCAGTTCGGAAGTGAAAACTGCAAAAAGGTGGAGTAATTTAGATACAGCTTCTTGGCCATCACATATAACGTGATTAAACATCAACGAGAATGTGGCAGTAGTCTGCAAACAAACTAGCTGAGGTGAAATCCTAAAAGGGACTCTGCCCACTTTGTGGAAAGCTTTCCTCCTAGATAATTTGTGAGGAAAAGGGAATTTATTAAGCAGGGTAGAGACGGAAAGGTTCAATAACATGTTAAAATCAGAGCGGTGCAAGCATGGCTTCAGACAGCAAGGTCAATATGACTCGAGGGCAGCTTCCCATAGCTGTTGTGAGAAGCCAGTCATTTGTAGCAGTGAACCACAGGCCTCCAGCCCCAGAGACCAGCTGGCTAACAGACCTTTCTGTCTTAAACTTTACAGTATCGCCTTCCCTTTAAACCCCTTCAGAATCAGCCATGTGGCCAGCTGCTGAAGGCCATACTCATTCTTTATTTGGGCAAATCTTCCACTGCCTTTAAAAGGAACTTGGCATGGGTTTAAACTGCAGATTGCTCCGTAGAAATTAGCAACAACTTCCAGTATCCCACCTTTCCTTTGCTACTCCCTTCACTGTGACAGTGGGAGCATGGTTTAACTTCAGTCTTCACCGAAGAGTCACCTGGAGTTCTGAGCGTGCTGTACAACTGCTGTAATATAGGCCATATGATCTAGTCCTGGCTACCAAATCCTGGACTGTCCACTGCTGCTTTCCAAAATGTGAAATGACAAGGGTTTACAACATAGAACGTCGCAAGGTGAGGAAGTTGGTCTTGGGCTGGACAGTTTGCTTCAAGATCCTCATCCATATGATATGAGAATCTTAAACAAAGCCATATAAACTAAGGGCTAGAGAAGCTTGTTAAAAAACATTTGTTGTGACAAGAGAAGGAAAAATAAAATGCTTTCCACACTGCAGTGATGGGAAGCTGCTCTACAAAGAGTCTGCATCCAGTGACAGTGGTTGGGGTTACAGGTTTCCCCCCCTCTCATATTCTCTTATTTCTTTGTATGGTGTATTTGTATGCTGGGGGAAATGTCTGTCTCCTTGACCACACTGTCTGCCAGGTAAGCTAGGGAAAAACAAATGCCCACTTCTCAACCTTGCCAGCACCGCGTGAGACACCTGTCACAAACTGAGCACATTTATTGTGAAACAGAATTAAAGAGGACATCGTGTTCTGCAAACATGTCAGCTGAGCACATTTACACAGGAAATGGGTGGGTGCCCAGAGGCTGCCCTCAGGACTGCCCACATTCCTGGTCCTGACCCTCCTCCTGCAGTGTGTGCAGTGTGGAGTCTCCTCCAGGTTTCCCAAGGCTCTCCTACTCACTTGGCATGCTTGATGGCTCCATCCAGGGTGCTGAAGAGGGCACCACATTCTTCCACGACACAGTGGAAATGCACCTTATGCAGAAAGTCGCACTGCGCGTCGCAGAAGTCCTTGGTACCAAACCTGGCCAAAGCAGACAAGCAGGCATCTTACAGAAGGCCCCAGAAGGGAAGGAGTAGTGGAACAGACATTTCTTTTTGTTTTTCAGCTCTACTACCACCCTGTTTTCTCATGTCCCTGATGGCATTGCTGCTTGATCATGGCCAGTTACATAGGTCTGAACATGCAGAACGAGAACTTTATTTCTCTCCAGCTGGACTTGTCTGAGTGATTGAACTCCCATTCACTTTTAGTGGGAGCAAAATACAGAACTACTCTGAAACAAAAGGTGAAAAACTTTAATGTTCCTGAGTGTCTGTATATGAAAGTCAGAGCTCTGAGGAATGAACAAAGGTTAGTAAATCTGCTTGAATTTACTGAGAGTACCAAAAGGAAGGAACAACCGTGGTTAATGGGAATCTAGAGCCAGAATCCCCTCCGCCCCCTAACACACACTTAAAATAACAGGCTAGCACAAGGATGGGGGAGACAAAGCATCACCTATATAGCAATTACAGCCTAATATGCATAAATAGAGAATAGCACAGTCCCTGAAGTACACGAGAAACGATGCTGCAATGCAAAAAAACAGAGCAAAAGGCATCATCTAAAGTATACCTCTTGCCAGAAAAAATGGTCAAGAGAACAAAAAAAAAGGTAAGCACTGCTCATCCCCTGCTGAGAGTCTCCCTCCTTAGTAGCAAATGTACATACGATTTCAAGAAACTCCAGAATCACAGGGAATCGAGAAATCAGGTAAAAAGCATTGGCAGGAAGGATTTGAAACTTAACAGGGGAATCTTGCATAATTAAGGTACAACAGTCTACAGTTGCTCTGATGAGCAGGAAAGCAAGAAACAAACAGCAGCCTGCGTGGTCCCGAGGGGACCTCCTAACAATTTGAAGGTAAAGGAAAAAGAAAAAAATAATAATCTTGAACTGGAGAATGAAAGGGCCAGTGGATGTACAGAACATGCAGTCAGTTAAGGCTTGCAGGGAGAAGATGAAGGAAAGTAAAGGTGTGATAAGAGAAGAGATAAGAAACCAAGTTACTGCAAGTTAAAGGGGTTGTTTTATCAGGAACAGGAGATTTTGTACTTCGAAATCCTGACAAAAATGGGAGGGAGGTGATGAGTCAAAAATGGCTGCCTTATACAATTTTCTTTGGACGGGGAAACTAAAGACAAGACAGATAATTAGGGATGAAATGAAGACCTTCTAGAAGAACAGATAAAGAGACTGGCTGGAAAATATAAATATGCACAAGTCAGCCAGTCTGGATGATGCATGTCCTGAAGTGCAATGGAAATTAACTCACAAACTGATTGCATTACTATTTGTTATTTTTTAAGCCATAGAGAAGAGGGAGATACTGGGGAACTGGGAAAAAAAAATTAAAAAATCTAGGTACCGATTCTTTGAAAAGCGAAAAAAAAAAAAAAAAAAAAAGACAAGTGATCTTTGGCAATTATCATACCTCTAGTCTTAACTTCTCCTTCCAGTAAAGTAATGGAACAAATATTAAGAGGGAGGAGAAAATCATTAAACATCTAGAGGATAAAGGAACCATGAGCAATAAACAGCATCAGGATTATAAAGAATAAATCTTGCCAGACAAATTTAATTGCTTTTTTTGATAGAATTACAAAATTAGTGGATGAAGGGATGCAATATATTTGGATTTTAGTAAAGCGTTTTGATACAGACTTGCATATGCTTAGAATTAATTCAAATTGGCTTGGATGTGAATGCTACCACATGGATTGAAAACTGGCTGAAGGACCGTAAACAAAGGCTAATGACAAACAGCGACGTATCGAGCTGGGAGGAGGTATCTCGTGAATGCTGCAAGGATGACTTTGGCTAGGTCTGAGCTTATTTAACATCTTCATTAGTAATCTAGGAGAAGGAGTAAACAGCGTGCTAATGAAATTCACAGAAGATACTAAACTGGGAGGAGTTGGCAACACCAATGCAAGATGAGAGAAATAACACAGAGAGAGGCCTTGCAAGACATGGGGAAGGTTCAGCATCGGAGAGTCATATTTGGAAAAATACAGCTAATACATCGGGGGGTATTTTTATACATAGACTCATGAGAGCAACATTACAAGCAATCCTGTGTAACAGTGGATGGTAAACACGATACATATACATAAGGCAGTGTAGATGAAAAGACAGTAGTGCAACTGCGAGCTGCGTGTATGGGGCAGAAAGCTTCTGGTGTGGTGATGCAGGAACGGCAGCCCAGTTCTGCAAACAGCAACAACGTGATCAGCAGGCCGAAGAGACTGATTTTCCAAGTCAGATAAAAGGAAGTAAATAAACTTGGTTAAATGATATGCTAGAAGTCTGTGACTAGGAGGTGAAGGATGTGAACTCCAATTGTGGAGAAGAATTCTGCTGTGGTTCAAGGGTATATAACTAGGAGAACTGCAACAAAATTATGAAAAGGGAAATTCAGGCAGCATACTATGAAAAAAGATCCTGACAGTGAAATGTATTATGAGGTAGAATAATGCTCCCAGAGACAAGAGAACAGCCACCCTGCTTGGCATAATTAAAACTAGGCTGGACAAAATGTTTGCAAATGGACTGCAGGGAAGGATCTCTCACTAGCCAGGGGCAGAGGGACTAAAAGACCTTCTAGTCTTTTCCATCAAAGTCTGTGATTTACAAAGTGTCCACAGGCATTTGTAGGCAACTATCTGTGTCAGAGCACTAACCCATATGTGTCTGCCGGGGTGTATCTGTATATGCTCAAAGCCTGTGTCTGTCTGGGCATGTATGTGCATGTGTCTGCGTGTGGGTGAGTTTTGTATCTGTTCCATTTTCCTTTCAAGCCTCCTTGTCTACAACAAAAACAGCAGAAACCATGCAGTTCCCATTCCCCCTTGGACTCCTTGTTTTGTTTCAGTGCACCACTTCTATGATCAGAGGAAATTCCACAACATTTTAAGGCTTCTGTGATCTGTGTGTAACAACTAAACCTGGCCTAGCAGTGGTTCAGTGCTAAGAGTGAGCTATACTTGGTCCCCAGGACCTGCAGACTGGGAAATGTAGAGGAGGAACCTGAGGTATGCCAAGGCAAACTGTGCGATGTGTAGAGCTCTGCTCCTGGTTGGCCCTCGTGTTCTCATTGCAAAACAACTGTACTGTAAGTCATTTCTTACAGGACATTAACACCTCCTGCAGCCAGCCAGGACTGAGGACTAACTGCACTCCAGAAGGTGATCAGCATATTATTACAGAACCAGATCTTTAAATTCAAGAGAACTCATCATTCAAACACGAACTAATGAGCCAGACACTATGCAAAGGAAACCGTTGCCCTTTCCTCTACTCCCAGTTCCATGTCCTCCTTACCGGCGCAGGTACATCTTCCATGGCTCAGAGAGCTTCTCCTGGACAAGTGCCTTCACTGCCTTGCCCAAGTACTGTGTTGGCTCCCCAGCCCCAGCCTGGCTGCCATCGCCTTCTGCCTTAATGTTCAGCAGGTTGCCAAGGCTGGCACTGGTCTTGGACATCTGGAACAAGAACAGAGACACTGCATCAAGCCCAGCACGCAGCTGTGGACACTGCCAGTCTGGACACCCTCAGGACCGTCCCGTGGAAAGCTGTTTCTTCAAAGAGAGAAGTCAAGAAGTCTGCACGGGCTGCCTCAACTGCATCAGCAAGGCTTAGTAACACCTCACTCTGTGGCATCCTCCACCCAGCTGTCACAAAGCCCATCTAGTATTCATGTCTCTTGTGGGAAGTAGTGAAGCATCTATTCAATACACTGGGAAACTGAGGCGAATGGAGACGTGCCCACTTAAGTCCTTGGAATTCTTACTAACTTCACAGAAGGACTTATTTCACTTTGTATGTTAAATGGATATATTGCCAACAAAGCAGGACGTGGACTCGTAATTTGCCTCGTCTGAAAGGATTCAAATAAATTCTACACCGAGAAGGTTTGGAGGTCCAGGTACAGGATGTGCAGAACAGAAAAAGGAAGTTACTCAGGAGTGCTTGGAGAGAAAATTTTCTTTCATAATAAATGCACAGTTCCCCAGGCCTGTTCCTGCTTTGCTGCTCTCTCTAACAATAGTTACTTACCTCCAGTAACAACAGTGAAATGCACAGCATGTATAAAACGCAGGATCAGGCCCAATACTTGCACTGAAACTCCACCCACTTGAGGATCTCAAAGCCCTTTATACAGATCAGTTAATTAAGCCTGACAGCCCCCCTAAATAAACTGCAGTACGCTACAGGAACCCTGGCTGTTTGAGCCTCTCTTAATGCCCCCTGAAGGTAAAGCCCCTGCTGCTATGTGGAGACTGCAGTTCTTTATGGCTGGAGCCAGAAATTCAGCTCATTTTTTTTTCTGTAAAGTTTTTATTTTTTTTTATTTTTTTATTTTTTATTTCTAGGCAAATAATAAAGGTTTTCTCTACCAACAGAAATTGTGTGCAGCAAGAAGAAGAAGAAGCAAGCACGGTGTGTTCCTGAGCACACAGAGCTTGGGTCTGCAACCCTTAGTCTTGGAACAGGCTCCTTCAAATCAGCGGGCTCTATTCTTTGCTGCTTTATGTCATTATTTAATCCCCTTCCTACTTTAAAGAAGGAAGAAACCTGAAGAAGTGTGTTTTATACCTGCGCTGCACTTATTTTCCATAATACAAAGAACCTTTATGCTGTGGTGCATGCCTTTATGCTGTACCTTTATGCAGGGCTGCACACAAGCAAATGTTTATTCCTAAACATATGCTTCAACTGGAGATTTTCAAGCGAAGCATCTATTGAAAAAGAATTTTCCTGAGCTGGGGCCTTCAGAAGGACTCAGGATCTCCAATAGCAGACTTACTAAACAGATTTACTCACTAGAGAAAGAACTGCGTATTTGGAATCACTAGAGGGATAGCATGCAGGAATGAGTAGGAAATTAAGCTTAAAAGGGATCACCAGAAATCCAATGTAACAGAGAACCAATGAAGAAGGGAAGTGGTAGAAGGATAAAACTAGAAATGAAAAAACACGTGAAGAAAAGTGATGGAATAACAGAGAAAGGAGTCGAGAGACTACCCGACAAAGTCACTTTGCCCTCTCTTGAGGGTTATATGGCCTTGATGCATGTAACGCCCAGAGCCAAGGGGATGGCAATAGTTATGCCTGTAAAACCTATCACAGTGGAATATTAAAGCATGGCTCAAAGGCGGCCCTGATCTCTAATGCAGTTGTATACAACAGGAAAATTAATCTTGGTACAGTAGAATTTATCATGTGAAAGGGAAATATATATTTGAGATGATGTATAATTTAAGGAAAAAGTAAAGAAAAAGAAACTCTGCATTATTTAAAATAAATATTCTATAACATGGTAAAGTGGGCTCTGTTGGACACTATTACTCACACTAGAAAGGCAGAAATTGATGATTTCGGCTGAAAACTTCTGATTTTTTTCTTATTCTCTTTCATAAAAACAAATGATTCTCCTCCCCCTCCCCCAATGAAAGAAAACGTTTGAAGTAAATAAAAAAAATGAGTAACTATAAAAAGAGAGCGAGAGAAGTTGCCAGGTTCTGGAAATAAAAATGGGGAAAAAAAAATCTTTCGGAGCCCTCCTCTGTCTAGAAAGGATGAAAAAAAAGGTGTCAGAGGCTGCAATATATTTCTTCAGCCAGTTCATTAAATTAATTCGTAAGCAGTGGCTCTGAAATTATACCCGATGAAAAATGGTCTCAAAATTTAAATGGTACAAACTCATCTTATTAGAGGCAAAACATTAAAAAACAAACGCATCTCTTCCCCCCTCCCTCCCCGCCATCGCAGCTTTAATTTCTCTTGGTGGGGGGAATGAAAGGCGTTTGATGGATGGCTCTTACCTTATTCATAAGCGAGGATAAAAGAGATGAATTTGCCGAGACTGTGTGGCCATTTGATTCATTACTGGAACACACAAACCAACAGGGTTTAGTTAAGATGTGCACAGGGACTGTGAGCACTGAGATTAATCCTCCTCCCTTCAAGCTGCCGCACTCCTCACCTGCTGCATCCGGAGGAAGAGAATGATGCCCACCCCTCCCTTGGGCAGGTCAAACTCTTACTGGTGATAGCCAAGACAGAAAGGAAGAGGGTTGCAAGTTTGCTGAATTCAGTTCTTTCAGCTATTAAACAATCCAGACCTCTTCCCCAGTGCCCACACCATCACACTCTTTTTATCAGCTGACTCACAACCCACTCCGTATTTTTTCTCCTACCTATTTGAACTTTCAAAACTACACTGCAAAACCAGGGGAGCAGGCAAGGCCACAAACCTTATGGCCACAGCTAAGCACACTGAAAGGCAACCTGAGTATTTGACAGGCATCGGTAATAGTTCTAGCTGACTGTAAGTGCTGGGGTCCTTAACTAAGGCTTGTTTAAGTAAAGTATGGGAAGGAATGTATACAAGGGTCAAAGTGGAGCAGACTCAGGTATCCCCAGTATCAGTTCCGCTGCAGTTTTTGCACACAGGACAATCCCCAAGCACTCCTATTCTCAGGAAAGCTTTTGGACAAATGGGACAGAGGCTTTGAGATAGCGAACTCAGCTGTTCTGTGGTCCATCCCCTCAGCTACGGGTTAGCACGTGCCAGACCCATGCCAGCTCTTGGTGCTGGACAGGCCTGAATGCTCCTGCCTGCACTCATCTCTCACCCGTGATCCTTGACGCTCAGGTCCAAGCTGTGCTCCTGCAGGGACTCCTGACCGGTGCCAGAGGATGATCCCATGGCCTCCACCGGCTCCTGCTTCACCTGCACTGGATTGAACCGTCCGGGAGCTGCTGGCTGTCCATTCCCTGCTCGAGAAAGGCACCAAAATTAGGTTGGAAAAATTAAAATGAAAAAGGTAGCTCGAAGATGGGGTTGCAGTGGCAAATACAGAAGTTAGATCACTAGCACAACTGCATAAATGGAAAAAGCACAGAAAAAGTGTGGGGGGAGGGAAGGGCCAGGATTGCTGGTCAGCATTTATTGCCAAGATGACATGATGGGTTCTGACGTCCACTCCAGCGTGGAAATTCTTCAAGTGATAATTATTGCAAAATTATGTCAAAGTTGTCCAGGCTATGGGCCCTTTAAAGGAGAAGGGCGGAAGGAGCGTGGGGGAGACCTGATTCTCTGCACAAACTGTCATAACTAATTTGCGGGGCTGCCTCTTAAGCGTTTATTAAAGACTCCGTTAATGCTGAGGCAATGTGGCAGCTTTCGACTGCTAGTCAGGCCCCCGTCCCCGTCCCCAGTCCCAGCGTTGCCGTAGCGACGGCAGCGGCCTGCCACTGCGCCTGCCCAGCAGCACCATCTGCCCAGGCCGGGGCTATCGGAGGTGACAGCCACCGGGCCCGGCCAGCCGCCGACCCCTCACCACCACCTTGCCCCCACACAATGAGGGGTTCTTCGTCGTGGCAGGGGGTTTTGTGCCAGGCCCGTGAGGTATGAAGTCGAATTAAAGGAAGGGGGAAAAGGAGGAAGAACTCGAAAACAAATTAGAGAGAGAAAAAAAAGAAGAAGAAGAAAAGCAAAGAAAAAAGGATGGGAAAAAAGTTGCTGACAGGAACATGTCTGCGGAGCTTTCTTCCACAATCCCCAAGTGACTAAAATATTAATTTACCCTCCGGCAGTACAGCTGACGGCGAGCTGCTTCTCAGCCAGCAAGTGGCATTTTATTAAAAAATAAAGGAAAATCGTTCCCTCAATGACCTTTCTCTGCTTTAGGAAACAATTTTTCAAATAATAATTTTAAAAGCATGTGAAAGTTCCCCTCCCTCTTTCACCATATGCCCTCGTCCCGCTCCCTCCTCGCCTGCTCTCGGGCAGGAGGGCCCATGGGCAGTGCTTGTGGTGTCGGCTGTGGGGCAGCCCAGAGCTGGGAGTGCCACCAGGCAGAGCCCCCCCGACCCCACACTGCCAACTGGGTGCTGGCTGAGATCAGCAAGAGGCTGTGGAGGCACTCCCAGGTGCCGAGATTGCCTTCGAGGGTTCACTTGCTCCAAGGGTCACGACCAAATTTATTCTCCCATTTCTGCTCCTTTATTACCCCCTTCCCCACCTCCAGTCCCCTGGACAACCAGGTGGCTTCTCATTCCCTCCTCTCCATATCATCAGGCACTCTTTTTCCTCCCACTAGTAGGACAACCGATGGGAGTAACTCACCTGCTTCGAGTGCCACAGAGGGCTTAAGTGCAGCTGCTGCCAGCCTGGCCATCATAGGAGAGATTAATCCCTTGCTAGCAGAGATCCTTTCCATTATGGATGCCGCTGGAGCCGGAGAAGAAGTAGCCGAAGGCTCACCAGATCCTGAGATGGCCTGGGATGAGGAATCTGTAGGAGCAGATGATGTTGGATTGGCGCCGGACGAACCAGCAGCCATCAGATTAGCTGAACTGGCAGGAAGCGGCGTGGAGACCCGGCTGGGGATGATGGGGAAGAAGGATCCAGCTGTTCCAGGAAGTGCTGAGTTGGAGAGTGCCAGGGCCAAGGGAATATTGCTGGGAAGGGCCTGGGAGAGCAGGCCAGAGATCTTGGTGGCTGGTGTCATGCTGTTGGCAGGCTTGCTGGCCTGCGAGGAAGCAAGCTCGGCAGCAGAGGAGGGCGCAGCTGGGACTATCAGAGAAACGGAAGACTGTTGACTGGTGGGGGAGGCACTCAGGCTGGAGTTCTTGGAGCTCATAGCAGAGAAGTCAATAAGGTCATCGTTACTGGACTCCTCTTGCTCATTATCCTTGGATCCCAGGAGAGAGGCAGGCAGGCCCAGCACCCCCGAGCTCCGGATGTGCCGGCGCTCGTGCTTGCGTTTATGGGAGGTCATCTGGCTGGTGGAGGTGAAGGTGAAGCCACAGCCTGCCCTTATGCAGTGGAAGTGGTTGGTGGCCTTGCTGTAGACACAGCCCTCATACTTGCATTCCTCATACTTGTAGAACTTCTTGAAGCCATCCTTGGCATAGGCATCATCTTTGATGTGGTAGCTCTTGTGCTTCTCAATGTCACACTTGTTCTTGAAGGTGAAGGTACACCCAGGTCGCCTGCAAGGGCATCGAGGAGGAGAGAGTGGTTGGCTGTGCAGGCTAGGAGCACAACACAACTGCTGTCACCTGCCACCCTCTGGGATAAGGACTGTGGGCCAGTATGAGACAGCGGCCCTGGCTGCAAAGGGGCTAAAGAGCTTTATGTGGGTCAACCTGTGACATCAAGTCAAGCAGAAAATGCTGCCACGTGAGAGCTTGGAAGCCAACTCAACGCTGAGAAACAACCAGGATAACATGGGGTTGCAAGAACCCACCACTGCAAGTTCCAACCAAAACAGCAGCTAAAGGGGACTAAGATACAAACTGTGCTTTCCCACTCTTCCTGAGAATGTGAGAAATCAATAGAAGAGCATTTGTGTACAGAAGGCAGAGTCTGGCCCTGAAAGGGAGGAGCTGGCTGGAATGAACTCTAGCATGAAAGTGCCATTAGCAGCGTATTAGTGCCCTCCCCCATCCCCGAGTTGAACACTGTCAGGGATGAGCACTGTGATCTCCTTCCCCAGTGATTCCCGGATCTGTTTTCTTTATTTCCTCAGATCACCGCAGACAACAACAATCCTGGGAATCACATCTGCCCCGGAGCACGAGCTCTCACAAGAGCAGCATGGAGAAGACCATGTCAGGGTAGACTGCGGCCCTGTGCACAATCCTGAATTTACGACGTGGCAGGAGGCAAACAGACCCTCCATCTCAAAGGCAGGATTCCCGTCCTTTCCTGTTATCTCACCTGCAGTGAAAATGAGTGGTTTTCTGCCCGTAGAACTGGCATTCCACAGTGCCACAGTCCTCCGTGGCACGGAACCGCTGAAACCCGTCGTTGATGAGCTGTGTGTTTTTCTTGTGAAAGTTCTCATGGGTCATCACGTCCGAGGTGCTTGTGTAGACCTTGTTACAACCCACCTACCCCAGGCAAAACAGGGAGTCATCAGTATAGTGTTCTAATACCATGATCTTATTAACATCAGCAGTAATAAACATATGAGCAGCGCACATATATTTCAGAGTTCCATTTGGACATTTCTCCTAGGAGTACTAAGTCATCACTTTAATTCCCAGTTTAAAGACTGATAGAGCAGTCACGAACAAAAGCAACTCTCCGGGCAGAAAAAAGGGGAGGATGCAAAGAGATAAAAGACCAGCTACAGATAATTGTGTCTGTTTGGGGAGAAAAGAAGCAGAGTTCCTGCTCCTGAGGAGAAAAGAACAGACTACAGATGCCATTACTTTTTGTCATCTTGGAGCAACATGGAACAGAGTAGGACTTGCATCTATTTGGGGGATGTGAAATTGCCTGGGAATTAGTTATTTACATCTTCCTTCCTTCTGGAAGAAAGGCCGGGTAGTGCAACACGAGACCAATCTTTTGAGCTTGTAATATACAGGTTTCATTTGAGCAAAGCACAAACCCTATGTTCAGCTGATCTTAGCAAACTGGTGGCTTTTTTTCCCTGTCACTGTTCAAGACTACCACTTCAATAATGCTAAACTCGTGCAGCAAAATGGGAATGGTGTGACAAAGACGGAATGCTGAAAACCTGCCTTCCTCTGGGTAAAGCGGGCAACTTTGCCATATTGAGTAAAAAAACACTGGAATCTGAAAACGTCCTCAGCCCTGCTGAGGGAGGATTTTTTTTTTCCTTTTCTTCTCTAGCACAACGTGTGCCAATGCCTGCACCATCTCAGAAGTGAAGAGAACGAAAACACCACCTCTCAGTTCAGCCCAGGTTGATTCAAACAGGCAATAACAAAACCCATGACAAATACCCAGAAAAAAAAATAAAAAGGATCTCCAGCTATTTCCAATATAAAAGAGCCTCTCTCTCTCTGCACTGACACCTTGAAAAAAGACAGACCCTGCACGGCATTAAAAAAAAGAATTAAACAAAAACCTCCTTAGGAATAATTTGCAATGCAGCTCTTGGTGCTAAAGCCTAAAAAAATGTCAGTTTATATAAACAACTAACTGAATTTTATCCACACCAATTATGGACATAAAGAAAAAAAAAACCCATGAGATGGATGGCACAAATCCTGCCATTTAAGCAATATTTTCTTTAATTGGGAGTTTATGTTCGGACACCTTTCCTGTAAGACACTGCTTACATGGGCATTATTTTACTGGAAGACAGTGGGCACAGAATGGAATTACCCATATATAGTTGTGGAAAAGAGGGTCTCTATTCAAAGGCAGAGTGACTTAAAGCTGTGAAACGTTCCTTGTACTCTAAAAAAAATTAAACAAATCCCATCCTGGTCGATTGAAGAAACTGAGCAATGAATATTATGAAGAATAACAGAAAATGTCCTCAAGAGAAAGTCACATGAAGTTCCCAATTTATCAACAGCTTGTAAGCACATGCTTAAACCAACCCCTATTCAGGACAGTACTTGAGTGCATGCCTAACGTTTAAGTATGTGCTTAAACCCCATTGACTTCAGAGAGCTTACCTGACTTCAAGTCAAACATATGCTTAAGTCTATCCCAGCAAAGCATTTAAGCATGTGATTAAGGCCTTGTGACTGTAACTGGGGTCTTAAACTGCTGGGATCGGGCAGGAAGGGAGACAGGAGTTAGAAAAGCTTTTACTAAGGACTGCCTGATTCTTCTCAGTTTGCAACATTCTCACAGCAATGGTTTAGGCCATGATTTTAATGAAACAAGCACATATCAAACCCTCTAATCTAAGGCACAATCAGGGTAAGACCTAAACAATTTGGTGTGTCCGTGTTTAAAAACAGCCAAGGGGTCACAGTTACATCCGGGCAGCAGCCCCAGCTCCGGGCATGCTGCTGTTGGAGCCTGGCTCACAGCTGTGAATCAAAGCTCACAGCTGACACTACAGAAAAGTAAACTCCAGTACCACTGGTAGAGGAGATTGAGAACCAGGGGTGTCAAGTCTAGATAGGTGACATTAAAATTTAATTACTTTAGAAACTGATTATGGAGGAAATGAACCCAATGTTAAAGGGCAGATGTTCCACAGAAAAGTCTGATTTTAAGGGAGTGCCAGACCAGATTTGGTGGAGGCAGCAAAGTGCTGCTGCAGAGAGGCCCCCAAATCTCAGAGAAGGGACTTGCCTGAACAAGTGAAGCCCAAGACTGCAAGAAAACCTCGAGCCCTTTGCCTCACTGCATGCACAAGGCTTCTACAACCAAGTAGAAGCGGACAAGTGCAGCGAGGGAACAGCTTCTCCGGAGAGGAGCCTGAATCAGAGGCGAGCAGGACAGGCTCAGAGCAATTTTCATCGCCCCTTTGCTCTCTAGCAAGGAAGGGTTGGGCTGCCTGGACGCGAGGCTCCTTTCAGTCCACCCAGAAAGGACTCAGCTCACACAACAGCTCTCTGTTCACTTTGTGTGCTACCACAGAGTCCCCGGCGCAGCCATTACCTGCATGCAGTGGTAGTGTGTGCTTTTCCCATTCAGGTGGCAGCCATGGTAGTACACGCTGCAGTCATCCAAGGGGCTGAAGCGCATGAAGCCGTGCTGGAGGGAATTATCACGTTTCTTGTGCATGTTGTAATGCCGAATCACATCCTGTTTACTAGTGAATCTCTGGAGAGATAGAGAGACAGACAGAGTGAGACACACGTGATGGGAGTGGGTGAGTAATCCTGGGGGCAGGGTTTTTTTGTTGTTGTTGTTAATAAACTTATGGTATTGGGAGTCTAAAGCTCAGCAGCGGTCACCCCAAGAGAGTTAGATTAAAGACAAACTGTGTGCGTGTATTTTCTTGGTAAAGGGAAAGTGTATGCACATGAAAACTTTTAAGTAAACATGACACTGGGGTGATGTCCAGAATATGCTCCCTGCAGCTTTAAGACTGCAATTCTTCTAACATAATTTTAGCTGCTACTATCTCAAGAACTGCTATAGTTAGAAAGCAAGCCAGTGAACTAAACAGCCTGCAAGAGAGTAATCCCAGCTTCCAAATCCCTCTCTGTAGTGGTTAGCAAGACACTGGCTGCCACATTCATGTCAGACTAGAAAACACTGGGAAAAACACTCTGCTGTTTTACAGCATCTTCCCGTTATCAGTCGTCTGCCACCCCTGCAAGGTGGGATGGCTGTATTAGGGAACAGGGGCACAGAACTTTCTTCCAGTCACAGGAAAAGCTGGTAGCAGAGCTCAGAGCTAAATCTGGATGACCAGAAGATCCCTTTCACCGTCTACCTGCTTGAAGTAATGAAGGGGTACCCCACTCTCGGAGCAGGCTAAGTGCCTTTAAAATGAAGCTTTTTATTTCTACTTCCCACAGACATCAATATTTAACAGAGAAGGTGGGAAAGTAAATCTGATTTTTTAAAAGAAATCAATATCCATTTATTTTGAGGAGTAATTGAAAAGGCCTGTATTCTAATGTTTAACAACTTTTCCAGTCTCCCTCACAGGAAACAAATGATTATCGCTTCCACTCTTTCCTCCTATAGTATCAATCCTGATCAATTTCGTTGGTATTGGCATGGGAATAGATGGATATAGATTTCACCGGGAATCCCTTGGAGGCTGGAGGTATGATTTCCCAGGGCGTACATACAGGATTGCTATTGCCAATCATCGTTAATTTGTGCCCACTTATTACAGAGCGTTACTTATTATAAAATATATCTCAGCCATAAAATAATTTGCATTTTAAAAAGCAGCCTAAATCCTTATTCCCTGCGAGACCAGACAGCTCCTTTGCAAGCAGCTTCCAGACTCCTTAGGAAATAATCATGAGGCCAATCATAATAATAGTTTTTTTCTCTCTTTCCATTCTTTGTGTTTCTCTCTTCGTGGTGCACAGCTATCCATGCCGCAACTGGGACAGACTCATCTTGATTACCGAACGCTGGGCTGGCAGGACACTACACGCATCCCAGAGAAAAACCCTCCTTGGATCAATAGAAACCCACAGTCGAGCTCAGCAGAGCCAGATCAACTTCCCGCGCTGTGGTCAGACTCATTCCTTTGAGACCAAAAGGTCTCCTGGGGTAGGGCAGAACTTGTGTCTGCTGCACAGTAGAGGCGAACTCTGGGATTCCCCCTTACACACATGCAGCCTGACCACAGAAGTGGCAGAGGCGAGCTCACAGACCTGGGAAGAGGGTAAACACACACGGCACGTGACTCGGCTGCCTTGACGTCGCTGCCCTGGCACTTCTCCCAGCAATTACGGCATCGCACATGCTCCTGCCCCCACGCTCTCCCCACAGATCCCGGCCTGCTGCTGGTCTTATTGGGTGTTTTGTTGCAGCTACTGCTGCTACAGCCTCGCTTGGGCAGCAGGAGGGGAAGAGGCAGACTACCAGAACAGCATGCCCTGGTTTCAGGCACAATTTGTAACACGGCAGAATTTATTCTCCTGGTTTCGCTGATGTAAATCTGGAGTAGCTCCCACTGACTTGAGCTGATCTATATATTCTAGCAAATTCAAAATATATCTTGCCCTCTTTTCAGAGACAAAGAGCGATGAGGCATGTGTGCATGTGGGACGAAGCACAGGAAGACACGAATCTTCCCGAGGCAGGACTTGGGAGCTGTGCTGATCCCTCTTCCCGTTCCCTTACCTGGTAGTTGCACTCTGGGTCAAGGCAGTGGTAATGTTCTCGGTACTGGTATGCACAGTGTATGTGTCCACAGTGCTGGCTGCCAGAGAACCTGCGAGCATGAGAAGAGCACAGAAGGGAGAAAGGAAGAGAGAATGAAACGGTGTCCTGACAGCAGTGTCTGTAAGCACGGCACAAATGAAGTAGGTCCCACTCCTTCATCCCACATATTTAGGTCATCAAACCCCATCGACTTTACCACCTCCGAGGATGGTGATCCCTCCCACCTTCCCTTTGTTATTTGTCACTGCTTAAAAAGGTGTTTCCTGAGCAAGATCCTTCTGGGCTTTTACTTCCCTGAGCTGCATGTGCTTTACTTTGAAATTCACCTTCATTATTTAGAAGCCGCTTACCTGGGGAAGAGTAAGAAGGTGCGGTTGGTTCCCTGAACTAAATACCACACAGTTCTAGTTTGGATACCTCAGCGGTGAGTTTCAGAAACTTCCCACACCACAAGGGGACAAATTAACATTGGTCAAATACGGACCCTAGGCATGTGCACATCCAGCAGGACCTCAGAAAAGCTCAGGCATTCGTTTGTTTGTACAAGTTATGCCTTGATGTGTTTTTTTTTTCTAGTTGCAATATGGTGTCACGCTACTGAGAAGGCTGCAAAGCAGCAAAGGGTAAGCCACAAAGGCAGTGGAAAATTGTGGCAAGATTATGTAGGAGCTCTTGCAGTAAGATGGAGAGAGTAATGGAAGGACAGGAAGATGGATCAGCAGGGCCAGAACGAACGCTGCAGGCAGACCTGTGTGCACGTCCTTCCCCGTGCACAACAGCGCTGACCAGTCCCGCTAATCATTATTTTCCATGTGGATGCAGCATTTGCTCACAAGATACTGCAAGGCAGAACCACAGGGCTTCCAGCCTGCGTTACGTTCAATTAAGAGCAGGGCACAGGCAGCAGCAGCCAGCAACGCACACCCACTCCATTCGCCACCACCCAGCCTTCCAGGTAACAAATCTGGGAAGTCCTGGCATACGGGGTGGGAAAAAAAGGCAGAAAGCCCATAAGGTATCTGCAGACAAATGGACACTTGGACTGACAGACAGATCAGTAACTGGTGGGAAGGGTGGTGCAGCACCAAGCTGATCCGTGCAGTAATCTCTGGTGTGTGTTCCAGAGGAACCTGGAGGAGCTGAAGAGCTTGAAAGGGAAAAGCAGCGGAGGGAAGGGGACTCAGAGGGGAAACATTCAGAGATAAAGTGCCATCTGCTCAAAGGTTCCTCACGTCACTTTGTGCTAAACGCACCAGGAGCGCACATGATAAAGGGCATCGGAAAGAAATAAGGAAGGAGAGAGGGAAAAAAAGGAAAAAAAAAGGGGGGTGAAGGTGTTCTGGGGCAATGGGTGGAGGGGGCAGGAGCAGGGAAGATTACGGAGCGTTGTAAGGAGGGGTAGCACTAAGCTGCAGGGCAGGAAAGGGAGCCGGGATGAAAAGCAGCACTAAATATACATCCTGAAGTGCAGTGAGGAAGAGGAGGTCAACTGTGCAGACAGCAGGGCCTCCCGGAGATGGAAAGAGGACTTAATTGACAGAAAAGATAGACAATGCTAAAAAATTAAATGACTTCTTTGCCTCAGCATTCACAAAGGGAGACGGGGACAGATGCCAGGAGCAGACTTGCCTTTCCCTGGGGAAGGAGAAGAAATACTGCAGGAAATCGGGATCACGCCAGAACAGGTGATTGAGAAACTGGAACAAACCCCGGCAGCGGAGAAGAAACAAACCACAAGGCAAACAGCAACGCTGGCTGCGCAAACAGAGGTGTGGAGCTGGGAGCGGAGGCAACGAGCCCGGCCGGCGGCGGGGCAGCGGCAAGGCTCGCACGGGGCACGGGCAGCAGCTTGAGTCACCGGGACACGAAGCAGCACCCAAGCAGCCGGTCCTGCTGCTCCGGGGCTGTGTGTCAGCAGCGTGGAAAGGCCGAGGAACTGCTCGGCAGAAAGCTTCCTCCCTGCTGCAGGGATGAGATGGGGAGGAGAGAGCAAAGGGCTGGAGGGCTGGGGAGTGCTGGCCAGGCAGGGAGGAGGGGAAGAGAGAGAGCTGGCAAAGGCAGCTCTCCGGAAGAGCTGTCCAAAAGGGCATCCCAAGCGAGGATGCGAATGCAGCAGAGATGCCAACTGCAGCAGCAGAAGGGCCAGGCACCAAAGAAATCTGCCTGGATGGGATGAGTTACTTGGAGCATCCTAACAGGAGCCGCTCACAGGCTCAGCTCCAAAGGCATCAGCTAAGCGAGCTCCCCGGCCCTTCAAACTCTTACCCAGCCCGCCACGTGCCCCGGCAGGGGTGTGTGTGTGTGTGTGTGTGTGTGTGTGTGTGTGTGCACGGGTGGGAGTGGTTGTGGGTGTGTTTGTGGGGCGCCCAGCGCAGGAAGGGAGCGGCGGGCACTCGACCACGCTCAGCGCCTGGGGAAGGAGGGAAGCGGCACGCACAGCACCATGGGGAGAGTCTGCTCCTCCAGTCTGCAGGGCTAGGCTCCTAAAGGGTTATATTTATCCTCTGTTTCTTCTGACACTTGAAACAGTTCAAAGCTATTAATTTTTAAAGCACAGCATCTGTTTAGCTTTTCCCTAACAGGAAAGCTCACACAGCACACACTCGCTTACACGCACACACACACACCCATTTCCATGCCCATGCTCTGAGGTACATCGACACCCCGATTCATTTACATGAACGTACCCGCAATTTCCATGCACATGAGCAGGCACAAGCGCACACACACCTGATTGCAAACTCACAGCCCATTTCAGCACACCGATATGCAAATCCAGACTCCTAAGTTGTGTGCACAGGCACAGAGATTCATTTTCACAAGTGCAACTCCCTCCCCCTTCCCTTACTTTAATCTCTTCACTTTTTTTTTTTTTTTTTTGCCAGAAAGAACTAGTCTCGATCTGGCAAGAGTTAGAACGAAAAACCAAGATAAATAAATAATAATAAAAATAATAAATAAAGAAGTCAGCATGCTTAGTGAGTGTTTACAGACTCATTACCCTGTAACGATGATGTGAAAGAAGGAAGAAAAAAACCCACCCCAATTACAAGGGGGGGAGGAAACCCACACAGAAATAAATATTTAAGCAAGTGCTGCCAGAAGCACCATCTGCTGAGGCACTAATAATAATAATAATAATTTTTTCTGTGGTCTTTTTTTTTTAATTATAAATATAGAGGAAAAAAAAACACAAGAAAACAACCCAACCCAAACTAGCTAAGTAAGAGGTTTTGTTTTGTTGTGTGAGAGAATGGATTATCCCTGGGCAGCTTTTGGCAGTGGCTTTGGCAAACTCATTAAGCTAATTATGCAGCGCAGACATACAGTGTCGTGTCTCTCTCCCCCCCACCCCCTTGATTTTAAGGCTTTAAACTGTTTTTAAAATTGTGTGTAAATTGAAGGGAAGTGGCTGTGCTGCCAACGGGCGGCTTGCGGAGCTTTCTGAGCAGGATGTGGTGTCCCTGAGCTATCTCAGAAGCCTCCCTCGGTTACCTGCCTGACCCCGGGGAAGGGGCTTGCAGAGCGCTCCGAGGCGTGGATGTGGTCGCGTTTACACAGGGCTCTGCTTCAGAGGGGAACTGGGGACAGAGAGTGGCATCGCCTCTCCCCCTGCAACCTCTGAGCAAAACTGAGCTCTGTCTCAGCAATAGAAGGGCGCTGCTGCTCCTGCCCCACGCTGAGCTGGGCTCAGAGCCCTGCTCTTGTTCCCAGACCCTCCCAGGAGACGGCGAGGTGCCGATGTGTGTGCAAACGTCCTCTCTTCCCATGTGGTCTTCTGCCCCCTTCTCCTGCATCATGGGTTTTGGCAAAAGGGCTGCAGGGGCATCGCCTTTGGGTCCGTTCCTGCTTCCCCTGCCCACGTGCCAAATCCTCCCTTGCAGCTCCTCAGCAGCTGGCTGCCCCCAGGGAGCTTCTGCAGATGCCAGCAAGGTGGGGAAGCACACTGCACGTTCCCCTCCCCGCTTGCTAGGAAGTGCCCGAGTGCTGATGGGAGCAAACCCTTCAGTTTTATCTCTAGAGAGAAGGGTTTGCTTGCTTCCCTACCGGTGTCTTTCCGTAAACAAGGGGCTTGCATGGTTAGACCCGTGGCAGTACGGAGGGAGGATCCAGCAGGCCAGGAGCAGGGGCTGATGAGCGACAAAAGAGGCAGGGGTTGTGCAATAACCTCCTCTGTCCCTGGTGGCATTACTCTGTGCACCACTGCAGCCTGGGCTCCCTCTCAGCATCGCTCATTCCTTGTCCAGAGCTGAGCTGAGGTGCCCCAGCCCGCACCTTGCTAACAGAGGGTTTCTCAAATAAAGGAGCTGCAAAATATCCTGGGATAAATATCCCCCACTGATGCTGAGACCTGCCTAAACCCAGTTCACTCGTGGATTCCTCCCAGCCTGGGTTCTCAGGGGCGAGATGTTCTCTGCTCGCCTCCCGTGGGCACTGGACGTGGCGGGGGGAAGAGGCAGGAGCTGGCACAGCAACGGGCACAGCCTGACAGCTAGGAGACGGCGCTCCCATTTACATCACGGGCTTCTGCAGGGAAACATTTTTCCACTATTTGTCACAACGTCTAACAGCTCTGGGGAGCCGAGCATGCTCTTGGCATGCCTGTACACCTCTCACAGCTACTGCTCTCCCAGGCAGGGGAACAGAGCGAGCACAGATGCCAGAGGGAAATGGAAGTGCCAAGGGCTGGTTTAAACACTTGGCCCAGATGGACAAGACCTCCTGTCTCCCCCCACCGCTCCACCCTCGTCCTTCCAGCCCTCTCCCCAAGAAAGTCCAGAGTTTTGCCTACCTGGCAATATACTTCTGGTAAATATTTACATCTTCGCTGACGGCTGGTTTGTCAGTGGGTAATCCGTTCCTAGTGAGAAACACACAGGGCAGAGCTGGTTAGCGGAGGGACAGGGCACAGCCGCGCTCCTGGTTTCACTCTCACACCACCACGCATCGGGAGCAAGGCAACTGGGTACCCACATGCGAACCTGGGATGGCCACAGGAAGACCAAGACCTCCGTGAGCACCCTGCAATACCACCCGTATTTGCACAGATGAAGCATTTATGTACTTTAATCACTGAAAACAACCAAACAGCACCCAAATGCCAGATGAGCTTGGGTGACTAGGCACCGTTAGGAAGCAGACAGAAGTTGCATCCTCCTCTTCCTCTGCTCCTACTCATGACAACTCTGCAGCCTGGTTTAACAAGGACACCTTTGCCCAAGGTTTGCTTGGAGTAAGATGAGCTCAGGGCATGTTCATAGCATTAGATGGCAGAGTTACAACCCACGGCTGGGATATGTGCGTGTGTGCGAGAGGGAGGGGTAATTCCTGCCAGGTTTTTGGGCCCAGGGGGGTCTGAAGGGGAAGGCAGGTCCCAGACAGCAGGTAGCACTTCCTCCACCAGCACAGTTAATGAGCTGCCTTCCTTTAGCACAAAACCCTGTGTCTAGCAGGCAGCCTGAAGGAGAAGGATCAGTGCCACTCCTGTGCTCCCACGTGTGATGAGGGGACCGGGGACAGCCAGGCTGCCCACCAGGTCACCCCCGCCCCATCACCATGCCCCAGCCAAGGCAGTCCTGTGGCACGGGAGGAGGGATCACCATGGTGCTGCAAACCCCATCCGCGGGCGGCAGGAAATGAGCACGAGAAAGGAAATCAGACTGGGATCCCAGTGCAACGCGGAGGCAGACGAGCGGAGGCTTGCAGCCCCCGCGCACAGCTCGACGGTGGCCACGGCACAGCCGGCAGCTGAGCGCCCTGGAGACTTGTCAGGCACAGAGCCCCTGGCCACGTCACCCATCACAACAAGGCACTGTGCCTACAGGAATATTTACAGCAGTGGTTTTTACTAAGAGCAGTCGCTGCCTGCCATCTGGAGCACGTACCAGGTTCATCCTGAGCGGGGACCAGATGCGAACGGCAGTAATCCTTTACCCTCTGCCATAAACCCAACCCAAGGAACCCCCACACCTGTCTGCAGGAGGCGGGGAGATGACTGCTCCACGGGGAGGGTGGGAAATGTGCGAGGGGCGATGCACACTTGCCTGAGTGCCAAGAGCAGCCATGTGAGGATTCAGCCCAAGTCCTCCCAACAGTAAGGACAAACAAATCCAAACCACCAGAACAAAACAGGCAAGTGCCTCCCTCCCTGCTTGCAGCCTGACTCGGATAAATCAGAGGACTGTAAGATCGGAAGGGTCTATTAGGCAGAATTAGACCCTTTTTCAGGAGGCAGCAGAGGTTTCAGGACCCCCACCAGCCCTGGCACTCTCACCGCCCCTCGGCATTAATGCAGCATGGTGTTGTGTCTGTGCCCCTCGGTACATCACCAGCTTTCCTGCAGCTCCCACCTCTGGAAGCTAAGCTACAAAGGAAGCCAAGGTTTGGCAAGGCCTTTGGCTATCTCCATTCAGTCCACAGCATCACTGCAGAGATTGCCAGCAATGTATGTGTAGGAGGTTATTAGTGGTAATTGGGCTAATGAGTTTGCCCAGTCTGAGGGGTAATTGAATCACCTCTATTTGTGTAAGGAACAAGCAAATTGAGAAGACACAGGCCTGGTCCCACAAAAGTATGTATATGCCTAACTCCTATGAAAATTAATGGGAATTAGGCACTAAAATGTCTTCAGTGGTCTGGGATGCACAAAAGGCCCTATCTTGCCAACAGCCAGCAGAGTTTTGCCATCGAGTTAGATGGCAGCAAGGATCAGGTTCTCCTACAGCCATGGCTGGCCGCCTGGGGCACTGGAGGAAGAAGGAAGGAAGCAGTTACGATCTCGACCTCAGAGTGCTGACAGCACCACGTCCCCTTATCTGTCCTTTCAGCATACAACCCCAGGAGCTAGTGGGCTCTGGATTCATGGCTGTGACTGCAGAAGGCAGGCCACAGCCTCAGTGTAAACGAGACAAATGGAGATGTAAGGTTGACAGAGGAACAGACACAGAGCAAGCAGAAACATCTCATTAACAGTGCATTTATCACCACACCAGCCGTAATTTGCCCCTGATCCACACACAGGCTTTAGGCACAAACCCTCACTAATACACAGCTAAGAACAGTGGGAGGACACTTACTTTACTGTAGAGACTGTTCCAGTTGTGATGGAGTCTGTCTTGGAGAAAGTTGACTTCAGGTACTCGGGAGTGTTGAATGGCAATGAGACGGACTGCTCTGGGCCGGCCACGGGCGTGCTGCTGGGGGTGCTGGCGAGGGGAGCAGGGGCCAGGCTGGGTGTCGGAGCTTTTACTGGAGTAAGCTTCTGAATGTTCCTCACGTCATACTTGGAAGGGCGGCCCACCTTGCCTGTCTTGAAGGCGATGGCTCCTCCCATATCTGGGCTTCCTTCTCCAGGCTTGAAGAGGTGCAAGTACTTGACGTTTTCTAGGTCGTACTTGGAGGCCTTCTTGTACGTGTTGCCGTTCTGTGGCCTGATGCTCTCACCCGTCTTCAGCTTCTGAATGAAGAAGTCATATTTGGAGGCCCGCGACATCAGGCCCTGCATCTGGGAACTGCTTGGAGAGGGCAGCGGCAGGATGGTGGCTTTGGTCTCTGTCAGCAGGGAGGCATCTGGACCTGGCACCCGGATGGGCTGCGACAGCACTGAGGAACCTTCCTTGCCCAGCTTGGAGCCCAGCTCCTCAGATTTGGCCAAGTGCATGGGCCAAGAGAGCTGCTCTCCAGCCTTGAGCTTGCGGATGTACTCCTCGTACTTGGAGAAGCGGGCTCGTTTGCTCATGGCGTCCTCGCCAGAGAGAGAGGCCGCGGTGGCGGTGGCCTCTGAGGTAGCAGCGTTCAGCTTGTCGAAGCTGATCTTGCGGGCCAGCTCGTCCCGCATGTTCTGATCATCGTAGCCGAACATGCCCAGGAACTCATTCATGGTGGTGGCGGCATAGTCTCGCAGCGATGAAGCTTCCCCTACAGAGAACCAGAGGGAGAGAGTCACGCAAGGGGCTGATTTTTCTTCTCCTCCTCCTATACCAGCACTAGAAGCGGGGAGGGGGGGCAAGGGAAGAGGGGAACATGATCTACTGACGTTTGGCTCACTTGTTAGGTTTTACGACTCTTAAATTAATTTGTTTTAAAAAAAAAAGTAATTAATACTGGGGTAAAATAAAAAGAGTTCATCAATGCCAGGAAAATCAATTTCCTAAATGTTCTAGCCGATGGCTTTTCAGTACATTAAACAAAGTTTCATAAATGTCTCTGCACTCTTGCCTTGGCCTAATATGAAGAAAAAGTAATTTTACTGGAAGTGAGACCAACGCCGATACGCCGGGGTTTGTGCGGTTCTGTCCTTGTGTGCGGGTGCACATGGACGGAGCTGGCGGAGGACAGGGGCAGGGGTGCCTACGGAGCGGGGCCGTGAGTAGTGGGGCCGGGCAGCCGGTGTGACACGGGGCACGGCGATGTGTGGGGTGCAGCAGGAGGGGTGCAGAAGGGAAGTGGCAGAGGTGGTGACGGATTAAGGCAGGGGCAGAGCGGCGAAGGCTACGTGCCTGAGCAGCATTGAGGAGCGGGGAAGGAGTGGGGAAGGGAAGGCAAGACAAAGACAGGGTAGTTCCCCACAGCCGTTGCAGTCCTTCCCCTCCCCGGCCATTCTGTGAGGTTTCTTTTCAGCCAGCTTGCTCCCTTCCTTCTCAGTCCCAATGACTGGGGAGCTCCTTGCCACGTCCCGAGGGACAGCAGTTCAGCAAAGGCAATGGAAACGCGCTGGCAGCATCCTGAGCAGCCAGGAACAGCTTCCAGTAAGAGAAGGAAAGGGAAAAGAAGTCCATGCAGGTGCAAAATGTATCCAAGCCTTCCCTCCGCTAGGATTTGGGCTGGGGACAGGAGCCCCTGATGTGGGCTCCAGAGGGAGGGACAGCCTGTTCCTGCAGCGTGAGGCAGGAAAGGCTGCTCTGCCGGGGGGCACAGGAAGGCTGAGCCAACACCGCCTGCCTCTGGTCTCCTCCTCCCTCCCCTGCTCCCCCAGCAGCCTCCCAGGCCACCGGGAGGGGAAGAACACGCATCTGGAGGTCACCCAATATCAGTGGAAAGGAGGAAATAAAGATCGCTCTGACGTGGCAGCTTGGACTCATTTAGGCTTCAGTCTGACACAGCGTTCCTCCTCCTCCTCCTCCTCCTCCTCTCCCTCTTGCTCTCTCCTGCAGAGTAAAGATTTACTGTGTGCAGGAGTCCTTCAAACCTCCCTCGTCATCTTTTCCACTCCCTCCCTCGAGCTCTCAGGGGCAAGCAGGCTCCCATGGCCAGCACCAGCAGGTGCCTCGGCAGCAGGTGGAGGTTTGGGCACTGGGTCCAGAGCTCAAACCCAGTCACTGCTGACTTGAAGCATGGTTGAAAAGGAAAGCATCAAGCCACAGAACTGGTCAATGGATCCAAAGCATGAGAACGGACCCCTAGGAGCTGGGATCTGACAAACTGGGATGCATTTACACGAGCACTTCTGCACACACCAGTCCCAGTCAATGAGCAAAGCCCCAGCTCAGCAGCCACCAGCTTGCATGAACCTGTGCCTGTGGGACTATGTGGAGGAAGAGGCTGCCTGAAACAGGCACTAAAACGTGCACAACCATGAGAGTCACATTCCTGAGTCAATACTTTTCCAAAGCCATCGAAATTATCTTTCACACACACATTTGATTTAATGAAATTAAATCATTCTGTCTTGCTTTCAGGTTGTTCTCTTTTCTACCTGTCCTCTCCACCTCCATCTTAGTGTAACCCTATGAGCAATAAAGGTGATTAATCCCAAGAAATCCCTGATGGGTCTAACAAGTGTTACAAAAAGACTCCGTTTCTGTTAAATTTGTGTCCTCTGTTCTGCTTTTCCTCTTTCTGGACCTGTACAAATCCCCCAGCCTCCTTCCCAACTCCTGACTTCCAAGCCCTGAACAGAAAACCCTAGCCAGCCTGGGCCAAACTACAAGGGGAGAAAGCCCACCACAGATGGGATCCGAAAGGAAATTCAACTATCAGGTGTGATTTTTGCTGGCTTTAACAGCTGCACTGATCAACAGCCAGCCCTTTCCCTTCTTTCTCCTGATGTGCAGCACACAAGACCCAGCACGTAGCTGGGACCCTCCCCAGTCCCACATCTCCAGTCGGTTCTGCAGATCCCAGCGCAGCTCAGGCCCCACAGATTTACAAACCCAGAGAAGATATTCAAGGAAGCCTAGCATTTTCTTCTAATACTGGGAAAAACAAAATGCTGTAGGAGACCAGCTCCTTTCTAAATTTCTCTCTTCTGCACATTTGGTGTTGGAAAGCATCTTTGGTACCCATGTGGCTAGACCTCAGACAGTACAACTAGATGCATTACCCAAAACCACGAAGGAGGATGATTTTTCAGGTCTTTTTTTGAGCTTTGCAAGGTCTATGCATAAGTTCGGGTTTCAGTACCCTCGATTTAACCCCTCATCCCCCAAACCAGCTTGCTCTCTGTCCCTCCGTTGCTCCAGTTTGGCTCTGGGTGACTGCAGCACCCTGACTGCAACGCCCTCCCTGATGAGTGGTGCTGCAGGGAGCTCTGTGGTTCCTCACCCCGTTTGAGACGAAACCCTGGCCAGTTCCCCCTGCCCAGCGAGCACACCTTCACTCACCCAGCACGAGGCCACCAGCACATCCCCTAAAGCCACAACAACCTGCATTTACTTGCAGGGTGGCTAGCCAGAGGGCTAGAGGCTCTTCTGGTGGAGGCACCTAGGGAAGGGCTCACCATGAAGAGGCTGAGACCCAGCCAACCCCTCATTGTCACCGACAGACAGCTCCCCCCGGACCCCCAGCAGGCAGAAGTGAGGCAGAAGGACAGCGGCTGGGAAACAAAATCCCTGCGCCAAGTGCGCAGCCCTCCCCCTGCGTCGCATTTTTCTCTCCCCTTCTGTGTGATAACAAAAGGGCTCCCTCTCCCCTCGCTGCCGCTCTCCATTTGTGGGCATTGCCAAAGAGCAGAGATCCGTGTGTCTCGGAGCAGCTATCGTATCACAAAGGATCCGGAGCTAGCAAAAAAAAAAAAGGGGGGGGGCTAAAAATAGCCTGCAGCAGCACACTATATATGGAAGGAAAAGCAAAACAGCCCAAATGAAGAGCAAGGTCTGGGTCCTGGGGGATGGGGCATCCCGGCTCTGTCCTGAAGTCTGCTTGGGAGGGGAAATGTGGAAATTTGGGGGCTGGAGAAACTGGCACTCGTCGTGCATGTTCTCCCAAGCGGAGTCTCCCCAGGAAATTTTGGAGAGAAAGCCCTCCTTGCTGAGAGCAGGGCCAGTGTTCCCCTTCTGAGGGACGCAGCCAACAGGCTAAGAAAAGAAAGGAAAACTTTGAGAGCTTGCACAGGGGGAAGCTCCCGGTGACTGCGTTAGCCCAGTATGCGAGTAATGGGCAGAGAGAAGAGCATGGGATCGTGTAGGAAAATCTCCTGGGTATGCATGCAGCAGCGAGGGGTTGTAGGAAGGGATCTCTGTCAGAGCCTGCACGGGGAAGTCTGAATGCTATATATAAATGTGTGTGCAGCAGCACGGGTCAGTCAGGGAGCAGGAGAGGTGTGTGAATGAAGGAGGAAACGCATCTGCATGTCCAGGTCAGAGGCTGACACCCGTCTCCTGATGGACGCCAGCTTTGCAGCTCCTGAACAGTGTTCCCAGCTGATCGGGAGGGAGGAATATAAGGCAAGGCTCAGCACTGACTCCTCAGTCCCTTGTTTTCAATGGGTGGCTCAGGACAAGAAACAGGGGCCCCACATGTGCACGTTCTCCATCGTTATAGCCCATCTTATTTCAAGTAGGACTAGGATCACTCCCCCCAACTGACCAAGAAAGCCCCGCTAGATGCAGGATCCTGTTTCCTGCATGGCTTCTGCTTTTTGCCCCAAAAAAGCTGACCAAAAGCAGCACAAGCCCAACTTTAAATGCAGCTGAGCCCTCTCGGCTCTGTGTCCTCAGAGAGCAACAGGCACTCAGAGCCTTCAAAGCTGGGTTCTGCCACAAGTCCCTCAAAGCCACACCGAGAGGGTGGGCAGAGCTGTGCTCCTCTCCCGGGAGCTTCCCACTGCCCCCCAAGGCACAGGAAAGAACTCCTTTGGGGTGCAGGCAGTCCCAAACCCCATGGCAGTAATTTACCTTGCACCCAGTAACACCAAAGGGACTTGGTGGTGAACAGCTTCGAGTCCATTTTCTGGTGCACAGCTTCTGAAGAGGAGAACTTTGTCCTCTCCAACACAAGAGAGGCTTCGCTCTGTGCTTTCCAGAGAAATATCACCATCGACGTTAGCACCAGGCTTCTTGAAACACATGCTCAAGACCTGGCAGCACTTCCCTTTGCCAGGCAAAAACTAAGTGGGGTAAACCTGACCCCACACGTGCCACTACCTGCCCTAAATATAAATAAGCCTCCAGCCCCCCATAACTGCTTACACATTTTTGTGTAATCCCCTGACAATACAGCCCTAGAAAAGCATTTTACTGAGAACTCTTACCCAACAAGAGACCTCTTCTTTTTCATTTTCCACAGGTTGGCAACATATATTTACAGCCTAGGTTCCCCTCCTTTTAGTTTTCGTGGCAAAGAAAAGCTGCAAATGCGGGCTAAAGGGAATTAAAACAAACTGAAAACTGAGTCCAGGCACAATCACCTTGTGTCTGGGAACGACAAGGGCTTTCCTATCAAAGGAAACTGAAGGTCACACTTTTCCTCATTGATCTTGCAATGTTTGTTAATTACTCTGTCACTGATGTGGCGAAGGATAATTAAACAGCTCTGTTTATATCTTATATGCATAATTATGTGCGCTGCCACTGAACTCGTGAAGACTAGAGAATGTGCCTCTCCAGAAGGGGAACGGACAGACGGAGATGAGTTTCGGCTGCATTATTAACAGGAGGAGGAAAACACGGGCACACACAAAAGGAGGAAAGTTTGATGGATTCACAAAGTGCTGGGATCAGGGGAGGGGTGTGCGCAGGTGGAGCAGATTAGGGGGAGATCTTTCAATTACGGCTCCAACCCAGCTGAGTGACAAATCAGGGGGAGGGAGCTGCTCTGCCCGAATAGCAAGCATTCAATCTGCCCTAAGCTTTTACCGAGGCTTAGCGTTCATATGGCCCCCAAAAATCAATCTGGGGGGATCTGGGTATCAGAAAATGAGCAAGAAACTCAGCTGGGGCTTTCCCCAGTAGCTCTTGCTGATTTCAGCTTTTGAATGAGCCACAGAAAAAAAAAAAGCAGGAGCTATATGAAAATAAGAAATGCACACACAGCCTGGGGGAAAACCGGCAACCACGCACGAGTCAGCATCCAGCCCAGAGCAGGGGGTGCTGGAGCCGGGGCTGCATGCTGGACATCTCTGTTACAGGCTGCTATTTGATGCCAAGAAAGGGGAATTTGGGTAAAACCAGGGAATGATGAAGGAAGGATAAGAAGAAAGTTAGCACTACATAGGAGCTTGCTCCACGCTTGCTGATGGTAGCACAGCCCCGAGCAGCTCAGAGTGAGAGCTGAGGCTCAGCACTGCCTGACTGCCAGGGATTTAAGGACACGGCGTCCAAGCGCAGGGGGGTGCAGACACCCTGGGTTTGCTCTGGCACACCCTGGCTGTCACATCCTGCAACGCTGGCCCAGTCCAATAAAGACAGGAGAAATGGGAATGCTGGTGAGGATGGCTCTTGGCTCTGCAGGCAGCCCCACGGCAGCATGCACCGTGCTGAGATGCAGGATGAATTCTGGTGTCCTCCGTCCCTCAGATCCCACAGCCAGCTCTCAGCTCAGGGTCAATCACTGCTGTGCAAGGTGCAACCGGTGGGCACGAGTGTGTTTACACACCCTGCCCACACCATACAGCCAGGGTGCATGTGAACACGTTGCAGAATCCACCAGGGATTTGCCATGAGGGCACAATTTTATTTTATTTTTTTCCATGCAGAAAAATATGACCAGGAAACAACACACAACGCAGTTATCCCCATGTGAATTGCATGAAGGAGTCTAGGGAAGGAGACCTACTCTACCACGGGATCTACAGTCTGGGAAGAGTCACCCAGACACGTCCACCCTGCGCACACCCCGCTGAGGAAGGGCACTGAGCAAACTGGGCACGGTCCCAAAAGCAAACACGCAGCAGGGAGGCAGGCAACTGCTGGGGGATTCGGGATCCTCCACCCCTCTCCTACAGCCAGCAGGTACCCAGCAGTTCAGCCTCTTCCCCAGAACACGCAGCCGAGGAGCTGCCCCACGCAGGGGTGGGTGACAGGGGGCTTACCTGAGGCCGTTCCTGCCCCCAGCTTGGAGGCCACCTCGCCGCTGGAGGCCCGGTAGGCATCATCCTTGGAGGCCGTCCCGTCGGAGTCCCTGTCGTCCAGGAAGGCGCCATCCTGAGAGCCCCTCAGCGCATCCGCGTCGTCCCCGTTGTCTTCCTCATCGCTGCAGCCCTTGGGCTGCACCATGTAAACCCCTTCGGGGGGCACCTCCGCGCTCTCGGCGCCCTTACACTCCTTGCCCTCGGCCCGCCCCAGCAAGGGCTCCTCGTTGTACTCCCCGTTCACCCACTTCTCAATCACCTCCCTCCTCTTGTCCTCCTCAATCTTCTGCACGCGGCTGAGTCCGTCCGAAAACTCAGTCCCCGGCTCCTTGGTCCCGGGCTGAGGCAGGTCCTTGTTGCTGCTCTCCCGCTGCGGCCCCTTGTCCGCACGCGCCTGCTCGGCTCCCCCGTGGTCGAAGACGACCTGGCGGCTCAGCTTGGCACAGATTGCATTTAGCTTCAGGCCGCCTTTGCGCTTGGCAGCCATTGTGGGTTTTCCTGAGGTTGCGTCAGTGCATATAGTTCTTTCAGCTGGAAAGAGAGAGGGGGAAGAAGCGAGGAAGGGCATTAGAGGGATCGGGACATCCAGAACCCAAGCAGCAAATGGCTGCTCCCAACCCGGCGCCGTCACGCGTGGCCGCGGCCGTGCTGTGAAGGGTGGGACTGCCACCTCTTCCTAAGTGCCGAGCTCCCAACCTGCCCGTCCCAACGGAGGCCGCCGGCCTCAAGGCAGAGGCAGGCATTTATGCTGGGACTGCACTGGGCCCAAAAGGCCCCCAACACCACAAGCAGGTGAGCGTGGTGTGGCCCAGCCATCATGCCTGGCTCGGAGGACATGCGATCGGCTAACAGCCTCGCGTGCTGCCTCCTTCACACCGCAGCACCTGCCTCAAGCCCCCGTCTCCATCCCCCAAATGACACCAGGCAGCAACTGCACCCCAACACCTAGAGCAGGGAACAGCCTCCCAGTCTAACCCTAGGGATGGTGAGGAGCTCACTTCATGGGCTCAGAGAAGAGAACCAGTACTGAGCAGGGAGAACCAGTAGGGATGATGGGAGCACTGGGAAGTGCCCGTGCTGCAGCCCCAGCCTGGTGTGTGGCAGCCAAATAGGAGAAAATCGCCCGGGGCTGGCATCAGTTGATCAGGCCCCTTTGCTCCCTCTGCTCTCACACACACAGGAAATTCTGCTCTCGCACTTCCCAGCACAATCAGCTAATTAGTGTGGGTTTGTTATTTTAATGTAGTTTATTCATATGTGACAGCTAGTAAAGGAGGGGTAAGAGAAAGTGGGGGGAGAAAGGAAGAAGGTAAGGTCTTAACTTCAAGGTCACGGAGAATCTTGAACTAAATGGTCCCTATCACGGAGTCACTTGCATAATTATTGCACCAACAATTAGCAAGGCTCAATCACAAATAAAAGCAAAAACCTGATTCTAAAGTAGCTGCGCTGTCTCATTTCTCTTTTTATTTACGGTCCCCGCAAGAGGCACGCAGACTGGGAGGGGTTAAAGGCCCTAAGGCAAGAGCCGGGCCTTGCAGCCGGGCCCTCCCCGCCCGGTGCCACCACAGACCCCACTCTGTGTCCCCGGGCTCAGGAAGAGCACCCCTAAAGTGCTGGGGACACACATACCACTGGGCACATCGCTGGACGTGTCCCCAAGATGTGCTCTTGGACAGCGTGTCCGGCTGGAAGAGGGACCTGTCCCATGGGACCGAGACGGGGAGTCCCTCGTGGCCACTCAGCCGGCACCTCCCTGTCGCAGTCTGGAGGTGCAGCTCCACAGGAGTGCACCGAGATTAATCAGACCCCCTACAATGCATCCAGAAGCCATCGTGACAGCCCCTAATCCCATAACATGACAGCCCAATACAAACACACTGAAACTTTAGACCTGCTGTCCAAGAGCCAGAGAGTGGCTGCTTAGCGTAAACTCCTGACAGCTTCAGACACGCTTCCCTGTCAAGGACTGCAAGGAAAATACCTCCCCACCCCCCAACAAACCTATCAGCCCCCCATAAAAAGCGAGGCAAAATGTGCTCCTACCCATTCCAATGGTGTTCCCCCCCTGACACCGAGCCCCCCCCCCATGCCCTCATGCTTTCAGGCAGGGAAAGCACCTGCCTCCCCCGAGGGCATCCCTGCCCCTCCAGGAACGGGAGCTGCTCCCAAGCCATGTGCATGCACCAGCAGCAAGCGTGGAGCCACACACGGACGGGTTAAAGCCTCCCCTCTCCCCAAATCACCCCCCCGTACACCTCCCCCCGCGCCTCCTTTCACACATCCCCCCGCCCTGCACGCAGCCCTCGCGCGTACAGATGGGCACCGGCAGGCGCCCATAATGCTGCCGAAGCCTCTGCGTGTTGGCACCTTCCCTTCCCATCACATTCCCGCTCTATTTAGGGCAGAAAGCGCAGGCCGATCCCGTGCGCCACGGGTACCACGTTGGGACTCTGCGGAGGCTGCTGCGAGCTCCAGCTGGAGGCCGGCCAGGACCCCGAGGGCTCATGCTGGGGGGCTCGGCGAGGGGCCAGCGAGCCTCGCTGGGTGCAGGTGGCCAGGGTCGGGGCAGCCGCTGGCCCTGTTCCTGCCCGGTGCTTCCCCATCCCTGTTCCCACGACAGCCGGTGAGGATCAGCCCCGCTCGCAGCTGGGGTGACGGGGAGGGAGGCACGCGGCAACCCGCTGCCCCCCGCCCCGCGGCGACGACAGGTCCCATTATTCTGGTCTGGAGGTGAGCAGCCAAGTGCGTGCACCAGACGGCAAATGAATATATAAATATTTATTCAAAGGAAGAGGGGAACAGACGTTCCCGAGGCTGCACTTGCTGCGTACGCAGCAGCTACAGGGAGCCTGCAACTTGTCTTCCATTCCTGGCCCCGCTGCTCCTGCACCCCGCCCTCGCCCCTCCGGCACCCGGCTCCTGCCCTTCCCTCCGCACCTCTCCTGTCCCCTCTCCCTTCTCCTCCCCAGGTGGGGTTTCTTTGAGCACAGCGATGCTCTTCTTTAACGTTTTGGGCATCTTTTCCTAAAGCCTATGTCAAAACTAAAACAAGCTCAGAAAACTCCCTTTCCCCCTAACCTATAAAAGGAACCCTCCCAGAGACCTTCCCGGGACAGGACGTGCTCTGGGGCAGCAGGACTCCATCCCGTGTATATCTCCATCCCACCTGTGCACGTATGACCGCAGGGAATCAGAACTCCCAGCTTCTTCTTCCAACTTTGCAACCAGCTCTTGGCAAGCCCAGACGCATCGCTTTATCTTTCCAACCCCTATTTCTTTGTCTCTGGAGCAGGAGGGACATTCATGACCTCAGCATTTCTGTTCCCCTCTTTTGGCCTGATAAACTTAAAGGGAGAAGGGGAACCCTACTTGCAGGGAACTGCTGGAGATGGCCCTGGAGGGACTAGAGCATCTGTGCCCAGGTGGTGGGTATGGGGTAGGGGTGCTGCAGGGGGACCCTGTGCCTGCCCGGGGTCGGGGCTGCCAGGCAGAGGGACCCTGGAGCCGTGGGGTCCCTGCCCGGCCCCGCTCCCCACCCCACATCACCCCCACATCACCCCCTGTCTGCACGGCACTGTTTAAAGATTCCTGGCTAAGTAAACATCCCCCTTCATTTTCTTCTTCCCAAAAGAAATGTTTTGATTTCGCATCAATCTGAGGAAGCCGTTTATAACCTGAGCCTGTCACAGGGACTTTTCATCTCTGCCCGGGACAAACTCTCCCACATGCTCTATTTACACTGAGCACTTCCTCGGAAAACAATGCCACCGGCAGCGTACCCTGCCGGCCCCACACCCTGCCAGCAGGCACCGGCTGCCCCACGCTGGTGAATGTCCCTCGGGGACAAGGCCTGGCGCTCGGGGACAACCATGTCCCCTGCAGAGGGCACAGAGGGCCCCGGCGTGTGGCAGCGGATCGAGAGGCTGGCACGGGTGGAGGAGAGGGTTGGGTGGTGTGGGCAGAGCCTGGGGGGCCTGGGGACCCCCCTGGATGGGCCAGGGGCTGAGGAGGGGCAGGGCAGGAGGGGTGAGGGCCCGCGCCATGGGATGGGGGCGCTGGCTGGGGAGGGCCGGCACGCTGGCACTTCAGAGGGCCGGGCGCGTTGAACAGATGGAGCTTTCATATTCTTATTGAAGAGTTTTCAGCCCAGCTGAGCAGCTCCATTCAGGAGGGAGGTCCCAGCGCCAGCTTTCCAGGAGCTGCAAGCTCTCATTCGATTAATTATTAACGGCATTATTTGGGGCGGGGAGGGGGAGGGAAGGAGGGCCGACGCGCTGCGCGGGGCCTTTTCTTTTTTAACCACTGTGGTACGAGCCTGACTGGAGAGCCCCAGGCGGGGCAGGAGGCACGGCCCTCAGACAGAGCCCGGCGTGTGTCCCACAAATAACGCCCTGTGCCCCCAAATCCCAGCGGGGAAGGCAGCCGAAGGTGCAGCCCCTGCGGCAAACACCTCCCCTCCAGCCCAGGCAGGGCCAGGGCACAGGCAGCAGCAGCCCGGGCCTGGCCCACGCCGTGTGGGAGTGGATGCAGCGTGTGTATTTTCCCCTCTCCGGTTTATCAATAAAACATTTTATTGCTTTTAGCTCAGGAAATGACCTTGGGTTAGTGGATGCTGTCTCTTCTGCCTGGCCTTGGGGAGTTCGCAGAGGCTCTTTAACGACCTGCACGCATGGGGCCCACCCGCGCACCGGCGGCGTGGAGCCGGGGAAAGCCCCGGGTGTGGAGCTGGACCCGTCGGGCTCCGGCTCTGCTCTGGGCAGGAGCAGGAGGAGAACACAGCCACGGGAGGAGAAGTGAAACAGCCGTAAGGGTGTCCTCACTGCAGTCCTACCAACTGTGCTCCCTGCCTCCCCAAGCCGTCAGGGCTCTCCCTGCACACCCCAGCCATGAACTGGGGGGGAAAAGCTGGGGACTCTGCCCTGTGCCTGCCACGGTGCGGTATGAATGCATTCAGCACTGCCCAAACTTCTGCCTGCAGCACTGGCATCTCCAGCCACACATCAGTCCACTTTTCTCCCCATTTCCTACTCCAGAGCCTGGCATAGAAGGCTGGAGGCCAGACACAGCTCCCTTCAGCAAGCCTGCCCTGCTCCCCTTGGCTCAACCTGCTCAGCTGCAGCGTTTAGCCAGAATTGTGGTGAGGGGCAAAGAGAAGTAGAGAAACCAGTGATCAAGGGCAGAGGGTCCTCAGGCAGGGGCAGGATGGCAGCTCCAGCACTGCTGGAGCTCTCCCAAGCCAGAGACAAGTCCCCAAAGCCTGCAAGGGCACTACAGCCAGTGGCACATCCCAATGGGCAACATCCCCACCAGCACGAGCCTGGCTTTCCAGCCTCATCCCCTCCCAGTGTCCCCAGTTCAGAGGTCCCTGTCCTGCCCCAGCTCTTCTGGTGCCCCACGCGGATGCAAACCCTCCCGGTGCCAGAGCTGTGCTGGTGTCAGCCCATGTGAGCCCTGGCCCCAGCACGCTGCCACCCCCCGTGCCCGCTCCCTGCAGCCGCGTCCGCCTCAAGAGCGAGCCCTAAAGTGTTAACGGCGATTGGTGAAATGGCACAGCAGATTGCTACAATAAATAATTTACTGATATTTATAAATATTCAAATCAGCAGGCTTCAGAAATTGAAAGGGGGGGCTGAGCCGATGGGGAGGGGAGCGTGTGTGTGTGTGTGTGTGCGCGTGTGGAGGGGGGGAGCTGACATTAATTCCCAGGCTCTCCAAATTCATTTGAGAACTGTTTCTCATTTCAAACAAATATTAAATCTTTTGGTGTCAGGCCTCCAAAATCAAGCACCAAACAGAAAGTCACCGCCCTCGCGGTGGCTGATGCTGTGCCTGCCACAGGGCCGGCTGACCAGGGGGCAGCGGCGAGGAGCCCACCCGGCCACATCTGCGCCCCAACACCAGCCGAGGGAGGAATTGCCATTGCTGCCACCTATGATACCTTTTCTTTCCATTTTCTAAATCCCACGGGAAAGCAAGGGCTCAGCACAGGAGCCATGAAGGTGCTGCCAGGACTCCTGGAAGCCCTGCAGCAGGAGGACCCTACAGCAAGAGGACCCTGCAGTCCAGGCTCCTGGCTTTTGCTCCTTGCTATGGAAGGGAATTCGATTTCAGAGGCTGAAGCAGGCGGTTAAAAGCCAGGAGCCCTGGCTGCCAGCCTGGTTTTCAGGCACGGTGTCACCGAAGGTCTCCCCAGCCTTCTGTGCCTTCATTTCCCATGCACAGGAGGAGGAATGGGGGCGATGACCCACCTGGCTGAACCCTGCAACGCTTACCCGGTGCTTTGAGGTCTGCCTGGCAGCTCTCTACTCCCGCACCGCTACTAACCGAGCCTCTTCCACCCCTGAGCATCCCACTGACCCCTGAGATGGCCGCGGGAGATGATCCCGCATCCTCCCCTGGACCACCCCACCGGTAACGCCAGGCTCCAGCATGGGGCGAATTTCCCCCAGATGAGTAATGGCTTTTCTAATGCACGGGCAGGCTGTCAGCTTCCCTACTCCCAGTGTTTTATGGGTTTAACTGAACGGCTCTGAACTCCCTAGTAAGAAATAAAGTTATCCCTCAGCGTCCCTTCTAAACATTTCACTCAGTGCAAACGGTGTTTAAGAAAAATGAGGACATATTTCTTCTTAAGGATGCAGTATCCCCCTTCAGAGGCCTAATTTATGCCATATATCACTGGCCAGGGAGAGGAAGGCAGCACAGACCTCACACTAGGAGCGAGCTGGCCCGAGCGCAGCCCCGGCGCTGCTGCAGTGGTGCAAGGGGCTGCGGCTCAAGCGCTCCCGAGCCCGCAGGGGAGCAGAGCCCGCAGCGGGCAGGACGGATGCCCGCCACGGCTGCTCGGTGGGGCTGCCGGCTCCCCGCCGCCCTCTGGCTCTGCCGCCGCTCGCCCGGCTCTTCGCAGGCATTCGGCACAGCTGGCGGGGAAGGCGGCTCAGCTGTGAGCAAAGACGGGGCTAATCCTCGCTCGCAGCTCTTTAGGAACGCGCCTCAACCTTTTCCCCAGCAGATCGCAAAACCCAGCCTGAATGCGCTTTGATCTGCCCGGCCCCCAGCTCCGAGAGCCCGCCCCGGTGCTGCCGCTCGTCCCCGGGCACCGACACCAGCGCCATGTCCCTGCCTGTCCCTTCCCCTTCTGCCCCTGTCCTGCCGGGTCTCCGCAGCCCTTCAGCTTTTGGAGATTTGGCCCAACTCAGTGGGCCCAGCACCTCGCTGCCAGCTCTCGATGCTGCTGCAATTCACGTGGTGGTGGGGGGACAGCACCGCTGCGGGACGGCTGGACGCACTTTCAGAAGTGTCTTGTAGCCAAGCCCGCAGTGCATCTGTCAATGCTGAAACGTTTCGAGAGTTTCCTGCTCTTGGTGCCACAAAACCTGTCCTCAGCAGCAACGAGGACGCTCCCTGGGAGCTTTCTGTCCTCGGAGTCCTTTAGGTAACACTGAGCCAAGAGGATCAGCTTTGCTGGTCCAGTTTCTCCTCCTTGCCTTATTTATTTATTATTAATTTTTTTAGTCCAGTTAAAAGGTTTACTATCCTAAGTGGCCTCACTCAGCCTAAGTAACTCTATAAATCACGCCGAACCGCTAACATCGCAGGCCCACCATCAATCTCCCCACAGGTTGTGAAGAAAGCCGAGGGGAAAGCAGCAGAGGGGTGAGGGATGAGTGGGGGCTCGGCCCCAGCAGGCTGCCTGCAGCCCCCAGAGAACCGCCTGCGATGCCAGGCCGGGTGTCAGGGCAGCTCCATGCCAGCACGGGCTCTGCCTTCCCCTCTCCGTGGCCATGATTGTGACCACTCGGAGGGGAGACGTGAGCCCCTTGTGATTGCCAAAAGGGCAAGGGGTGCAGGGAAGCAGCGAGGGGGAAGAGGGGGATCCAGCAAGAAGGAGCTACGGAGAAAGCCCAGGGGCTGGCGCAGGGAGCTCCTGCGGTGGACCCCGTGCTGGTGATGTGCGAAGGCTCGGGGAGGACTTTTGGCAAACCACTCTCGCTCTGCTAAGCTCAGCTCGCGTTTCCCTTCTACCCATTTCAGCCCCAGGGGTTTTCTCTTCCTGCTCTCCCTCACTTACCGGTGACGTCCCAGTGCTGGTACCGGCCTCTGGGCATCGCCTGGGGAGGAGTTTTTGGGGCAGGCTTGAGGAAAACTGGAGTTTCCTTGCTCAGCACCACAACAGAGACCCCAGCCCCATCTTGCTGAGGCTTCTCTTTGCTGTCTTCGCGTAGCCTGTGCTGCCCCAGCACTACTAATGACTGTGGTGCAGGCACGTTGGGGGATGGCACACACCTCAGCCAGGCTTAGCTGCAAGTACCTGATGCTGGGGAAGTAAACAGGACCTGGGAGAGAACTGGGATACAACCTGGGAAGGGAATCACCCCCAGTATCACCAGCTCCCCTTGGTGTCTGTAACGAGTCACTTTACCCAAAGCCGTGGGGAGCAGCTCAGCAACAGCTGAGGGCAGGGGCTCAGCGAGCTCCTCCTGACAGGGGCTCCCTGCGCACCCCAGGGTGGCTGGGAGGCAGCTGCAGGGGGATTTGGGAGGCTGCTGGCGAGCTGGCCCCTGTCAGCACCCTAAAGCTCAGCCCCAGCCCTAACTAATTGCAGTGGGAAGGCAGGAGCAGAGCTGGGAGCCTGCATGCTTGTTGCATCACCAAGAAACAGAGGACCAGAAAAAGTTCATTATCGCGGTCTCACACCACGGCTAATTCTGCCTTGCCTTTTGCTGTGCTTTCTTCTGGTCATCAGGGCTCATCTTCTTATCCCCCTGTCCTCGTGAGCCCATCCACGTGCTCGCGCTCCCGCCGGCCGCGAGCACCCATCGGAGGGGACGCACACGTGCCCTGCAACGTGGCCGTGCGGGTGCACCGCCGTGCGCAGCGGCACACGCAACCCGGCACTCCGGCACACGCGACCTGGGAAGCTCCGAGCGCAGGAACCGCGTGCAAAGGAAGGCACACGAACGTCCACGAACGCCCTGCGTGGTCTGCGGCCGTCCGGGCGCGATGCGTGCGTGGCCGCACCTCCCCGCAGCGCACCAAGCGCCGCTCAGCCCCGCGCGCTCGGCGAGCACCCACGCGGGGAGAGCCGGCCGTACGAGCGCAGCGCTCGCGCGGGTTTCCCGTCCCCGTGCCGGGAGTGGTTTATTCTGCAGCTGGGAGAGAGAAGACGGGCGTCCTGGGCGGCCCCGGCAGGGCCAGCCCCGCGCCCCAGCCCGGCCCCTGTGCGCCCCCGGCCCCTGTGCCCCCCACACCTCAAGGCAAGGAGCGCGTCGGCGAGCGTCCCGCTGGAGCCGGCGTCCCCGCGGCGGGAGCGTGCCGGGCGGGGGGTCTCTGCCTCTCCCTCGCTCGCTCTCTTCCGCTCGCATCTTTTCATGAACTCTATTTCTCTTTCCTTTCTGAAAACAACTGAGCTGTAAATACTGTTTAACCTTCTTCCCCCCTTCCCCCCTCCCCTCCGCACTATAAAAACACAAATATGCCATAACTCAGCTGGCTCAGCCGCCGCGCCTCCAACATGCCCTGCTCCAGGCCTCTCAGGAAGGTCATAACAAACGACTTTCCGATTCAGTGCTCCTGAAATAATTTTGTGTATTAAAACCTGAATCTGCACTTTCTGGACCGAAAGCCTCTCTTAATTATGGCAAGCGTCCTTGGGATGGACAGTGATCCTTCACCGCGGCACCGCCAACCAACCGGAGAGGCAGCCGGCTGCCGGCTCCCCACCGCCGCCGCCCCCTCCCACCGCCACCCAGCCCACGGCCCCCCTTGCTCCCTCGCCCCCCCGCCTTCCCTTTGCCCAATCTGTTTTCAAAGTGTGTCTGTCCTTTATTAAATTGTTTTCTTTTCCACATTATCAGTTGCCATGGAGACCTCATCTCTCGGATTATTTGAATTTCATTATATCTATTGATTTGGGAGCATTTCATCTTTTTTATTGTTTTTCTGTCAATTTTCAAAACGAATAACCATCTAATTTGCGTCAGTGCTGATTATGTTTGTCCCTCAATAGAGGTCGGCAGCTGCGTCGGGGAAACAAATCAATGGGAAACCATCATAAACCTCCCCAGTACAATCTCCAGGATATGTGGGTGACATTCCACGCCTGCGAGGAACACTCATCATATCCAAACTTCTTTCTCTCCTTTTTTTTTTTTTTTCTTCCCCCCTCTTTTTTTTTTGTTATTTCCCCCTGTGGCTGGCTCCACGGGCCGGCGGCAGGTTGTGTTTAAAATCGTATATATTTTACACACATCCATGTGCACTTCTGGACGCACCGCATTTTCAGACAGGGAGGGGACCCGGGTGGGAAGAGAGGGAAGGAATTTTTTTTTTTTTGGTGAGAAAGAAGGGAAGAAAAGGATGACGAGGGAAAGAAAAAGAGGGAAAAGTGGATCGGGATTGCAAATTGCTTACTATGTTTTTTTTTTAAATAATTTATGCAATTTTAAGCATTTATGTATAAATTTTTTAATAAGCCACCCTGGAGCAAAATAGCCATTAACATCCCGACGTCCTTCTGTCCAATGGGCTCGTGTGCAGGATCAATTTCCAAGAGTACTTTCCTTTTTTTTTATGACATGATAAAATGCTTTTAAAGCAACTTACACAAATATGGAAATTTTTTTCCCCTCCTCTTTTTTTTTTTCCTCTTTTTTTTTTTTTTTTTTTTTATAACAGCCTCCACTTATTCACCAGGGAGAGCGAGCGAGCGAGCGTGTGTGTGTGTGTGTGTGTGCTGGGGAGGGCAGTTGGCAGAAGGATAGACCCAGCCCTAACTGGAACGGACCTGCCTGTCCTTCTAACAAGGGCATAAACTTTCATTAGCGATGCACACAGTCAAAGGCAATTTAGGGAAACGCGCTGTACAGAAAAGGAAAACCTCAGCGTTTTTATACAGCGGCTCCTTGGCTCCGTCCAGGGGGCTCTATCCTTGAGCTCAGCTCGCGCTCGCCAGCCAAAGTGACCCCACCGGCCGGGGGGAGGCAGTGGCCGGGCAGGGGACGGTCCTGGGGCTGCGTGGGGACACCGGCACCCAGCCCCTCGCCCCACGGCCGCCCGGAGCAGCCGCTCAATGTCACGTCTGGCCGCAGCCAGGAGGACGCAGGGAGGCCCACGGGTATCTGTTGCTTCCAAGCTTTGGCCCCTCCAAGCCAACGCTCCCCGGTCCTGGCTGTGCACCCCGGCGAGCAGCTCGCCGCCCCGGGCGCCCCTTTGGGGCATCAGTTACAATCCGGCTCTGCGCAGAGCCGACAGATGTGTCGCTGCTGCTCCTGTTTCCACAGGGTATTTCGGCTCGTTATTTTCGCAGCTGGGACATGTTCAGCCTCACGCAGGAACCTGGAAAATGCCATTCCTAGCGGGACGGCTCCTGCCGCCGGCCCCGGGCGGGCACGGCTCTGCGGGGAGGGCTGTGGGCACGCCAGGGGAGCGAGGCGCTCCATGGGGTCCGACAGCTGGCACCACAAGCAAGAAATGAGAGCAAAGCACCCAAGTCTTTGGGGCTGAAGACCATCCAGGTTGAAGACCCGTCCACATGGCTGTTATTTGCTTTGACACACGGCCCTGCCACTGATTTCCTAATGCACGACACTTGCAGGGGCAGCGCAGACCCGGAGATTTAATCCTTGCATTTTTCTGGGACCCTCCAGAGCCCCGTGCCCGTGCACACTGGGCATGCACCTGCCCCACGGGCAACGCTTGGGGGCATTGGAACGAGCCAAAAAAAGAATAATAAATAATAAAAAAAAAATCAAATCAAGGGGCAGGCAATGCTCAGCTGGAAAAACACAAAGTGCCGAGAACAGCAAAGCCAATCAATAACAATCACAGCCCCGGCAGCGGGCGAGGGAAGCGTGAACTGTTTTGGCCTGCTCCCTGCACGCTTGCCCACTGGGGACAACACGGCCCCAGCACCGCGCTCCCCTGAGCCCCGCAGTGAGCCCACGGCTCCTGCTCTGCTCACAAACTCCGTGAGAGCGAGGGGCTCTGCAGAGAGAAGCAGGACTCCTGGAAGGGGGCTGGCGCTGGGAAAGATCCTTGCTGTCCCCAAAGGGCCAGATCCTGACACCCCGCATCCTCCTACCCCTACCCGTTGTGTCCCCTTCCCCTCCCAGCCCATGTGCGGAGGGGACACGCGAAGCCTGTCGGGACACGGATGGGGCTCTCCCTTCTTCTGGTCTTGGGCCCCGAGCCGGGGAGCTCACCGCAGCAGCAGCGAGGTCGGCGGGAGTGGAGAGGTTTTCACATCATGTACATCGCTCCGTGCTGTCTTGTCTATAGGCAGCGCTAAATATAGCCAAGCCCAACCTGGAGGTGACTTCGGCGCGGTGACACGGGGACACTGGGCACTGCACGGGCACCCTGCGCTCCCTCACAGCAAGACAGACATCGACAGGCCTGGCATGGCCTCGGGGCCGCCCGTGAGCCCCAAGACATGTCCCTGCTCCCCTTCCCTCTTGGGGCCCGTCCTGGTCACCACGCAAAGCTCACATCCAGGCCGAAGCCCAAGAAGTGCCACGGCCTCGGGGCAGGCCAAGTGGGGTGCCAGGGAGGTGCCAACACACCGGGCAAAGGCAGGCAGCATTTTCTAAGCCAAAAGTCCATTTTTTCCCCGGGACGCAGACCCTCTTATCTCTGGCGTGCCAGCATCTGTTTCAGCACAGCTACTTAAAAACTTAAACGGTGGAGGAGGCGCTGAAGAGAAGGGGAAAGTCTCTCGTGTGGGTCAGAATAATTAGACTGAGCTCAAATTGGCTTTAGGCATCTGCTGCTGCCTCCGAGCACCAGCAAGCCCTGCTGCTTCCATCAGCATCTCCTGCCCGCGGAGCAGAGGGGACCGCGGCGTGCCGAGCGTGGGGCATCGCTGGGAACGGGGCCGGGTCGGCAGGAGCCATAAAACCTCCTCACCCCGCTGCCGTTAAAGCCAGGAGAAAAGAGGCCAGACAGCGAGATTGAGATGAGCCATTTCCCCAACAAACTCGCTTCCCTTTTTTCATTCGCTCCTTTCTTTTTTTTTTCCCCCTTTAACTGTCATTAAAATAACAAGTTTCTGTTACAGTCTAAACATTCCCACATTGTATAAAGGGTTATGTTACACCAGAGTCACCGCCGGGCCCAGTGTTTGCACAGAAACCTCACTGCAGGTCCCCCCTCCTGACGAAGTGACTTATTAAAGTTTAAACAGTAATTAACAGAACAATAAAAATAAAGGGATGTTTGGGGAGTCGTAGTGCACACAGGGTTTTTGGCAGTGCCAGCACTTTTCAGTGCCCTGCGCTGGCAGCAAAAAACGGCTGTGAAAAACCAGGGGAGAGCTCGGGAGCTCCGAGCCAGGAGGGGGCCGGGGCCACGGCACGACCCCAGCCCCGTGTGAGGGTGCAGGGGGGACACAGGGAGCAGGACAGGGGGACGGGGACTCAGCGCTTGTCACCAGCCCTGCCCTGGGGATGTGAGGCTGAGAGCCTCCCTCTGCTCTGGCTCTGCTGAGGTTCCTCTGGACGAGCCCCCAGGACCGGAGTTTTGGGAATTGTGTCTCTGAGAGCGGGCCTGGGCTCTGGGGAGATGGCTCGCCTTGGGAGAGAGCAGCCAGGAGGAAACTCAGCTCAAGAAGATCTTGCAGCAGGGTGAGCTTGGGGGGCTGGAGGAGAGCCCCCAGGAGCTGCCCCTTGCTTGGGACCCCATGGAGCAACCCGTCCCGGTACAGGATGGCTTGGAGCTGCCCATCTGACAGCACATGAGCAATTTTGGGGCCACTCCTGCTGCAGAGCCCCGATCCCAAGGCAAGCACTCCCCCGGCCAGCAGGACACAGCCCCTGCCTCTCCACCACAGCAGGCCGGCCTCGTGGGGAGCCTCGTGGCTCACCGGGGCTCCAGCAGGAGCAAAACCACTTCTTCTCCTGCTTCCTTCCCAAGCCAGTCGCTCGCCTTGCCCAGGATGAGCTCTAGAGCATGTGGGTAGGGTTTCAGCTTAGGTTGTCAGCCCTCCCTGTTACCCAACACGCAGCAATGCAAAAAGATCTCATTTGAAGATATTTTTGGTGCCTATTGTAACTATTCGCCAATGTTTGCCTTAGTAGCTCGCAGTGCTCGTTGGCTCTAACCCTGACGGGTGACTCAGTACACACAGCATTGTGCAGCCCCATGTTTGCTAAATCTCTTCCAGTACAACCGCTCAGTTTGCAAATAAAAAGACAGCTCCTTATGGGTGGATCTCCCGTGCGGCGTGAACTCGGGGAGCGCTGCCTCCAGCCCGCTCCCACCAAGCCTTCCCCCAAATCCCCTTCCCTGCTCTGCTGGGGTCCAGGAGGAGGCCGAGCCCCCTGACACTGCCACTGCTGGAGCCGCAGCAGCTCTGCCTACTGCAATAGCATCCACACGGGATGCCCCGGACGTCCCCTATCTCGCTGGGACACGTCACCTGAGCGAGCACTGGTCCTGCACATTCATCCTGCACTGAAAACGTCCCCAGACGCCACTGACTTGGCGTTAGAGCAGTCCAAGCAGTCCATTCCTTCTCTTGGGTTCCTCTGCTGGTGCCAAGGACTCTGTCACCTGCTCCCCCAACGGTGCACTAGGCGCCTTGCTTCTGCAGCTGCTGTGGGCTTCAGGGCACAGGGACCAAGAAACAAGGCATGTTTCAAGCTCCTCGGACTCAACGTGGCTCGCTCTACTTCCAGCAGCTCGGTGGTTTCCAGCTCACCATTATCACCCGCAAATAACCATCAACATGGTTTACCCCGCGGTCTGGGAAAGGCAACAGCTCAGCTCCTCAGCTCTCAAGAACCGGAGGAAAGTGTTAAAAATGTGACTTCCCAGGCAATTACCAACAGTGAGTTTTAATAAGCTGTTTTCCAGGCACCAGGGGAGTGAGGGACATGGGGAATCAGACGGTACGGGTCTGAATTCAGCCTGGTTTCGGAGGTGCAGGTTTAATAAGCCATGAGGCGAGCCTGCACTAGCAGCGGCAGCCCTGCGAGCGGGTGCCGGAGTGGGGGGCTGCCATCGGCGGGTTCAGAATTAATGAAGCCAAGACCTTGGCAACCTCCCTGATTTTCCTGCGTTCTGGTGTAAATTGATAAACTTGCCTGGTGCTCCAGGGAGGAGGTGAGATGGAAGGAGGGGGACGCATGGAATCCTTTCTCTCTCACCTCTGGGTTCTAAGTGGGTCCCAGCAGATGAGCTGCAAGCGTGACACGGGGCTGTCCTCCCCGTCCTGCGCCCGGCTTTCCCACCCAGGCCGTCCCCACAAACACTGTCCTCAGCCCTGCTCCGCACACCCCTCCGATACAGCCACGGACTGCGAGACCCCGGTCCACCCTGTTAGCACCCGCCTGGGCTCGGCTGCTGCTTTCAGCCAGCAACACCATCCCCTCTTCGCCCCAACTCTTCTATTTCAGGGTTTCTATTTTCTTGGTGGAAATTAAGAGTAACTGGCTTGTTCAGACCTGCCCTTGGAGACAGTTCCCGCAGAAAGCCCCCGAATCCATCACAAGCAGGGCAACCTCTGCCTGGAACACGCTGGAGACTGGAGCCTCCAGCTCTGCCTCCTTCCCTCGCTGCCCACGGGGCGCACGGAGCTGCAGGCAGACCCCGGCGCTGCAGCGAGACCCTGCCGAGGGACAGCAGCTCCACAGCCCCCCGGAGCTTCAGCTCCCTGTGTCTCCGCCGTGCCTCGCCCCCGATCGTCTCCTCTTTGGAGGTTTCAAGGTTTCTCCGACCTGACGTGAGCTGAGCTGCCTGTCTGCTCTCTGAAGGACTCTGCTGCCCCAGACTGAGGATGAGCGGCTCACCTCCAGTCCCCAGCACGAGGCGAATCAACACGCGCTTCCCAGACATGTCAAACACCCCAGACGCTCTGAGCCCGGTGCCTCGGCTCTCCTCCACTAGACCCGCCAGGCTTCATCCCCCTCAGCCTGCTCTGATGCTCATGTCACTCCGCTAAGCTCAGAAGAATGATTTCCCTAGCTGACACCCCAGCAGTGATGGGAAAGCTGAGCTTATGGCTTTCCAACCCCACTCACATCAAACCGAGAGGAAAAGGCACGCCACCCAGCTCCGAACTTCTCATCCCATCCTCCCGGCGCCAGGACACGCTCAGCTCCTGGCTGTGCTGGAGGCAGCGAGGGGCTGCGTGTTGAGCAGGGACAAGGTGTAAAACAAGAAGAGAGGGGGCCCCAGGTCAGCACTCACGTGCATTTTCCTCAGCCATGTCTAAGGAGCCTTGCAGTCAGAACGGGGCACGGCTCTGCACGGGGGTCTCAAGCATTGTCACAAGGCAGAAAGAAATTGTGCACTTCTTTCCAACACGTTGCTCAGGACGTCTCTACAGCAATGCCAGTAACTGCCTGTAGGGAATGTTATGTTAGAAAATTATCTAATGCACTCTTAGTCATCTTGTCTTGCAATCTGAAGAAGGAAATAGGAGCAGCCAGCACAGTACGACCCCGCTTCCAGACACCACTGCCTTTAGATACCATTATCAGTGGTAGCCTGGTCCACGTCCCAGAACTCAAGCTCTTTCTGTTAGCGGGCCATGAAATTATTTAGACTATTCTTGATATTACATTCTGTTGTACTTGCAATTAACACGGGGGATCAGCAGTGCCCCATCCTGTGGTCCCCGTGTTTGGCTGAATGCACACTTCGGGGCGCTCGGTCTGCACCTAACCCTGCTCCTGCTGGGTTTAGGGGAGGACGATGCTTCATTCGGGGCAGCAGATCTCAATACATCAGAGATTTTAATCCTTATATATATGAAATGCAATGTGGGAACCAGCGCTCTAAAATCTGGGTCTTGCCTCCTTTTTTTTTGCAAAGGACTTCTAACCACCAGCAGAAAGTCTACTGGCACACTCAGCCTTCAGCACTATCTTCAATCAGGGACGCCTAATTATACCCATTATGCTGATGAGGATGCACTGGCACGATGCTACGCGTTCGCGAGGCTCCGGATACGAAGCGAATCAGTGGCAAGGATGGAAATAAAGCCGAGAATCGTGGCGACGGGCTCCTCACCCACTGCAGCACGGCTGGCCATGGACTAGACCACGACCTGCCCACGCCAGCAGGTTCGGGAGCTGCGGGGGGGCATCCACCCAGCCACCTAACAGGGTGGAAGTCTCTCTCCTGGGACTGAGGTGCTTGGGGATCCTCAGGGAGCACCCACGGGAGCTGGCCCAAGGGTTGGGCACCCAGCTCACCGCACGGGAGACATCCAGCAGCCAGAGCATCGGGGCTGAGCCACCAGGAGTCCTGCAGCCGTGGCGGGGATGGATCATCTGCTACTCCGAAGCAGCTTAATCGCCCTCCCTGCATGTGGGTCCTCGCCGCGAGGGCCAGCCTGATCTGTCTGCGCATTAACCATCCCCTAGAACGCAAAGCCCCGAGATCTTCCTGGGCATCGGGGCCAGCCTTTGCCCTGCCCTCTCCCTGCCAGGTGCTGGGTGCTTGGGTTTAAGAAAGGCAGCAGAATCCCTCGGGATTGAGAGTCATTACATAAACAATACAATAGGATCACGGCTGTAATTGTAAAAGCGCCTCAAGTCTTGGCACTGGAGGCTGCCGCAGCGAAGGCCTCTAAATGGAGACCCAAACAAAACAAACAAAAGCCCCAACTCTGTCAGCACTTAATGAACAATAATAAATAATAAATAATAACCCTAACAGCCGACCTAGCAAGACAGATGTGAAACACCGCAGCGGCTCGGAGGAAACGCTGACCCTACAGCAGCTGCCTTCCCTCCCTGTGTTGCAGAGCGTTGGGCCAAGGCCACCAGGTACTTGTAGGGTTAGGGACAGGGGGAAAAGCTGGGTCCCGGAGAAGAGCAGGTCCCTCGTGAGACGTGCAGAGCGGTGGCCCTGGCACCTCCTGGGCTCAGGACCTTCACCTGCTGCGCGAGCACACCAAGTCGTGCCTCGCTCTCCTTACTGCCGGAGCTCTCTTTAAGCGCTGACAGCAAAAAGAAGCAGATGGAGCTGAGCAAGGGAATCCAGGTAGGTGTGAGCCCAGAGCCTCCTCTTCCCAGCACCAGCACCAGCACCAGCACCAGCACCACCTCGACTCGGAGCCCCCACCTGTGCTGGGTGAGCTGAGCTGCGGCAGGACACCGGGAGCGCCACTTGGCAGGACCGGGGGCTGGAACAAAGGGCCTAATTTAAGTATTTTTATAACCCGGTGCTTGTGACAGTGGGTTTAGCAGTTGCCAGCCATCTGGAATAAAGAATTACAGCCACCTCCCCTAATCCTATATTGCCTAAACCCTAAAGCTGGTTATGGTGCAAGGATGAGGCAGCAGGCTGGGAGGAGGCAGCGATGGGAAGGGGGGGGTGGAGAAGGGACCACAGGAAAATTCTCCAACTTATCTCCTTTTCCTGGGGGGTGCCAGGTGGTCCCAGATGCACCAGAATTAATTTTGCTGGGAATCAAGTGAGGACGGGGTGAAGAAAAAGGGGGGGAGAAGGGAGGAGAGGAGCCCTCCACACCCACAGCATCGCATGCACCGCACACACACACACACACACGCACACAGAGGCTTACTGGTCCGCGCAGGGCTGTCAGGTAAATTAGATCTGAAAGCTGACAATTTCTGACCATATTTCCTTGATTATTTCAAACAAATGCACACCAGCCGCTGTAAGGAGATTAAAGTGACATAAACGTCCCGAGTGGGAGGAGGGAGGGCAGAGAATTCAGGTCACCCCCATCCGTCCCCCATTTGACAGCCGCTATATCGCTATCCAATCCAATAAAAAAATCCCCCCCTTTTGCTTTAATTAATTTTACAGCTAGCTTGCTTAATTACTTTCAATCAAAATCCTCCTGCCATCGCAAAATTAGAGATGGTTGAGCTCCATTAGCCTAAATTCTTCATTTCCATATAGAAAGAGGCTCCCTCGGCAAAGCCAAGAGGGCTCCCTCCTGCTCGGGCTGCCACCGGACAGACGCCCGTCCCTCTGTCTGCCTCTGGTTCCTCGGGAGAGGTGGGGGAGAAGGAGACAGCCTTGTTCTGGCCACCACCTCCCACGGAGCATCTCCTTGTGAGCCGGGGACGCAGGAGGTCCCCTGCTCTGCCTTCCCACGGCCATGCTGGGACCAAGCTCGGCATCGTCACCGCACGCACGGGTGGGCATCGCCACCTCTGCTGGACGCACGGACAGGGCGTTGGGGGTCACAGGGGCAGAACCCCTTGTACCTGCCCACTGGGTGCATGGACAGGGTGTCGGGGGGAAGCAGGGGTAGATCCCCTTGTATCTGCCCGCTGTGGGGCTTGGTGCCTCCCCTCGGAGCAGCTGGCACCGACCGCTGCCAGGAGCACAACACCGCTGCCCGCGGAGCCACGACGTGCCTCTAACTGCTGCGTGCACCACTAGCACCTCTCTCCTGCGAACCCAAACCATGAGCTGTCCCACTTCGGCCCATCTCAGAGCAGTCCCAACTGGTCCCGTGTCCACAAAACCTCCTCAGAAGCGCAGGGAGTGGCAGCAATAAAGCCGTGTGGAGCTGGAAGGACGACAAGAACCCCAGGGGAGCAGAGAGGCCGGGCACAGGAGCAAGCCCAGGGAGGAGCCGGGCGTGGAGGAGGAGCAGCAGCTCCTCTCGAAGGACTGCGGGCATCGGGAAGCATCACCTGGCCCAGGCCAGTGTCACGCTGCAGCACGCGTCCCTCTCTTCCTCCCCACTTTCCTATGGCCTCCTCCTTTCCCATCTCCCTACACTTCTTCCAGACCAATGGTCTTCGCTGCATTTTACGCGGGCACAAAGCCCTGGGAACTGTGTGGTCGCTCACCATGGGCAGCGGAGCTTGGCCCTGGCTCCCAGCTCCCTGGAGGGACAGGGCAGCAGCCCTGTCCCCACACTGTCCCACCCCACAGAGAGCTCAGGGGGCTCCCAAGAGTGAGGAGCCCAGCTCCTGCCTGCTGCAGGGAGGACAGGTCAACCCCGCGCTTTGCAACAAAACCAAGGCAAACACAGACCTATTTTGTTTATAAGCTTAAAACTGAATCCAATGGCGCATCTACCTGGGGATTTTAGATTAAATGGTTTAAGAAACTCAAATAGGCTTTTTAATCCGGTCAAATAAAAAGAGCCCCAAAGAAGCAAAGAATTCACCCTGCCGAGCGAGGCTGATGCCAGGCAAGCACGGCTTTCTTACGCTCCACAACTCCTCCCCACCCTGGCATGGGACATGGTGTATTTGCCAAAATCTGGAAGCTCAGGATCCGCCCTGTTTAGGGCTCAGGCAGGCTTCACTTTCCCAGGGCCGACCCACTCGTATCACGCTTTCCTCATCCTCTCGGTGTTCCCTTACGCCGCTGTCTGGGCCCTTCCCCCAATACCTGGCAGCCTGCACAAGCACGGTGCCAGCCCTGGCTGCATCACCAGCACCAAAAGCAGCCCAAGAGAAAGCCCCAAAATCCCCAAGCCCCGTGCCACGTGTCCATTTGGGCACTGCCTTTCCCACGATGACCTCCCTGAGTGCTGCACGTGAGGCCGAAGAGCAGATGGGGGCTGATGGGGGAAGCGCCAAGGCAGAAGGAGGGGACACCAGCTCTGCGTGAGCCTGGGGAGCTCCTAAAACTCCCAGAGCACCACATCTTCCTCCTCCCGGTGCCCCGTCTCACTGCCTGTTCATCCAACACCGTCCCCTGTCCCCCACTGCCGCTGTTCAGCCCCGGAAAGGCTCAGGAACGTCCTTCCCCTCCACGTGCCCCGCGATGAAATTCCCGACTTGTGTCTCGCCTGCTCCAATGCTCAGAGCAGCCGGGACAATAGAACAGAGAGGCCCTAAATCCACCAGACTCACCCTAAATAGCGATGGCCCATAATTTCGCCTGACATCCAGGAGCTTGTTATTCTTTCCCCTCGTCGCCTGGCTGGAGCTGTTCAGACCCATCAGTGTTATTCTATGCATTAAACGGGGAAAAAAAACCACGACCCAACAACAACCCGGAGACTTTTCCAGCCTGCCCAGCACGGGCCGAGGGGGCGGCATCCCCACTTGGGCTGGGGGTTGAAAAAAGGGGAACCGATGCCTGAAACCCAGACCAGGGGAACAGCGCAGGGGTCCCGCAGAGCCCCCCAGCATCTCCTTCCCTCAGCCCCCAGCCCTACAAGGCTGCTGCAGCCTTTTTTTTTTTTCTTCTTCCAGGCCGGTTCCAGCTGATTAAGGACCTGCAACAGGATGTAGGGATTACAGCGAACCTGGCTCCGGATCAGCCGGGGCGCGGAGCCAACGGAGCGAGCGAGGATTGCCCCCAGCCTGGCTGCCAAGCCGGCACTCGTCCTGCTGGGAGCCTGCGAGGGCCGGAGCTCGGTGCTGGAACAAGGCCCCTGCCCTCGCTGGCTCTGCCGGGGAATGGCCCCAAGCCCACGCTGACGAACGTGCCCGCAGGAAGGGATGAGGGGATGGATGAGCTGTGGCTCACGGGGCTTGCTGGAGAGGGAAAAACCCCTTAGGGACTGGCTCGGCGTGCCTTCGCCCCACGTGAAATGGTGCGGGGAGAGGGAGAACGGCGACCTTCCACCCGAGCTGGCCATGCCGTGGGATTCCTGGTCCATGCTGCACCACACGGAGCTGCCAGTGGGCCTCCCTCCTGCAGCAACACGAGGCAAAAATGCCCCGGGCTGAGTTTTTAATCCAGGAAGAAGTGATCAGGGAAGGCAATAATCTCAGCTGGCACACGGAGCCAAGCAGGGGCTTGCTTCTGGGGAGCCATCGAGAGCAGAATTAGCTCCGAGGAGACTCGGGGGCTTTTTTTTTTTTTTTCTCCTTCTGCAAACACTGATCCCTGCTTGGACCAGCAGCAGCCCCCAGCACCTTTCTCAAGCGCCTGTCACTGCAATGCCCAGCCGCTGCCATCCCCACAGGGGACATCTCCCCGTGCTCGGCTTTCCCAAGCCCCTCCTGGACGGGTGCAGGAGGGCTCGTGGCCACGAGAGCAGCCCCCGGCTCCGACCTGGAGCTCTCAGCCTCGAGCCCTGCGTTCACCGGGTCCAGACGAGCCCTGGCAGTGGGGAGGGGGCCGGTCTGTCCATCCATCTGTCCGTCTGTCCAGCAGGCTCCGTGGCGCTGCCCACCAGACCCATCGCGGCGGAGAAACTCCGGAGTCAGCTCCTGCCGGCCTGGGGCTGCGGGGGGAAGGCAGGGCTCGATATTGCAAGCGGAGGCCGCTGGGATACCATTGAAAGCTGCTAAATATGACCAGGTTAGCACTTTAGTCTTTAATGGCAGGTCACCATTAATAAACCCAGGGCCCCAGGGTGCAGTACAGAGCCTCCCTCCCCCCCTCTCCCCGAAATACTCATTTCATTAACTTCACTGCGCGCGGCGCTCAGCACCTGTCAGAGGTTCGGCAGCCAGGAGCTGGCCGAGGGTTAAGGACATCTCGCGGCAGAGCCACCCGCTCCCTCTGCCTTCCCTCCTTCCCCCCAGGGAGCCACACCAGGGGGCACAGCCCCATCCCATATGGGCAAGGGCAAGGGCATCCCCAGCCCTGGCCCCTCGCCGGCCACTGGGAAGTCACTTTGTGTCACCACGCCTTGCTTCTTCGGGGCAGTGACAGCGGCACTGACGGCTGCAGCGGGGAGGAAGGGCAGAGGGGAATTGCCTCGGATGCGGGCTCTTGTGAAATAGAGAGAGCTGTGCTAACAGTAAGGGCCAGATCCTGCCCAAGGGGGTGCTGGGGTGGCGCGGGGGATCACCCCAGGACACGAGGTGAACGCGGCCGTTGCGGCTAAGCGGGGCCACCCGTGGCCTCGGTCCCCATGGCCACAGCAGGAGGATGGGGAAGGACGAGGCGTAAGGACAGGGCTGTGCTCCACCTGCTTTCACCGTGACGCCGGCGGTTTCCTGGAGGGAAGGTGGGAGGGGAGGAGGGACAAATGGATGCCCCAGCTGCCAAAAATCCCATAGCAAGTCTCTATCGATCTGCCCTACTTGGCAACTCGAGCTGCAGCCACCGTCTGTGGTGCCAGATCAATACAACCTGGGCGGACGGGGCGGGAGAGGCACTTTTATGGGAAGGCGAAGCCTTCAGGGGGAAGTATTTTGATTTTTAGAGCGCCAGCAGAGTCAAGGAAGAGAAAACACCCAGACTCAAGCTGCAGTTTAGCTTGGAGTCACTTCAAATACCTGCTGAGTCCTTTGCACTGGGGCCCCGTGACCTCCTCATGGGAGCTGCCCCGGCCTCGCTGCCCACCCACCGCAGCCCCTCGCCTGCCCCAGGTGCTCTCAGCATGGACACGAGGGGACGGGGACAGGCTGGAAGCCATCGAGACCCCCAGGAGCTCCTTGTTGTGCACAGGGGAGCCGATGACCGCCCCCGAGCCCTTCTGCCTTTTGGGCCTGGAGACCGCTTTCCTCTGCACGGCTCGCGTAGCCGGCCACGACCACGAGCCCTGGAGCCCCGGTGACACCGACATGGAGCAGAGCTCCGTGTCCAGACGCCCTGCTCCCCGCAGCACTGAGCTCGCTTCGTGCCCCCGTCCCAGCAGGGCAGGTGAGGGAGGTTTTCCCGTCTCAGGGCCCGGGTGCCTCGATCCCGTGGCTCCAACGAGAGGCGTCCGTGAGGGGACGGCGCGTCGGGCGTCACCTCCAAACGCCCTTCGGACGGACAGGCCGGGCGAGCGGGAGGGAATCTGCAGTTGTTCCAAAGCTTCTTGCTCAGCACAACAACTGTTGCGGTCCTTTTAGCACAAACCCAGCAACTGTTCCCAAAAGCACGGCCTGCTCAGCTCCCAGACTTTAAAAAAAAAAAAAAAAAAAAAAAAAAACCAACAAGCAACAAGCGATCTCCAAAACGCCGGCTTCTGAGTCAGGGCAAAAATGTTATTAACAAAAACATCACTCAGGGGTGGGACACCTGCTCCCTGACAAGCAACTGGCCCGGCTGCCCGCGGTTAGCGAGTTACATCAGGCCCCAAAAAGAGACAGGGAAGGGAGGGAGAAGGGGAGAGAGTGGAAAAGAACAGACAGAGGGAGGATGACAGCAGCGGGGAGTCACGGAGACAAAGAGGAGCGAGAGAAGGGGAAGCAGGGGAAGAAAAGAGCAAGTGCGAGAGCATGTGAGAGACGGAGCAGCAGCGGGGGAAGCGGCACGGCGCGCTGCGAGCGGCGGGCGCGCAGCCCGGGGCGGGAGCGCGGGCGGGCGAGAGCGGCTGCGAGCGGCTGTGCATATGGCAGGGAGCGAGCGGGGAGGAAGAGAGGAGTCGGAAGGGGGAAGGAGGCTGCGAGGGGAGAGAAAGCTTGGGAAGTGTCACCAGGAAAACAGGGAGGGAGGGAGGAACGAAAGGAAAAGTGCAGGCCAACAGGCAAGTCTGGTGAAGTGAGGGGCAGCGAGGGAAGGAGCGCTTGGGATGGGGAAGGAGGATGTGAGGGTCGGGGGAGAGAGCAGAGGGGACGGGAGAAAGGGACAGAAGAGAAAAAAGGAGTAAGAGAAACAAACAGGGGGGAGGGAGAGAAAGATGTCTATTAAAAACCTCAGTGCATAACACAAAATGTCAGGGTTTATAGCTTCATTCTTGGCATTGCTGGTACTGAGAACCCCACACAGAAATGTCACTGCTTGTCATGTTTAATCACCTGCTATTTGTTAACACCTTCGCTGCGAGGAGTCTGCCCCTCACCCCTTGCAGGCTTTCCTTTTGGAGGAGAAACCGCGAAAACAAGGCTCTGCCTCCCAGCTGCCCACGGACAGCGTCAGCAGAGCCCAGGGCCAGGGGCACGGCGCTCTCGGTCCTGCGGGGGTCCCCAGCTGGGCCGCTCGGGGACACTCGGTGCCATGGGGCAGGGGACTGGTCTGCACCAAGAGACGCTGCTGGGAGGCCAGTGAGGCCAGTTTGTGGGCTGCAGGACAGGGAATGCAGACAGGAGCGGAGGGGAGGCTTGGCGAGGGTACCAGCCCTCCTCGCTGCTCCCCCATCCCCGCACACCCACCCTGCACAGCCCGCACTGAAGGGCTCCAACACACACACGTATAACAAAATCCCCGAAATCCCTGCAAGCCTGGAATTCTCCGATCTGTTTGCTTGAACAGCAACTGTCACACGAAAGCAAACATCCAAAGCTGTTAAACGTGCGGTTGCAGTTCCTTGCCCTGGCACCCGCGCTGGTGGCTTTGCTCCGGCTGCTCTCAGAGCCTCGGACCCCTGCCCTGTTTTTATGCCAGTTTTCCCCCGTGTCAGGCTGACTGCACGCTGGCTGGCTGACATCATGGCATGCTGCAAGAGGAATTACTTCGAGGTCATCCCTAGACAAGACTTTTCCCTACTATCTCATGCACCCCAACTGGACAGAAATCCAAAAGAGCAGCAGGGCTCACCCATAGGAGCGGGAAAAATCTAATTCTGTGCTTTTCAGGCTCACCCAGCGAAATAAATCATCCCCCCACCCAAAGGAAGAAAAATTTAAAGATGTGCACGCAAAGGTGACTAGTGCAGCCCTCCTGTTTTAACCACAGAACAGTTAGCAGTGCTGTCTCAACACAAACGCGGGCTCGGCTTCAGCTCGCTCCTCACCCCACGCTCCCAACTGCTTAGGTCAGTGCGCGGCGCTTCGAAGTGCTGATGCCAGTGAAGCCGGACTTCCCCTCTTGGAAATCAAGAGAGTTTGGGGAGCTGAAGAAACGACACTACGAGGAGCTGGGAGGGAAACCTAACTGCACCCAAACTGTTGTTTGGGCATTCAGAGCCCCAAAGGCAGCGGAAGGCGCCAGGAGCCCAGGGACCCGCGCAGGGGTTTCTCCTCCTGCTCACTGCGATGCTTGGAGCTGCGTCGTGCCCCATACAACGGGGCAGCTGCACTGCTGGCTGCAGCTGCAGGGCCAAGGGGCTTCCCACTGCCGCAGTCATCAAGACGCTAAGGACAGGCTAGGGGAACATCCCGTACAGAAAAAAAAAAAAGTAAAACTGCAGAAAGCCAGCTCGTTTCTCTCCTGCCCCTGCCGTACGGTTTTTAAAGGCAGTTTAGACCTTCCAGTAGTGAGATGGAAAGGCTGGAGCCAAATGCAGCGGTTCTGGAAACCCAGAGTGCAGGCTTTACACCTCGGTCTCCAGCAGGGATGCGGCAGACGCTCACCCGGAGCCTGGTGACAGGGACACGTGCCCCTGTCCCAAGGACCCGCGAGGTCCAGGAGCCACCCCGAGTCCTATTCTGGGAACGGGAACAGCACACAGGCCTCCCGCTGGCCTCGCGCCAAGGATAAAATTCACCCTCCTGAACACGGGCCAAGATGAGCTAAAGTGACTACCGACTTTTGTTGCCCAACTTGAGGCACCTTAAATGGGCCTATTTTTCAAAGTGTCACTGCTCGGCATGGCCGAGGACCGGGCCTCTCTGGGACGTGTAACGCTACGTGGCCAACCACCGCGGGAACCGAAAGACCAATATTCCTCACCTTTGTGACTTCTCCCAGCCTGGCCAGGCCTTCTGGCTTTTTTTTCCCTTCCCCTCCCTTCTCCCGACTCTTTTCTTTTGCAGCTTTTTATGAATTTCTCCTAGCTTTCCTCCCTCTCCCCCCCTCAAGGTCACACCGCTCATTTCCACGTTGAATATTTACTCAGCGAGCCAGGTCCTTTCACAGGCGCTCACCACAAATATGCTTTCTGATAAAGTCCAGAGAAAAGAAACTATAAAACCCAAAGCAATGTCAGAAATAAATAATTTTAAAAATATATCCCAACAGGGCAACGTGGGGCTGTAAGAGGGTAAGAAACTGCAACAGAGGAAGCCAGCAGGTAAAACCCACTTGGAACGAGTTTACATCATTTCCCTGCATTTCCATGACTATTTCCTCGCTCTCTTTTCTTGTTTGCTTTTTCTTCCCCCCCATCCAGAGGCAGGACCCCTCAGCCCCTGGCTACATGCTCATTTGTGCCCACCAGCAGCCAGCCCCCCCCAGACAGGCAGTTTTCAGCTACGCAAAGTTTGCCCGTTCTCCCCGTGCCACCACCTGGGAGCAGCCTGCACAAAGCACACCCACCGGTCGTGCCCCACTTCCAGGAACTGCCGGGCCCTTCGTGAGGACATGGAGGGAGTCCTGGAGAGTTATTTTCGTGCTTAATTACTAAATCAGCTGACAGAGCAATCCCCCGGGCTGTCTGAAACGAAAAGCCCATGTCCGCCAGCCCAGGGCAGCTCTCCAGAGAGCCCAGCCTTCCTCGCCGCTTCGAGACGTGGCGTGTTTGGTAAGCACCCAACGCCAGAGAAACGAGATTTGGCCAGCACAATGTGATTTGGAAAATCCCAACCTCGGGCTTAAGAGCATCCAAGGAAGTTTTTAAATTACTCTTAGCGACATCATTTCAGCTTCCATCTGGCTGTCGGAGATGGCTACTGGCCCATCTGGGTGGCAAAACTGAGAAGTAAGGCTTTCACCCCACCTGCTCCCACCACACCAAGGAGCAGGGACCGAGCTCCCTGGGGGCATCCACACGTCCCCAGGGAGCCCGACTTCTCCTGGAGGCTGCAGGATGCACAGGACGGTGCCCGCTGTCGTGACACAGCAAGGTGTGTTTTTTGGGGTCCCAAGCTGCAAGTGCACGGCCGTGGTGCTTTGAGCAGCCCGTGCTGCTTTGCTGTGCTGGAGAAAACCGTGCAGAGCCGCGCTCGCTGGGACACCGGCACCGCTGACAGCGGTAGGAGCAGGAGTACCACGCGGAGCTATTATAAGAGCAAATGTTTGGGTCCTCCAGCATCATAGTAACTAAACAGAAACCGCAAGTTACAAGCATTTCCAGACGGTCGCAACCCTGAAATAACACAGACTTGCAGAAACGCTCTGATTTCAAGTGCTTTCTGCTAACTCGGCGCTAGCAGCGCGGGGACGGCGAGAGCAGCCCGCTGACGGCAGCAACGCCGTCCTAAGTGGCAGCGCACGAGGCGGCGTGGCGGGATGCTGCCGGGGCGCGTTGGCAGCCGGTCCTCTGCAGAGGTTGGGAAGCCAGCCGGGTGTCACCACGCCGCACAGGCTCCGGCGCCCCTGCCGCCTCCCTGGCACGGCCGGTCTCGTCTCGCTGCGTGCGGCTCGCCCTCCCTCCCTCCCAATGCGCACATGGCTTTAATGTTTTTATTACCTGTTTGACTCGCTGCCTTATTGCTTCTCCTCTTAATGGGGCTGTAACCGTGGAAACGAGGAATAAACGGCCACCAGAAAATGAGATGATTAAACAGGTCACCCTGGCAAAACAAACTCCGTGCTCGCACAGCCCAGGCTGCGTACGGCGGCTCCTGCCCAGGGGCCGGGGGGAGAGGGCGGCGGGGCCGTGGTGCTGCGGGAGGGAGCGCGGCACCCACGTGCCTCCCCGGGGAGCAGCGCGCTCGGCCCCAGAGGGACGATGCTCCGTGCCACCCAGGGCAGGCGTGTGAGAAGCAGCAAGATTTGCTTGGGGAAGGCAGAGGAGAGCGAGGACAAGACGCATCCATGTAACTAGGGAAAAAATAGCAACTATTATGAATATAAATAGGCTGGACTGAAATCAAAACACAAGTCTGAGACAAGTTGCTGTCCTCTGGTGTCCCCGCCGCTGGCGCTGCCCATGCCTGCTCGTGGCAGTCCCAGTGGGGCAGAGACCTCCCCTGCCCCATTGTCCCACGGCCCCACGGCCCCGCTCCTTGCTGCCAACGGGCTCGCTGGCCAAGCTGCTGGGACAGCAGGGCCCGGCCAGGCCCACAGGCGATGTGGGACATTGTAGAGCAAGTGCCTGGCATGTACCCGAGGTCTCGGGAGGCAGGGTTTGGCCACAGCCCTCCTGAGGGCTGGGGAGGACGCCGGTCCCCAGCAGCAAGGCCGGCAGAAGGCAGTGCGGCCGCCCGCGCGTCTGCGTGCCCCAGGGTGCTGACACCTGAACACCACGTCCCTCCCTCAGCCAAGCCAAGAGGCAGCATGGTGCAGACCGAAATGTTGTCGAAAACAAAAATAAAACCCCAAAATAAACACACCGCAATCAAAAAAGCACGATCCCAAACCATCATTCAAAGTAGCGAGGATCCTGCCAGCAGCCCCGTCCTGTCCCGACCTGCCCGAAGCCAGACTCGCTGGGTGCCGGCGGCCTGGGAAGAGGAGGCTCCCGGTACCAAGAGCAACGAATTCAGCAGAAGAAACTGGAACGGCAAAGCCTGGCGAGGTGGAGATGAGAGACAACTGCTTGAAGCGCACAGGCGAGCGGTTGTGTGCTTTCTTTCAAAAAAAACAGCAGGTGGTTTATGAAAAGGGCCCTATTCTTTATAGTAATTTGAGCCATATTTCATTGTTTGATAGAAAAATCATAATATTCATGACCTCCTTTAACTGGAAGAAGTTCACTCATCTGAACATCAGCCCACAGACAAATCGGGAAATGAAAAATACAGAGACCAAGATAATGGAAGGGAGGTGGAGAGGGAAGAAAAAAAAAAAAAAGGAAAGGAAAACCAAGGCAGACCCAAAGGTAGAATGGGAAGTCCAGGAGGGTGACAAAGAGTGAAGGGACTGTGGGAATGAGGAAACGAAGGAGGACATAAAGGAAGGCTATTTAGCAAGAAGAGTTAAATAGAAAAAGTCTGAGAAAAGCAAAAGACTGAAAACACAGCGAAAGGGAGCTTTCTCTGAAAGTTTCCAAGCACATGGATCAACTCTGCAGAACCTCCTGAGCTCCTGTTAAGAATATTCAGATGCAATCACAAACTAAAATCAGGCCCTCTCCCCAGCCTCTGCTCCCCCACCCTCTTCCGACCGGGTCCTCCTCTGCTAACATCTGCTGCCTGCCTTCGGGACATGCAGATGGTAATTACTGCAGGAGCAGCTTCCTCTCCTTTCCCTGCTCGAGCGGGGCCACTCGGAAGAAGGCTTCAAGTTGTGGAAAGCCTTCAAGTTGTGGAAAGCCACCGCACGCCCCCGACCGCGGGGCTGGGGACGCGGGAGCCGGGCCCGTGCCGAGTCTGATGGCACAGGGGGGGGAAGGTGGGCGAAGAGATGAAGACGTTTGTCTACAAAATACGCCAACGGAAGGAGAAGGAAGATCTGACGCCTGCCCACGGCGTTTGACCAGGCCCAAAGAAGGGAGGCCCGGGGACAAGCTGGCTGGAGATGTGGAGCCACCTGCGCTGCTCCTGGTCGGGGCCGGGGCAGCGAGGAGGAGGGGGCAGCCCTGGGCGGGGAGCGGATTCATCCCGGCATGGTGCTGGCAAACGCCATGCAGAGAGGTGGAGCTGCTTTAATGAGGAGATGCTTCTATGACTCAGGCCTCAAAGGGATTGGGACTTTATTATTTTATTTTTCCATAATAAATTATGCCCTGGGATGCCAGGTCCCGCCGGGTTTTTCTGGAAATACCAGACAAAAGCTGGTGTTGCTAGCTGGCTTCTGACAGGTTCCCAGGTATGGAAGCTGACAGTTCCTGCTTCTTCCCGTGCCCCGGCCCAGCCAGTCTCGGCAGAGGGGCCTTGCTTCCGACGGAGGCCTCGTGCCTCCCCGGGGAGCCTCCTCACGGGCCCACCACAGCCACAGGGACGCCGAGGTGCCCGCGTTGGGTGCTGCCAGGAGCAGGCCAAGCTCTCGCACGGCCCCGGCACCGCGCCCCGGCTGCAGGGAGGAGCGCTGCGCCCGACCCGCACCCAGCGTGGCCGGCAGCCAGGCCTCCTCGCTTATCTCCATCACTGAAGCGCCCAGCCCTGGCTCTGGGCTGCTCAGAGGAGTGTGATTATGCCCACTTTATAGATCAGGGAGTTATTCATCCCACACCGAAGCCTCAGACTCTGCCGCGTCTCGCAGGCCTTTCTGGAGCTCCCTCGGTTGGGTTTGGGCTGAGCTTGGCCCCAGTTCAGCTCAAAGCCTGGCTCTACAAAAATCCCCTGCACGACCACCTGCCTGCCTGCGGCCGTTGGGCCAGCCCAACGCCAAGGCCACCGCTGCCCAGGGACAGGCAACGTGCGGGGCACGGACCATGCCTGTCTCCTCCTGCTGCCAACGCCGACCCGCTCCTTGTCACGATGCCGCAGAGGCACAGAACCGGAGCGCGGAGGAAGGCGATGTCTTGAGAGAGCACCTGGAGAAGGCAAAGTTCAGCCCCAGAGCAGCCCCGGTGCACGTGAGTGTCCAGGAGCGTGGACGTGGGCGAGCGGCCGGGGCGATGCGCAGGACAGGGTGACGGGGACGTAGGTGTTGGGTGTGGGGAACACCTCCAGAAATGGTCCGGTGGAGCCTGGTGTTTTTACTGATTTCACAAGAGGCCCTGCTAAAATGTCACCTCTCCAAGAGCAAAACATGAGCACGGAGGTGAATCATCCTTTCACACCCCAAAACCAAGAATGGGTGGCAAAATTCTCTAGTGAGGCACCAAATCCTCAGGGGATTGCCATGAAGTGCACCCAGTGACTTCAGACTTCCCATCCTTTTTCCTTGTCTCTGCTTCTCCCCACCCCTCGCTCTCTCTTGCCAACCTACCTGGGCTGCTCAGCTTTTATTCCGAGCATGAAACTGCCCTAGGACTGGAAGCTTTAAGCAGTTTCCCAGCCTCCAGAAATTTGCTGGTTGTGTTTCTCCATGGCAAAGCAAACAGTTGCTCTGGTACCCGGCCACCACACCTAGCTCCCAAGTGCAATGGAAGAAAAGCCCAGGAAAGGCAGAAGAGGAGGACAGCAAATCCACAAGTGAGGAATTCTTTGGGAAATTCCAACAAGAACACGTTACATGAGCGAAGTGCATGGTTTTGGTTCACTGTAATTACTTTTCCCCCGAAAGGCTCGACAGGATCTTTTACTTTCTGGACTCACTATGGGAACAAAGGAGGGAAGCTGCTGGAGAACAGGGGAGCATGGGCCAGGACCCCCCGGCTAAAGCTGCGCAGAGGAGGAGGAGAAGCCGAAGCCCCAGGGGAGCGCCCCCAGCCCAAGGACTGTCCCTATCCACGGCAGCTCTGGGTAGCCCCTTGGGGACCCTCTTGTGCCCTCTTGGCCTTGCCCCCCCAGGTCCTGTTCCACCACCCAGATACATCCTCCTGTCCCCCGGCCCCCCTGCACCCCTCGGCTGGCCTGCAGCAGGAGGCCGACCGCTTTCCAGCCCGCAGGATCACCGGGATTAGAGGCAGCAAGTTTTTCTCTTGCTATTGATGTCTGTCTCCATCTCCCCTGCGAGAGGAAACGGAGCAACAAGGTCCTGGTCCAAGGGGCTCTCAATCCTCAAAATGGATTTTACCTGTCTCCGCAAGCCGCCGCCATCTCTCACCCCCCATTGCTTTCTCCCCAGGGAAATCAGTCTAAAAGGGGCTAATGGAACAATGTCCCTCTCTCTCCCCCCTCTCATTTTCTCTCTTTTTTTTTTATTAGCATTTGTGGAATTTATTCCCAAACTCTCCTAATCTTTCGTACACAACCATTTGATTTGCATAACCCAGCCCCCTCTCATAAAAACTGGCTGCTAGTTTAATTAAAAAATGTAAATTTGCTGTCATCTCGGGGCCTGGTGAATTAGGACGACATCGGCATTTTTTATTGCTGAAGACGTCCAAATTGATCCAGTCCGCATTGAACCGGAGGGGAGGAGACGGTGCCGCGTGGGACTTTTGGCTGGAGGTTCTGCCCCTCCCCTGCTCCCAGCCAAGCCTCCTCTGCCCCCTCTTTGCTTGGCGAGGTGCAGCTGAGGACGAGGTCGCTGCTGCTTCTCCCAAACCCCAGTTGGATGGGCCAGCGCGGCCTCGGCAGCGTCAGCACCCCCGGGAGCTGAGCCCTGGGTGGCACCAGCGCTCGCCAAGCCCTGGGAACGGCGGCGGCGGCCCTGGGAGGGAGGGAAGGCGCCCAGCTGGAGGTGGGAGACGCAGCACCTCCCGTGGGACTTTTCATTACTTTCTGGATACTTTCAACCGAGTTTTCAGAGGGAAACCTAAATTGCAGGCTAGGCAGCAGCCGAGGGGGATGAGCCAGTGGCAGAGGGAGAGCCACAGTGGCCACTGGGGCTCCCAGTGTGAGGACAACTGAGTGCTCTGGAAGCACCGGGAGTGGGACAGGAGAAACCCTCACAAATTCCCACCTTGGAGAGCCCTCACTGACAGTGGCAAGTGGGAAACCGAGTGGAAGCATAAATAGTTCCCAAAAAACAGAGAGAAACTGGTGGCACGGAAGTGGCACCTCAAATACTTGCTCCTTTCCAGCGGAGGTGTCTGTACCATTCACGGCTGGTTTCGGTGCACTTTGTCCCCCCCAGACACTGGTTTGCAGTGGGAGGACACAGCAGACCCCTCTCTATTACACGGAACAGGACCCAGCGGGCCATCGGCAGGACAGGGAAACAGCAGGGTAACTCGGGGACCCATTTTCTGGTCTTTCTGCAAGCTGCTGCTCTCCAGCACCGAACCAGCAGGAACACACCTACGGGCTTCAGCTGGCCTTGCAGCACACCCTTCAAGAAGTGGCTGGGCCCTGCTCAACACCGTGATGGTCACATTAATCCCTGCCTGGGTAAATAACTCTCCTACAGAAGGGTCTTCACTAGGTAAATGTAGGCAGCCGAATGCTTTGTGCCCACCAAACATCTCACAGGACTACGAGAGAGTGACCCGAGCACCCAAACAGACCGTGTGAGTCCCCGCAGACCATGAACTCTCACAGCAGTGACACCAACCTTGACCGAGCCAGCCTCTCGCCAAAAATCTGCACTGCCAAAAAAAAAAAAAAGAAAAAAAAAGCTGGCACGAGCCCAGAGGAGGTGTTCCTATCTGCTGGGTGTTTCAAACAGCAATAAAGCTTTCACAAAACAGTCACAAAATAACCCCTTGCGTGGAAAATTAGATGTTTCTCAACCTGTCCACCATAGGTTTCTCGGTGTCCATTCTGAGATCAGTTCCTGTAATCTCATACCAAAGATAATTAGGCTGGGGAACAGTTTCCCAAAGGAAGTGACAGGTGCCCAGTCACTCAAGATATTTACAACCCGGCTCGCAGAAAGTCACATGGAGGGAACATCTTGCCACGATCCTGGGTGGATGGACTCGGTCCATGAATTCCTTCCAACCCTTCAGCACCGTGAAAGCTGCCGGCCCTCGAAGGTCCGCGCAAGCGCTGCCTGAGCTGAGAAAGCCCTGGGCAGAGCAGACTGTCAGACCCCACGTACCCGGTCCCTCCGGGAGAGGAACCCCTCCGGACTCGCCTCTGCCAGCTGGCAGCTGGCGCGGGCAGCCCTCGGGCACTGCCTCCGGGGAGCCGCAGCCTCGGGGCTTGGAGAGGATTCAAGAGGCAGCGAGGAGGGAGATAAGCTGGCCCCAGCAGATAAGGGTTCGAGGTGGTGATTATGGGGCAGGTCTTTGCCCTGAGATCATGACAAGACGGGTTCACCCACACACAGACCGTAATGCTGACTTAAACAGATCTCCCAGATCCTCATTTCCATGGCTCTCGCTGGGGCCCTGGGTTCCCATACCCGAGCACTGAAACCCACGCTACCCGCACGGCAGTGGGAAGGACAAGCGTGTGGCTCTCCCAGGGCCACAAAGGGTCCCTTCTGGGGACACTCGTTGCCTGGGCTGACCCTTCTGGGGATGTGGAACACATCCAGAAGCCACCCCACCTCCCCTGCCCAGCCCGCGGCACCAGGCAGCTGCCGCCGATCCCATCTCCATCCCAGGACCTCCAGACGCTGGAGATCAGGGGCCGATCACTGTTTATGACTCTTGAAAGCGTTCGCCCTCCCGCAGTTTCACCACATCCTTAGCTCCTGGGCCGCCCACGCAGCCTCCCAGCTCCTTGATCCGGGAGGGAGCAGCCGCACGCCCACGGCCAGGCCCAGGCAGAGCCGGCACCGTCGCGCCCGCGGGTGGCAGCGCTCCCTGAGCCGCTCGCGCCCTGGCATCGGGGAGATAGATAAATAACGAGACAGACGACGACAAAATTATCCCCTCGATCAAAATATCTGGGTACATAGTTCAGGCCCAGTCAATCATCAACCAGTTTATTACCATCGTAGTCCTTATTATAAAAAAAAAAAAGGCACCACACACACACGTAGGCACGCACCCCGGTGCTAATTACCCCGACCGTGGCGCTCGCCAGCGCAGGCCTGGTTGGCCTGTCGCTGCCATTTAGGTTTTTGGTGGGGGAGAAGGGTTTAGGCCTGCTGGGGCAGCAGGTACGGCCACACGAGCGGGTTGTGGCCAAGGGATTCCTACAGCCCCCAAATTGAGGACATTTCTGCGTTGTGAGGGGCAGGCGAAAGCTTGCCCCAGGGCGGCCACGGCCACAGGGGCCGGTGCCGGAGCCTGGCCTGACACGCGACCGAAAGGACCGAAAGGCAGAGGGGTGGCCGTGGAAAGCTGGGGCCCGACACACGCCTGGTCCTGAGGCCTCGGAGCCCAGCGCCAGCCCCGGCCCCAGCCCGGGCGGCTGGAAGGGGTGGGGAGGTCCCGCACACCCCACACCGAAAGGACGAAAACAAACCCATCCCAGATATTGCCCAGGTTGGAGAGGGGAAAAAAAAAATAAATACTCATTAAATGTAATAAGCAGCCTCCTCGTCCGACACTGCCTTGTCCCAAATAAATTAAATTCCTTTTCATTTAGACAGCGCAGGAACCTGACCGGCAACCTTCACCGGCGAGACGCCGGGGCTTAGGAGGGGAACGAAATGAAAGAGAAAACAGCCCACACAACTCACAACAAACACAAGCGCCGAGCCGCTTCAAAACCCCCGAGAACTTCCCCTCCGCATCCTCGGCCCGGCCCCGGCCCCGGCTGCCGGGAAGCGGCGGAGCCGGCCCGGGGCTGCGGGGCTGGGGGCCGGGCCGAGGATGCGGAGGGGGGGACCGGGGCTCGGGGAGCGGGTACCGGGGAGCAGGGAGAGGAAGCCGACTTCCGTAAAGCGAGCGAAAGAAAAGCGAAAGAGGCTGCGGGGCCCCGGCAGCACCTGGCGCCGCCCGGCGAGCCCCCGGGAAAAGTTTTGGGGCGGAGGGGAAAGGGACGGAGCGGGGCCGGCACCGGGATGGGGACGGGCACCGGGGGCGGGGGGGGGGGGACCGGGACACACGCACACACAGCCAGAGCCGGGCGAGGGACAATTGTGCTGTACTTACCATAGTCGGAGAGCCGAAAGCCGAATTCACTTAAATAATCAACTTTCATAATACTTAATTAATACCTAATTGCGGCTGATTGCTCCCGAATAACAAGTTGTTACAGCCCTGATGTCATCGCCGTGCCGGTCCTCCCCGAGTCACTCGGGCAGCGGGGCCGGGGGCGGGCACCGGGCGCTGCGGGAGGCGGGGACGGGGACGGGGCCACCACGCCCCCCCCGGGCCCCCCCCGGGGCAGGGGCGGGGCCGGGGCCGGGCCGCGGCGGGGTCACCCCGGGGGGCGGCCCCGGGGGGCGCGGGGGGCTCCCGGCGGGGCACGGGAGAGGGGGAGGGCGGCCCCGGGGCCCGGTTCCTGCCCGGTTCCTGCCCGGTTCCTTCCCCTACTGGTGCCCGGTTCCCCTGCCCCGTTCCCTGACCGGTTCCTGCCCCTATTCCTGCCCGGTGCCTTCCCCTATCCCTGCCCGATTCCCCTGCCCGATTCCTTCCCCTATTCCTGCCCCCTTCCCTGCCCCGTTCCCTGCCCAGTTCCTGCCCGGTTCCCTGCCCCTATTCCTTCCCCTAATCCCTGCCCGATTCCCCTGCCCCGTTCCCTGCCCCTATTCCTGCCCGGTTCCCTGCCCGATTCCTGCCCCTGTTCCTGCCTGATTCCCCTGCCCGATTCCTGCCCAATTCCTCCCCCTATTCCTGCCCCCTTTCCCTGCCCCGTTCCCTTCCTGGTTCCCTGCCCCGTTCCCCACCCGCTACCCCCTCAGGAAATCACCTCCGCACTGCGCCGAGCCCCCACCACTTTATTATTATTATTATATTTTTTTTGCAGCGAATTTCCTCATTTTTTGTTGCTTTATTTTTCTAAGTGGCAAAGAATGCGAGGGAGGTTCTAAGAGGCGTGTTGGGTAAACAGAGATATAAGGCTCTTTCTTTAAAACAAACGAACAGATTATTTACCTGATTAAATAGGTATTTTGAGCAGGTTGGAGGCTGTTTTTGGGAACACACCGCGCTTGGCTCCGCGGGCTTGGCAGCGCGGGGAGCAGCCATGAACTCGGGGCTCCTAAATCCCTTTTATAAGCAGAACTCAATGTGTGTGTTGAAGGAGGCCAGCGCCATCACCCCACTGCCCAGATGGGGAAACTGAGGCACGGGTGAAGGAAGGGACTTGCCGAAAGCAGCCGGTACCGGCAGGCTCCGCGCCTGCAGCTCGGCCCCGACGCGGCTCCGTCAGGCCCACAGCGCCCGGGCGGCACGTCGGGCCGGAGGGCAGGCAGAAGGGAGCGGACAGGGGGTGTCGTTCACAAAAACCACAAGTATTTTGGCTTCTCCCGGAAAAATCTAAACAAAGCCTGGTGAAAAGGGGCCGGGCCGGGGCCAGCAGTGGCAGCAGGAGGCACGAGGGCCCAGGCAGAAGTGAAGGGCCTGAGCAGAGCCATGGTGCTGGGCCACCGAGTGAAGTCAGGCTAATGTGAAGCGGGCGAGGGATCAGCACCACTGCCTTCTAACCCCGCCACCTCCTCTGGCCAGCACGGGCACCTGGTGCTGCCTTCCAGGTGCTGCCCATCCACAGGACACGGTGACAGGGACGTGGGCCCAGCCAACGTCACCCTGGTCCCGTCGGGGCCTTGCCCTGCTCCCTCTGCCCGAGCAGGCACTACAGCACCTGCCGCCCAACGCCCGCCCCGGGAGCGCTCGCGCTGGTTAATCACCGGGTCTGCGGCAGCTCCGTTCGGGCCCAACGCCTCCGCCAGGTGCGAGGTGTGTGACAGCCACCCCGTCACCTCGCTGCGCCCCGCGTCACCCAGCCCTCTCCACGTTCACTTCCACGAACTCCGCGCTCCGGGGATCCTCCTGCTCGCCTCCGCCGCTCCCTGGGAGCTGTGGCGGGGCCGTGCCGCCGCCGCGCGCACGCGGCCCTCTGATCATACCTGTTCTTTGACACGCACCGGCCGAGCACCTCCACACGCCGGGATCCAAACCCTCCCCGCCCCTCCCAGCCCCATGCTCCCCAGCAGGGAACACCATGCTCTGCCCGCTCCCCTCAGCCGACACACACGCGTGCCCCTCTGCCGCGGCGCGTGGGACCCCCCTCAGACCCCAAAAACACCCCCCGGCATCCCCTCCGCCGGCTGCCCACCGTCCTTCCCACTCCTCCTGGCGGGAACAACTCGCCGAGGTGTTTTTTCAGGTGAAGTCCACGCCCTGCAGCTGACGCAACGGCGAGGCCCGATTTCCTATCTCACAGATCTCCAGTCACAGGATCAGGTTTTATTTCCCCATCCTCCCTCCTTTGCCTCTTACCCAAGAAAAGGACGCTCTTCCCCCTCTCGGAGGCTCCTTTGGGGACCCCATACCCCCTCCCCAGGGCGGTACGCCCCTCCCCTGCCATCATCCCCCCGGGACACAAAGTCTCTCAGGTCCCCGATGGCTCCGGCCACCCCATCGCTGGCAGCCTGGGGCCGCAGCACCCCTCGCCCCGCCGCGGCCGGAGCCACCCCAGCGGCGGCTGCCCTTCGCGGCAGGTGAAGCGCTCTCTCCTCGTCCCTTCCCACCCTCCCAGGGGCGTCGGGAGCTCTCGGTAATTAATGTTTGCCAGGTGCTCAGAGATCCTCAGATGAAAAGTGCAATGGGAGGGGGAAGGATGATTAATTTATTATTATTATTACAGTTTAATGCTTTCCCCGCAGACAGTGTGCCAGGGCTGAGCAGGGGGTGAGTCACGCTGATATGTGGGACATCCCCCTTTGTGCGTCTCTTTGTTTTTTTAATTTTTTTTTATGCTGAGCCCATTTTCTTGGCAGTTTCTCCCTCCCTTGCTGGAGCTGACCCCGGGGCCCGGGGCCGTGCTCTGGATTCATGTGGGCTCAGGGCGCTGGCTCGCAGATTGCAGGTTGGAGATCTGGCAGCACCGCGCTCCTCCTCCTGCTCCTGCTTGGGGAGTTTATTAGGCAAATGCTCTTGCCCTATTTCTGTAATTTTGTTTGATTTCTGTTTCGTCAAGGGAGGCGCCCAGAGGCCTCGGGGCCTGGGCGGCAGGAGCAGACAATCCGTGCTTTCTTTCCCTTTCCTCCTCTTTCCCTCCTTCCTTCTCAATTCAGTTTCAATCACATTATTGGCACACGGCGCCCCGCGAGCATTGCCAAAGCGGCTGGGCTGAGCCTCCGTGTGCCGGGCGAGGCTCTGCTGGCATCGCCTCGGCCAAGTCCTCCCCCTTGGCGTCGCTCGAGCGGTCTGACACCGGCTCCCCCCGTGTGGCCACGGCTCCTCCAGCCGCCCCCAGACCCCAGTGCCCACCGTTTGCCCAACGCTGCCCCTCTCTTGGCCACTGCCCAGGGGCAGCGACTGCAGCCTTGCGCGTCCTCCTGCTCCACAGGGGCTCTGAAGACTTGGGGGCAAGGAGTGGCAGGGGTTTGGATGCGCTACCAATTAACTACAGTTTACTACAGCGATTAAAAGTGCAGCCTGGGGATTTCAGGGCGAGGAGGCGAGGGGATAGTCCTGCCTGGGCACCACAGCCAGGGCAGGTCCTTGGCACTGCAGAGCTCTGCCTGCAAAGCCAGAAAGTGCCACCCTGGGCCAGCCCTGAGCTGTCCCTGCAAAGCCCTGAGCAGCACACGGAGCAGTGGGATGTCTCCGCAGCCCCACGACACCACGACCCGAGGGCAGGTCCCAGACCGGGCAGAGCCCTTGCTGTGGGGCACGGGGCACACGCAGAACCCAAGGGTGTTTTGTGTCCCAGGAGCCGCGAGCCAGCCTGTCCTGCACGCAGCAGGGGCAGTTTCCATAGCTTGGCTCTGGATTTGACTTGGGTCAAGCAGAACGGAGGCAAGAAGGAGCAAGGGCAGAGAAAGGAGACCCTGGGCTGCACTCAGCGGGGACCTGCTCCTCCGGGACATGATGGGAGCATCCCCACGGCGGGGACTCTGAGCCCCTCACGCACGAGCCACAGCGACGAGCACCCACAGGGAGCTGCCCACGCCACGCCATGCGTGCAGCCACGCGGGCTGGCCCTGCTTGTGCAACGAGGCCGCCGAGCATCGCCGCTACTGACACAGGGGACACGCGGGTGGCTCCATGCAAGCCCAGGTGCGTGCCAGCGCCGCATCCGCGTGGGACACGAGCGCCCGTGCGCGAGGACACGTGCGCGGCCGTGCGGCACTCGGGGCCCCGCGGGAGCCCTGGCCGAGGCCGGCGGGGTGCGGGGAGCAGCGGCGGGCGGGAAGTGTGAGGCAGACGCAGCGATTGCATTACTGCAGGAGCCCGGGCTGGCAGTGCCGAGCTATCGTCCCCGTAATCCTGTTAGCCAGCAATCTCCATTCCGAAAGAGCTTCATTTCTTTGTGAATATTTGTAAACTAGATATCTAATGGAAAATTATAGGAAAATTATAGTGAAATTCATGACGAAGAAATCCGATTAGCCCTAATTCAATTATGCCATCTTAGCCCACACAGCACATTTCCCATTTTTTTCCCATAAATACCAATGCCAGGGGTCCGGGTAATCAAATAAAATTGAAAATCATCTTCCCATTAAATTCAATTAGCTGCAATTTCTAAAGCCTATCAGAGATTTTAATTACTAAATTATAAAATTCTCCAATGCTAAATTGAAACTAAAAAAATTGCACATCCTTGTGTTTCAGAAGAAAAAAACCTAGCAGAAACCTTGAAAAATACCCTTCTCCTCCCATCAGCGCCCACGTGAGCATGGGCCTGGGGAGGCTTCATCAGAGGGCTGGTGGTGGAGGGACACGAGCCAGGCCTGGGGAAGAAGGCGGCTACCTGCGAGGGAAGAAGGCAGCAGCGGAGACCCGAAGCCCAAATCCAGCCCCAGGCACAGCACCACGGGCCGCAGGAGGGCCGGGGACAGGCTGGCAACCTCGGCAGAGCCTTCGCTCTCTGTTCCCCACCCGAGCTCCTCCGTTCGAGCTGGTTCCCCGCTCCTCCGCGCTGCTCTGCCAGAACGAGCGACGAGCCAGCGTGCTCCCGCAGCCGGCTCCCGGCCCAGGCTCTCTAGGAGCTGAAACGAGTTTTGCCTGCAAATGGGCTCCGTGGGGCAGTCCCTCGAGTCTCGGTGTGCCAAACCCAGGGCAGGAGAGCTGGCGATGCCCAGAGGGAAGCAGGAGGGCAGATGCTACCTTTGTGCTTCTGATAAAGCTTCTTGAATAACAGCCATGCAAGCCTGGTCCTGACACTGAATTAAGGGAAGCTGGAGCCCTCAGCAAACCGATTTAGCTTGGAGCACTACTCCAGCAAACACGTGGGATGTTCGGGAGCAGGGGGACGTGATCACCCTCCCCTGATAGCGTTCACAGAGGCACCGGGCAGGCAAGCCCATCCCTGAACTCTTCTTTATTCAACAACCAGCCCAAGCAGGCAAAGGGGGAACCGACAAAGGCTGTGCCTACAGATGCTCTCTCCCAGCCCTGCATCCCCGGGGACCACCACGGCACAGCCAAGTGTCGAGGGGCAATTAACTGTGCGAACAAGCAGTGGGAGGAGAAGCTCGGCTCTCCAGTCACAATACCTGACCCTCCGCGAGGCAGCGAGGGAGGATTTTCTGACACCGCTTTTATGCTGGAGCGCACTTTTGTGTGGTACCCTAAAGGGTTTATTCATGCGCTACCAGAAACGAGCCCAGTTTCTAGCGCGTTTCAGCTTTAACTAAGCGCTCCAGCTGCCCCGAACCAGGCCGATACTCGGTTTAATTTACTGGGCGCCCGAAAGTTGCCAGCAGGGAGTTGCCCGCAAACAGAACAACAACAAAAAAGTTAATGATCTGGGCTTTTTCTTTAATAAATAGGCAAACTGGCTGAGCCGGATTGTTGGCTGGGATTCGTCTCCCCTTTATCACCCTGGAGCTTCTGTGACACATTCTCCAAATCATCAGCATTTTGCAATTTGAGGTCGTTACCAAATACTATTTTTTTGCCAAGGAAGGGAGAAAAATAAATTAATAATTAAGGAGCCCAAGCAGGGAGAGGCTGCGGGTTGGATGGCGCTGCCACCTCCGCGGGGATTGCTCAGGCACCTGGCGCCCGCCCAGCGCGCACCTCGGTCGCCGGCTCAGCCTGGAATGTGGTGCTGGCACCCGGGTGCTACTGGATTTTACTACGAATTAATCAAAGTCTCTTCTGCAAACGTCTAACGCTAAATCACCGCTGGCTGAGCTTCAACTGCGATTCCCCCCGTTGCGGGATTCAGCACAGGGAGATTACCAGCTCCAGGTGAAAAGCTGAAGGGGGTTTCCTCGCCGCCGATCTCCCCGCGCTCCGAGGCACCAGCCTCTCCCAGCTGGAAGGGGAAGAGATTTCCTGCAGCTCTTCTCCCGCTCGCAGCAGGTAGCCGCACAGACGCTCGAGATAGGCTGGGATAAATCTGTCTGTGCTGCCTGACTGGAGTGTGCTTACACCAGAGAGGAATTTGACTTGACTGCGAGACTGATGCAGACAGCACAGGACTGTATTGGCGGCGCGAGCCTCTGCGCCCGGACGCCTGCGTGGCCGTGGGTGCGTCCCCGTGCGGGAGGCCAGGAAGATCCGTGAGCCCGCGGGGCTCCGCACGGCACGGCACGGCACGGCCACACGCTGGTGCACACAGCCGTGCACAGCCCCGGCGCCACCCATGCGTGCAGGGCCGTGCGGCCGGATGCTGCGGGGCTGTCCGCAGCCGTGCGGGTGTAAATTTCTCCGTGGGGGCTTGCGGTGTGTGCCTGCTGCCCTTGTCACAGCGCTTGTGGTACTGAGCCACCCTCCCCGGGCCGGAGTGCTGCGGCCGGTGCTCAGCACGGCCACGGTCCACGTCCCCGCACTGCTCTCCAGAGACGCAGCACTGCCCTGAGCCGTGGGTGAGCCGTATTCCCCTCTCTGCACTTCGCCTGTCTCAGAGCCCTCTCGTATTTTCAGTGCTCACCAGACCGTGAATTCACCTTCATACCAGTTACAGGGTTATTTAGCTTCTCCCGATGCCAATAACCACCCCGCGCTCCCTGGCAGCCCAGCCTTCTCCCGGGGGCGGGCAGGGCCCCCTGCCTCGGTGCCCCCCAAGCACACCCAGCAGGGGCACAGGGGACAGACTCCGAGCAGGACACTGTGCCCTGGGACACTGCTTGCCCACCGGCAACCTACACTGGGAAAAGGCAACAGCAGGAGAGCTACAAATGGGATGGAGGGGAGGAAAATCCCCCGAGACAACAGAGAACGGAGCAGGGAGGGCACTTACAGCGGGTTTTGGCCCTGCACACCCCGCAAAGCAGCGCTCTGCAGCACTTGGCACTGGTGTTTCTCCCTGAAATCACAGGGAGCAGCTGGGGAGCCCCGCGCAGCCGCTGCGACACGGCTGGGCAGTGCTGGGGACGGCCTGCCCACGTGGGGATGTGCCCTGGTGACGTGCCGGACCCCGCACAAGGAAGGGCAGCGAGCGGCCTGTCCTCTGTCACGAGGAAACCTCCCACCCGCCCACCCAGGCCCCGAGCCACCCAGCCGCTGGCTCTGCTGCGGGCTCGCTCCCAGACCTGCGTGGCACCTTTCTGGCAGCCTTCCCCCACTGCCAAGCGCCCGTCCCTTGGCATCGGGTGCACCAGACGAGGAGCACGAGCCCCCGCAGGGCCTGGGGTGTCTCGCGCCCTCTGTGCCACCACTGTCCCCAGCCCAGGGGAGGAAGGCTGTTCGATGGACAGGGTTCCCTCTCTGTTCCTGGGTTCTTGGTTCCCTCTGTGCTGCCGGGACGGAGCTCAGAGCGGGCACTCGGCTATCTCAGCACCGCTGTGGTCTGGGGTAAAGCACAAACGCGGCCCCTCTTCTCCACCGCGTGTGCTCGGAGACATCCCCACAAGCCCAGCGTGCGCACGGGCATGGGTGTGCACACAGAACGGGGACGGCACGGGTCCGGGAAGGGACTTGGGGTGCCAGCACTGCTCTCACCCCTTATCTCACGCTACAGGAGGACCCAAAGGGAAGGGGAAAGGGCAGAGCGAGGCAGCCACACTGGCACGGGCTCATCGCAGCCAGGCTCCCCTGGACAGCTCACACCCCTGGGCTTCTGCTGCGTCCCCGCTGCCACCCGAAGCCGAGCGGGGGTCCCGGCGGAGCCGCCCGCGGAGCCTCACCTGCCCCGAGCACACCCCAGCCTCCCGCGCGCCCGTATCGCCATTAAATAAAAGCTCTGTGCAAACAATAGATCAATAGAGCCCCCGCCTCTTCGGAAGGAAAACAAACACCCGGATCACCGCAAATTAGAGAATGTTTCGCTTCACTTCATCCAAACAGGCTGACAATTTTTTTGGGTTGTTGCCACGGCGACAGAATAACACAGCGTTCAGCCTGTTGCAGAACAATCAATTAAGTTAATGCCTCCGAGTGCCTGTTTACTCTTCCATTTAGGAGGTGCTGCTCTCGCTCGCTCTTTTCTGGCTCGCTCGTTTTACATTTCTCATCCTTTTCTCCCCGCTCCTATTCTTTCTCTGTTTAACCTAAAATAAAGTCCCTCCCCTCAGCTACCTCCTCCTCGCTTGTAAGGAGCCTCCCACTTTTCTGAACGATCACCTGGAATAAAGTTTTTTCCTCTCTTTGACTCTTGCCTTTCTTCCTTTCTCCCCAGAAAAGCAAGAAGAAAGTGGGAACTTACCCCGCCTGCCCCACACAGCCCGAGCCCTCGCCCGGTGTGCCCAGGAACCTGCAAAGTTTGCAAACGCCGGCGCTGAGCAGCCCTGGGGCAGCCCTGGGTGGAATCCCTCCACCTTCCAGGAGATGCTGCAGCTCCTTTGGCACTCGAGCTACAGACCTCTGAAGTTGTCCGAAACCCCACCACTGCCACTGGTTTTCACACCGTGAGCCATAACCAGAAATGAGGACCTGCCTTGTTCTAAATGCTGGATAAAAGGAGACCTATAAAAGGGCCTTAGGGTCCAGGTCTCATCCTACGGGCCGCGTTGAATGAAACTTGTAAGTATGTGCTTGGATGAATTCGGCTGAAGCAGAACTCAGCGCGGTGCTCGAAGCACGCTGCTGAACTAGGCTGGGCCACTGTCGGCGGGGCACCGCTGCCAGCAGGCTGGGGCAGATCCATCGCTGCGGTCCTTTAAAGCAAACAGAAGGCAGAGCCTCCCTCCTGGCTGGCCCTGACCACCAGCCTGTAACACTCATGTGTGCTCGCCGCCGTTCTTGCGGGTTTGTTCGCTGCCTCGCAGCCAGCACGAGCGGTGACACTTGGTGGCATCGCCCTGCAGCCGCTCTCCCGGCAGCCCCGCTCTCCTGCAGCTGTCCTGCAGCACGTTACATGGTGCAAAGGGCCCTGCTCTGCCATCCTGGGGGAAACAAGGTGCCAGAAACGAAAGGATTTACCTGAGGCCAAGCCTGAGATGTAATTCAGGGCTTCTGCCTCCTGATCTCTGCACCCTGGTGCTGCCCGGTATGGGCACGACGCTCCTATCCTTCCATCTTTAAACCCCCAGGGAAGTGTCCATCTTCCCCAAATCCACATCCACTAAAATTATCACGAAAAGCAAAGGCAGACACGATGGGAAAGCCCCCCAATTCCAGGATATTGCCTTCTCACCCTGCAACCAGCAACAAGTGCCTGGGCGCACGGCCCCCGTTAATTCAGCACGGCGCAGGCGGGACGAGGCTGCAGAAGGGGAGCTCCGAAACAAGGCAAAATCACAGGCGGGGGGTCAAACCGGCCCCTCTCCTCCTGCTCCCCCAGCAGGACCTCCCCGAAGGCCAGGTCCTCGCACGCTGGCAGTGCCACCCCACGCAGCAGCGAGCGGGGCAGTGCCCATCGGGGCGCTCCATCTCCCCTCCCCGGGAAGTTGTCAGCAGAAGCTGCTGGAGCAGGGGCTCGTTGACTGCTCCCTGTCCATTACAGCCCAGATTATAAGCATATTGCACAGTGCTCTCTGCACGGTGCTGGGGAAATCCAATACGCTGAAAGGTTAATGCAATCAATTAGGGTGACAAGGAAGTAGAGTAAAGCCTTCCGAGTAGATGAAAGGGAGAGAGACGGAGACAGAGAAAAGCAAAGAGAAGCGGGGGGTGAAAGGAGCAAAGCAAGGCGGGTGGGAGGAGGAAGAAGAGGGCGCACGGGGCTTGTGCTGTAGATGGCGAGGTGCTGGGTGGCCATGGCCGTGTCCTGCCCAGTGAGGACAGGGTATGGCGGTCCCCAGGGACAAGAATCCCCTGTCCTGGATTTTCCTGCCCTCTGCTGCAGTGTGCACAGCCCTGCTCGAACAGCCGCTGCCCAGCCTGTCCTGCCACCCTGCCACCCATCCTGCCCGTCCCGGGACGTGCAGCCCAGGGGACAGCCCCAGCCTTCCCCGCTGGCCCAGACGTGGCTCTAGCTAGCCCAGCCCCTGCTCTCTGCCCCCCGCCTGCGCCGAACTTCATTAACCTGGGCGGACAGGTCAGCGAGCGCGGCCCCTTCCTACCACGGCTCCTGCTCGCGCACGGCCCCGCCGAGGAGAACGTGACACCAGCTCATTAGGACAAATTATTACTCTATAACCCCTGCCGCAATGTCCCTTAATATGCCTATTTAGCAAGAGACAAGTCCTGGTGGGCTCCTCGCCATTAAAACAACCTCACAAATCACCAGAGGCACAAGCACCGCTGGCGGTGCCACCGGGGCGGCCGTACCCCGACGGGGACCGGAGAGGCTCAGCCTCCCCTGCCAGAATGGGGCCCCGGGTGCCGCTGGGGCAGGCAGGGAGTCACCGCCCGGCCCTGGTGTCGGTGCAACGAGGTGGGAAATCTGCTGTAGGAGCGAGCTGGGATGGCTGCTTGGAGCGCTGGAGCTGCTTCGCAGAGCCCCTGCCTCGCTCTGCCCTCCAGCAGCACCGCCAGCGTCGTGTTCCACGCGGAGACCTACGAGACTCCAACGTTTCCTCCGCTTTCCCCCGAAGTCGCTGCCTGGCTGCACGCGCTGGGATGCGATGCTGCCTGCTAGCTCCTCGCAGGTGGAGAGCAAAGCCCGGGAGGCAGCTCAGGGGCTGGCTCCGTCCGCAGGCGCTGCGCTCCCTCCCCGCTCGCCCGTTGCACATGAAAGCAGGCGGCTTGCACCTTGCGGGGAGGACGGGGCTGCGGGCTGTCTGGGGCTAATCCAGAGATTACGGAACCTCTGCAATTCAGGGCACAGTGCGTGAGATATCACAGGGGAAGAAACGCGGGCAAATGTCAGAGGAAGGCTGCTGCTGAGCAGGGAGGGCGAGCGTGAGGAAAGCAGGCTCCAGCCTGATCCGCAGGAGAAGGGAAAGGGAGGAAGAAAAAAGGGAATCACATAAAAACAGCACCGACGAGAAGAGAGAGGGAGAAGGTGGAAGGAAGCAGAGCTGTGCCCGGAAAGAGTGTGTGAGAAACAAATGTGACGGAAGGAAGAAAGGAAAGAAAGTGCCAAAAGTGTGTGAGGCTGGGCACAGGAGAGGGCAGAAGAAGAGCGAATGGACGGAGGAGTAAGGGACCAAGAGAGAAAGAGAGGGAGGGAGGAAAAGGAGGAGAAAAGAGCAAGAATAGCCACGCAGCAAGGAGCACGCGGGCGAGGCCGAGCGCTGTAACCAGGGTTGTGAAGCATGAAAAGGGAAGAATCTGCCTGTTCCTTTCAGCGCTCGGAGCATGGCGCTCGGTGCTGACCTACACTGTGCCCGGCTGTGATCACGTTTTCAGGGCCACTGCCTGCCGATCCCAAACAATGATGGGGAGCCTTTGAAGTCAGAGAAAGAAGCCGCAATGTGAACAGGGGACTTTCTTTTTTTTTTTTTTTTTTTCTTCTTTTCCCCCCCTTTTTTTTTAAGGGTGGGGGGAAGGAGGGAGGAAAAGGAAGGGCTGGCGGGGCGGGGGGAGGCTGGGGGAGAGGTTGCGAGGACAAAACCGAGAGTTGCTCTCAGCGGGGCGTCCCGAAACGCGAGAGACAAAAAGAAAACAAACAGTTTATGAGTAGGGCACATGCTGCCTGTGTCTGCGCGCCCCGCGCTGCCGGCCCCCCGTGCTCCCAGGGAGGCTTCTGTTCCCCAGCAATGATGGATGGACGCGCGGGGCCATTCAGGCCCCCGTGTTACAGCAGCGGTATTTACATAACACTGGCCTTCCACCGGTCACCTCTGACACTGCCCGGCCCGGCTCGGGGCCCCCCGGCCCCCAGGCAGCCCCAGCCCCTCTGATCCCGCTCAGACCCGGCCCGCCAGCTCCCTGCGCAGGACCGTGGGGTCCCCGCTGCCACAGGGATGCTCCGGGTGCAGACACGGGGGTGAGCGCCCCCAGTGCCTCTGAGCTGATGTCCCTGAGGGCAGAGCACGCCCAGCCTCCCCACACCACTGCCACGTCTCCCCTGGCCTCATCCTGGGCTTGTCTTGGTGCTTGGGGAAGGAGCAGAGCCATGGGAGAGGAGAGCCTTGGTGATGCTGCAGAGGGTGCAGCCGGTGGGGAGGGGTGGGGACTTCTCAGCAGGTGGCACAGGGACCCACCTAGCACATGGAGATGAGGGTTTGAGATCCCCTTTTGTGTCCCCGCGCTCTCAGCCCCTGAGTCTTCTCCAGCACCAAGCCAACAGCCAGCTCTAGAGACCCCAAGTTGTTGGGTTTTGAGGTCACACAGAGCGGGAGGGTGCAGGTAAGGGCAAACCCAGAGAAGTCAGGCTTCTGCTGGAGACACAGAGCTGCTGCCATGCCGCCAGCACAGTGCCGCAGCCTGAATGGATAAAAATGTGCCAGACGAGGAGGGGAGCGCGCGCACCGCCGCCTGAAACTGTGTGTGTGAACTGAGCTCAGCAAAACCTGACGGTGGACAGATCGCATCCGATCCCCTGACCGGCCCCTCTCCACCTCCCACCAGCCCGCACGGATGGACACGAGGCAGCACGCTCCTCACCAGAGCCCTCACACGCTCCTCTGTGAAGACAGAGGCAGCAGGAAGGATATTGAGGAAAACCCAAAGTGACAAGATCGGGTGCCCAGAACAACTGCTATACAAAGACAAGGACGGGATTAGGACACACACGGGCCGTGTCTGCATTAGACCTTCTTCTCTTTGCATCCCTCCCTACAAGTGACGCAGGTCGAGTCCCAGAAGCTCTAGTGCAGACACAGCCGCAGAGCAGACCATGGAGTGTGAGAGACACGCAGAGGAAAAGAGAACCCAGGAGGGCGTAGTGACATACCCATTGCAGTCTGAAGTCTCTCCTACCTTTCGGAGATTTCAAGGCCTGGTTTCTTGCCTGGTTTTTAGCTGTAAATTCACTTCATCCTGGGGAGGGAAGAGAAAGGAGACAGTTAATGCACACAGCTAACACCCAAGGCACACCTGACCCATAGCCATACCCCAGACACTCACAGAAGCCCCAGAGCACCCCAGCGGGGCCAGCACGGGGCACCCGGACTTCACCAAGTGCCCTGCTGCTCCCGGCCGCACCGTGCAGCGCTGTGCACGCCACGAGACACCCGGTGCTCCGGCACTTCGTGGCGCAGGAGGCACCTAGCAAGGGCTGGGCATGATTTAGCGGAGAGAGAACAGCTCTTAGAGGCCTGGGTCCTGCTCCCCGGGCACCACGGCAGCCCTTGTGCTGCTCAGCACCCACACATCCAAGGGTGCCCTCTGCTCCGTGCCAAATTATTCCCTTCGCGGTCCTCCCGCTTCCCCTGCTGACCCCCAGAGGTTCACCAGCCCGGTGGGCAGCCTCCCTCGTGTGACTTGGGGGGCACAAAGCGAGGGGTGCAGGGCAGGGTCCCGAGGCACTGAGCTCCCCCATCCCCTCCTCCACGCTCCTTCCTTCCCGGAGAACGCAGAGAGCGAGGAGGGAAGAGAAAAAGGGACAGGGGAAGAAAAAAAAAAAAGTCACAGCAAAACACATGAAAAGTAAATTGAATTATTTAAAACCATATGTTCCAAAAATGTGACAGAGCATAAAAGCCGTGCCGTGAGACTTCCGGAGGGGGTTATCCTGCACAGCAGGGTGGGAGGAGAGCTCGCCCCGGGGGAGGACGGTGCCACAGCAGCCAGCCAGGGACTTCCCTCTCCCAGGGCTGGAAGGTGGCAGGGAGGAGGGGGGGGCTTCACGCTGCGTGGCGAGGGCGCCTGGCCCAGCCCTGCCGTCTCTGTAGTGCCAGGCTGCCAAAACAGCTGTCACAAGTGCCCGCGACGTGGCAGTGAAACGAAAAACCAGCCCGAGGTCAGGCACGGGGAGCCGGCGGCTGCACCCAGGAGCCCTGGCCCCGGCTCACGGCGTGCCCCTCCCCGGGGCACAGCAGCGTGTGACCGGCTCAGCCCCCTGGGGACACCCTGCAGAGGGTGAAAGTGACGGGGACGTGGCTGGGGGAAGTCTGTGCTGCCGCTGCTGCCTGTCCCTGTCCCTAGGGACCTTGCTGCCCCGTGCCGTCACTCGCACTGCCCTGGTGCCAGCGCGCTGCACCAAAGATAGATGCAGGGTGCTGGCCGGGACCCAGAGTGGGCAGGAGCTGGTGACATGTCCCAGGCGGACGGATGGACGTGGAGCAGAGGCAGCTCCTGGGGTGTAGAAGATGTGCAACCAGCTGCCTCCTTCCTTCCCTGCTCAAACCCCAGGGCTGGGCAGGCTGAGGGCAGGACTAACAGCTCCCCGGCTTGGGATCCTTCTCCCGGCCAGGCACCCTCTCTCCTTGCTACCTTTTTCTTCCTTTTGTTCTTTCCTGCTTGCTCCTTCCATTCTGTCGTGCTCCTTTTTTCTCTCTGCCTTTTGTCCCCCCCTTCCCCAGCTCTCTGTGTAACACTCCTTGCCTTCCTGGCTGTGCTCCCTCACCCCCGTGCACGGTCAATTCTTGGGTTGGAGTTTTTAATTGTTTTGGGTTTTTTTTTCTCCCCTTCTTTCGGCCTCAGCTTATCAATGATGCAAGAGGAATAACGCCAATTTACTTAGAATGTGTAATCCCCAAATCAGATTGGGGGATTGTATGAGGCAATATGACCTTGCATATGTCTCCATTAAAGCCAGCCAGGCCTCCTCTTGTATTCTGTGTTCCCAGTACATATTTAGACAGATAACGCTAATTGTACTTGACATGTCCTCTTAAGGATGGACTCTTCCCTCCCCCAGCTCTGCCTGCTTCCCAGCCTGACAATGCGCCAGAGCAGAGCCCTCTTGCTCGCAGCGCGGCGTGGCACGGCACGGTGCGGCAGGGCACGGCACGGCACGGCACGGCATGGCACAGCACCCACAGGGCCAGCCGGGTGGGCGCACGGTGTCGGTGCAAGGCATCGGCTGCCCCGGGGTTCTCCTCCCCGCCCGGGTGAGGTGCAGGGGTGGGGGAGCGCTGCGGGACATCGCTAATCCCCGATTACACGCTGCCCCTGGGACAATCTCGAATTCTGCAGGCAAACGAGCAGCGCGCTGCCACCTCCATGGGTGCCGCCGCGCCCTGCCCCTGTCTGCCCACCTCATCCTGCCTGCCCCTGCCTCCTCGCCTCCTCCCTGCCACCTGCTCCAGCTCCCCCTGAGCCACCGAGACCAAGGGGGCTCCCTCCTGAGCCGGCGGGAGACAAACCCCACATGTCCCCACTGCCCTCTCCGCAAAAAAATGGGCTCCCCGGCGCTGGGACAGAGAGCAGCCGCTTGCCACCCCTGTCCCCGCAGCCTCCCCGTGCCCAGGGAAGTGCTTCCAGCCCGCAGCGCCCAGCTCCCGCACCTAGGCACCGAGCTCCTCGGGTAAATATTTATAGCTGGCCACTGGCCGCGGATCCCAGCTCCAGCTTCTAGGGAACATCATGAAGAAATCCAGACCTCCCTCAGCCCCGTGCCCGCCTCAACGCAGCTGCCGTGGAGCGGCCGAGCAGGATGCAGGAGGAGCAGGAGGAGGAGGGAGCTTATTCCAGGGAAACCAACGGATCCAAACTCTTTGCCAAAGTGGACTCGTTTTTCTTTTTTTTTTCTTTTCCCCTTGACACAACATCCTAATTCGACTTTTTCAGTATCTTTCCTTCAACAACCTTTTTTCTTTCCTCCCCTTCCTACCCAGCAACTGCGCATTTATTAATTCATGAGGCACTAATTAGTTCTTTGTTTAATTTTGTGTTAAACAGACTGACCGGAATGATAACGACTTGCAGCGTTGCATTACGGTCCCCAACCGCCCCTGTTTTCTGACAACAAGGGAGCGCAGTGAGACTGGCGTGATGAACCCCAATTCCCACTCCAGTTGCACTTCATTAAGTCAAAATGTGACAAGAAGCTTAGAGAGCAACTTTCAGATCGGATCGCACATAACAATTGGGCAGGAAACTTTCCGGGGGGGAAGCAGAAGCGGCGCTCGCAGCGAAGGCTGGCACCGCGCGCAATTCCCCCGCGCGCCCGCCTTAAAGGAGCCGGCTCGGCCGCGGGCGCTGGGGAGGAAGAGGAGAGGAAGGCAGAAGGCCGAGCTGAGCGTGTGGCAGGGCAGGAGGCAGAGCTGCTTTCTGCTCCCCTCGGTTGGATTTGGCACCAAGGGATGTGCCAGTGCTCCGGGTGGCATCATGCCGATGCTCTGAGTGCATCGCTCAGCGCCCTCGGCTCCCTGACTCAGTTTCCCTCCCCGCGCTCCATGGTGAAGCAGAGGTGATCCTCAGCTGCCATTCAGTCGGCATGAGCCACACAGCTGTAACGGAGCTCAGCAAAGGCAGGGGCTGAACACTGACACCCACATCACTGAGAGCTCTGGCACCGGCAGAGGGGCGGCTGCCCTCGCAGGGAGGGAGCCATGCCTTCCTCTCACTTTGCACAGCGCCTGATGCACCGGCAGCACTACCGAGTTTAAAAATCGTCCTCATCAGTCTTATACTGACACTAAGCTCGGCAGATGCTGTGCAGGATGAGCTCCTCAGGCCTCGAGCTCCACTGAGTGCCACGAGTGCCCCGTTAGCAGGAGCTACGGCAAAGCGCTGGCCTGGCCCGAGCCTCACCTGGCAGAGAGAGCAAGCAGGGCTCGCTCCTCGGCACCAGCCAACATCTGAGTGACAAACGGATGGCATGGAGTTGGGGTCATCACCAGGCTCAGCTGGATCTGTCCTGGTCTTGTCAGCACACGGCAACTCCTTGAGCCCTTTTGGCTCACAGAAGTGCAGCCAAGTGTGGACAGCTACAGGGAAGTGAGAGCTGCTCCCTGAGGGACAGGGTGCGAGGGGTGGAAAGGGAAAGCCGACTTCCCAAGCACTCCGGACATGGAAGCTTTGCAGCATTTCAAAACATCTTCTGCTATTGCAGGGACGGCAGCTGTGGACATAAGCCAAGATCACACAGGAGTGAAATGAGCCGGGCGGCCCCCACGCCTCTCCTAGCAGGTGTTCTCCGCCCTTCGTCCCTCTCCCAGTGGAGTCAGACCCAGCCCTCGCCTTGCTCTGGAGAAGCCCAAAGCTCATCTAAGGCCCAAAGCCTTGACAAAGCCACATGAGGGACTCTTGAGGGCCACGCCAGGGCTGGGGAGCAACACCCGGGCACGGGTGTGCAGAGTGGCACGTCCTGAGCAGGCCCGGGCGGGATTGAGCCCTGGGACCAGAGCCCCCGAGGTGCTGGGGCCACGAGCACCAGTCCCTACAGGCACTACCAGAACCTCCACCAGGGTGTTTGGGGAAGGGGCCGGGCTATCCCAACACGACATTTGGCTTCACACTCGCAGCTGAGCACCACGCGGGGCTGTGCTAGCAGACATGTTTGCGCTGGCTTCCGTCTCTCGTGAATCTGGAGTGCAGCAGGGACTTGTGTGGCTGACAAAAAGGCTGTTCCTGCCTGACACAAATCCCGGGAAGACAGCAGATCCCTCTGATTTCAGTTCTACATGTGCTCTGGATATCATAAAAAGGCATATGTAGACACGAACGCAAGGCTGGAGGTTCAGACCAGTGTCCAGAAAGGGGAAAAGCGCCCATTAACACCTGGGGCGAGGACAACGGAGAGGGTCCAGGCCTGCTGGGGACAAGAAACACCCACTGAGGTCCCCAGCCTGACAAACCCTGGTTTTGCAGAAGGGCTGGAACACCCTGGGCTGCTCTAGAGATGCAGCTGGGCCTTGCCATCTGCTGAGGAGATGTTTTAGAACAAAAGGCAGCACCAACCCCAGCCCTTTCCTACACGAGCCCAGCCCAGGCCCTGGGCTGTGGGCCCTGTCCGGGCATGGATGCTGCGAGGAGCAGGGCTCATGGCCTCTCTCGAGGGCACAGCAGAGCTCAGACACATCTCCAGGGTGGCCCCTACATCCCCAGGCTGTCAGGGCTGAGCAGCAGTCAGTGCTGCCAGCAAAGTTTTGGGCTGAAAATGAAGGTAGCGAGCATCCCAAATAGGTCAGGGTCTGCCCCTTGCTCCTAACGCGACATGCTAACTGTCCTAGACTCCATCCCAATCCTCTTTCACCACAACTCTCCCCCAGGATTACAGGCCCGCTGCCCCCCTTCCCTTCCCTTCCCTTCCCTTCCCTTCCCTTCCCTTCCCTTCCCTTCCCTTCCCTTCCCTTCCCTTCCCTTCCCTTCCCTTCCCTTCCCTTCCCTTCCCTTCCCTTCCCTTCCCTTCCCTTCCCTTCCCTTCCCTTCCCTTCCCTTCCCTTCCCTTCCCTTCCCTTCCCCTGCATCTGGCTGGGAGCAGCCTGGGACCGAGCGCTCTTCCCAGCCCTGGGAGAACCCTGCCGTTTGCCTCTCATAAAAAAGAAAAATGGGAGCTATAAAAAAGGCAAAGAAAAGAAAAGCAAAGCAAAGGAAAATCACGGCGAAGGAAGAAAAGAGCAAAGCCCCCCTTCCCTTCCCACCCCTCCCCGTTACCTGCCTTTAGCACTGGGTAGAGCCGCCTGCTTCACGGCTCCCCAGGCATGTGGGGGACCCCGTGCTGCCCCCCTCTGCCCTTTTCCCACACCTGTTGAGCAGAGCCCAGCCCATCCCAATGAAGGTGACGCAAAAAAGGAGAACGGGTGCACGGGCTGGTGGAAAGGCACGGTGGCCATGCTGGAGGAACCCCATCCTGGAGGAAACCCTATCCTGGAAGCAACCCCATCCTGGAGGAAACCCCACAGCTCGGCATCGTTGGCCACCTCTGGAGCCCGAGGGACAGGAGACGGCAGCCCCGAGTGTCACCGTCGTGTTCCCGGCACTGCCAGCCCCGGGCACGATGTGAGGATCCCACCTCAACTCCTGCCCAGCACCTGCCCGCAGTCCCCAAACCTGGCACTCAGCAGCCTCGGGTCGGCTCCTGCTAATTTGCTGTCAGGCTGCCTAAGCAAACCAATTAAAACTAATCATTAATTACAAAAAAAGAGAGAGAGAGAAAGACCGTGCGCAAATGGAGGACTGGAGAGGGCATGGGGGGAAACGGCAGCCAGGAGGGAGTGGAAGAAGAGAGTTTTGGGGGCAAGAAGTGAGTTTTGGGGGCAAAGGGAGGGTAAAGGAAGGGCCTTGAACCCCAGCTGGAGGCAGCAGAAGGAGACGGGGTGTCCCAGGGTGGGATGGGAGCAAAGGAAGCAGTGGGACGAGAGGGAGAAGCAACCGCGGGCTGTCAAGACGCACGCAGCGCCCGGGATCCCCCGTCCCTCTGGGAGCAAACCGCCTGAGACGGGGATGAAAAATGGGGCATTTGTGCAAAGCCCCTGATTATGCGGGTCTGGCGGGGGCCCTGGGGAACGGCCCGCCGCTCCCGCTGGCTCCCCGCGAGCTCTGGTGGCGGAGAACCCCGGCAGCTGTCAGCGAGGCCGAGGCCCCCCCCGCCCCCCCCCAAGGGCACGAGCGCTTCCCAGCGCCCCGGGTGCAGGGCCGAGGGCCTGGGGCCGGGGGGTGGCAGGGAGGTGGGGGCAGTGCCATGGAAACGGGGCCTTTCCTGGGGAAACGCGCTGCTGCCCCCCCGGCCCCTGCGCCCCTTTTGAGGAGCTGTCAGGACCCTGAGTGAGTGTCACACGACCCAAGGACCAGGCGTGACCAAGCCTATTTTCTGCCTCGAATTTGATTGATTAAAAAACTTTTTAGGAAAACCATGTTAAAAGACAAAAAAAAAAAAAGAAGAAAAAGAAAAAGGAGGAAAGAAAAAAAAATTAAACAGAAAGGGACAAGGGGGTGGGGGGAAAGGGAAAGGCCTCTACGCTGGGTTTCCCTGGCAATAGCACCAGGGGACAAGTGTCAGAGGCAGATAAACAGCATATCCAGGCCGAAAATAAAGGTCAAAGGAAGCATGAAACTTAACACAACAGTGATTAAGATAATGATGAAGCAGGGGACCCCAGAAAAAAAAAATCAGCCTGACACACAGAAACACACTGATACGCGCCAGGCGCCGGCCCGGGAGACCCGGCCTGTGGGAAGAGGTGCAGGGGTTTGCGGGGCTCTGGGGGACCTGGACAGGGGTGAAAATGGGGAAAAATGTCATGGGGGGGCTGAGATCTCCCCCAGGCTGCTCACTGCAGGTGGAGCCTGCCCGAGGCCAGGTCCCTCCCGCAGCACCGCACTGTCCCAGCCGAGCAAAGCCTGAATCTGCAATCAAATTCCTCAAAAGAGTTTCCCGAGGCCGGGAGCAGAGCCCGAGTGGGTGTGAGGCAGGGAGCAGGGCTGCTTTACGCTGGCTCGGGGTCTGGCTCTTTGCCTCTAGGCAAGCGGCACAAAAAGCCTCGGAGATGCCAGGAGGGCCGGCCGCTGGTCAGAGCTCCCTGCCCACCTCCGCCCCCTTGCCAAGGCAGAGAAAAACCCAGAAGCACCGAAGGATTCAGAGAGCAAGTCCAAGAATGCCGTACCCTTGGGCATTTACTACTCCGTCTCCAAACTTCTGGGATGATCTCACATTTCTGGAGTCCAGCTTGTGACTTTCGGTTGCCAGGACTGGCTGTGTTACTGCTGCCAAGAAGCAGCAGAGGAACTGCAGATCTTCACCAGCTTCCCCCACAAGCTTTACAGCTTGTGCCCTGGAAAGTGCTGCGCATGAAGGGGTCTCCACCTCTCCTGCACCACCTTCCCACCGGGGGTAACTCCCATCCCCTGCTACGTGTCCCAGGTTTGCCTTTTCTGGCTCGCCAGAAGAAATCCTGACGCAAGGAGGCTTCTTTAGGGGTTCCTGGGGGCTGGGGCAGATGCCCACAGCCAGCACAGGCCATAATCACACCCAACCCCACTGGGTTCAGGCGGCTGCAATGCAGCATCCCCGCACACTGCCAGGCTCTGCCACCATGCTGGGGACCTGGCGGGTGCCAGTGCACGTAAACCAGAGCTGAGAACCTGAGAGGTCCCAGCTGTGTCGGGGCTCCCCGACCAGCGCTCCGCTCGCTTCGTGTTTGCACAACTTGCTCAGATCCGTGCAGAACGCTGGACAGAAATGGCGCGGTCCTCCTGCCGAGGGTCTGGGGGGAAGCCAGACTTTAGTTGGAAACGTTCCTCCACGTAGGGTTTGGGATGAGGGAGAGAAAAGAAGTGTTTCCACGAGAAGGGCTGGAGAAGCGATACGTGTACGTCTATACCCACCCGCGGACGCTCTTAATTTCTTCAGAAAGCTGTTTTCCACCAAACATATTTCAATGCAAAATTTCTACCGTGGTATTCCTGTGCCTCCCCCCTCCCCCCTCATTTATATGCATGGTCTTTTGTAAAGAACGATTCAATTAAAGCACGCCGCTCCTCGCCAGCAGCCTCTGAGCAGCGAGAGGAACTCCCCAAAAGTGGAGCGGGGCCAGGCAGGGCTGTGCCGGTCGGGGCAAGCGCCCGAATGTGCTCCTGGGGTGTGCAGGGCATCGAGGCCAGGGCATCGTGGCCTCACACCTCGGGAAAAGCATCGCAGCTCGGAGTGTCAGCTCCAGCTATTAAAAAAAAATCACTGCTCCGATCCCCGACGTTATTGGCTAAAAATGTGATTTGAAAAATAATAATAGAAAGCAGGGCCTTTTTTAATTTCATTTTTGAGCCATTACAGTTCATGTTTTCATTCTTTTTTTTTTTCCTCCTTGGTAATCTGAAGAGCTAGAAATGCGATTAAAAAGAAAAAAACACAAACAAATAATGAAAGCTGAGATTCTCATTCGGTCTCCTGTGTCCAGAAACACAGACTTGGAGGGAAAACACCAAATGTCCTTAGGCACAGGGTAAAATGAAGGGCTGGCAACGCTACGTTTTGCTTAATGCTTTTATGAAGTGTACGGAAAGTCTAAGATGCCGAAGATGCTTGTAAACATTTTCCTGGGTTCCCCTCCCTGCACATCTGACAGCGAGGGTTCAGCACCCGCAGCCCCGCGCCAGGACGGGCACGGCGGCACTGGGGAGGCGCGCGCAAAACCGCCGGCAAGTTGCAATCCCCTTGGCGATAGAGCGGGTCGCATTTTATTCCTTGCACGGAAAACCAATCCCACCTCTCAAAGCAGCCGGTGCAACCTGGAGATTTCACACACAGGTGTAAGATTACCGCTCAGCAGCGAGACGACTGCTTTTATCAAAACCTTTTTTGCATTTGTCACTGAAAATAATACTCTGCATTTCGAAAAGCTTTAGGAGCAAAGACCGCTTTCACTTTCTAGCACGCTTATGCTGCTTTCTCTTGTTTGGAAAGAAAACACAGCCACTCCGGAAACAAAGACAAGGGAAAAAGGAACAGGGCAGCTACAAAAAAAGGAGCAGGAGTGAAGTGCAGACCCGTGCCCTCCAGGCAGCCCCAGATCAGCGCAGCAGGGACCCTCTCTGGCCTCTGCTCTCTGTCGGCAGCCCCGCTGGGTCCCCACGGGCACAGACCCGACGGTGTCTGGTCCCCCGGCCCCAGGTCGGTTTGGGCACGCTGGCTCCAGGCTCCCCAGGCTGTGGGCTCGCAGGGAACACGCTGTGACATGTGTGTCCCTGCACACGCAGGGCCAAACCACCGCGCACACCTCGCAGACGTGTGCAGAGCACACACAACTCCCTCGCCATGGCCGAGGAACTGTCAGGAGAACACAAGCAAAAGCTGCTTCTTGACAGCGAGTCATTTATATTTTAGCTTCGTTCCATTATCCTAACGAATCCTTCATCAGCAGATGCAATATTAACAGCAGAAAATCAGCTCATTACATCCGGGGGGATTTCATCAAGTTGACAATCATATATGCAGCTACCCGAGCCTGGAGAGGACACTGCTCTCGTTATTTAGTTATCTTGGTTTCGTCTTGGAGGCTTTTTCTTGCTAGCTTTTTGGGGATGAGGGTCAGTGGTTGGAGGGCACTACCCAAGCAGCTACCAGACTCTGGAGCTTTTAGGATGCTGGCCCATGGACGGAGGCCCTCAGATGGAAAGGCTCCAACCCATCCACAGCAGCTGCAACTGTTAAAGGGAAAAAGAAAAACAACTTGCTCGGCCTGCAACCTCCAGAGCTGTGAGGGCATTTCCCTGCAGAGTTCAGGCTCGGGAGGGTCTGTACAGCCCCTGCCTTGTGCCCCCGAACATCTGGGGTGGCTGTCCTGGTTCTTCTGCTCCAGGCACGACTCCCCACCCAGTGCTGCACGAGGTCTCTGCAGGCGTCCTCGTCCGACTGCAGTGTCCCCACAGGGATGAGATGCATTCAAAGAGGCTGGCATTTTGCGATGAACTTCCCAGGCAAGCAACAGAAGAGGCAGCCTGGATGAATCGAAGGGGAGGAGAAGGGAGTCAGAGGGAGCTAAAGGATGAGTTCAGAAGACTGTGGAGCTCTTTTCTCTCCTCCCTTGCTCAGGCAGCACTGAACACCACAGCTGAGGACGCCAGAGCAGACTGCCAGGACACCTTTAGACCATGCCCCAGAACACAGCTGGAAAAAATCCACCTATTGTCTCGTGCAGCGTCTAGGTGAAAACTTTTGACTCCTTGTTCTTCTTTCCCCTGCGTATTTTTGCTTCAAAATCACAGAACTGGGCACGCACATTTCAGGGTTACCCTTACTTTTTACATCCCCCGCTGGGGCTGCGGGCTGACGGGTGCTCCCCGTGTCCCTGCGCTGCACCAGGCCCACCAGCAGCTCCCCAGGTGACTCCAGGTGGGGTGCGGAGCTGCCAAAATCAGGGCAAGGCTGCAATGCATGGTCCTCGGTCTCTGCACAGGTAGGGCTGCCCAATACTGCCCGCGAGAGCCCTGCCTGCTCTGCCTCCCCTGCGAGGGCTCTTCCTCAGCAGCAGCCGAAGAAGTCAAGCAGAGGCTGGTGACTTCAGCTGCAGAGCAGCAGTCGGGCTCCCGGGGATTCCCCTCCACCGGGGGATGAAGCTGGCGAGAGCAGGCTGGGGCAGGACGTGGGGCACCCGCGGCAGGTGCCCAGGTACGGACGAGCCTCTCGGCTGCTCAGCCCCAACCACGCACCCGAGGGCAGAAGGCAGCCTGCCGGGGAGCAACATGGTGCTTGCATCTCCTCCTCCAGCTCCGAGGGGCCTGGGACGGGCATTTTACATTTTCCCAGCGGGGCCTGGATTTCTGCACAGCAAGGAATATGTTCCCGGGACGTCAACTCCAATCTCTGCTGCGCTCTGACAGATTTAAGCTCCGGTTTGTTCGACAACATCCCAAAGTGTAAGAAACTGGGGGCAGACTCTCTAATCAGGCTGCAGGACAAAGGCCTGCTCTGACCCTGTCACTTCCACTTACTCCTGCTGTCTGTCTGGCTGCCCCCACCCTCTCGGCAGCCTCCCTGCCCACCCGCGGCCGCCCTCCCTCCCCGAGCACAGCTGGGCTAATCCTGCTCCTCCCGCGTCCAGCGCAAATCCTCCCCAGAGTAAACCAATCCTGGGAATTTTTATTAGATTATCAGCCTGCCAGCTCAGTGCTGGCTGGACTAATCCTAATCAGGACTGATTTCTATTAGCCAGCTTCGGGGAGGAGCTCTGCCGTCCCAGCACCCCAGCCCCACAGCCGGGGGAGCCCGAGGCCGTTTTCCCCATTCTGTTCCGATTTTCCTTTTAGAAAGGAGCACGTTCAGTCCGGGATCCCAGGCTGCAGCGAATGCAAAGTTTGCCCAGGGGCTGTGTACACGGAGTGGCTCTGGGCAGCCACAGGGTGAACCCTCCCCGGCTCGACGCTGAGCTGCGCGGGCAGCCGGCGTCCGAGCCCCTCCGGCCCCAGCTCCCGGCCGGCACGGGCTGCTCAGCACCGCGCTGCAAGATGCTTTGTGGCAGGGGACACAGGCCTGCCGGGGAGCTGCCCGAGATGATGGGCTGGTTTCAGACAAGAGGCCAAGTGGCCGCTGCTCGAGTGACCGGGACAGTTCGCAGCGCTGGCTGAGTCAGCGAGGTCTCCATGCCCCATTACCCATGCCCAAAGCAATCTACTCTCACTTCCCTCCCCGTTTTATCACAGCAAAGCATCTCCCGGGTCTTTCTTTCCAAACCCCATCCCCGGCCCTGGAACTGACCTGCCTGAAAATGTTTGCTCTGGACTGAGGCTGGCCAAAGTTTTGCCACCGCCTTAACAGGACTGGAGTGGAGCCACAGCGGCAGCCGAGCAGCAGGTTACAGGAAGGGTGCCGAGCAGAGAGGGCTGCGTCCCTGCCTCTGTCCCCTGTCCCATCCACTCGCTCCGTGCTGAAAGCACAACTATTAACAGCAGCCCCCAGGGGACTCCAACGCACTTCTGAGCACAGCCAGCTGCGCTGCAGCCGCTGCAGAGATCAGACAAGGAGCACTCAGCAGAGCCTCTCTTCCCAAAAGTGATTTGGGATCTTAAAAACCTCCCGGAGAAGAGGGGTCATTTAAAACCTAATTGCTGTTAAGCCTCTTCTAAATGCGCCTGCTCACCCTCACGCAGGCACAACCACGGCATCTCCGTGCTGCCTTCGAAGGAGAACGAACTGCCTGCAGGACCGAGAGCCGCGCTGCCCGGGGACCGCGGCGCTCTCTGTGCTGCGCTAGCAAGCAGGCTGCCCTCACATACAGCAGCTACAGAGACAGAAACACATCGCACAGGGCTTTGAGAAAGCCAAAAGATGCCCTGGGCTGGGACCGAGACTGAAAGTGCTTTACACCTTCATGAGAAGCCCCAGAAAGAGCCACAGCCGTGCAGGGGAAGCGCCACGCGACCCGAGGGAAACAGCTCTGCGAGCAGCTCCCCAGCCAGCGCCCGCAGACACGGCGTGCTGCATCAGCTCGGGGATGTCGGTGTAAATCACCAGGAACTGCCCAGGACACCGGGCTGTAACCTGGGGCAGCTCAAGCCCTCTCCCTCCTCTCCGGCCAGGCTTACAGCACGGTCTTGCTCTGGTAGGTGGCAAGGTTTCCTAAGAGAGAGTTAACGAGATCCGGCTGGAATCAGAGGCTGCAGCAGGCTTCCTGATGACAGAGAGAGAAATGGGGGACTTGGTCCAAACCCTCCAGAAACCACATCAAAAAGAGATGTGGGCGAGAGCCAAGAACAGATGATCCAACTGTGAACGGGCTCTGTGTGTGTATGTGCTTGTGTGTGTGCGTGCGTGCAAGCCGAGGAGAGAGGAAGAATCAAAAGAAAGAGAGAAAGGAAAGAGGAGGAGTAAGAATGAACAGAAAGATGGAAAGAAAAGGTGTGGAGGCACGAGATCAGGAAGGGACCAGAATTGTCACAATGTGTGTGGCCTGCTCGCAGGCACGCGATGAACAACAAAACATGGTAACAATATATAATAGATGTCATGTGTTAATGATAAACACAAATCAGGAGAAATACTGGGCCTGTCTCTGCCTCCTCTCCGCTTGGCTCTCCAAGTGCTGCAGGAGCACGGGGCCAGCCTTGTTGCAGCAGGGCAGTGCGAATCCCTGACCGTGGTGGATCCGTGGCCGTGGGCAAACCCCGCGCGCTGCTTCTTGCTCCGCTGCGAACCTGGCTGCTGCTCTGGAGCCCCTTCACAGGCGCAAGGCGAAGGCAGCAGACTTCCACAAGGGAGCTGCTGGAAGAGCTGGGGCTGGAGCCCACGGGGCTGGAGCCCCTGTGCTGCGATTTAACCTCCAGATGAAGGCTTAGCCCATCTAGATGCAAAGCAGCATGAGCATTATACAACGCTACCAGGATGGGGCCATCCACCCCAGGCTCCTTGCTCAGCCCTGCCTTCCAGAAACTTTTTCCAGGTAAAGACGGGACCCCAGGACCAGCCAGACGTGCCCCTCTTCTCAGGATATACAGCCGGAGGGATGGAGAAGGAATGCGAGGGCCTCTACATCCGAAGGCACGTGTCGTGTGCCAGCTGTCGGCCCAAAATGCGTCAGTACCACGGGCAGAAGCGAAAGGGCCCGGGGAAGATGGGAAGCATGGCAAAGTGAGGACAAGATGAGGAAAGGGAGGATGCAGGAGATGACTGGGTGACAGCAGGGACACCAGAAGATGGGATGGAAAACGTGCAGAGGGAAAATGAGCTGCCTCTGTCCTCCACAAGAGCTCCGGTCTCGAGCAAGGACACTCGCACAACCCCAGCCTCACCGCGCAGCTGCGGGGAACGTACCCGGAGCTGGGCCATTCCCGCGTGCAATCAGGGAAAGTTTAGACTTTCCTCCCCCCGCTCCCTCTTTTTTTTTTCTTTTTTTTTTTTTTTCCTCCAATTTATCAGCAGATTGTGTGGAGCCGAGTGGCGCTCGCCTCACCCTGCTAAATAAAGCTTTGGTATTTCTGATAAAGCCATCAAATTCCTTATCACGCTGACACAAAGAGCATTTAAAGAGACACACACGCTCTCCAGCACCCTCCATGGCCCCGTCCAAGGCACCTCCGGGTAACCTTTGTGAGCTGGCATGAACAGGGGGGGCTGCTGCGAGCCCCCCGGGTCCCGAGCACGGTGCCCACGCTGCAAGGGTCCTGCTCGGTGCCGTGTCGGGGCGCGAGGCCGGGTCGGGTCCGGCTGCCCAGAACCCCGGGACAGCCTCGAGAGCTGCACGTAAATAACGCAGGCTGAGACATGGCATCGATAGAAATGCCCTGCAACAAGAAGAGCATCGACGGCCGGAAAATCCCATCAGGAGGCCGGCAAAGCCAGGAGTCTGGAGGTGTTTTTAACGTGGGAGAAGGGGAAGAGGATGGGAGATCTCGGGCTGTCGTGCAGCCACGCTGGGGCTGCATTGCCCCTCGGAAGGGCTTTCCTCGTGCTGGCCAGGACGGGGTGTGAAAAGACGGAGCCGTGCCGCAGCCTGGACTTTGGCCCTGCCTCTCCTCGCTGCACCGGGCTGAAACCCGCCGCGGCCCCAGCGCAGGCAGCCGGCGGAGCCCCCGCTCCCTCCCCGCAAACCCAGCCGCAGTCATGCTCTCTCCTCTTTGCCACAGCGCAGGCTGTTGTTTAACCTTCAAATTTATTATTTTTAATTATTTTGATTTATAAAAGCGTGCGGCAGTTAAAACCACATTAAATAAACTCAGCGTTACGGCGCTTAACAAACACACATAACTTTGGACTTCTGAGGACTCCATAAAATCATCAGCTGCCTGGAAGTCGCTGCCGCCGCTCGCCCGCACCCGCCCTGGCGCGCTCGATCCCGGCCGGGCTCCCCCAGCCCTTCGTGCCCACGTCCACGCGTGCCCATGTCCACGCATGCCTTACACCCAGTCTGAGCCCTTCTCGCACCCCTCCTCTCCATCTGCAGTCCCCCAGCAGCTCTCCTTCCTTGGCTCTCTGCCCCTCTCCATCCAAGTGCAGTATTTCGGCGGTGAACTTGGGTGTTTTGAAACACCCACGCGGGTATTTCAGCCTTGAACCTCCCTGTCCCCAAAGATGTCCCATCCCATTTAGACGCTGCTGGGATTTCAACAGAAGAGCTTGTGAGGTTTTGATACCCTAAACATCGAGCAGCGTTTGGTCTCTGCTGCCTGAACCAGGGCTTGTGCCCGGGTTCAAAGCCGGCTCTGGGCGCCACAGCGCCTCTCCCTGAACGGCAAACAAGCCAGCCTGGGGGAGGCAAAGAGAAGAAGCCATTAAAGAGAGGCAGAAGGAAAAGAACCAACAAAAAAAGTGAGGACGCCGGTCTGGCAAACTCCAGCAGGGATCCCCTTGGGAAATTAGGTCCCTTAGGACCTGCTCCAGCAGTAACGGGGGCCTGCGCAGAGCGCCCTGCCTCGCGGCCCCTCTCCCCACCTGCCGACGGATCCCAGGGACGCGGAGAGCTCGCAGCCGCCGCCTCCTCCCCTCCGTCCTCGCTCGGAGGAGCAATAAAACCTGCCGATGCTTTCACATCCCAATCACCTGCTGTTCCGCAGCCTGGCAGGGCCATCCCGAGGAACTCGGTGGGTGGGCCCGGCGCACGCAGAAAGTTGAGGGAAGAGACTCTCGCTCCCCTGTTTCATTGGCATCTGCAGTAAAACATCAGTGATTTATACAGGAAGTAGGTGAAGAGCAATTATAATTGATTGGGAATCATTTCCTGATGGTGTCTGGGTGTGATTGATGGTGCCGGCCGACTGCTAAAGGACAGCAGGCGCTGAGGGGAGACGATCCGGAGCTCCCGTCCGCGGAGCTGCGTGCGCCACAAACCACAGAAGCCCCGCTCGGAGCCACGGCTCCCCCCACACCTCTCCCCCCACCCCAGCTCCCCAGCCCCGGCACAGCCCCCGCCGCCCCCCTGCTGGCTGAGCAGGGCCCTGCCTTCCCCCGAGCCTCCTGAGCCCCCCGGGAGGTCGTTTGGCCTTGGTGGGCCTGGTGTGGTGCGGGCCGGGGGTCCCCTGCCTGTGGTGGGAACTGCGGGGCAAAACCTCCCCGCACCAGCGTCCTGTCCGGGCACAGCGCGGCGACATCTGGCATCGCTGCAGCCACTCACCCTGACAGCCGTGCTGTCCCCACGGGTACGCCTGCACTACCCCGCTCATGTGTGAGAGCAGCACAAAATTCACAAAGAAAACCTTTAGTTAGGAGTCACAACCGAGTACCCCAAGCGTCTGCTTCAAGCCGAGTTTCACACTCGAGCAGAAGCTCCCAAAATGCCGTGAACCTCTCCAGGAAACTCCAGAAGGTGTTCAGAGGCTGCAGCGAGGGTACAGAGCTACAAACGGGGAAACTCAGCCACTGGGGATTAACGTGAACAACTGAGATAGCCCCTTCCTTGGCGGGGCCGAGGAGCCCAGCGCTGCTCCCCTCCTGCTCCGAGCAGCACACCAACCCGCCTCGCCGTGCCTAACGAGGACAGCCAAATCCTGCCACGGTCTGAGCTCAGGAGAAGGATTTTTAGGCTGACAGGTGTGAGGTTCCTGTCCCATTGACCGTTTTCCCGTTTTGTTTGTACTGAGCTGGAGGGCACCGGAGAGTGGGGCAGAGGGGGAGGACGCCGTGCGGGCCCCCTGCCCGCAGTTTGGGTTTCACCCCCCGAGGAAGGCTCCTGCGCGCACTGCGAATGCCGGGGGCTGAGACAAGGGATGTGGACGTGCTAAATATAAAGGCTGCAGGACAGAAGTGGGTTTGTGGGTTGTTGTTCACGGAGAGGGGTGGAGGTAAAGGAGGGGGCTGGGTGGCAAACTGCCTGCAGTCACAGTAGCCTGTCAATAAATTCTGCATTCGCTTTACTTTCCGACAGGGATTCATTCCCTAATATGGGGCTGGCAGCTTTCTGGGTTATTTCGAGTGTGTGTGATAAAGTTCCCTGGATACTGATGGCTTCCTAGGATCAGGATTCTGAAAAAAAAAAAAAAAAAACCAGTAACGTGCCTCAATGTGTGGGGTGAGGAGAGGAACCCTGCCTAATTGCAGGCTTTCCTGCGACCCGGGGCAGAGCAGGGGCGTGAAGCACAGCCCTGCCACCCGCGGCAGGAGGTTTTATCCTGTGCCAAAGAGGTCCGGGGCAGGGAGGGCAGGCAGGCAGTCCCGTGCCACTCCAAGGGCTCCGAGCCCCCCTGCAACTGACGGGCATGGGGCACGAGGCAACCCCTGCCCTGCACAGGCTGGGCCAAACAAAGGGAAACCGAGGCTCAGTGAGAGGATTTCATCTCTTGACGACTTGTCCAAGTCACCTCTAAGGTTGGGTGGGTTGCAGCAGAGCCAAGGAGAGGAGCCGGGTCCCCATGCCAGCCCCAAGCGCTTCGGGATGTCCCAACTTCCCCAGCTCCTGGCAGTCGCTGCAGACGCCCACAGAGACCTGCTGATAAGGCAAACGATCTCGCATCTATTCCCAACTGATTTCCTTAAGCCTACCCCGGCACCCCCGCACTGCGGTCTCCGCTGCAGACGGCTCCGGAGGACTTGTCTAACCAGAGCCTCTGCTTCGCCCTCGCCCTCTCAGCTTCACGAGGGAGTTGTGTCTGGCATGTGGGGAAACTGCCCCGAGCAAACGAGGCCTCGGAGAGCTCTGCTCGTGCCCGGCTGCCCTACAGCAAGCCCGGCGCTCTGCCCAGCACGCAGGCGGGCTTTCTGAACCAAATCTCCCCTTTTCTGAAGCACAGGAGTGGAAGTGCTCAGCGCTGACCCCAGCAGACGTCCTCACGGGGATTTCTGCCATGGGTTAGTTTTAAAGGAAGAACCAAGCAAGGCGTTCTGCAAACAACGTGCCATGTCTGCAAACCTGCCTGGCCCTCGTCACCTCCTCCCTGCCCCAAGCCCAGCAGCATTCCTGTGGGCAGTGGAAAATCCACGAGGAGCTACAGCTGCGGCACCTGGGCGCAGGGAGCCCTCCACGGGCTGCTCTCCAAGCACCCGCAGCACCGAGCAGGGAATCCCGGCTCGTCTCTGGGAAGCCCGGATGGAGAGGGACGGGGAACTCACAGAGCCAAAGCTGTGGCCGCCGGTGGTGGCATGGAGCTGCTCGTCCTCGGGGGACGCAGCAACCAAAAGGGCTTGGGGAGGTCTTGGTCCTCACCGAGCAGCGGGCGAGGGCAGGAGGGGGCTCCAGGGGTGCCGGCACTTGTGGGGCAAGGGTGCTCCCCCACCCCGTGGTAACTCGCGACGGAGGAGCCAGCCGCCCAGACCACGCTGCCGGTGGTTTCAGGGCAATACGTTTTACCTGGAATTCGCAGCAGGCACGGAGCGTGCTCGCGGTCCCGTACCGCAGCACGGCTAACAAGCGGTAACTTGCTAATCTGCCATAACACGATCATTTACATTCATGCGAACGTACCCTTGGATCCCATTGCAGCGTTAACCTCAGTGTCCTGGCCAAAATCCATCTCAAGCCACTGCATGCTGCCTACAGAAATTCCCCAGACAGTTTCAAAAGAAAAGGGTCAGGTTCCTTACATCCTGCCCTGGGCTGTTGGGCAGTGCTGCTGCCAAAACAAAGGAAAAAATTACTCCAAGTCTGGGGTAGAAATCCACGAGTTCAAGAGTGAACCCTCCTACCTACCTGGTGCAGCACCGCTGATCTGCACTGGGGGAGTTCCTTCCCTGCCTCAAATCCAGCCTCTGGCAGGGAAGAGTTGCCTCTGGAGGAACACAGGGAGCCGGTGGAAACGCCGGTGACCGCTGTGCCAGCCAGCAGCGGGGCTGACACCCAGCCCGAGGCCACGAGGATGTCCCTCACTGGCCCAACCGGCCAAGCCCCCGCTGTCCCCAGGGGCAGGGCGCTGCCCTATCCCCCAGGCGTGCTGCGGCTCCCCGGGGCTGCCACATCCTTCGGGCACCGACAGCGCCCGCGGCACGGGGACCCCACAGCACAGCTGCCCCCGAGGCGTGATGTGGGCATGGCCAGAACTGGAGCAGCCAGAGCAAGGCCGAGGTGTGCTTGCGAAAGCAAGAAGAGATGAGGAGAGCCCTGCAACCACCCAGCTGCATGGCTGGAGAGAGTTGGAGAGGAAAGGCGTTATGGAAGCGCATTTGTGGCTACCCACCATCCCCACGGCCCCAGGAACAAAGCTGCGGAGGGGACGACGCTCTACGAGCTGCTCGGAGCCCCGCCATTTATTTATTTATATCGCTGTTGTTGCTTTGGGCGCCAGCTAGTTCTGGGCCATAAGGGGTTAACCACAGAAGCTGCTTTCTCTGCCTTCACTCTACCTCAATTTCCACTGCTCCCATCACCTTCCTCCCCCACCCCCTGATCTTATGAAAAAAACCCATCAAAATAACTATTTTATGTCTCCAAATATGCAGATCATTTTCTTTAATGAAAGATGCTTGACGTCTCCGATCCAATTAATATGCAAATGCAGGCGAGGATTTATTTGTGACATTCTGTCTGGGTGAGAGAAAACAAAAAAGGCCTGTTAACCAAAACACTAATTGCTGTGACTGATTGTCACATATCATCATTTTCATAGGATCTCCTCCATCCCTGGCTTGCAGGGAGCTGTGAACCAGGACTCGGAGACGCGCAGGCACCAAGGAGAAGCAGGGCAGCCAGCTACCTGCCTGGCACGCGCCGCTGCGCCGGGCCCCTTCCTGCTGTATGTGCAGCCCCCCCGGCACGCCGGGCACTCGTGGGCAGCTTTTTGTGCCCCCTCCTGGGCAAGGTGCTCCAGTGTCCCCCAGCCACCCGAGGAGCTGTTGGTGTCGCCCCTCTCTCGGGCTCTCCGTGCTGCCTCGTGCCTTCCTGGAGAGGTGCCCGCGGGAGATGCGCCTCGCTGGGACCTTGCTGCTGCTGCTGCCCAGCTCAGCATTTCTGGGCCACGTTTGCAGCTCCAAGATCTCCTTCTAAGTCAGCAGTTCAACCGGGAAGTGGTTTTGGTCCAAAGACACTGAACCAAATGCCATCAGACCGGGGAAGAGCACGCCCAACCTTTCCCATGTGCCCTTAACCAAACGACCTGCCTTCGCCTTGGCCGTACCCTGCGTACACCAAGTGCACGCGCTGCTCACAGCAGGCACCACCTCTTCGCCCACCAGCGAGCACAAAGCACAGAAGTGAGCAAGCAGGAGAAGATGGGAAAGAGCACGGCGAGTCAGCAAGGTCACATCTAGTCGGCAGCTTTCAACAGCTGGCTGGGGTAGCGCGGGCTGAGCAGCTGGGGCACATCCAAAGGGGCTGCAGGGTCCAGAAGCAGAGGTTCCCAGCCTTTGGGTATTTATCTGGACACTCATCCTAGGAAACCACCTGATGGAGAGCTGACTACTCACACATGGCCAGTTCCTCCTCCTTTCCCCAGCTACCACCTGCACTCGAAGCAAGGAAGACGACACCAGTTCGCTAAAGTGCCCAGCGCTGGGGTCAATGCTGGTGGCACCGAAGTGGCAAGTCCTACTTCTGGGACTTCAGGGAGATCAGGTTTAGGCACACACAAAGCACATACAAATCCTACTGTGAGTATTTTCCTGCCATTACCTCCCACGTAAGCAATTGCTGGAATTGCCACAGGGAGATTCTGTGATTATGAGCAGAAAGGGCATCAATCAGGCCAACTCTCTATTCAGCTGCCTCCCATCCATTGAAGGGAGTCTGGGAACGTTTGATCTAGAAGTCAGAGCACAGGATTGAGAGGCGGGTGCTCGAGCACCACTCCCTGCTCTGCCAAAGGCTCACGAACACCTGTAAATTATTCATTTAACTTTTCCTGTGACTCGATTTCCCCTTTGCTTGAAGAAAGCAGTAACGCTCACTCGCCTTGCACGAAGCCTGAACTTTCACCGATCTGCTCAGGGGGATCAAGGGCGCTAGATGGGAACCAAATGGCATCATGACTGCCAGAGAGTGAGCTCGTCTCCCACGGCACCTCCCTCCACCAGATCCTTAAACGTTCTGCACATCTGCATTAACTCGGGGTTCTTACAACACTACCCACTCACGGACAGGAGGTGGGAGAAGCCCACGAAGCACCAGACTGGCTGCTAACAGCGGTCCTGGGCACCTCTCTCCACAGCCCGGTATTCCCCAGAAGAACACGCACATATCTGTGCTCACGACGTGTTTCAGTGAAGCTTCAGGGTCTTAGAATGGGTCTGCACCAAGAAAGAAGGCAGATTCCTGACACCATCAAAACCCTGAAGAGAAATTCGGGTTTTAATGAAGTCACTGGGAGTTCTGCCATCCACTCCAACAGAGATACACTTCACGTTGATAAGGCAGGTTGGAGCTTTAACATGTTTTAGCTTATTAGTGTGAATCTGAGGAACTCTCTTGGGTTTAGCTTGACCAGCTAATACATATCAAAATTAATTTTTACCTTTTCTACACAAGACTTTTCATAAAGGTTAGCAAACAACTGCTTTACACAAATCCTTTTCTTTCTTCCTTGTGAAGAGAAGACCCAGGAGATGAACTCTGCAGAGACTAGAAAAAACAATTTCTGCTTTAAACCACACAAGCTTTGACATCTGGTTTAAAACCAACCCAGGCCAAAAGGGACTGCGAGTTACTACTCTGGTGGCTGCCCAGTGGTCTGTGTAAAATCCGGGAGTTGCTCTCCACATCTGCATCCATATCTACCCCTCAAACAGGTCAGAGCAGCTGCGTAAGGCGTGCGAAGTAATCTTAGAGAAAATACAAATCTACGATGGTACTGATAAAAATTTCCCAGCGCAGGCAAGAACGGGAGATGGACAGAGCCAGGTATTCAGGCCTGAAGCAGGAAAACCTACAGATGCAGATGAAGCGCAACGTGCTTGAAGACTTCCTGCACCTCCAGATTCCTTGCTGGAGCAGAACTGGGGACATCGCCCTCAGAAGGGCTTGTATCCCTCCGTGTAACTCAGTGACACATTTCCTGATAAAGCCGACTTCCAGAGGATCTGGCTCGCAGACAGTCGAGGCAGGAGAGTCAGCTCTGGGCTGAGCACCCTTGCAACGCAGGGACGCACAAAAACCAACTCGTCAGCACGCTCATCCTTTCAGCAGTTCTGGATTGCTCCCAAATGGGATGTCTGCTGCACCCCGCCACCCAGCTCTGGGATAAGGCAGCTCTGAACTGGAAGAGGAAAGGGCCCCTGAAGAGATGCCTGAGGGATTTGGTGGGCTGGGAACCCGGAAACCGTCTGGGATGTGGGTGGAGAGATCGGCGCTGAATAGCAGAGCTGTGACACATACACTTTCCATTCATCAAACTCTGGGGAGAAGAAAAAAGCTATCATTTACCCCGCGCACATGGGGAACTGAGGCACGGAGAGCACCTGGGGAGCCCACTCCAGGAGACACCCAGACCAGCCGCCAGGACCCCCGGCACATCCGTCCCCTGCTCCTCGCATCCGTACCTCAGCCACGCAGATGGGAAACTGAGGCACGAACGGGCGAGCGCCTTGCTTCGGATCAACAACAAACTTGGCACGGAGAGTTGAGTCAAGTCTCAGATCTCCTGAGCCCCAAGATAACGCCGTAACAGCCTTCGCTTGTCGGAAAAGGCTCCCAGTTCTGTGATCGAGCTCGTTCATTCTCCCTCCCCGAGAGCTTAAGGAAGAGCAGTTCGGGCTTTTCTGAACCGAAGGGCAGAGCAGTTCGGAAAGCTGCCGGCGGGACATGGGCAGGGGGACACTGAGCACACTGAGCTGGATAAACCCCCCGAGACCCCACCGAGTGCATACCCACAGCGTGCACAGCGCTCCTCTGATCCTGTTGTAGGTGGAAGGAGGGGAGGACCGTGGGGAGGGACAGAGCTACACATGTCCCTGCCCGGTGGGTGCAGGAGACAAGAAAGGCTCCGTCACTGCTGTCCCCAGGTCCCCACCACATCGTGGCTCCTTTGGGGTGACAGCTATAGCTTCTGAATGCCTTACAGCGTCAGCGCACCCACTCTCCCAACGCACGACACCCTTCCCGAAACACAGGCAAGGAAGTGAGGCACAGAGAGACAAACCCACTGCCGCTGGAGCCCGGGCAGTGCCGGCACAGCCCCAGCTCCAGCTCATGACAGGCAGCACCACGGCGCTTCCCAGCCCGTGCCATGGAGGTGGCCGGCCCAGGCAACCCGACGGCCCCCTTTGAGCCTGAGGAGCTCCAAAGGGATCCTCCTGGGACCGCTGGTGCTCCTTTGCCAGAACCGGGAGGTGGCTGAGCCCCACCTGGCAGCGCCGTGGGGCCCGCTGCCAGCCAAGGTGGCACAGAAGGGCCACGTCGCAGGAGGGGCCGGGAGACGCCGCGGCAGTGGCACGGGAGAAGAGACGAGCAAGGGCTGGTAAACAACCCCCTCCCGTCCCCAATCCCGGTACTTTGAAGATCCGTGTGTTTTGAATTTAATTTTGATTTTCTCGACTTCAGCAGATTAAAGTTGAAATAACCTACAAATTACTTAATGTGTTGTAAATCTTCTGAAATTAAGGCCTAATGGGTAACACATGTCGGCAGGCAGGAGACACAGAGGGGAAGCAGGGTTTCTCACCAGCACGAGGAATGCTGTGGGGCTGCGAGCCAGCCCGGGGGGGGGCTGGGGCAGGGGCCACGGTGCTGCAGCCCGGCCCCACCAGCCCCCCGGCACCCACCTTTCCTTGGGGTCGGGGCTAAGGAGCCACCCAAGGACCCTGCCACCCTGGCGAGGGGTCACCAGGAGGAGCCGGGTGGCAGGACGCGGGCCACCAAGGGGCACAGCTGCGGAAGAAAACCCACTGTCACCCCATCACCTTCCATCGCCTTGCCTTCCCTGCTGAGCCCGGCACCGTCCCCAACACCGCCCACGGTGCCGGGACCCGGGGACCTCTCCTGCAGGCTCCGTGCGGGATGCCGCATGGCGAGGCGCTCATGGAGACCTCCCCGGAGGTGCCCTGGCCTCGGGCCACCCCTGTGCCACCCGGCCACCCCGGTGCCACCCGGCCACCTCCGTGCACCTGCCCAGGGCCCCGCCAGGCGCCCGCTCCCCTCCCGGCAGCCGCGGCTCTGCCCGCCCGGGCTCCCCCTCCCTCCCTCCCTCCTCTCCAGCAGATTTCTCTCAAGTGCGCTGCCATATGGTTCCAGTTAAGCCCCATATTTTTTCTTGTCGATTGAAAAGACACACTTTCCTCTGTGCCAGACAGTTTACAGATTGCTCCGTTGGCTCAATTTCTTATTGGATTTCTCAAAAAAACTGACATTTTAAATTAATTTACAGCCACAACAAAAAGAGTTCAGAATTTTAATGGTGTTGTAAGTAATTTTTAGGTAATCCGCTCCAGATTTTGATATTAACCTTTGAATCGGAGTTCACCCAGCTACCATGTTACAGCACTTTAGTGGGCCTGGGTACCGGGGAGGGGGCGGGAGGTGGGCTGAAGGCGGGAGGTAATTTACTGCATGGGAAAGCACATGGCAGCGCTTGCACGGCGGAGCCAGCCCCGCGCACGGCGGCAGCCGCGCGTCTGCCGGCGACACGCGAGCGCAGATGTGCACGGGCACGGCCCGAACGCGTGCCGAGGTGCGGGAGCTGCCGCACGAGCGGGGGCAGCGTGCGAGGGCAGCGTGCGAGGAGAGGCGGTGGCGCGCGGGAAGGGGTGCGAGGGTGGCAGGCACGGGTGCAGGAGGGTGCTGGTGGCCTGTCCCTGTCCCTCTGCATGGCACGAGGGGCAACACCACCGCTCCTCGGCCGTGGACCCTCCGTGGGCAGGGTGCGAGGACCCTTCCTTCCCTGCTGGCACCGCGGCCCCCATCAGGTGTCACTCACCGTGGCCACCCTGCAAGCTGGAAGCCGAAGGGACACTGCTGAGCAGCGGCTCTGGGAGCGCTGCATGAAGAGGCAGGTCTCCAAAGGAAAGTCACGCACCTGGGACTGGAAACGGCACAAGGAAAAAGCCACCGATACTGAAAATGCCCAGGGGAGGGGAGAGGGAACACGGGAAAAAAAAAAACAGAAGGAATGAGTGAAAGAACAGCTAAGTGGGAGAGGAATGAAGGAAGGAAATCAAGCAGCAAACAACAGAAGGAAAAGGAAGAAAAAAAACAAATGAGAGAACAAACAACTGAGAGAACAAATTGAGGAAGGAGGGAAGGAAATTAACAAATAATTAAGAACAAATGAATGAGAGAACCAAGACAGAGAGTGGCGAAGATGCAAAGAGGCAAAGGAGACGGCATCACTCCTCCCTTGCCCGGGCCAGCAGCTCCCGTGCTGTAAGCAGGGTGCCAGCACATGGGATGTGCAGTGCCCGGAGCCTGGGGGCAGCCCTGCTGCCTCGAGACCCCCCTGCAGAGCCTCGGGTCTGGCAGTGGGGTCCCGGCCCCTGTGGCACAGCCTGCACAGGGCACCTCACCTTCAGCCCTCTCACTGCCACGGCGCCAGGCTCAGCAAGGTGCCTGGCGTGGCCCTGGCCTGCTGCCCGCACGCCCCGCTTCCCTTGATCGTTTGCCCTGCCTGGACATCCCTCTGCAGCTGCAGGCGGGCACACGGCTCCCGTGCCACCCTGCGCTGCGCCACCGCCGTGCAAGTGCCAACCCAAGCGAGACGACAGGGGCGGGGGGCTGAGCGCGGAGCTGCAGCCCTCGCCAACGCTTTGCTAAGCTCTGGCACAGAGCAGACGGTGGCTGGATATGGTGCCAACTTGCTACAAGGGCGGATTTTTAACATTCCTCCCCTTCAGGAGTTACTCGAGGCAGCCAGGGAACCTCAAGCGGAGACGTGAAGATGACGGCGGCGGCCCGAGGCTTAGGAACCCTGCCACGGGACAGAGGTGACGGCGAGGGCCTTGGGAGCTACCTGCAGAGGCGGTGACGGCACAGGCGAGCGAGCTGGATGCAGGCACGGCTCTGGGGTCAGCCACGTCCCAGGCCGGTGCCTCGCAGGACTCAGGGAAGCTTCAGGATGTAAGGGAAAAGGCAAACGAGTCCTAAAGCAGAGCTGGGAAAGGCAGCAGCGCTGAGGTGCTCCAAAGCCCAGCAGAGGTGTGGGTAGCCAACCGGTCCCACAGACCCACCAGGGACTGGGGACGGGAGGAGCGGAGCTGGGAGCCTGTAGGGCTCCCGAACGTGGCCCTCGCCCCGTGCCACGAGTGCCAGCGTGCCGGCCCAGCACCGCTGCCGCTTCCCGGCCGTGCCACCGCCCTCCTCCGGGTGAGAACTCAGGGCTCGCGCCACCTGCGAAGCGCCGAGTCCTCAGGAGCGCCGAGCCTCCTCCCGGCCCTGCGTCCTCCTGCGAGAGGCGAGGTGGCTGACACTGCTGCTCGAAGCTGGCACGGGGCCACGCGCGGGGACAATGTGCCACGTTCTGATCCACTGGGCACGGTGCCACGGGCAGAGGGACTCAGATGCTCCTCGGCTCGGTGCCAGGTGCGAGGGGAAGGGGGGGGGGGGGGGGGGGGGACACTCATATGCCCCCCCGGCGCCATGCCAAGCTGGGGGGCGGACGCCCCCTTTGGCACGACGCCGGGTGCTGAGGGATTCTCCCTGTGGCACCCTGCCAGCGGCAACGGGGACCCCGCGGCGGGGGTCCGAGCTGCGGGAAGTCTTAGGGAAGTCTTAGGGTCGAGGGCTGGGTTTTTCCCCCTGCAGCGCCGTCTCCACGCGCCAAAGGCACCCGACGTGGGCTCGAGCAGGAGCAGAGGCACTGAACAGGCGTCGGGCTCCAGCGCCGGGCTCGGGGCTCGGTGCGCGGCGGGGCCGCCGCTCCACGCACCCCTCGGCGGCCGCCTCGCCGGTGATTGACTGGGGCCAGTTGCTATGCCGACCCCGGTCTGAAAAAACCCGCAGTAGTTGCCAACTATTTGTGTTGTTGTTTTACAACTGTGGCCAGTGTCACATGAGCGGGAGCCGGCTGGGGGCCCGGGGACACAAAGGCGAATGGCTTTTTAATGGAGTGTCCTGCCAGCGCTTGAAGACTCAATAAAGAGGAGCTGGCGAGACCCCTCCGTGCGGAAGGCCCCGCGCACGGGGCCAGGGCCTCTTTGTAGAGCCGCGGCCGGGGTGGGAAAGTTTGGAGGGAGCAGAAGAAAGGGCTCCCCCGCCGCCAGGGCTCAGCGCCGTCACCCCGGGGGACGGATCCGTCCCCAGCTGCCCGGGGACGTTCCAGCGGCGCTCGCTCCGGGCACCGGGCACCGGCCTGTGTCAGTGGCCTGGCACTGGGGACGATGCAGGATGGTGCTGAGGGGACACAGAGAGTTTTTGGTGGAGCTGGGGCCGCTTGGAGCAGCAGGAAGAGAGCTCAGAGAGCTGCAAGGGAGCAGAGGAAGGGGCCACCCTGCACCCCTTGGGGCCACGGGGCCGTGCCAAAGGCGAACGTACCCAGAGCCCCAGAGCCTGGCAGTGCAGGGCAGGGACAGGGGTTCAGTAGCAAAGACCTCAGGGACACCTGGGGCCAAGAAGCCCCTTCCCAACTGGAAAGCAAAGGGAAGAGGCGGCCAGGGCACGAGGGACGTGCGGGCTGAAGGGGCTCCCCTCCCAGCCCCGTGCCGCGCTCACAGACTTCTCCGACTCCAGGGCCATTTCTTCCAGCAGCTACAATTGCATTACAGAGTTCCTGTGTAAGCTACTGAGCTTTATTAATTAATCCTGCTTGGTCTCACCCCAGCCAGGGCCCTGGCCTCATGCAGAGATGTGGAATTTTCCAGGAAAACTTGAAAATCATCATCGAGGAGAAGAAAATGTTTGACCTCAGCCCTTGAAGTGCCAGGTGGAGCAGGGGCTGACTTCTGTGGGACGGGGCGAGGCGGGGATGCGTGGCACGGCTCGGGGCAGAGCTGTCCTGGCCAGCACAGCACCCTCCCAGAGAAGCCCCCGAACACGGGGAATTTGCCTTGGGGACTCCTAACAAACTGCAGACTTGGATATGCAGAGAAGAGGCTGAAATGCACACGCCTGGGGTCCCGGCTAAGCTACCAGAGCCCGGTGCTCACCGTCAGCAGCCCGTAGCACAGGGGCAGAGCCCAGCCAGCGCCTCAGTGCTCCAGAACCAGCTCATTCCTCCAGTGAGGGTGAACCCACAGGACTGCAGACTGTGAAACTACAAGTGCTACCTCGAGTCACGGCACCCAGCGGGGACGCACGGCCCTCAGGCCGAGTCCCCCTTCCCAAGGGGTGTTTGGGAGGGCCGGGCCGGGCACGCCGACAGGGAGGCTGTGGTTCCAAGAATCACATGGCAAAAAGTTTGGCTTCGAGAGGCAGCAGCAGTTTGTCCGCTGGGGCTGGGATGAGCAGAAGGCTCTCCTGAGGGAAGCATTGCCCCTCAGCGCTGGGGAATCGCCCTGCATCCGCTGCCCCCGCAGCAAGGGCTCGGCACCGCACCGCCTGCTCCCCAAAGGGCCCTGCCGCTGCCGCCGGTGAACCTCGACCACCTAAGAAAGAGCAGCAAGGCAAAAAACCCAAACAAACTCGCCCCAAATGGAGACGTCCCTCCTTAGCACACCCCGCCACCCACAGCGGCTGGGATCCCGAGCGTGTCTCGTTCTGTCTCGGCTTAATCTCTTGCCTAAAATGAAGTGAACTCACTCCGTCCGGGAGCCACGGGCTTCCAGCTTCCTTCCCGAAAAAGTAAAGGTGAGGCAGTGATCAACAAACCAAATAGAGAGAAAAAGGCACTAATTGGTGAGCACCTGCCTGCAAAGAGCAGGAAAAATACCCAAAAAGAAAAAAACAAACAAAATAAAAACACCCAAAAAAAACCCTCTAGGAAAACAAAATGCACCGACATCTTTTTATTTTGTTTTTTTTCGGTAATTATACTAAAGATGAAAAACTCATAATAAACATCTCCCAGTCCCCACCTGCTAACAGTAATTATAATAGACTCAACAATAAATGGTAAAGCAGAGCAGTGCTGCATCTCGGGAATTCTCTAGGGTATGTGGATTAGCTCGGAAAGCCTGAATGATTAAAATACACTAATTAAAATTTTGTGTTCCTTGGTAACTCGTCTGCCTGGGCCCCTGGTGTTGGCAAAATGGGAATTAACGTGACAAAAGCAACACAGAGGGTTTTTGTTTTAAATAAAGAAGGGGGGGGAAGATCTATATAAACAAGTTCTCTCCGCGCGCACACACGGATTCAGAGGGACACAAACTCTTTGGGAAGGACCCAGCCTCACCGCCGGGGTTTGGGATGAAAGCGGCGGTGAAAGCTTGCTGCCCGCTTTCTCCCCAAACCGTGGAGGAGGAACGCTCGGGAGAGAGCAGGGGAGAAGACTGAGCTTGAGAGGAGCAGGGCCGTGCCCTGAGCAGGAGCTCGGCTCGTCTCAAACAATTAGAGCAGTCACCGGTGGGGAGGCTGGCGCGGGGAAGCCCCGGCGCAGGACACTCTTCCGCTCCGTCTACCTCGCGCGCATTCCTCCACGGACTCGTCTGCCCTGCTCTTTAGCAAAGAAAACAGGACTTTGGGATAGCACACCAGAGCTTCTACCCCACTGCAGATACACAAAAGAAATTGAACACTTTTGGGTTGCCCTTAGCAACCTAATTGCATCAGTACATTGCACACAGGAGCCAAAGTAACTGAATTTTGATGAAAAGACGGCGGTAATTTACGGCATCACGAAATTAGTTGTCATAGCGACGGGTTAATTACATCTCAAATTAACAATGCAAGTGTGGTGAAATTAAATATAAATCATATTTTCTGCATAAATTATAGGGGTTGATTAGACCGGGGCTCGGGGAGAGGGAAAGGTTGAGCCGCCATGGGCCTACGCAGCTTTCTGAGCCGACGAGAGAGTCTCCTGAAAACACCGGGAGAAGATGGAGCAGGGGGGGGGGGAATGGAAAAGTGTCAAAGAAAAATCCGCCCTGCCTCGCTGCTCCTCTTCATGGGGCTGGCTTCGCTTTTTAATTGCCAGCTCCGGCCTGCCTGGCTCTGGGCTCCGGGAGGGAGCGGGGACGGAGCCGCGGGTCCTGTCCCGTCGTGGCCGTGCCGGGTACGGGGCAGCATCGGGCACCGCTGGGCTCACGTCCCTGCCCCTCTGCGGGGCGAGGAGGGCTCTGGGAGGAGGAACCTCCACTTCCTCGCCTGGTTTGCAGCACCAGCACGAAGCGAGGGCTGCCAAGAGGAGGAAATTCCTTCCTGGCAGCACCCTGCTGCAGGGCTGCCGTGGGCTCTGGTGGTCCCAGCCGCAGGCAGCACGCCCAGCGGCGGCTCGACCCAGGGGCTGAAACCAGGGGGTAAAAAAGGAAAGCGTGTAAGGGCACCAAGAAACGGCAGCAGGGAAAGGGAGGGCAGCAATGTTCCGCTGCCGTGCAGGTGTCTGAGAGGGGCTCAGACATGTCCCAGCCCAGGTCCAGCCCCAGGCCCCTCTGTGCAGCTCCAGGGCAGTGACGGCGGCGGGGGGACCGCGGCGAGGCTGGCAGCGGTCGGCAGCTGCACCACCAAGGAGCCGTGGGGCTGCGCCATTAAACTCTTGGTGACCTGCTGCGAGTGCAGAGCGTCACCGCTCACAATGGGACACGGCTAAGGACAAACCAGGCAGAAAGGCTGTCGGGAAGTACCCAGCCCCGGTGCTGCAGGAGCTCCAGCTTCTTCTCTGCAGGGACAGGGGACGTGCAAGTGTCCCTCCAGGAAGGGCAGGATGAGCACAGGGGAGCCAAACCCTGCAAACAGAGCCCTCTGCTTCCTGCCTCCAGCTGCCTCTCTGAGCAGGGTGAGGAAAACCCCAAGAAGGGCTGTGAGAGGCAGACGGGACATACCTGCAGCACAGGCAGATGAGGATTAACGTGGCAGGAGCCAGGCGAGCTGCCCGCCCAGCACCGCGCCCCTCCAAGCCCTGCAGGACTGGGTTAGTCCCCTTTGCAAAGGGAGATCCCCGCGTTTAGCTCCTCAGAAACCTGCCATCCTTGATGAAAAACCGTCCCGGAACCTTTCCCTCCGTGTCGTTCTTGCAGCGCTCAGTGACAAACCTCCCAGAGGCCACTGGCAGCCCCAAAGCTCACGCTGCAGGTTCTTCCCATCCCAGCCCTGCGACCGATGCCTGGAAGGAGCCTCCTGCCCGCCACCACCAGAGGAGCGGCTGGTGGCAGGCAGAGGACCGATCCCTCCCACTTCAAAAAACATTTCTTACTTCTCCTACACCCACCCAGACCCCCCTGCCCTCGCACGGGCTCGCTGCCCATGGCAAAGCCCCGTGCCCCGATCCAGCCCCGCTGCCTCCCCTCGCCTCCAGCCCCACGGCAGAGCCCAGCCCAAGACGCCGCAGCTCTCACGAGCCCCCGCCACGTTTCATCTGGGCCCAGGCTGAGGAATTTCTCAAGTGGGTTTTTTCTTTTTTTTTTTTTTTTTTTCAGAGGGGAAGGAGGGAGAGCATATGAAAGAAAGGAAGGAAAAAGCCTAAAAGTAAAAAGCCCTCTGGTCCTGGCAGCCGGTGTGATCGATGGCGGTGGATTTGCATGTACATTTCATTAATTTTTCAGCATGCATTTTATTTATCTATGCGCCATACATCTGCTGAAGTTTATATACTTGATAATATATAAATATAGACACACAGCAATCAATACGACATCCGCTTCGCAGAAGCTTCCATTAGCCCCCCTTCCCCTCCCCCTTCCCCTCCTCATTTCCACAACCTGCTGCCTGGGCACCTTGTGCTCTGCCATCGGTTTCCGATTTTCATTAGCGGTGCAGCGCCGGCTCCCCCGGCCCCAGCCCTCCCCGCTCCCAGCCCATTCACCTCCGCGTGGGCCGGGGAACCGCGGCGGAGCACGGGCAGGAGCCTCTCCCCGTGCCGTGTCCACGGGATGCTGGGGCTGCCTGGTACAAGCCAGCTGCGGGCTCCTGTTTGCCCAAATCCCACGTTAGGGATGGAGCTGAGCCCCACCTGGGGCACCGATCCCTCTCCTTCCCTTCCTCAGACGCAGCCGAGCCCAAGCCCAGGCTGCAATGCCAGCAGCGGGCAGGAGGCAGACCCCCGGCAGCTCTGTTTCCCACCCCAGCTGAATGCCCTCATCCCATTTTCTCTCCACTTTATCAGTGGGGTGCAGCTGGGGAGATGAGAGCCCTGCACCCAGCGCGGCGCTGGCACGCTCCTGCCCAGCCAAATCACCTCCCTGACAGGGCCGGCAATCGTATTAACCAGGATCAGCCCCCAGCTGCTCAGAACAGCCCGGGTCAGCGCGAACTGCAGCCTGAATCGCCGTTTTTATCTTGCTGTCTTCGCCCTGCCTGAATTTCTCCTGAATGCCTGGGAACCTGACTCGAACATACTCGAGCCTGCCTCCAGCACAGATCCGTGTCAGGGAAGAGCTCTTCCACGCTCCGTTTTCGACCTGTCACACGACCTTGGGCACGTCACACCCCGCCTGGGGCTGCTGGTCCCCTCTCCATCCCAGTTTTCAACCCTCCAGGAAGGGGTGTTCCTCCTTATTGATTCATCTTCGCTCCAGTCTTAATCTGACACGAGCTGCTCCATCTATAGGGTAACTCACAGACATCCGCAGGCTGAACAAGCACCTGGGAACCTCTCAAACTACTCCTCAGAAGAGCCCGGCAGCACAGCACGTAAGGCAAGAACTGGAGTGTGAAAGTATGTAGCTGCACGGCACCTTGCATCACAGGGAAACACAACCGGGCAATTTATTAAAAAAAAGAATAACTGTGCCTATTATTATTATAACCGACCACAAACAAATCAGTGCAAAGCCTGGGGAAAATTACAAACGCTTTTCCCCCTGTTTTATGATGTAAAAAAGATCTTTTTGCAGGAGAGACTACACAGGAAAGCATGTGAGAGCAGAGCAGAGGAATTAAAGCCCAGTGACAATCTCCTGGAGGACAGAGCTGAACCACGAGTGCATCTTTTGCACGTATCTAGCCACGCAACCCTGTAAAAACCCCACTCGACTTGCGTGGCCCAGCCCTGCTCTCGCCCCCGTCGCCACCCACACACTCCGATCTCCTCAAGCAGGAGGCCCCTGGAAGAAAAGGAGATTAGAGTGGAGGCTTTGGGAACCTCAGGCACGGGGACCCGCAGCCTCTCCTCCCGCAGCCTCTCCTTCCTCAGCCTCTCCTTCCTCAACCTCTCCTTCCTCAGCCTCTCCTTGCTGCCCCAGACCTGGCCGCAGGCCCCAAAACCCAAACTGGGCCACCAGGAGCCCCGACCACCAGGAGCCCCGACCACCAGGAGCCCCGACCACCTCCGCCCCGTGCAGCCTCCAGCCCCGTGGCAAATGCCACCCAGCCGGAGGTCAAGGGGAGGTTTGCGAAGGGGAGAGAGGCTGAAAGTACCTAAAAGGCTGCCTGCGCCTTTAAAAGAATTTTCATTTATAGGCTCTTCTCCTCTTCCACCATTTCAGTGATCTATATGCAAATATGCTAATGAATGCAAATTAAGACACCACTTTTAGTCCCAATTTAATAGAAAGCATTAAAATACCTTTTTTTTTTTTCCAAAAAACTCCATATGCATGAAGGAAGGGCTTTTTTAAATTTATTTTATTTATTTTTTATTTTTTTTTTTAACTTTTTGTTAAAGTCACATCCAGCAGCAAACACACCGTCAAAGTGCTGGAGACAAGGAGGAGAAATCTGACTGACATTTCCAGGTGCCAATTACTAAGATCTTGTTCCTCTTCGGGGAGGACTGTGAATTAATTTCTGCTGGTTTTTTTTTTTTTAAAGGCGCTATTAAAGCTGATGGAACAGCCGCCCTGGCCTCACTCACCATCTCCCCCACACCTCCAGCAGGATAAACCCGGCATGGCGCGAAGCCCTTCACATCCAGAAGGATGTTGTCACGTGCTGGTGGCACTTTTCTGAGTGGTGGTGTGGATAAAGCACCGGGGAGTGATGTGGACATCACCACAAGGATACGGAGGGGCCAAATCCTGCTGGGTTCTGGGGGAGCTGCTCTGAAAGTTTGGGGCTGAGGCCAGACGGGCGCCGGCACTGCGGGGCCTCCGAGCCTCCCTGCAGCATCTCCTGTCTCTGCCTTTGGCTTTCCAGCCTTGGCAAAAATGCTTAGCTTAGTTAAACGAACACAAACCTCCCAAAATCAACAGATGCAATGTTACGTTATGTTAGTAACGCTGTCAAAGTCTACAGGAATACAAACTGTGATTCATCCTTTTTAAAATGCACTAAATACAAAGCTTCCCACTCAAACAGAATCGTGTTTTTACCAAAACTTGTTGAGATGAACAGCCTCCATGAAGCAGCGGTCCAACTTTTCACGAATCCACCCAGAAAAAGAAAGCCCGGTTTTCTTGGAGCACTTCACTTGGATGCTTGCTAAGTGAAAAGTTTCTGAACACGCCAACATTTTACTTATGACTGCCATTTTATGTCACTTTAAGGCTCAAAACGGCGCAAAATCTGAGCGGCTGCCTTTGTTTAACCCAACGTGATGTAAAACGCAGCCCTGCACATACTGCGAGTGCCCGAGAGCCGCACGGCCGGGACAACGAGGGCCACCAGCCCCGGGGTTTGTCCCTGCCAATTCCTCCTCCTGCACAAGGCACCAGGACAGGCTCTTTCTGCACATGGAGCTCAAAGCCTCCCCCCAGGACAGCGGTACGGCTACCCCGGGATTTCCACAGCTCGGGCAGAGACGCGAATCCCGTCCCCTACCCTTCAGCTCCTTGCTGAATGCCCTTGCAACCGCCCGGAGCGCAGCATTTCCAAGTGAAAGCTGTGTTAAGGGCGGTCGATAGGCAGCACCCCCGTAAACTGGCTGCGTGACACAGTTCTTCCTGGCTGAGAACGGGGGGAAAAATATCAAGCCGCCCAGCCCTCGCCGGGCACTGCTCTGCCAATGGGGACCCAGCTGCCAAATCCCAAAGGCGTCCCCTTCTGATGCATGGCCTGGTGGTAGCCCCAACATGATGGTTGTCCTTACCTAACCTGGGCAGCAAGGAGCCACCAGGGACCTGCCACCTCCAGGCGTTACGCCAACAGATCCCCTTGCGCCAGGCTGGCCGCGGGGTGCCGGTGCCGGTGCGTCCCCAGCCCTGTGCCCCCCTGCAGCACGCCGCGGGCTTGGGATGCCCTCGGTGACGGAGCCCCGGTGTGTTCAGGAGCCCCTCGGGGCCGCAGGGAAGGCGGCCGGCACGCGGCTTTGTGCCGGTGCCAGCAGTCGCCCTGCCTGCCTGCGGCGTGCTGCGGGTCTCGGCTCTCCACAAAGCGCGCTGCGAGCAACATGAAAGCCGAAAGCGCGTACATAGGCTCCTCGGACATGACGGGGCACATCTCCGAGTGTTTATGGCAGAGAGCAGATATTTAGATATTTACGGGGAATATGTTTTGTTGGTGCCAAACCCTTGGTTTTATTGTCAGAAAAAACAAACCCGAGCACCGAAACTTGTCTTCAAATGGAAATGCGCACAGAAGAGAATGATTTCCCCATCAAACCAGTTTTATTAGATATAAATATCTCATTATTTGTACCAAGTGCTGGGTTACCAAAGATTTTACATGCAACTTTTTTATCATGTGTAGGAGTCTTTATATAAAAAGACCTGTGTATCTACATATATTTAAATGACCCTGATTTGAATTCCATCCGAAATACTTCTGCTTTTTCCTAGATCTATAAAAGATTCAAAAAAAAAATAAAAGGAAAGAAAAAAGAAGGAGGAACTATCTGCCTGCTTGTACGAATTCTCCTGCCCTCCAAAACCCACCAGTGACGGTATCAACGAGGCGCTTGCAACTCTGAATTTTCCAGCAGGTTTCCCTCCTCGCCTGCTTTCCTACCCTCTGTAGAGGGTAGCTCTGCAAACGCACACTCACAAAAAACACCTTCCAAGCATGCTCTAGATCCACCAAAACCCATCCCTCCAAACACCAGAATTAATAAAATTAGTAAACATCACAAACGCTGCCTACAAGACCGGTACGTAACGCGTGGGGTATGTATCCCGAAGCGCACACAAAACCCTTAGGAGTCGAGCCCAAACTCCTACGCTGGCCCCACACAAGAGAAAACATCCACACGTCTCCATCCACACACACTCTGCGGGCATATGCCCACACAACAAACACCAAGACAGAACGAAAACACACACACGGCTTGATAAACACACACATCTCACCCGCACATACATTACCTACCCAAACCACAAAAAACAGAGCCTAAATATAAACTCCTCCCCAACAATACACAAACATCCCCCAAAAACACACCACGCGCACGAACGCCTGCCAAGTATCATCGCAAATGCACACAGCAAAGACGTTCTGCAAAACACACAACTCATCAGAGGCAGCCTACCACCTCCAGACAAAAAGGAGCCCAATGTGTGTGTTTAAAGGTCCAGCCCCCACGTCGGCTCTTCCTTTCTGAAGGCTGGGGGAGATGACGGACAGACGGACGGACAGAGGGGAAGGAGAGCGCGGGCAGGGGGAGGTAGGGAGGAGGATGGAAGTTGCCTTGTGGGGAGGGATATGCATCAGGCTGTCATCTGGAGACCCGTCTTCATCCAGAATTAATGCACTAAAGTTCTCTGTTTTCACTCGAAATGGTCTGAAGGAGGCAGCGAGTGCTGCGCTGGGTGCCAGGCGCAGGGCGGGCGGCGGGGCCAGCACTGTGGGGAACCCAAGTGCTCCGTGGGGGACGGAAGGACAGAAGGACGGGAGGAAGGATGGGAAGAAAGAAGGAAGGGAGGAAGGAAAGGAAGGAAGGAGTGTGCTCTTTTAGGCTGCTAAAAGTTTCGCCCCATAGCCTCACTCGTAGCGCCCGCCCAACGGGGAGCGAGGTGCAAGGTGTCTCACCCTGGTGTCACCCTGTCTGCAGCCCGGCCCTACAGCCGGGACAGACGGACGGACACGGGATGCCCCATGTTGATGGCGCTGGCCCCGAGCAGCAGCAGCAGCGAGCTGCAGAACATCGTGATGCAGAAGACCCCGTCCTGCAGAGCCGGGCACCGCGGGGACCAGACTGGCCAGGACAAGTGTGAGGCCGAGGAGGGAGCAGGCAGAGAGGAAGATGCTGCGGGCAGAGCCCCACCTGCTGCTGCTCAGGAGGGGCCCATTCTGCCCCCAGGCAGCCCCGTGAGGCCGGCAGTGCCATGGGTGGCGTGGGGAACGGGTCCTAGGGTGGGCAGGCGGGGTGGCACCCACACCGGCACCGGCACGAGCACCCCTGGCTCGCACCGCAGCCACCCGCCCTCCTCAGAGCCCAGCTGTGCAGGAGCGGCGACCAGCTCCGTGCTGCCCCCGTACCCCTCCCTCGCGTGGATCAATACGTCCTTACCTCGACTCCCATACCCGGGGGGGATGCTATGGCTGGGGCGGGGGAGGAAGAACTGAGAGCAAACAACAGCAACAGGAACAGAGTTGAGCCATTTCAATTATTCATATGCCAGATGGATTCTTTTCCTGCCTTTTTTTTTTTTCTATAAAAATAAAAAAAAGGTTGGGGGGGGGGGGGAGAGCACTGATGTTTGGGGAGTGAAGGGAGGAAAACATATTTTCCCCAAAACAAAGTGCAGAAAAGAGAGGGGAAAGCCCCAGCATACTCATCTCTGTGCCGGGAGACCACAGGGAGCGCGTGAGTTTCCACTCACCAGGGAACTCGCAAATGACTGATCTTTTATTTTACATGCACAGAGCAAAAGAGAAGGAGAAAGTGCACATAAAAAAAAAGAGTGAGAAAGGGAAAGAGGGATGGTGGCAGAGAGAGAAAGGGACACGGAATGGGAGAGAAAGGGAGAGCGAGAGACAGCAGAGAGAGAGGGAGGGGGCAGGCAGAAGAGGGCTTTGACCTTCTGTGAAGGATATAAAAAATCCAGCAGCCTCAGGGGACACCCAACTATCTAGCATATTGCTGTTAAAATGTCTGCAAAATTTAATACACTTGGCATGCCATCTAATCAGTCCTTGGAAACCACGGTTGTTCTCCCTCCTGCACTCCAACTGTCTCAGACCTCCAGCGTTTGGGGACGAGGTTGGGCATCTTCTGCAGATGACAGAGTTTGGTGTAATGCACCAACGTGGGTTAGGGAGGGCTGTGTTTTGTGGTGGTGTTATTTTTTTTTAAGCAGCAAACAGCTGTTATTTTCCCCTTTGGAAAAAAAAAAATTAAAAAAAAGTTTATACAGACTCCTGCACGTTGAAGAGCTGCTGTTGGCTTTGCCTCGTGTGGACCATGTGCACAGGAGGACCCGATGGACGGGAGGACGGACAGCTGGACGGACAAAACCAGGGGCCGAGGGCAGCGGGCACGGCGGTGCCGACACCACCGCTGGTGCCTGCGTGTGCGTGCACGCGCTGCAGGTGCGCTCGCCCAGCAAGCTGACGCTCGTGCACGCCCGCCCCACGCCGCGCTGGCGTGGGCACGCTCCCCACAGGGAGTGGGGCTGGGGGGCGAGGGGGTGCAAGCAGCCCCAGGACGGGGCGGCGCTTCGGTGCCCACGCTCCTTGTGGAGAGGGGCAGCTGCCTACGCTGCGGGGCAGCAAAGGGAACAGCTCGCAGGGAAAACAACAACAGTGAAAAGCCTCAGCCCTTGGAATAGTAAATGCATCCGACGCTTGTTACCGGCTGCGTGCCTCGGGGGGGCTCAGCGGGTCGCAGGGCTCCCAAGGGCTCGAGGCACGAGGGAGTGAAGCCCGTGAGCACCCTGAGACCCCCGGGCACGGCCGCGCACGGCCAGGCTCCTCCTGCAGCTCGGGTCCTTCCCACCCCACGGGACTGGTCCTGGGATAAGCGCTGCGCAGAGGGAAGCCACCTCGGAACAAACAGGGCTCACTGCCCACAGAGGATGGGGCAAAAAGGCTTCTGGGTCCCCAAAAAGGCTTGGGGAGGGTGAAGGCAGAGAAGCAAGCACAAAGGCAGTGGATGGGACTGAGATCTATCTGTGGAGGAAGAGAAAGTGGCGCTGGGCCACTGAAGGGACAGGAAAGGGCTCGGATTCACGAGGCTGCGGAGAACAGACCTGAAAGTTTAAACCAAGACGTGGGCCCCAGCTCCTACCCAGCTCTGTCAAAACTTTGCTCAGTAAAAAAAAGTTAATTGCTAAGGATCCAAATAAAAGAAACCCCACAGGCTGAAAACTGCTCAGAGTCTTTAATTAGCCAAAAAAACAAAGTGGTTACAGGAAAATGAGAGTGTAAGAGGGGATCCCGAGGGAGTACTTATGATACTCCCCCTTCTCTCCTTCTTACCAAACGGCCCGGGGTAAGGCCGCAGTAGCAGCCTCTTTGATAGCAGATTTGGGGACGGCGTTTGGGATCGGTTTCTGTTTGCTGTCAGGAAGACGAGAGCCCTGCCAGCGAAATGAGGACCAGACTCAGGCACCCCAGGGGCTCCAGGCCCCCCTGATCAGCCCAAGCCCACGCCGGGCAGAGAGATGGGGATACCTCCCTGTGGGCACCGCAGTGGCTGGCCCTCTAGCCCCTTTTAGGGCCAAGGAAAACAAATCACTCCTAGGGCCTAACCCTCAAAAAAAGGAAAAGAGTTACAGGTTAGAAGCTCGTTCGTTAACCCGCTGAAGGGTCATCCAGACAAAGCATCTAATTTGCCCATTTCTGCTAAATTCCACCCCGCAAATTCAGAGCCCTTCCTAATCCCCGTGCAGGCTGGCAACTATCTAAACAGAGCCACATCCCCAGGCCCCCACCATCTCACCAGCTGTTTCTTCTGCTGCTTTAAGAAGAAAGCAAGATAAAGACGAGGAGGAACAGTGCCGGAGCGGGTTAGCTCTCCTGCTTCCCCCACCGCTCACACCTTGCCCCTTAATTCCTGCCCAAGGCAACTGGACGGGGTTTGGAGCCTCACCCACGCAGCTCTCCTCGCTCTCCCTTCTGTGAAGGGCTCGCAGTTGTGGGGTGTGCTGAGCAGAGAGCTGAGAGCTCTCCTGTCTGTACGGGTGACCCCAGGACTCACCATGTGCCCTCGCAGGACAAGAGGAGGAGGACACAAACTGGAACCAGGGGGCAGAGACAACGGCACTGCGGTGTGACCCATGAATGGCACTGGGTACGTGACCTGCCTTGGGAGCTGGGTATGGAGCCCACGCTCGTCCAAGCTCGATGCCTTCGCAGGATAAAGGTTTCACATGTGAGAACCCCAAAAGACCCTTGTGAAGAGCATGAAGCAGAAAATACCACCTTGTGGAGGAAGCATCCAGCCCATCCTCGTTTCCAGGCTGATTCCACCCTGCTCCAGCCTACCCCTTCCCCTGGGGCCTATCTAGCTGGGAAATCACAGACAATCAGGGAGGCTGTTCCAGCCAATTTCCTTCAGGGAACCTGCAACTTCCTCCTGGGACTGTCCTGCTGGCTTCTTACTGCCTTGCAGGAGAAGGCGAGGGCCGCAGCCTTCCCGCAGAGCTGGCTCCACCTTCTCTCCTCTCTCCGAGGGTCACAAATCTGACAGACGGGGTTTGGACAGAGGTGGTGGAGTGGAGGAGGGCTTGAAGAATGAGACTGGTAACGGTAGGAAACGTGGGTAAACACAGGCGTTATGCAGCGAGAGGGAAACAGAGGGAGGTACTCCAGCAGGCTGTAAATTCATATTTCTAATTACTTCCTCGTGTTTTTCAGAACTCCTCAGTCAAGTTTGATTAAAATTCCTTTCAAGGGAAGACGCTCCACAGAGCTGCAATGGAACAGGCAGCTCGTGGGGCTGGGGAAACTGCTAGGGAAGGGCGCTGAGCGCGACGGTTTGGGAGCTGGGGTGCTGAGCAGCTCCCCACCCCTGCAGCAGGACCCTGGGGAGGCTGCCCCAGACACCCCCCAGCACAGCTGTACCTGAAGGCACGGATCGGGGCACAGCCCGCAGCTCTCGGACACGAGCCGTCCTCCCAGGAGCACCAAGGGCTTCCCACGAAGCACGTGCCTCAGCAGACGGGGAAGTTATGCTGCCTTCCACCCAAGAGTCTCTGACACCAGCCTTCTCCCATCAAACACAGGACTCAAGACCTCAAGTCCTAGTTTGGTTATTCACAGGAGAGAAAGAGCCCGAGGTCTGGCTGGCACCGGTAGTTTATGTGATAGAGAAACCCTTCGACAAGTATCGAAAGGAGCACAACGGAGAAGGACTAAGGGAGAAGCCCGGTTTTATCCCCCACAGTCCCAAGAAGCCTCAGCACCACCCTTACCCGAGGCAGTGGTGCACATCAGCTCCTGCAGGGCAGGGGAGGTCAGCATGACGATCTCCCCAGTGGACAGCAAAGGCGCTTGCAGCAGCCCCAGGCTGCCGGTCCATGCCCTGCCCGCTCCCAGAGGAGAGGTTCACACCATGCTGTGCCCACCTCCCACTCCTGGGGCCCTTCCGAACCCCAAAATACAGCCGCACGCAGCCGCCTCTCCCTCCTAGCCCAGCGGGCGGTGGCCCTGCCCGGCCATCTCCCCGGGATGAGGGGACCAGAGGGAGGCAGCTCCTGCGCTTGTCCTCGACGCTGCAGCAGGAGCGAGACAGAAGAGATGCTGCTGGGTATCAGCCTCCGAGTCCCTACACGGCTCCGGGGAAATCATGATTATCTCGATGCCTGCTTTCTCTCCCCTCGCTGCTCTGACTACCTGAGTGTCTCCGCTCGTGTGGGTAAAGGACAGAGCCCGGGAGGATGTGCTGGGCCTGGGGCAGGGGGCTCGGAGCTCCCTCTCTTACACGACTCCGTGGGGATACCCCATTCACAATTAGCTGACCAGGACGCATGTAATCCATGACACGGTGACATGCAAACAACTGATAAAAAAATAGATAGATCCCCCTTTGTAGCTCAGTTGCTCTCCTCCTTGTAGGAGCACTTGCAATGCACAGGTCACGGAGATGAATCCAGCCTGCTCTGCAACCTTGTGCTCCATCCCCAGAGCACCTGTGCCCAGCTTCTAACAGAGGGACCAAGGACTAGAAGAGGAGGAGGCAGAAAAATTCCAATTGCACCTCAAATCCTGAATTCAGGATCACCACTGTGCTTAGAGCTAGGAACGTAAGTGCAGAAAACGAAGCCTGACGCTGCACCGGTTACAAGCGAGGTGACATTCAGACGTGGTCAGGCTAGGACAGAGGTCTCACCTTCCATGTAAAGCCCTCGCACGACACAAACTGAAAGGTAAGCAAGCCAGCCCACAGCAGGGAGAGCGCACAGTCACCGTGTTACACCTGCAGCCGCCGCAGCCCAAGCCAGCACAGTGCATGCAGCCAGAGCAATACAGATGAGCGTGACCACCTGGAGAGCTACCCTGGTATTTGGGAGCTGCATGCGCGTGGTGCTGACCCCACAGAGCGGGGAGCAGGGGACCCACGTGTCCAGGTGCAAGGGAGGCAGTGAATTGTGCTGCACAGCTGGAGCAAGCACGGCAAAGCCCTGCTCCACGTCCTCCTCGCTGGGAAAGTGCAGACACCGTGTTTGGCGAGGGGAACCTCTCCTCCGAGAAACCCAGAAGTGGTGTGAGAGGGGCCTCAGACTCCAAAGCCATCCAAGTTTCTGATGCAATTAATTTACTGCTGAAAGAAGGAGCAGGAAGAGCAATAAAAGAGCCTTTGTACTTAGGGTGGGGCAGGAGCATGGGAAGTCATTTCAGAGCGTAATGAGTTGGGGGCAAACAAAAACAAAAAAATAAAAATAAACTGATTGACAAGCTTACATGAAAAGCCACATTTTTAACATTCTTAATCCCTAGGATAAACACACGGGGAACAGTAAGGGCGGGGCTGGCTGTCCTCAGAGGTCACAGCGACAGACTGCGCCTGGTGCAGGCGAGGGAGTCTGTGCCACGCGCTGCTGTGGGCACTGCCCACGGCAGGGAGAGGGCTGTGATCGTGGGGAGAGAGGGCTTAGGACAGCAAAATCAATGATAGACACTTGCTGGGATCCCTAAAACATCCCACCCTCCCCTAAAGCCTCCTTCAATTTTCTCCAGGAGGGCAGGAGTTAAGCGGCTGGTTTTAGTGGTAGGAGGCACGTTTCGGAAGGGATTGAATTTGCGCGTGGTACAGCCGATTCCCTGTTTATTAATAAGCTATTTATCATTGGTGTTGCTTTTAATACCATTTTGGCTTAATGTTGTTAATGAAATATAAATACCCGCACTAATGATGTTGGTCAGGAGGCAGCGTGGGCCACTGGCAGCTTTGCAGGAGGGAGGCCAAACCGCGGCTGTGTGCATGAGAGCCTGCGACGACGCGACTGCCAGCCCAGCCTCCGGAGGAGCCTCCCCGCACGCTCCCACCGCACGACTCGGCCCCAGCAGGGAGGATGAGGATGTGTAGCACCAGCAGGAGGGCAGGGAGAGGTTTCTGATGGCTGTGGACTGCTCCGGCCGCCCAGGTGGCTCAGCATCCCAGCGCAGCTCCACGGGGGCCAGCACCCCCGGGCTCGCCAAGCTCCCAGCACGCAGCAGCCCCAGCCCGCCTGCGCCGGGGACCCTGTGAGATAGCTCTCGAGATGGAGATATGTAAAAGAAGAAGTCAGATGAGTTTGGTTTGCTTAATGCAGTCGCCCCACCGGCAGAGCGATGTGCAGGCTCCATGCTGCGCTCCCCCAGGGCAGCTCCCACAGGAGCTCAGGACCCCGTCAGCAGAGGCGTTCCCCAGCGCCCACCGCGGAGCTGCTCGCACCGGGCCGCCCGCGGGGCCGGGCTGGCTTCGGGCCCCGGGGTGCTGAGGGTTGGGGTGCGGCAGAAGGAGCTCGCCCGGCTCCTGGGGCTGCCCCGCATCCGCAGCCTCGCTGCGGGCCCTGGGCAGGGGCCCTGCTGCCCTGGGGCTGCTCCAGAGGAAGCGGGGAGGGAGGAGAGAAAGGAGTCTCCCCCCCGGAGCAATGCCGAAAGCTGGGCCTTTGGCGAGGGTTTGGAGGCTCGCTCTGGGTCTGCAGGGAGGGCTCGCCCAGGTCCCTCTCCATTAGCTTGTGTCTGTGTCTGGCACCGTCCTGGTGCCGGGATTACAGATCTCCCTAAGGCGGCTTTTGGAAACCCCACCGTGCACTACCCTTTGCATTTGAGCAGCCCCAAGAGAGAGTGGAGGCCTGGGCACGCACTCAGGAGCAACCTCAGCCCAGGAGAGGCTTCATGGCACTGGAAGAGACCAGTATGGAAAAACAACAGGCAGAACAGCTGTGGGACAGCTCACTGCAAGAGGCGGGGGAAAACACTACACCCGTGGCCACCACCCCACCCAGCACACACGTGGCTCCTGGAGCGAGGACCAGGAGCACCTGAAGCACACCTTCAGTACGTCCCAGGCCTCTGCGAGCCTCTGGAACAAAACTCAACTCTTGCCTCGGGAGGAAACTCCAAACCTGGTCACTGCCTCAAGAGTCACTGAGGAAGCAAATCTGGAGAAGCCAACGTGTCGCTTTCTGTCTTCAGAGAGCTCTCCTAACAGCAGCTCGTGCTGCTCCGAGCACACCCCTGCGCTAACCGCGTTGAGCAGGCAGGGAACCAGGAGATGAAGGACACGGCAGCAGGGTACTCAAGCCGTGAACAAGGCTGGAAGCCACCCACATGGGTTTGTGCACGGGAACACCAGGAGTCCCATACCTGCCTACTCCTCCAGGCCAGGGGCACCGCAGCCGCCAGAGCCCTGTCCTCTGGGATCCCAAGCGGTGGCCTCGTGCTCCCCTTCGTGTCGCCGCCTCTGCCACAAAAGCCGAGCCACAAGCCGTGGGCACGAGCTGTGCCAGGCTGCATCTCTCCACCTCTCTCCCGCTCAGTCCCACCAGCACCACTTTGCCTTTGCCTTGCGGTTTCCCTCTTCCTCTCTCCCAAGCACCCAGTGCAGAGGAAGCCATGAAGGGTCTGCCCTGAGAACCCTCCTGGCACCCCTGCCCCAAGGAGCGCCATCAGTCCACACTGCTCCTTTAAGGCGTTATCTTTTAATTTGGTGCTCCCCCTCTCCCCTCCTCAACTAACTGATTTATTAGTTTACGTCTCATAAATTGTAACCCCTCGCCTCCCCCTTCGCCCTCCCAGATGCCATAAATCCCCTTCAGGGCCTCGCCACCCTCCCGCACGTGGTGCAGCCCCCTGCCCCCCAAAGTCACCTCCGAGTCCCCGGGGAGCACGGGGCTCATTTGCTGGGGGTTTGGTCTAGCTCGTCTCAGCAGCTAATCCCTTGGGTGGCTCCTGTCAGATTATTAATTAGCTAAAGCGGATCGGCCCTGGAACAACATGCGGTTGGACTTCAGATAAAACAGGACGGCAGAGGCTTGGCATGGAGTTGTTTAAAGAGACACTGTCCCTTTTTCCTCCTGCCTCCTCCTGGGATGGGAGGAAGATGAGGAGGAGGAGATGGGCTGCCTCCAGTGCTGCTCGCGCCCAGCAGGTTGCTGCCCTGGGCACGGGGACGTGCTGCTCTGAGGGAGGGAGCAGAGGCCCAGAGGTGTGAGGACAGGGCTAGCACATGCCATCCCCTCACCCTGTGCAGGTGAAACCTTTCCAGATGTTGGAAGAGCTTCAGGAACCTGCTCAGAGGCACCCGGCCAGACACAAGTCTCCCTGCTGCGCCCTCCCCTCTGCCCCTGGCTGTCCCTCCTCCGCTCATCGCTCCCTACGGAAAGCTTGGTGTTTGTAATTACCCTGAGAAAAGAGGCCAGGATATTCCGAGGGGCCAAAGTCACCCCCGATTTAAGAACATGTTTTAAACCAGACGAAGCCATCCAGTTTGTGTATGCACGTTTTAAAGCCCCCTTTCCCACACACTGCAGCCCTCCCAGGCAGGACAGGACAAGGAGGAAGGGGTCCCTGTGCTTTATGCCTGCGAGGCTGAGCTGGAGCAGTGGGTGCGAGCGGTGCTGGGGGCAGCTCACCTCCTCGCTCCCTTCCCACTTTGGATTGTTTTGACTCAAACCGGTGAAGCTGAAATATCGAGTCACAACGGCACTAAACTTCATTACAAGCTCTTAACACAGATTACTTAATAAAAAACAGGCTGCTTTAATTGCTTTTCCCCCATTAGCATTTCTGGAGGAGAAAACTGATTAATTTGAAGAGGCGCATTGCCCCCACCGCACGCGCTGGCCTGTGAGCCAGACCTCCTTCCCACACCAGCCTTGCCCAGGAGAGCATCCCAGAGAGCCCAAAGCCACAGGACTCCGAAAAAACGAGGGGCTGAGGGCCTGGGTGAACAGATGGGAGCGATGGAGTGAAGCAAATGAGGGAAAGAAAAATCTCCTCTCCTTTCTGTGAGGCCATAAAAAGAGGCACTGGGGAACGAGGGAGAAGAGGACGGGGTAAGGGGAGGACAGGTAGCACAGCCGGGCTCAAAGAGCAAGCCTGGGTGCCTGACGTGGTGGGGTCCTGGGGTGCTCCCTGCCCTCTCTGCAGCTGGGACAGGGGCAGGAGGCAGCTCTGCCAGGGCCACGGCATGGATGTGCAGCACAGGCCAAAGCCCAGGCACTGAGCGCTCCCCATGCGTGCCTGGAGCAGTCCCCATGCCCTGCTCAGGCCCTGGCTGCTTTGGGCATCAAGGATCTCCAGCTCCGTGAAGGCACAGCCCACATGCCCCATGTTGTACCTGACCAGCTCCGTACAACCTGCACTGCTCCTCTGCCCAACAGCCCCACGTGAAACAAGTGCACCCAAATATCCCCGGCCTGCAGGGCAGCCGGGCTCAGCCCCTGTTGTAACTAGCCCTGGCGAGGGAGGACGGCAGCCGGGTTCCTGAGTAGGATGTTCTCAGCTCAGCACACTGCAGGGACACGACAGCCAGGTAGGAATTGCTTCCAAGTGCCACCTCTTGTCACCCTTGCAGTGCTCGGTGTTTTCCTTAAAGCCCGAGATCTCACCAGTTACGTAAGGTTTTTGTTTTGTACGACGGTATGTGTACAGTGCCTCCCTCTGCCCTCCCACCAACAGGGCACAGCAACCTGAAATGGGATCTCTGCGCATCCTAAACACAGGAACCTCGGCATTACGGAGTCTTATAACTGGGGGGAGGAGGGGAACAGCTTTTGACTTCTGAAAGGACAAGGCTAGCAATATTGTTTGCTCATTTTACTTTCAAACTCACCTTAGTTCGTCCTCTCCTCTTTTCTCTTGTACATCCTATTAACGTACAGCTAAGCCAAACTCAGGAAGAATCCCAAGACAGACACTGAGGCAGATCGCAAACTGCCCTGGCAAAAACCAGGATACCTCTGCTGGCTGAAATTGCAGCTCTGCTGCTTTACATCAGCAGATGGCTTACCTGTGGCTCTTAATGGTTAATATATAACTGCAGCAACAACAAAAAAAAGCCCCGGCATTAATACATAATTTGTCAGAGGCAATATGCTAGAACAGCCTTTCCATATTCAACTCCAGCATGAGATAAGCCTCACCTGCAGCACCGCCCCGTGGGCTGAGCACCGGCTCTGGAACGAGCCCCAGTGGAAGACGTCAGAGAACCGACCACATTCACTGTACAGTATTTGTTCATTTCTCACATTTTTTTCCATTTTATCAACAGATTTCCAGGAACCACATTTTGAACATGCATTTCCCTTGAGCACTCACTCACTTGCATACTTCGCACTGATTGCTCCAAGTGCTTTCCAACCGGTTCTCCTTGAGGAACCCCGGCGGGTCAGCGCCCCGTTGGCTCTTGCTGGACAGCTGGGGGACAGGCGGCCCCACACACAGTGCCTACACAGCCAGGCACGTTCCTAAACGTTCAGTGGAGCCCTACAACCTGGCGGAGCCCCATCATCTTTTCTTTGAGCTAGCTGTTTCACCAGGGTGCTGCAGAACTGCTGCCTGCATCCCACCTGCGAGACCTGCTGGGGGATCTGGTGAGGGTAGGAAGAAATACTGTCAGATGGTGTAAGGAAAGAGGAGATCTGGCTTCTCCTCCCAGCTCTGCTTCTGAGTCATTATTAGCATAAAATCAGGTTTGTTACATCACTGAAGCTTGAGTAAATAAACCAAGACTCATCACCGTGTTTTTATTTTGCAATACCTCAGTGGGCTCCTCTCTACAAACAAACACTGTCAGTGCTCATTGCAACTGCAGATGGATGGGGAAGGAAAGCGGCAAAAGCACCTAAAACAGCCTAAAACCTTTATGAAGAACAGCAGAATGAGATCACCACCTTTTTGAAGATACTCACTTCCACAGGACAGGAGTTTAAAAAGAAGGCAGCCCTTTCTTGGCAGGCTAGAAGACACCTCGTGCCCACAGGTATGACTGAGCCGATGGGTAAGAAAGATTGAGAAACATCCCGATCCTCTTCTGAGGAACCAGGGCTGAAATCCTGACTGTTTACGTCAAAACTTGTGCTTGCTTTAATAGTGCCAGGATTTAATCTCCATAAAGCTCAAGTGTGAAGGCAGAAGCCTTGAGAAAGAAACGGCCACCTCCATCAGCAGCAGCTCCAGGAGCCCACACCACAAAGCCAGAAGAACGACTGATGGTGGCAGTGAAATCAAGGTCTGAGTTCACCAAGGCCCGGCCCCATCTCCCCGGTACTGAGCATCCTTTTTCCACCCGAGTTTTGGAGCAGGCTGCTGTGCTGTGTGACAGGCAGCTGTCAGCCCTCACTTAAGCACCGGGCTTCTTTAGGGCTTAGCCACTGCACGTACCCACACACGTGAGCTCTGTGCTCGCTGCACCGCAGCCCCTGTGCTCAGAGCTCCTCCAGCAGCGGGGCCGAATCCTGCCCGGCTGAATCCCTCACTGCAGGAAAACCTCAGGAGTTTCTGCACCACCGCCTCTCGTGCGGATGGCCGTGGGTAGAAAACCAGACCCTGCCCTGAGCCTTTTCAGTCTATGTAGATGCCTCTGCTGGACCCAGCCCTCCATTTAAAGGCTGCACCAGCCTCCCTGTGAGCAGGTGGTGCTAAGGACCGTACAGGATCAGGCCCCTGTCCCACTCCCAGAGCAGACACGGTCAGGACACGGCCTGCCGAGCACACGATCCTCCTTCCCCGCCTTTGACTTCCCCCATTCAGCTTTCCACAGCCGCCAACCAAACATCTGATCGAAGGCCCGGGGGAGGGAGTCAGAACTGTCCAGTCTGGTTACGAGTGAAGGTCATTGATCTAGTGCAGACCAGGGATGCGGAAAACAGGGGAGGGAGGAGAAAACCCTCGGAGAGAGAAAAGAGGGAGAGACGCGGCGTGTGCAGGGAAGGGCGGCGGAAGCGGCTGGGACACGGTTTCACACTCCGAGACCCAAGGGCTGTTGTCAACCCGTCCTTCACGCTCACGTCTTGTCACACTAGAGGTCAGGTCTCCCAAGCGTTCCTGGAGAGCTGAGCTAGCCCATATGGCAGGCAATATGTTAACAATATGGATCAGCTGCTCGTCAGGGCCTGAGCAGATGGATGTGACAACCCCGCTCTTATCCCAGGCAGGCTTTTAGCATCTTCCCTCCCCTCTGCTACGCCGGACGCGCTCTGCCCGGGCACCGCTGCCTCCAGCCCCGGTGGGCCACGAGCTCCAGCTGAGCACAGGCACCCCAAAAATACCTGCCTGGCTCCATGGGATGGGAGCAGGCAGGGCAGAGCCCTGTTCACACCAGCGCGGGCAGGAACCGGGCCAGACCTCTCTCCGGTGAGCACACTGCAAATGGAAAGTCCTCGCCACGATCCAGATGGGTGCTGTGAGCTCCAACCAGGGCGCTACGGCAGACGCTGCACTCAGATCTATGTATGTGGCGTGTTACCGCCAGGTGCCACACGTTGCAGTCTAGACTGAGTTTTGTAACTGCCTGGGAAAATTTTCTCTCACAGAACAAGTAATACATAAATAGATGTATATTTTAATGGGCAAGCTAAACTCCTCCTGGCAAAGGCAGGCGAGTTGATTTCGTACGCAGGCGGGTAAATTTCCACAACGATTTTGCAAGGCTGTTTCGTGCTCCCCAGCCCAGCTCCGATCGGAGCCGTGCGGGCCGGGCCCCGCTGCAGCTCGGAGGGAGGCAGCGCTCCCGCCTCCCGGCCCAGCAACACCAACGCCCTCAGCCCAAGCTAACCCCCAAATTTAGGTTTACTGTAGGGTTGAAGCGTGGGGAAACGTTTTGCAAATTCAAAGAGAGATAAAGCAGGTATTTCTAATCACTTTTCCACGTACTTATCTACATTTTTTCCTGCATAAAAGGCTACCCTTCATCAGCTGAACAAGAAAAACCCTCCAACCCCTACAGCTGTAGGGCTGAGCAGTGTGTGCTTATAAACAGAAAGTGAAACAGCAAGCACAGCCTAGGGATGGGCTCTGGAGAACGTGCAAGCAGCCTCTGTAGCCCAAAGTACATTGAGCTTGTTTTGAAAGTAGAAGCCATACAGCTTGCTCCGGGGCTGAAGACTGGAACACTGGGATTTCTGGTCCAGAGCACGAACGACCACAAAGACACATGCCTGAAAGGCTAAATGCATCTCCCTTCACTGGAGTGATGCCTGTAGAAGCAGGGGAACCTCGGAAAACAGCTGGAGTTAAGGGAAATATTTGTCTCTAATGAGCTTCTGTCCCCCAGAAAACAGCCCCTGAAGGACCCAAATGCGCACAGACAAAGCACCCAGGAGCTGCTAGGAGAAGGCAAATGTCGCAAGGGATTACTGATCCACAAGAACCCGAATCTTAAGGTTCACTTAAGGAATTGCTGATGTACCAGTCCCCTCCCCTCACCTCCTGTCCCAGAGGGGCTGCTCACCCCGCGCCCATGCCAGACGGACACACAGGGCTTTCAATACCAGGAGCTATCCCAGCAGAAAGCAGTGAGAAGGTCAACAGACCCTGAGCCCATGCAGCAACTTCCTCAGCAGTTCTTCCCCCTGGATGTGGGGCCTCTCTGGAGAGGCACATAACAATGTATGATGAAAAACTCACCTGCTGTAGTCAACCTGGAAAATTATATCTTATTTCATAAAACCATCAAGGCTCCCTGTGGTCCAGCACCCCATCCCCCTGGGCAGAGCTCTGATTTGGGAAGCTCTCTCACCTCTGGAGGCCAGGGAGGGCACATGCCACTGCTCTAAAAGGGGACACAGGCACTAGAGTGGCTTACAGAGGGATAAAAGCCAGAGTTCCCTACATTAATAGTTCAAAACCAAGCTGTCCAAATAAAGCATGCCAGACCCTGGAGGAGTTTCAGCACGAGGAAGGTGTGGAAAGGCACAGCTCACCCATATCCCTTCCTGAGGCACGCTTTATTTACTGGCAGGTTTGCTGAAAGCACTCGGTTCTGTAGGCTCTGAACACGTGGCAAGCGCTAAGCCCTGCTGAGCCTTAGAGGATCACGGCTGTTGCTCTTTATGGTAGGACATTTGGAACACGAGTAAATTCCCCCATGTCGCACACGGCCAGGGACGGACAGGGAGAGCTGCCAGAGAAGCCCCAGACCTACATCTTAGCTCCGTGACTTCTCCCCTCTTCCCTCCTGCTGAGCCAACGCAGCTCCTCCAGCCCGATCCTTCCAGCCCAGGTCTCAGCCGTGTTTGTGACTCACGCCACAGCCCTGGACACACTGCTTCGCCCAGGTACCATTTATGGCACAGCAGCAAAATCAGAGGAACACAGTGATAAACAATCCCCACAGGCACTTCGGGTTGCTGATCTTCTTTGAGACACCACCATCCTTTAGTGGTGCCAACACAGTATGCAGGTACCCCCTAATAAAACCTCTACCCCTGCAGATCACAGAATCATAGAACGGTCTGGGTTGGAAGGGACCTTAAAGATCATCTAGATCAGACCTAACATCACACACAGCCCAGGCACAACCAGGATCCTCAGCCCCTTCCATCTGGAGCAGCGTGGCAGTGCCACCGGGTACCTCCCAAACCCTCAAAGCATTGGAAAGAAACGCATTATCCCCCGTTGTTATCCTACAGTTGCTTTCTTCCAGGCCATGTTTTGCCGTACCTTTCTTTGTAGAGAAGCCTCGATGGGAGCCAAGCAGTGAAGAAAGTAAAATGGCTTTTAGAAACAGAGTCCCACCCCCACACAACCCTTTTGAGTTTCCCACCGTGACCACAGACATTCTCAAACTCCTCTTCTTTTGCGAGACGAGTCAATCAGAAACCATCCCACACAATACTTACCCGGGGGACTCCCATGCCAGCCTGTTCTGGCACACCGCTTAGCTAATTGTTAACACTGCACACCAGCTCATTTGGAAGAAGGTGGCTACGGGAGGCAGTTATTCAAACCAGCATTTTGCTGTGTCGGGGGGTGCCTCTGTCCAGGCAGAGATGGGCAGCAAGGCCAGGGGCTGCTCATAAGCCAGCCCACGACAAACCAAGACTCTGTCATACATCTGTGACCCAAACACTGACTTTCAGTATTTCTTCTAAACTTTATAGGCCCCAGATTCCCCAGGGACTTGAGTGGAGGCTCTGAAGAGCAAAAACCACTCCAGTCCTACTTCAGAGTTGATCACAGAACAAAGCCCGTACCTTGCATTGAGAAGTCACAGGCTTCAAGGTCCATTCCAGTGTACAAAGCCAGGAGAGGAGTCAGGGTCTTTGTTTGGGAGGTGGTCTCAGGTGAAGACGGGGTGAATTTGATGGCTTCCCTTCACTTGGTGAAGTCTCTTTGCCCTGAGGAGAGGTTCAAAAAGGAAATGAATATTCCCTGCTGAGCAGCAGCAGAGCTCAGGTGAATCACAAGCAATGACGCCGAATGCCACAGCCTCCCACAGACCTCAGCCCTGGGTCACACACAGCCAGCTGGCAGGGCAAGGCATCGCACACCCTGCCCGACACATCTCATGCCGGTGCCCTTTTGCTGGCAGCTCAGAGGTCACGGCACAACCCCCAGGTGACCGCGAGGTGCCCGCCCGGTGGGCCGCAGGCTCCGACTTTCCCCAGACAGAAATCCAGGTCGAGCAGTGGCAGCAGCAGCAGCGCTAAGCCACTTACTGAGCAGCTTCCCCCCGCGCCGGCCGGGGAACATGAGTAAATTCCCCGTGGGACATGGAGGTGGAACATGCCCCCCTCCTTCGTGGGGGGACCGCCTTCGTGTCACAGCCACAGGTAGGAGAGAGCTCTGCCATCAGCCTCACGTGCCCCCCAAACACATTACAAACAACCGCACCAGGCAAAGGAGGAGTCCTTATTTCCAGTTTAGCGAGGCACACGGTAATTAAGTGACTTGTCAAAGGTCGCTTGGCAAACGCGAGGCAGATTTGGGAACCAGAACTAAATCTCACAAATTTCGGTCCACGAGCTGGCCCGCACAAGTCCCGCTTCCCTCTTCGTGCTCTCCTCAGACGTACGCTCCCACCTCTGCAACAGGTTTCACCCTTCTCCCCATGCTCCCTAGACAGTTAAGACAATTCCCTTCCATTTCCTGCATTGGAGGAAATGGATAAATACAGAGATTAAGAGAACAAGAACTTTTACCTTACTTACAAAATTAAACCATGTCCCAGCTCCAACATTTGACAGAAGCTCGGAAGCTTCAGACTCTTCTGGGAAGTGGGATCTCTACACTGGAGGGTTTTGGTGGTGGTGGTGTGTTGTTTTTTTTTTAAGCTTCCATCAGACAAAAATAAAAGAAGCAAAACAAAAGAGGGTTGTTGAGATCAATTTATGATAGGTGTCGGGCCAAAGAAAATGGAGCCAAAGAAGTCAGAACCCTGCAACCAGCAACCTTTGTGTCAATTTAAGCAAATATTGTGGCGTTTCCATGGCAATCCCTGTTTTGAATATCCACTACACTCACTTTTTAAAGGGCTTTTCCTGTTTGCGTTTCAACTTCAAAACCTGTAAATATTTTCAGCCTTAACACATCCCTACCTCCCCCAGCGTCTGAAATCAGATGCTATCACAGCTCCGACACGAAGCCCTCTGCCTGCAGCACCCCAAAGCCGTGAAGATCCACGGCAGAAGGGGCCGGCAGCCCCACCGTGCCCGCAGCTCCCCACGCAGCGTGCCCAGGGCCCAGCCCTTTCCCCTCCCAAACCGGAGAGCGAAACGAGCCCTCGCAGACACGCGGGACCGACAGCATCGGCCCGAGGCGAGGAGCACACAGCAGGTGTTTTGCAAGCCTCCCGCAGCCCTGCCAGCTCCGGCCACCTCTGACCCGCCGCACCGGGCGCTATTTCTGCTCCGACCTCTTCCCGTGACCCGCGGGGCCGGGGCTCGCCCAGCCCCAGCGCTGCCCCCGGCCTGGCCGGCGCTTCCCTGCCTTCCCCTCTAACCCGACCCGAACCGACGGCGTCAGTCAGTCACGGTGATTTATGCCTCACTGCGTCACGTGCAAGTTGGAGATGAAGAATTGTCAACCTCGTCCTCGCTTGCAGCCTGGGTGGAAGTTCTCCAGCGGCCTCAGCAGCAGCTCGCAGGTGCCTGCTGCATTGCCCTGTCTCTGCTGCACCAACGCGGAGCCCACGGGGAAAGTCCTGGTGCAACGCGCCCTGGTCAGGTGCCGGCATCGGCTGCCATGCACCGAGAGGACGCGGTCGGCGTGGCTGGAGGAGCACGAGAACAGCTTCTGCTGCGTGCCCCAGGCGGGTCGGGGGCTCTCAGCCCCAAGCCCCTGCCGTGCAAAGCTCTGGCCCGTGCGCGCACTCCCGGCCGCGTGGGAACGCACTGGTTAATTCAGAGTTTCCTGGCTGAGATGGATTTGTGCCAGGCCTCAAATGTTAGCTTAGTGCAATTTTTGGGAAGTCAATTTCCTTTGTTGTTGGTTTTTTTTTTGTATTTTTTTCCTTAAGTTTTTTTTTTTTTCCTCTCGTAATTTAAATGGAAAAGTAGGAGCATTCGAACGAGCGTCAGGACAGGGCCATCCATCCATGGACTGCCGTTCCCCAAGAGCATTTCGTGGGTACCATGGTACGTGCACGGAACAGCCATGGAAACAAACACCAAGTGACTTCAAAAGCCGTTACGCTGCATGCCCGCGGAGGCAGCCCCGCGGGAGCGGTGCCGTCCCTCGCTCCAACCACGTCACTCCTCCGTCCTGACCACCGCTCCCGCGACGCCGGCCGCTTCTGATACCACCGGCAGATGATGCACGATACCTGCTGTCCTGGCCCCCTTCCAGCTCAGGTAATTACATCCTACAGCAGTTTCAGCTGGATATTTTATCCCTTCTTCACTTCCGGCCCTGTGCTGCTGCACCGGGAGTTGCCAAAGCACCGTCCAGATCCACCCCGGATGTGAGTGCGCGCCGGGGGCTGGAGGGAATTCTGCACATCCCCGCACGGAGCCCGCTGCTGCAGCAAACAACCTCTACAAACACAGCGGGATGTACCTCCTTACACACCCCATAATGCCCCGAGAACGAGGTGAGGAGCTGGGAAAACAACACTGGTGTGCCACGCCGGGAACCCACAATTTCTGGCCGCACGTGCTCAAGGCTGCCCAACGGAGCAGGCATCTGCTACGCGGACACTTGGCTGAAGTGGAGACTCTCCTTCCATCCTAGGAGAAATTAAAACTCGTGGTGGCAACGGGGTAAGGCTGAAGACAGCCCCAGTCTGGGCAGCACACATCCCCTCCCTCCCCAGGGAGCCGCACGTTGGCTTTCCCCATGACCACAAGAATTTGGAGCCCCGTTAAGCCGCCGAGGGCAGAAGGGAACGGCCCGGTGGCCACCCCTGCCAGGACAACTCAGAAGCCCCCACGCCTGTAACTGGGCTCCATCAAACCTCTGCTGTGCCCTCTTCATCTTTCAGAAGGTTCTGGGCCAGATCCTCACCCGGAGTAAAATCGGCGCAGTTGCGTTGGCTTCAGTGAAGTCATGCCAATTTAAACGAGTCGGGGATCCAGCCCTCCAACTTACTGCAGCTGCCAGTTCTTCCCTTGGATAATCCCGAGGGTGATTTCACAGCAAGCAGCAGCACAGGCCCAGCCAGCCTGGCAGGATCGGCTGCGCTCTGCTACCCCCCACGAGCAGGGCGGTCTGGGGCAGCGTCCCTACGGGAGACCCTGCTGCAGCAAGGCTGGGTGGGTCACCCTCCGCTGCTGCTACCGGGCTCCCTTCTCTTTTCTTTAATGAGAGAGATAGAGACCAGAGCAGATCGCTCTAGGCTTCGGATGCAGGCTTTCTCCTTGCTCTGACCGTGTCACCCAACACACCCAGCACCTGGGCTCGCTGCGTGTTTTGGGGGCCAGGAGCAGAGCTGCTCGCTCGTCCAAACCCAGCCAGGTCAGGGCTTCACTTGCAGCTCCAGGAGCAGCACATCCTCGTGCACAAACCAAACCTGGCCGTGCCTTCCTCATGCTCCCACCAGCCTTCGCTCCAAGGAAGGTGAAGAGCCCATCAGAGCTGGTGAGGATGGCTACAGGTCCCCTCCTCGTCCCCGCTTCCCACCCGCCCGCAGCACGCCTCACTGCCAGGGAAGCGGGCGAGCCGGGAACATGGCACGGCTTCAGCAGGCACCGGGTGTGCAAGAACTTTCCGTGCTCTGCCCTCACAAGTCCTTCGCTATCCCCCCAGAGCAATTTTCTAGGCAACAGCGTGGTTGCATTCCCTTCCCTATCTCCTAATAAATATCATGCTAAGCAAGATGAGTATCTTCTTCCCAGACCAAGCGGCATGACCCACTTTCTGAATCAGGGCAGATGCAATTGGGCCCTGGAGTCCTGGACCCCTCCCAAAGCAGGGAGATTTTGTAACAATTACAGCAAGAAGCAGAAGGAATAGAAAAGTAATAAGTGATCAAAGAGTGCAGTGGTGGAGCTGAAGCTGTGGGGTAATTACTGCTCCTCGCCATCCCACGCTCTGGCATTTTCCTAGGACGCTGAGGCAAGAGCCCCGTGCACATCCATGACATCTCTCCTCCGCTGCCCTACATTCCTCAAAAGTAACAGGTCCAATTTCAGAGCCTGGCTAATGGCCCGGGCAAGGACAACTGCTGCCCCCCGACACCCACCCTGACCTCTCCCCTCTTCTTTTCCCTTCCCCAGCGCAGAGCAGGAGGTTCGAGCTGCGGCCCTCCGCAGAACCACAGCATATCCTGGACGGGACTCTCACTGAGTCCAGCTCCAGCTTTAGGCACAGTGAAATGGAAAGTCCCTGCCCAGGACTCAAGCTTTGGGCCAGCAGGTCACAGAGCACAGAGGGGCGGCACGATCGAGGTCCCAGCGATGCCACCCTCCCTTTGGGGACGCTCCGTTTTCCCAAGGAGCAGCTCCGTGCCTCCCCAGCCGCAGCTGGGATCGGACTGACCCAATGGGCATGGAAAGCAATTACCAGGAGGTGGAGTGAACATCGGCAGCGCTTTCATTGCTCGAACCCGCAAACAAGACTTCCCTCCCACAGCACTGCGAGGCTCCATGGCCAAAAGCACACAAAATCCCAGGCCAACAAGCCGCGAGGAGCCTCTGCCCCAAGCAGCTCCCGCAGCGAGCTCAGCTCCGGGGCGCACACGGCCACAAGCCCCCGTGCCCACGCCACGGTCACTCGTTGCTCTCGGTTCACCTGCCCACCACCACGGACATCACCTTCGCTGCCCGACCCGACGAGGCAGAAGTAACTCTTACAGGAATTTGCGGGGTGATTTCTCTTTAGTTCAATATAAATTAAAAAAAGAAAAACCCTTTCACCCAAACTTCAGAGATAAAGGGGAAAAAAAAAATCTTCATCTTAATTCAAAATCCTATTTGATGTGTCGTGGCATGAAAATGTTTTTCACTGCATTTTTTCAGTGTGATCTCATGCACCCTGCAAACTGGGTACGCCCAAAACACCAGGTATTTTATGGGACACAAACAGAGCGCAAACATACACAATTAAAAAAATGGGATTGGTAAATATTTAAATTAATCAGAGCTGGCATCTGTGCAGCCTCCCCTCCCAGAGAGGGAGATGTTTGCAGCTTTGAAAAAAAAGAAGAGCTAATAACATGACCTTTTCCTTCGTGTTTGTGAGCTCGCTGCAGCTCGGTGGGTTGGAGCAGCGCAGGCACCTCCCAAAACCAAGTCCAGCGAGCGGCCGGGGCTGCCTCCCGCCGGCACCGGGGGCTCGGGGCAGCCCCGGGCACGAGGACTGAGCTGCTGGGGGGAGTTGCTCTGACCTGTTTGCCCGTCTCACTCCGTAACGCATGGGTTTTGCCGCTTTTTTGTTGTTGTGGTGCTTTGTTTTATTTTTCTTCTCCTTTTCAGTTTAATTGTTGGAGGAGTTTACGAAGCTGTTTGCCAAAACACAATCGACTCCAGGGAGCCAGCTTACACAAAAAGGGTGTGCCGCCAGAGCCAGGCCGGGCAGCCATGGAAACCACCACCTCTTTGCATTTGCCCAGGTGAAGCCAACGCTCTGCGGATGGCTTGTGAAATCCGCAGGGACCTGCGAGGAAGCGAAACGCGTCCCTGCAAGCGTGCGCTGAGCGCTCACAACGTCGGCCCCTGCCACCTGCCCCGAGCCCCCAGAAGCAAGGCTGAAGGCTCGCGCTCCACCGACGCCGTCCTTGCTCCAAAGACCACAAAGCACCCAGCGAATGCACGAGGTGCTTCGCTCGCACTCCTCCATGCTGGTGGCACGGGCGAGGCAGTCCTGCCCCAGCAGCACACACACAGACTGGCACACTCCAAAAACCCAGCCGGATGGCCACACGAGCAGAGGAGCGGAGCCACCTGTGTGCAAATGAAAGGCACCCAGCACCAGCAGCAGGGTGTGGGGCTGGCGTGTGCCTCTCCGAGCCGCAGGACCCTGGGTCTGGCTGCAGGCGTCTGCCCAGGGGGATTTTGCCTTGAGCACGTGGGTGGCCAAGAGGGACCCCGGCTGCGCTCTTCTCAGTTTTCGAAAAGGAACCTGAATTTTTGGGAAGCACTGGCTGCCGGGCTGGCAGCAGCCATCCCAGGAACACGGAGCACAGAAGGGTGTTTAACGCCACCCGGCTCATTTGAGTGTCTGCTCCAGGACGCTCCTGCTACCGCAGGAAGGGGCGACATCAATTTACTGCCCACTTTCTGCTGCAGAAAGCATGCTGAGGATTTAAAGGCACCTCGGGTTATGGGACTGCAGCCTCCCTGGTGGGATGCAGAGAAGCAGAGGGTGCAGCCCTGCCAGGCCAGCTCCTGCAGAGCAGCACAGAGCATCATGCAGCACACGGCGCGACCTGGAAAAGCTGACCTGGCTCTGAGAGAGCCCACAGGAACAAACTTCCAGAATCGGGCTCAAAAATCAGCGCTGAGCAGAGCTAGCGAGAAGCCAGACCTCCCTTGCTCTGCTCTGACTTCACTCAGATGCATGACGGGGATGATTCGATCCCGGCGCTCTAAAGCCATCCCAGAGAGCCATCTGTGGACGGAGGCACCCGATACGCATCTGACACAAAATGGCTTCACCACGCAGCCCCGCTCGCGCCCAACTCCCCCAGCACCGCGGCAGCTCAGCAGGTGCCAGCAGCACCAGAGCACACAGGAGCGCACACAGCAGCACGCCGGGGAGGCTGGCACGGGCAGGGGTCTGTTACGCGGGCACCGACGTCTCTCTTGGTTCAGGGAAAGAGGGCAAGTTTCGGGAGCCCGTCTCTGCACGCATTTACACCTGAATTTGTCTCCAGATGCAGTGAGCTGGCCTTCTCCCATTCGCAGCCCCCCGGTTTCCCAGGGGCTGCCAGCCAGATCCCACCAGTGCCACCCGAGGCTTGCCCTGGCAGCTCCCCAGCTGCCTCTCAGCCACAGCACAGGCAGGCTCTGGCCACCGAGGCCGGGCTGTCCCCAGCCACCAGGGCCTGGCTGTCCCCGAGCACGGTCCCAGCAGAGCCCACAGAGCCATGGGGGGACCCCGGCAGGGCCACGACGTGGGCGAGTGCCGGTAAGGCTTGGTGCGTCAGCCTTTCTGGCATCGACCTCCCAAACTCATTCAAATATTTCCTTTTTTTTTTTTTTTAATTTAATGTTCCCTATAATTCATCTGTCCCAAAAGATAATCAATAGAGGCCGTAATGAAAATTTGAGCCATATTTTATGATCCGCTGCAGGAGAAAGGGCCACATCAGCAGGACTAGCCTTGGCTCCCAGCATTGCTCCTGCGCGCGCCCGCCTGCTCGCTGGCCGGGTTCCTCACGTTGCCTGACTGTGGTGGCTGACGGGGGCACCCCTGGGAGAAGCTCGCGCCCTCCCCTCCGACTGCAAGCAGCCAGATCTGTGGAGGAAAGGTGCACGTGCGTAGGGGAGGGAGTGTGTGAAGGGCCCCAACCCAGCCGCCTCGGGGAACCTCGCCAGCATCCCTCAGCTTCTCAGCTCTGAAAACCTCCGGCCCTCTGCCGTACCCTGGGAGGAACGGGATGATCACATCGCAGGATCTGAGAGTTTTTTCTGCCCTTCACAGGAATTCCCTAATCCTCAGCACTGCCTCTCAGGCAAGTTGGGCTCTGCGCTCCTCTTCTCCCGGCGGACCCATCGCCATCATCAGGAGGGCGGTCGCTTATGGGGTAAGAGAGGCACCTGCTCTGTAGGGCTCCTGCCACTGAGCAAAGACCAAAGGAGTACTTGTGGGCTCTCCGGTTCACGCCCCGGTGCCAGCCTCCCCGCGCTGCTATGGGGTTTTCATTCCACGTTATAAATCCCACAGCACCTCCATCTATTCCCCCGACACACAACCAGCAGGTTTGTTTTTCCTGTACTTGGACACGGACGCAGGCAGTGCTGAAACGAAGGCGAAAGCCCCGTTCTGTTCCCGTAACACCTCTGCACCGCAGATTCCCAGCAGCGGCCCTGTCCTCCCTCCAAAGGCTGGAGCGTAATTCACTGCCTGAAGCTGCCGCGTCCGCAGGGAGCCGGAGGTAACAAAACCGTCTTGGACTTGACCGAAGGAAAAATATCAGAAGCGAAAGGCCAGAGTGAGGAATTTATAACAGCAGCTAAGGCAGCAAAATTACAAGTGCCTGACCAGGAGCTGCCCTCCCGCTCAGCACGTCACGTCGTGCAGCTTCCCGTGTGTCTCGGAGGGCAGGATGCTGCAGGGAGCGCAGCCAGAAGCCGCCGGTTCTCTGCGCACAGAGCACCGGCAGCCGCACGAGCCCCCAGCAGCGCTCAGCCGCCAGGCACAGGCTGAAGGCCAGGAAGGCTCCGCTCGTCCAGGGGGGCAGGCGGGGAGCTGGGACGATCACACCGCTCCAGACCGTTGCCTTTCCTCTACCAAACCGATTTAGTGACGCCAGGCAGGTTTACTGGTGACACTGCCTCCCCAGGGAAGCCAGAAAACGTTCCCACTCCTTGTGAAAGATACAGACTGGCAGCTTGAATACCCAGAACCAGTGGCCAGCAAGAGCCAAGCATTTCCACCTTCCCTTTCTCTTGGAAGCTTAGGAATAAACCGTCTTTGTTTAAAAACATACAACACGATATTCAAATTAACTGTTGCTTCCAATACGTAAATAATGTGACCGAATTTGCAAGATGCCTGACGGACTGTGAACCCACAGGACACGGGTGAGCAGCCCCGTGCTTTAACATCATACGGGGGAGGGGACTCCAACCCCACGGCAGGACTGGGGACAGCACTGCGGTCCCTGAAGCTCGGTGGCAGCACAGCGCAGCCGTCCTCAGCCACCCTCCTGCTGTCCCCAGCTGCCAACACAGCAGTCCCCGCGCCGATCCGGTCACCCGCCCGTGAGGAAAGCACGCGGGGACGCACTGCGCCTGGCGCAGTCTCCAACTTGCCCCAGATTTGAACTGGTGACCCTTACTAATATCATCCAGTGCCTTGATATCCTCGGGGAGCAATCAGCACGTTTTATTAACCCAGCCAATTTTAGAAGTGCACACGCAGTATTCTAGTTCCTCGGTACAATTGCGCGGTACGGGTCCAGCTCCTGCGGACGCCCATGCAGGAGCGAGGCGCTGCGCGACCACCAGCACGATGCTGAACAACCCCGGCTTCCTCAGAGCACACCCCGTGCCTGCAGACATCGCTTGCAGCAGGAATATTCCAGCCCAACATAAAGCCTCAGAGATCCCCACAACCAAATCCATTTTTTAAAATGACGTTTCCACCTATTGGTCCCCAGAGTGAACTAATTGCTTTTGCTAGTTTTAAAAGCCAGAATTATTTCACTGGAAAAAAAAAAAAGAGTAAGTGCATGGGAACTCGGAGATTTCTGATGTGAAATCACCATGCCTGCAGACATAGCTGCTGCCCCAGCAGTCAGAATTCCAGCTTTATGGCACGCCACGCCACGGGGGAACCCTTCACCTCCCAGTGAAGTGGGGAAAAGAAGGAGTTAAAGTAACCTGACCAAACTCAAGGAGCCATTTAGCCAGAGCTAGGAGATAAGATTTCTGCCTGGGCTCTAACCACTAGGTTACCCCCTTCTTTGCTAAATAAAATTCTCAGTCTAAGGGGAGATTACTATTCACACTTAAAGACTGTTTCTCTAGCTTGTTTTGTTGTGTCCCCCTCCACTCCATTTTATATATTTATTTTTTGCAGATGACAGCCTACAAAAGGGAAGCTGCTCAGCAGGCATCAGTCCAGGACCAGGCTTCGGTTCCTATCTAGTTCAGAGAAAGACTTGCTAGAGCCACAGGCAGCAAGGACCAAGATGTTCTATGTCATCCTGAAAGGGAAGACAGTCTCGTCTCCCACCTCTGCCAACAAGCGCCCACAGGCTCAGACACCCCGGGACAAAACTGCCCCCTTCTAGACCTACCTGCTCTAGCACATGGGCTGCAACGGGAACTCCAGTCCAGAACAAGCTACTTACAGACCATACAAACATGCAAATTACATAGAGTAACAAAGTAAAAAAAAAAAAAAATTCCCAGAAAAAAATAAAAGTAGAGGCACAAATTTCACAGGGATGGTAAGAGGAAAGAAGCTTGCGCCCTTCCAGAAACCTGTACTTACCTGCACCAAGAAGCAAAGACACATTTTGGGTGCAGATGCACACAAACGTGTGCATCACATCACTCCTGTGAAAACCAGTCCTCATTGTTGAGCATAAACCAAATGGGAAGCAAGAAATCCCTAAACACGGCACTTCTTCCAGGTAAAAGCAGCCCCACCGTCTGCTGGTAAAGCGTTAACTGCAACTCCTTTTCCCTGCTCTGAGGGAATTGCTTTTTATTTTGATGAGGCTCAGCTGTCTTTCAAATGAACCACAGCTGAAGGTGACCACTGCTAATTTTTTATCATCATTTTACGAACATGTTGACCTTAATTCACAAATGCTCTACAGAGTGAATTTCCTTATATTTTAGTTTTCTTACTCGAGTATTTCAGAGACGTGGATTTTTAAAGATGAGGATGAGAAGTTAACTCATAAAAACTTGCACTGGTTTAAAGCCCAGCAACCTCTTAACTATTTTAAAATAGTTATTTCAACTATTATTAACTATTAAATTATTTATTTAATAATAAAATATTATTAAATGTTTTGCATGTAAAAGCCTTCAGATTATATAATACAAAGACGTCTTCTACCTTCTCCCTTTTCTCAGCATATATGCTCCGGATTTAATTTGGGCATTTATGCGCTGGACAGTAGGGAAAAGTCAGTGTCACTTGTGCACTCGGAGGTCTCTGCTGTCGTGTTTACACTGCAAATGAAGTTTGGAAAACTTGTTTAAAGTAAGCACTTTCTCCGCCAGCTCACTGTTTAATGGATGTTTTCCTTTCAAGATTTTTATTTATAAAGATCCCCTTTTGTTTTCCAGAACGTAGGGTTTATGGAGGAAACGTTCAGCCCTCAAATCATCATCTCCAGGCAAAGTAAGGCTGCTTAAGACGTTACCCGCTTATTGCGCACACGCACCTCTACATGGAGATTCTTAATCTTCACCCACCCAAGATTAAGACAACTCAAATTATGAAATCGATACCACTACAAACAGCAACATCTATTACAGCTTCAACGTTTTCATTATATTTTTTTCTAAACTATTAAAGCGGTATGATTTTAATGTGATTGTTGTTGTTTAAGCAGTACAAATTCCCAGTTGTTTGATGCTGTGAGTACTTATGCAAATGTCCCACTTTCCTTATACAAACCCGTCCTTTGACTCCTCATGTGAGTAAAGAAAATATTTGAGTGTTTGCAAGATGAGGATCCATTTATATTTAAGGCTCCATTACTGATCAGGAGGCAGAGTGTCCTTAAGGTGGATATAAATTATAGTTATACTAATTTTAGGGCCCTTAGTCTCTGTCCTAGTGATGTAGCAGAAGAGCTTTTGAATAAAGGAGATTCTTCACTCACAGCAGTTTCAGTTCTTTTCTTTCATTAACCAGGACCTATCCTATATATATATATCTATGTTCCCTC